>NC_143577.1:246644229-247344334 GCF_048544385.1 Mastigoproctus giganteus
TGGGAGCTCGTCAGGGACTCAAGACTCCAGCAATCTACCAAGTGATGCACACCCGATTCGAGCCTCAAAACAGAAAAACCAAGTGCAAACTACTCTGGTTAAAAAGGACATTGTTTTATTAGGAGACTCCATTGTCAGGGAAACGAGGAATATTTTTTGTAATAAGGATAGGTGGAGTAGAACCAGGGTATGTCTGCCAGGAGCAACTATTGAGGATGTCACCAATAGATTGTCAGATTTTAAAGGGGGTAAAGAGAATATTATTATTCATGTGGGGACTAATGATATTAAATGTACACGATCTGACGATTTGTTGGAAAAATACAGGACCATGCTGAGGAAATGTCGCGAGCTAGGCCATAATGTCTATGTGTCTGCAATTCTGCCCAGACACGAAAGAAGGGATTATATGTTAAGAGCCTTGTGGATTAACTCAAGACTTGAGGAGAGAAATTTCTATCAGCATGGCCCACACTTGTAGGTAGAAGTAATTTGTTTTGTAGAGATGGGAAACACAAAGGTGGTGCAAAAGTTTTTGCCAGTATTATTGAGGATACCTTAACGGTTCAGGGAAACTGCTAGTTAGGGGAGATGTGGGTAATATTGACACGCGTTTATCTGATAATATTGGTCAAAGTAACTCTTGCACATACCTCAAGAGTTCTTATCTGTTACCCCAACTGGACGTATTATCTAGATGTTCTGGGGGTAGAAACGTTTCGCGTGAGCGGGTAGCTAATATCAGGGAAGAAAGCCTAAAAAACTTCAAGGGTTGTGTTAGGATTGTTAAATATACAAGAACAGTAAATCTTAATTGTTTATACAGTAACGTTAGAAGTGTCGTCAATAAAATGAGCGAATTCGAACTGCTGGTTAAAGCAAGTAACGCGGACATAATAGGGCTTACAGAGACGTGGTGCCACCTGAAAATTGGGGATGATGAGTTTAAGTATGGCTTGTATAATGTATTTAGGAAGGATAGGGTAGATAGAAGGGGTGGTGGGGTAATGCTTCTTATCAGAAGCAACCTGAGTGCGACGATAACTTTCCCGGATTCAGACATTTCAGATGCTACTATAGAGTCTGTATGGTGTGAGATAGTTGGAAACAAAGGTATAATGCAAGTAGGAGTAATCTACAGACCAGGTGATTGTGAAGATTATGACAAAAGCCTCTACATGCAAATGGAATGGGCAAGTAAGTGACAATGCCTTATTATGGGTGATTTCAATTTGCCTCTAATTGATTGGAGTAAATGGGAAGGAAACTTGACATGGGGAACAAAATTTTTAAATCAACTAGATGACTGTTATTTGTATCAACATGTCAGGGAAAGTACTAGAAAAAGGAATATCCTAGAACTCATCATCACACATGAATCAGATGACATAACAGGGCTGACAGGAGAGGAACCAGTAGCAGGAAGTGATCACGGAGTTCTACGGTAGATGATGACGAGAGAGGTAGCAGAAGTAAAAGGAATGGGTTTTAATTTCAGAAAAGGAAATTACGATGCTTTAAGGTACTACATGGCCTCTATTAACTGAGTAGATATCATGCAGAAAATGAATACATTTGAACTGTGGTACGCTTTTAAAACATTAATCACAGATGCCTTGAATGCGTATATACCATTAAAAAAAATACTCCAGGAGGAGGGTTCCAAGTTGGATGAATAGTGAAGTTTCCACATTACTTGAGCAGAAAAAGGTGGCATGGAAAGGATACAGAGCAATAAAAAGTACTGAAGCCTATAACAGCTACAAGGTGATGTGTAACAGAGCCACAGAAAAGGTTCGACAGGCAAAGGCAGTTTATGAGAAATCACTAGAAAACAGAGCAAAGAGGGGGATAAAGAATTCTTCACATATATAAATGCCAAGAAGAGCAGCACAAACCAGATCATACCTTTACGTAAGGGAAAGGGGATAGTACTAAATACACCAGCTGCCGTTGCAGATGAACTCAACAGCTATTTTGCATCGATATTTACAAATTAAACACCTTTTGTGGCAATGGGAAATTGTGGGAGCGAAGTTAAAAAATATGTAATTAATGATATTGAAATTTCGCAAGATTATTTAATGAAAAAACTTTCGAGCCTACAGACCAGTAAGGCTCCTGGAGTTGATGGAATATACCCTATAATCTTAAGGGAGGCGGCAAGCGAGTGCACTGAACCACTGAGGCTAATTATGCGAGCATCACTAGACTCTGGGGAGATTCCCTTGGATTGGGAAAGTGCAAATGTATCTCCCATACATAAGGGTGGCTCTAAAAGTGAAGTTGGAAATTTGACCTGTCAGTCTGACTTCAGTAATAGGGAAAATCATGGAGGCAATGATCAAGGGTGGAATTCAGGATCATTTGGATCAAATTGAAATTCTCAAGGATACTCAGCATGGTTTTGTAAAGGGAAAATCACGTTTAACAAATCTGGTTCGCTATTTCGAAAGGGTCACTCACGAGCTGGATTTAGGGAATAATTTCGACACTGTTTATTTAGATTTCAGAAAAGCTTTTGACTCAGTCCCACATGAGCGGTTGCTTTATAAGCTGGAACAGGTTGGAATCACTGGGAAAATCCTTAGATGGATAGAAGGATGGCTTCAGGGTAGGAGGTAGAGGGTTGTGATAAATGGCTATTCCTCAGATTGGGTTGATGTAAGAAGTGGGGTTCCCCAAGGATCAGTATTAGGACCACTGTTGTTTTTAATTTTCATAAACGACATTGATGAAGGGATAGAGGGCGTGATGTCTAAATTCGCAGATGATGTTAAAATTGGTAGAGTGGTTAATGATCACTGTCAAGCTGAGCTTCTTCAGAGAGACCTAGATAGACTTCAGGAATGGTCAGAAAAATGGCAGCTGTGCTTTAATCCAACAAAGTGTAAGGTATTACACCTGGGAAACAGTAATCCCAAAAAAACTTATTCACTTGGTGGAGTTCAACTAAACCCAGTACTGGAGGAAAGGGACTTGGGTGTTACGATACTGTCAGACATGGAATTCTCTGAGCACTGTAAACAGGTTGCAAGGAAGGCCCATGGTGTCCTATCGATGATCTATCAAACTTTTGCAAGTAGAGATAGGGACGTGATAATCCCATTATATAAGGCTTACGTTAGACCACACTTGGAATACTGTGTTCAAATATGGAGACCGCACCTAAAGAAAGACAATGATATACAGGAATTATCAATGATATACAGGAATTTTTCTAGCAGGGATAAGGAGGTGATTATTCCCTTGTATAAGGCAATGGTTAGGCCACATCTTGAGTACTGTATACAGGTCTGGAGGCCTCATTTCAAGAAGGATGTAGAGCTGCTGGAACGGGTACAGAGAAGGGCAACAAGATTAGTAAATGGAACAAAGGGTTGCTCTTACGAAGAAAGGCTTAAGTTTTGCAAATTACAGAGTCTGGAGACTAGGCACCGGCGAGGTGATCTGATAGAGGTGTATAAGGCCTTGAATGGTTTGAGCATGCTCAATGCCAATGGGATTCTTCATCTTTCTCAGAATAATCACCTCAGAGGGCATAAATTCAAATTGAGGAAGGACGGATGTCGGATAGATGTGTGGAAATTTGCCTTTGGCCAGCGGGTGGTTGGTTGGTGGAACCGACTTCCATCACTTGTTGTTGAAGTTGATAGCCTAAACAAATTTAAAGCTCAACTGGACAGGTATTTCGAACGAACGGAGGGGTGAAATGGGAGGGTTTTTTTTTTTTTTTTTGGGCTGATGCTGAATAAGCTTGCTTTCTTGCATCGTATGCCTCTACTAATGCTAATGCTAATGCTAAGACATCGAGCTTCTTGAAAGGGTGCAAAGATGGGTAACTCGCCTAGTGAGAGCGGCAAAAGGGCATCCTTATGAAGAAAGACTTCGAATATGTGGGTTGCAGAGTTTGGAAACTAGACACCTTAGAGGAGATTTGAATGAGGTGTTTAAGGCTCTGAGAGGCATCAGTAAAATGAATGAGGACGAAATTTTCAAGATTATAAATGATGCTAGAACTAGGGGATATAAATTCAAGTTACAGGGGGAAATGTTTAGATTGAACTGAAGGAAGCTTTATTTTAGCTAGCGAGTTATAAACTACTGGAATAAGTAGCCTTCATGGGTGGTAGAGGCCGACAGCTTGGGGAAATTCAAAGGTCATCTGGATAGTACTTCGGGTAAGGGAAGTGCATAGGATGATAGGTTTAATTTCTTTTTTTTTTTTTTTTATTAATTATTATTATTTATTTTTTTTGTTTTTTGTTTTTATCACTGTTTTGTTTGGATTTTTTTTTTTTTTTTTCGGCTGGTGCAGCATAAGCCATAGGCTTTCTTGCACCATGCGACCGTTACTAATACTAATACTAAAAAAAAAACTGAACTAATTCTAAAGAGAAAACTGGCATACAATAAGGCTAAACTTTTAAACAAGTTAATTTCCTTAACATACTAATGAGAATATTTTAAATTGGAAAACCTGATTTTTGCAATTGCAATGCTTATAAAAACTCATTCTGATTGCACAAAATCCAATTTTAAAATAAAATTTCGGCACATAAATACAAATTCTTCCTTAATAGCATCGCTCTTCCTCCTTTAATTAAAAGTATTCTATAAATTGTTTCTACAGAAGTTCCCTGCTAAAATTTATTCTTACTGTTTTCGAAAAGTTCTAAAATAAGAGAAAATTCTCACCTTGTCCACAGTTACTTATCTTAATATGTTATATTTCCACATGACATCCAACAGGAGCTGTGGTCAAACAATTAATATTTTGCATTTTTTATATAATGAATAGTTTGTATTCTTGATATAATGCATAGTTTGTCTTCTTGATATAATACTTATGTAATCAATACATATATAAGAGCCTTTTACACAATAGCTTCCACGTGCTATTTGAATAAACAAGGTGATCTAAGATAAGTCAGCATATCCTTTAAATTACGGTAACATTTAAATCTAACTATTAAACTGGATATATAATAAAACAAAGAACAAAAAAAAAAAAAAAAGCTAGATTCACTGGTAAATAAGAAAAGTTAGATAAAAGTGTATAAATATTAACCCTCTGATCACTACGAGCTTTGGTTGTCAATTGCTTCTGTGAACACATTCTTTCACACAAAAAAAAAACTTTCAATTTATTATTACTTTAACAAACTTTATATAATTGTAATATTAATTTGTAATAACAATCAAATAGTGTTAAATTCAGGCATATTATTTCCTCATTTTACCTTATAATATCAGTAGTTAATCATTCCCTTTCATAGAAAATAATTTAATATAACAACTAAATATAATTAAAATCTTGGAATTTGCCGGGGATGCAAAAACTTGTCCAATATGTGGATTGGATACCCTTACCGATACTAACTAATAACCTACAAAATCTTTATCTAATTTCGAATTAAACTAAGTATTGTAACTAGGAATATAAAGCTACTTCAAGAAAATAAATTAATATGCCAATTTAAGTCAATAAAAGAACAAAAATTTAAGAAAAACTTATCTATTAGTTGGAGCCATAAAAACTTCGCCTGCACGGAGCTACTCTCGTTCCCAATCGATGGGAATGTATATCAGGCTTAATGTCTAAGTTTGCTGATGATACAAAGGTTGGCAGTGTGGTTATCGACAGTCATCAGGATGAGCTGCTCAAACAAGCTCTAGGAAAATTTGGTAAATGGACTGAGGAATGGAAGTTGAAGTGTAACATTCACAAATGCAAGGTACTGAACATGGGTAGCAGTAACCCCAGAGTAACTTTTCAACTGTGTCATACTACTCAGGGTACTGAAGAATGAAAAAGACTTGGGGATAATTGTACAGTCAGACATGAAATTCTCTGAGCAGCCAGGACAACTCAAGTGTTTTGTCAATGATATACAGAAACTTTGCTAGCAAGAATAAGCAGATGATTATCCATTTGTATAAGGCCATAGTTAGGCCACACCTTCCTTGAATATGTATACAGGTCTAGAGGCCTCACTTTAGGAAGTAGATCTGCTGGAACAGGTGCAGAGAAGGGTAATGAGATTGGTGAAGGGAACGAAAGGGTGCTCTTATCCAGAAAGGCTTCAGTTCTGCAAATTGCATCATCAAGACTAGGCACCTGCAGGGAGGTCTGATTGAGGCATTTAAAGACCACACACACACAAATTCAAGTTGAGAAGGATGGTTGGCGGATAGATGTGCTCAGCAGGTAGTTGATTGCTGGAACAGGCTTCCATCTGTTGTTGTGGAAGTGGATGGATTGAATAAATTCACAGAACTAGACAAATTTTTGCTAATGCTTATAAGCTTCTTTTCTTGCATTATTTGACATTACTACTACTAATAATAATTAACATCAGCATGATCAGATTCATTCTGCCATCCTATTAATTCCAAGACTTAATAATATCTTTATTATAGAACATTGAACTAAGCTCTTTAAAAATATCTAATGTCTTCTTTGTTCCTTTTTCTTCCACATTAGTCACTTCTACCTCCTTAATAAATCTATATATAAACATTTCTATTTATATCATGCTCTTCTTTCTTTCTTTCTTTCTTTCTCTCTCTCTCTCTCTCTCTCTCTCTCTCTCTCTCTCTCTCTCTCTCTCTCTCTTACAGCATATAGGCTTGATTTTGTAATGTGTGCTACTATGTCCATGTATGCTACAAAAGACAACTGCCAACTGCCAGCTCAGTCATCACCAGAGCATATTAAAATTGTGATAGTGCTGAATTTGATTTCTGGACAATTTCCTGTTTAAAAATCAAATCTTGGAAAGTTAAAATAAAAGTTTTTTTTTTTTTTTTTTTGTTTTGTTTTGTTTATGGCAGTTATTTATCGCACAGACTGAATGAATTACTTGCTCAGTAATTGCTCCAGTCTGTGTAGCACAAAAATACTATAAGGACAAAAAACTGTAGATAGGAAGGGTTTAATTTTGATTACTGCTGTTATAAATACACAACAGTATTCTTATATGAGAACATAATTCTTAATAACTATTACAAGATGCAGTGGGAAAGGCAAAATATAAAATATCAAAATAACTATGTCAAATTATCAAAACTCCAATGTATATAGTTTTTAAATTTATTTATTTTTCTAGCTTACTGATAAATGTTCAAATATTCTTGTTCATAATTTTTGCCATTTCTTCCACAAATATATTTTTTTAATAAATTGTATATAGTCATATGACATTTCTTCCAACAACTGGCTATAAATGCTATTTACAATGATTACCAATTCCATTAACATGTTTGAAAATACAATAAATTCAAAATCCATTCCTATCAGTTTAATTCTTTCTCCAATATCCTTTAAATACAGAACCCATGGCTTTTTTTTTTTATATAATCATTTCTTTTCTGTTATCCATAATTTAGTTTTTTAAATTTACTTTATATTTATTATTAAATTGAATATAAATATAATCATTTGGTTTTCAGAAAATACACTTTTCCACAAATATTAAATCAGCTGTATTCCTAAGTTAGCATAATTCTCCCACCCCACTCACAATTTTTGACAAAAATCAATTCCAGTAACTAAATTAAAATGGCAATAATTCTGAATTCAGGATAACAGATCTGATCTGATTAAAGTAGGGAACAAAGAAATTACATAATTTTTGCACGTCCATATTCATTCAATTCAGAAATCACATTCGTAAATCACACAAAAGAAGACTTTCAACAGAAATCCAAATCCAACTGTCCAAATGCTGTTCCCAGACTTTTCTTCCAAATTAATAACTAATTAATGCATGTTATAAAATGCAGCAGGTAAAATGTGCATGTTGTCATAAAATGCAAGGAACTGTATTTTAAATTTCTTCACTCTGTTATTTATTTTTTTCCCGATTCTGTTCAATTACATTCAATTGACTTATTCAAAATTTTTATATTCTATAACCTAGTTGAAGTTGAATATTCAGGGGCTCACATCTGGTGAGTATGGGCTTGGCACACCCATGGTCCTGAGCTGGATATCATCATTCTTCTCTTTCTTGGTGATTCCCTTCTGCTTGCTTGCTTGCTTGCTTACTCTCTCTCACTCTCTCTCTCTCTCTCTCTCTCTCTCAGAGAAACTCGGAAATTTTTTTTAGCTGGTGCAGCATAAGCCTCAGGCTTCCTTGCACTATATGGCTAGTAATAATAATAATAATAATAATAATAACAACAATATAGCATACCATATCTAATGTGATGGGGCATCAATATATTGCAAAACAAATTCAAAGTAACCTATTCTTGTTTCACAAATAAATTCTCTTAAAAAAAAAATAAAAATGGTTACATTTTTAAACTAATTTAACCTTTTTAGCAACAAACAAAACTATAAAACACAATACAGAACAGGCTACTTGATACCCAGTTACAACAGTGGTACACTAAACTTCACTACAAACATTAGATACGACTGTAGTCAGTTTTACTTACAAAAAAAAATAATAATAATTGTAAGATATTCAAAAAAACCTTTATTACAAAAATTAATCTGTAAACATACCTGTTAAAGCTTATGAAATACGAAGTCAAGATATATTACATATTTTGCACTTCACTGTTGTCACTTTTAGAAATATATATAAACACATACTTATCCAGGCAAGTGGTCACAATATTTAGGCTCATCATAAGCAGAGCCACCTAAAGCGCATATGATTAAATAAATCTGATAGGTCTGAAAACTGGAAAAAAAAATAATAATAAAATAACATAACCGCATATTCAAAAAAAAAAAAAAAAAACAACAATACACTTGACTAAAAAAGACCAGAAGGAAACCTAATTACTGGAAAACTTCCAACTATATTAGGAGAGTTGGAAACTTGAGAGGCTAATTCTTATTTGATAATAGGTCTGAATAATACTTCTGACACAGAAGATAACTCTGCTGCCACTTGTTGATGAGCATGGTCTCTTACAGTTTCATCATCTTCAATGATAATACCATACCCAACTTTAAAGCCCTGTACCATTTAAACATCCTAACTCTTGATGAAGCTGGTTTAGTCATATACTTCAACAACCTTTCAAACAATGTGAGAGGTTTATTTCTTCAACAACAAAAAAAAATTGTATACATCTTTGTCAAAAAAGTGAATATAAAAAAATTACTACATAATCAGCAATAGATAAAAATAAATCTTCGTGCGTGAGTAATCACCCACTACTAAAAAAAATTCTATACCTTCTAGCTTACAAAATAAACAAAAAAACATTTTATTTGATGTTCATTTCATATAATTTCAACAAATCCAATCTTGAAAGGTTTTGTTACTCCCTAGTATATTTTTCAACTTAAATCTCCTTCAAGAGTGAATTATAGTAACTCAATGCCATTTGGAATCTATACAGGGTGATTCACTACCAGTGCGACAAACTTGCAGGAGGTGTAGGGGGCACAAAGACGAATCGGAACCACATAGCATTGCAGGGTCCGAAATGCCTTTGTCATGTGGTAGAGAACAGTGAACGGGAGGTCGCGTGAACAGCGATCCCGCTGGAAGTCAGCATTTGCGAACCGGTTCCCGAGGCAGTATGATGGACAAGTATTCAAGCGTTGAACTGGACGACATGCACCTCGCGTATGGAGCTGTGGACTGTAATGGGCGCACCGCTCTACGCTTGTACCAGGAACGTTTCCCACACAGGCATGCTCCTCATCATACAATTTTCGCACGTGTGCACAGAAGGTTACATGAGACTGGTTGTTTCACGAGAGGTACCATGAATCGAGAGTGAACAGCGAGGATGCCAGACAATGAAGAGAATGTCCTACGTCTTGCAGAAGGCAATCCGAGTACAAGTACTCGAGCAATAGGACAACAATTGGGTATTTCCCAATCCACTGTATGGAGGATACTGTCAACAAACCAAATGAGTTCGTACCATCTGCAATGCGTCCAATCAATGGAGCCTGCGGATTATCCACTCCGGAGGACTTTTGCTACTTGGTTTCTTCAACAGAAACGGTTAGCAAATGCTGACTTCCAGCGGGATCTCTGTTCACACGACTTCCCGTTCAACGTCCTCTACAGCATGACGAAGGCATTTCGGACCCTGCAATGCTATGTGATTCCGATTCTTCTTTGTGCCCCCTACACCTCCTGCAAGTTTGTCGCACTGGTAGTGAATCACCCTGTATTTGTGGAAATGGGTTTTTCTTGTTAGACCTTTCTGCCCTTGAAAGGTTAGAACCTTTCAAGAAAGGTCTTCTCTGGCTGAAGGAAAAATTTCTCATCTATTCTGTAGCCAAAGCAATGATGGCATCAGAATTTAGTTTACACAATCCTTTTAAAATGTTAAGCACTTTGATTAGGTCTCTTGACAAATAGTGCAATTTACAGATCCCACCTCTTTATTGGTAAGAATACCCTTCCAAGTCCCTGGCTTAACTTTTGCTCTTCTCTGCACCCTTTCCATCAGATCTACAACCTTTCTAAAATGCAGTTTCTAAACCTATACGTAGTATCAAAGTTTCACCTAACCATTGCTTTATACAGTGGGATATTCATCTCTTTACCTCTCCTGGAACTTTGTGTAATTCCCTCAAAACCATTAATATGGGTGCATTACAGCAGACTGTTTTTCTAGTTTGAAAATATGGTGAGAAGGAGCTAGACATATTTAATACGATCATGAATAACGGGTCTCAGTCCATAAACTGTAAACAACTTTCATTTTAGATATCCAGTTTAAAAAATTAAACTTTCCACAGATAAATGCAGAGAAGAGAAAAAAAAAAGATTTCAGTAAAAACTTAAGCAAAAATCACACACAAAAAAACCATTACTAAAGGAATTGCTAATATTTAGAGTGGAAAATATCAGTGAGAAACAAACTAGTTACAAAAGAATACAGGTCATTCAGTGCTGCTCCATAATTCTTTTTTTTTTTTTTTTTCAGAAAACATTTTCTTTCTATAGCTTTATGCCAAATGGTCACAAGGACTAGTAGTATTCATTGTTACTGAAAGTTATGCATCTCTTAGTCACTTTTTCACTTCTGTAACAACTTCATATTATTCCTAAGCTTTTTGGTTCACTGAAGAGTTCCGCAAGTGGAACCCTTCAGTGAACCAAACTAATCCAAGTCATTCAGATTTCCATCATTTAAGATTCAACTATCACAGATCTTTGCTTACAATGAATCTTGCTATCTGACTTCATTTTGAAAACAAAATTTTTAAAAAATCAAATATTTGAAATTCAGTGGCCAAGAGAAAAGGAAATTCATGTATTGTTGTAAAGAAACTTTCAGCTTTTCTTAATAATTTTTGTTAAATTTAAAAAAACAAGGCACAAAACTTTTTAGAAATTAATATTTATTAAATTAATTACCTCATGAATAACAGAAGAAAAAAACAACTGATTATAAAAATGTCAAAAAGTTGTCGGGAATATAAAAGATACCAGGAAAACAAATTAAATAGATAGGAACAAACTTAACATTGATAGTTATTCAACTACCAGTTTTGTTAATAACAAAACTGGTAGTTGAAGAGAATACTGAACAAAACTGATAGAAGAAATGTGATTTATATATATATACACACACACACACACACACACACACACACACACACACACACACACACACACACACACACACACACACACACACACACACACACACACACACACGAGTATATGAATTTTGTGAACACAGAAAAATTAACAATAAACATTTTTGAATATGTCTAAAACATACTGAAACATACTTGGTACGTTCACTTAAGCACCTTTAAAAACTGATGCTCTCAATTTAGCATGAGAGGTACTGCAAGCAATTTGATACACTTGGAATGCTAAAATGCAGGATTTACTAAAATTTACTGTTAACTTTTGGGCATCACAATATAGCAGACACTGTTGGTTGCCCTTATATATTGATGTTAAACTGAATCTGTCAACAAGATGATAACAAACATTCATTAGTCATTAGCTCTATTACAAAATCAAGTTTGTGGGTATGCATGAGAGCCTGCAGCTTTAGACAACTCAAATAATAAAAGTATCTATGAAGTCTTCATAATTAAAGTATGGATGCAAAAGGTACTTTCACAGTAAATTTTTCATCCACTTATGTCATGAAATGTGTATCTTACATTGATCAAATGTAAATTGCACGTGTAGTTTCATTTCTATTGGATGTTAACAGAATCTATCTTCCCGGTTCAGTTCCAGATGATAGAGGTATATTCTCATTTAGATTTCTTTTATACGAAATACTTTACTGCTTTACAAAGGAAACATTACTCGGTAACAATTCGCTTTAAAAAATTACTGAGTGGTATGGGTATTGTACATTGACAATGGTAATATTTTCCTGAATAAATTTTTAACTTTGCAAAAAGGATTTTATATAATACTCTATGTATAACACTGAGGAAATTAAGATTAGAAAGCTCATTAGTTATTTTTCTCCTATTCATTCAGAGTTTGTCTACATTCTTATTTTTCTATATATTTATTACTAGCTACATCTATAAATAGCCAAACATTACAACTGCTAAGCTGCAATACCACTACAGTACTTCTCTGAATCAAGATATGATTTCAGTGTGTCAGGACGGATCTCGAAGGTCCTTAGAAATTACAACATCAAACGTGTGCAATTACCCTGCAGGAACCTACGTTCACTTGTCTCCAGTGTGAAGACACCTGTCACACCTGTCTTACGCAGCAATGTAGTATATTGCATCACCTGTAGAAACTGTAACAGTTGCTACATAGGAGAAACATCAAGGCGTCTCCAAGATCGCCTTACGGAACACGACAGAGCAATCCGGCTTGCCGAAACTGACCAGTCCGCGGTCGTGGAACATTTTTGGGCCACAAACCACAATCTTGACCCCAAACGAGACTTTGAAATTGTAGACCACTCACGACACTTTCGCCACCGCCTATGGCTAGAGTCACTCAACATAGTAAACAATCCAAAGGCATTAAATCACCAGAAAGGCATTCGTCTACACCCCATCCTAGAGACAACAGTTTTAATGCTAGATGATCAGTGGAGCAGAAAGCAGCGCACGCCCGTGCAACAACAAAGACACATGATTAACATGCCTCACTCAGCTCATTGCACTTATCCGTTGTATATTTTTGTATTTAAATGTCAGTTTATGAAGAGACACGCGTCTCGAAAGCTACTGTTAGTATATATTTGTATTCTTACATTAAACTGGATTTATAACTTATACGTGTATGTTATTATAAACCATGGACCCCAATACACCAGGCCCATTCGTTACTAGAAAATTAAAGTTACTAATAATTCCTAGTACATTAAATTCATTTCATGTAAGATTTATTTCAGCAATAATAAATTTAATGTCCATTTTCATGGTTTATGAATACAATATTACTCAACAGCTTTCCTCTATTGTTTAAAATAAACATTGACCTTAACTTGACCTTAACTCAAGTGCAGAATGGATTCAGATTAGATTAGGTTTACAATTTTTGGTACATCAGCAGCATGGGTTATTATGTGCCAAGACAAGTTTAAAGAGAGTTAAAAATAAATTCTGGTAACCTCTGAAAGAGGTTAGGTTGTCAGAAGGTTATATAAGTAAAAAGATAAAAGGCAGTATATGTAATAAAATATATGTACAGTCTGTCCTCGTATAGCACGATAGTTGCGTTCCTAGAAACCCTCGTGCAATGCAAAATCGTGCAATATAAACAACAGGCCCTATGGGAAAAGTAGGGTTAGGTGCCGACCACCCAAGATTGAACACACATTTGGAACCAAAACATTACCAAACAATAAATAATCGGGTAATTTTAATCGTTATAAAATACGTTAAGTATTTTATAACGATTAAAATACGTAATAAAAATATTATAATAAAGTATTTTTAGTATTTTTTAATACTAAAAAAGTATTTTTTACGAATAAAATACGTATTTTATTCGTAAAAATTTTATTATATTAAATAAAATAGTCGTAATAAAATACTTACGTATTTTATAATACGTAAGTATAATTTATAATACGTAAGTCGTAATAAAATATTGCTAATGCTTTTGCTTCTATCGTAAGCAAACTTGCTTTTTGTTTGATTTTCTATCCAAACAGATGACAGCCGTTCCATCTCTTCCAATTCTTGTGTCTTAATCTAATGGATTTTAATTACACTGAGTTGTTCCTGCTATGAAAGTTATTTTTATTTTCTCTGCATTCTTTGTAATTCTCGGCGTTGCCTGATTTAGGTTCTATAGCACGTGCAATATCACATGGCCTTTCATTTCGCTCAAAGCGTTTCACAATTTCATATTTTTTCTCTATCGACAGAGGCGGACAGAAGCCTTACGGGGGAAACCACGGTGGGCCGGAGGCCGGTGTGATTTTGGCCATAAACCATAGTATGAGGCCGCTATAAATTTTCCCGGTTAAGAATTTTTGATCCAGTCCGCCTCTGTTTATCGATATTGCTTCTTTTTTTTTTTCTCTGAATCTGCAGTGTCTTAGCCAGAACGCTTCCTTTTCACACCTTTTAAGTATTTTACTCATTTTTAGGGAATAAAGCACAATTACAAAACGAGGAGGCAAGCTTGATACACATAAACAAAGCTGCGCAAGTGTAGCAACTGAATAAACAACACCATAAAGGCAGAGATACACTATTAACTCCTCACATTTTACTAAAGCACATTTCTAGGGGTTACTACCATAAAACAATAAAAACAATTTCCAGTTGAGTTTCTGCTAGTGGAATCTGTTATAAACTGGTAGTAAACTTGATCTAATTGCATTTGCAATTATACCGATAGCTGGAATTGTGTTGGTTTTTACGTTATTATGGTGAAATGTGTTTCTCCTTCACTGATATAAAACACAAATACATTTTCAGAATTTCTCTTCATTCCTATCGTGCTGCATTCGGTTGGGGTAATTCTGCGTTCGACTGCCATTTCTTGTAAACACAAAGGCGACTCGTGCATAAGCGAATTCGGTTCGTGTTATATAAGATATCGTTCCCCTATTTATAAATCGTGTATGATCGAATTCGTGTAGTGTAAACACGTGTTATACGAGGACCGACTGTATTCAGTATTTTAAATACACGTTGTAATACACAAATTATGTAAAAATTTAAAAACAGCTGACAAACTGTCATTGTTGAATAAAATCTGACTGAGTGAGTAAGGCTCAGTCAGATGACAAAAAGCAGTAAAATGTGTATCATTAAAATCTGTGGAGTCAATTAAACTATGCTTAATGGATAAAATGGTGTCACAAGACTCAAACATGGGAGGGTCGTCAGCCCTCACAAAAAAAAAAAAAAAAAAAGGAATGTGTTAAATGATTACAGGTTTTATCTGATGGTTTTATTTGGTAACAGGCTTATCTGATGTAACCTATTCGAAGTCTGTCCATTCCATGAATGTGGGAATGAACCTTAATGTGTATCATTTGCCTGCAATCGGGTACAGGGGACTGACAGCTGATGATTACTGGGAATTGGTGATTTGGCTACGGAATCATCTAAATCATTTCCTCTGATCCCAATGTGGCTAGGAATTCAGCAGAAGCAGATATCAAATTTATGTGCATAAAGCGAATGTATCTTCTGCTGAACCCGTGACAATACTGGATAAGAATTGTACCTCAAAGATAATAAAGCCTGTAATATTCTCAATAAATAAACCAACGTTAAGGAGTTTATTGGCACAAGGGCTACTATAGCCAAATTGCACCTGTTACTGGAGAGCGGTAATCAGCATATGAAAGGAAGGTCTAGAATTGAGTATATACACTGAGTGATCACTTAATTATGACCACACCAATGAAAACTGAATGCAACCCGTTGATCATGTGAAGTACAAGAGTGAGGTGTTAGTCGAGCTAGGTAGCACAGATAAGGTGCCAGTGATTCAGTAGGCAGTAAAATTCCGAGCGTGATGGGTAAAACAAAGGATTTATTGGACTTTGATAAAGGACAGATTGTGAGTGCTCAACGAGCTGGTGCCTCAATTTCACAAGTGGCTGAACTGGTGGGGTTTTCGAGAGTCACTGTACTTAAAGTGTATCAGGACTGGTGTCAAAATGGTCAAACAATGACCCAACAGCAAAACTGTAAAGGTCAGTGAAAGGTTGATGTTAGAGGTGAGTGCCGAATCCAACGACTCGTACAGGTGAACAGACACAGCACAGTTGAAGAGTAGACTACACAATAGAATGTGGGCCAAACCAGAACAATATCTGGAATGACCATACGTCGTATGCTCGCATGAATGGGCTATACCATCAGATGACCCCTACAGCATCCTCTCCTAAGCAAGGCTTATCGGCATAAAAGACTCGCCTGGTGTAAAAGAGCATGCAAGTTGGACGTTAGAAGACTGGGAGAAAGTGTGCTGGTCGGATGAGTCAAGTTATTTACTCCACACTTGGTGGTCGTGTACGGATTTGGCATCAACAACAACATGAGGCTCTTCATCCACCATGCATGGTATCAAAAGTGCAGGCCAGTGGAGGTGGTTGTATGGTGTTGGGCATGTTTCACTGGCAGGAACTTGGACCCCCTGGTGCATGTGGAACAACGTATCAGAGTCTCCGCAATTGTCAACTGCTTGCTGACTGTGTACATCCCACTATGTTACACTTTTTCCCGAATGGCAATGGTGCCTTCCAAGATCACAATGCACAGAGCCATTGGACACTGCAGGAATGGTTTGAGGAACACAGTTCTGACTTCTAGCATATCGATTGGCCTCCAAACTCCGCCGATATCAATCCCATAGAGCACTTGTGGGAGACTATGGAAAGGCATATCAGGCATCTGAATACACCAATCACCTCCATAACTGACCACATTACACACAGCTTAGTTGGCCCTACCTCCTGAATGCTTCCAACAACTTGTTGAATCAATGCCACGTCGGATAACAGCTGTACTGAGGGCAAAAGGAGGACCTACAAAGTATTAGGTAGGTAGTCATGATTCAGTGATCACTCGGTGTATGTTCACCATTTTAACATAAGTAAAAAGCTCTGATAAACTGGCATCAGCGATAATGGTGGTTCATTTGCTTCTATGTAGAGGCTTTGAACAGGAGATTAGCATTAGCAAAGGCACATTATGCAAGAAAGCAGGCTTATATAGCATCAGACAAAAAAAAAAAAAAAAAAAACCTTATTTCACCCATCCACTCACGCCAAATGTTTGTCAAGTTCTGTCTTGAATCTATTTAAGCTATCAACTTCTACAACGACAGATGGAAGTTTGCTCCACCAATCAACCACCTGCTGGCTAAAGGCAAACTTCTGCACATCTATCCTACAACCGTCTTTCCTCAATTTGAATTTATGCCCGCTCAGGCAATTATTCTGAGCAAGAGGAAGAATCCCATCTGCATTGAGCATGCTCAAACCATTCAAGGTATAATCATTTATACAACTCAATCAGATCACCTCGCAGGTGCCTAGAAACTTTTCTAGATCCTGTTGCAGTAGTGTACTGTCATTACTATCATTAACCCTTCCAACCTTCGTATCGTCTGCAAACTTAGACATTAAACCTGATATACCATCATCAATATCATTTATAAATACAGAAAACAACAATGGACCCAACACTGAACCCTGAGGGACTCCACTAATAACATTAGTCCACGAAGAGCAGTGTCCATTAATTACCACTCTGTCTTCTCCCACTCAACCATCCCTTTATCCATAGCAGCAATTTGCCTCCAATGCCACACTGCTCCAATTTGTGCAGCAGTCTTCCGTGTGCAACAGTATCAAAGGCTTTTCTAAGATCCAAATATATGATATCAAAGTTATTCTTTGCATCCAGTTCCTTTGTGACTACATCATAGTATCCAATCAAATTAGTCAGACAAGAGTTCCCCTTAACAAACCCATGCTGTGTCCGAGCTATAATTGAAGTCTTGTCTGGATGATCCTGCAATGCTTCTTTAACCAGTGCCTCCATTAATTTTCCTGTAACAGAAGTTAAACTCACAGGTCTATAATTACTTGTTGCCCTGTGAACCTCCTTTGTGAATTGGGGTCACATTTGCACATGTCCAGTCCATGGATACCTCCCCTAAGTCCAAAGAATCTCTCATAATTATGGCTAAGGGTTTGATTACTTCCTTTGCTGCCTCCCTTAATATAACTGGATAGATCCCGTCCACCCTGGGTGCCTTTTTTTATGTTTATCTTCAACAATTTCTCCTCCACTTTCTTCTCAGTTATTACAAGATCATCCAGCTCACTGCCAGAGTTTAACTCACCTCTGCCATTCCCCTCCCTGAATAACTCCTCATGTGTGAATGTAGATGCAAAATATTCATTTAGTTTGTTAGCTACCTGAGCAGGATCATCAACAGTTGAACCATCGATATCAAGTGGACCAATCTGATTCATCACCTTCCTTCAAGAGTTTACATAAGTAAAGAACTTTTTGTTGTTTATCTTTGCATCCTTTGCCAAAGATTTCTCGTAATCTGCCTTCGCCTGCCTAACCTCCTTTTTAACATTGGTTACAGACCAGCTTATATCTATCATAGGCTTCTGTGTCACATGTCAATTTATATGTATCCCATGCATTTTTCTTCTCTGCCACATGTCTAAATAGTTTCAGCCTGACATCCATTTAGGCCTAAATCTTGAACACTATTTCTTTGTTTGTATGAAAAGTCTAGTATCTTCCAAGATAAATTCTTTGAATGCTTCCCACTTTGAATTTGCTGTTGGTAACATCATCAGTTCATTCCACCATACAGAATTTAAACACCACCAAATACGGAGGATGCGGAAAGGTCAGGGAATGACCACTGCATATCCCAGAGCAATATGTTAGTTGCTAATGCTCCTAAAAACAAACAAACAAACAACAAATAGAATTTAAATACTGTCTCAAACCACCGTAGTCACCTTTACGAAAGCAAAAACCCTTCCCTTACACCCTTAATGGTAGTTACCTCTTTGAGTAAATCCCACTTCAGCACACTGTGATCACTGCCACCTAATCGTTCCTTTATCTGCAAAGTCTTGATGCATGAAGAATCACTACTGATAATCAGATCAAGAGTATTACTCCCTCTAGTTGCCTCCCGAACATGCTGCTGTAGAAAACAATCATCCAATAAATCCACAAAAGCCTTGCTAGTGTGTGAGTGACCAAACCACAAATTCCAGTCAATATCCAGGAAATTAAAATCCTCCGTTATAAGACACTCTAATTTACTGGCCCAGTCTATTTGTCTGCTCATTATACTCATCAGGTTCATTACGCCTATAACACACACCTACTCTCATTTTTCCTTTTCCGGTGCTTATGTCACACCAAACAGACTGAACATTGCATTGTCCACCCACATCAATTGGATGAGCTTCCTTAGATTTTGTGTGTTTCTTAACTAACAGCATAACCCCTCCTCCCTTCCTGTCCTATCTATCCTTTCTGTACACAGGAACTAGTAGTTGTTGGTGCCTCTATTGTCAGGGAAGCGGGGAATCATGCTTTGCAAAAAGGATAGGTGGAATAGGACCAGGGTATGTCTGCCAGGGGCAAAGGTTGATGACGTTGTAGAGCAGATATCATCTTTTAAGGGCACAAAAGGTGATATAGTTGTACACGTTGGCACTAATGATATTAAGAGTAGGAGACCGGCGGAATTACTTAGCAAGTACAGGTCACTGTTGAAAAAAAGCCATGAATTAGGGTTGAATTTGAAAGTGTCTGAAATTCTGCCCAGACACGATAGGAGGAGTATATGATGAGAGCCTTGTCGATCAATTCGGCCCTGGAGGGATTGTGCAAGGCTCAAGGGGTAGAATTTTTTTCAGCCTGGACTGTACTTGTTAACAGGAGAGATTGCTTCTACAGGGATGGGATACACTTAAATAGAAAGGGTGCAAGAATTTTTTGCTGATGCTGTCGAGGCAGAGTTAGGTGAGTCGGAAAACTGCTAGTTGGGGGGATACAAGGACTAATAGATTAACAGTAGCCACTGGCAGAGGTGGAAGTGATTCTTGCACTGCTTCTATTGAAATGAGCAGAAGCCTGAAAAACAAGATGCAGGATATTTCAGAGACTGCTGGGAGTCATTGCGGTACAAGTAAACACGTGGGTTGTGTTAGGGTAGCTAAGAATAGAAACAGGTGTATATATACCTGCGTGTACACCAATGCTAGGAGTTTGGTAAATAAATTTGATGAATTTGAGGTATTGCTCAAAACATCAAAGGCAGATATTGTTGGGATATCAGAGACGTGGTGTCACACAGATATTTAGTAATGCAGAACTGGAATTTGGGGAATACAATGTGTATAGAAAGGATAGACAGGACAGGAGGGGAGGAGGGGTTATGCTATTAGTTAAGAAACACAAAGTCCAAGGAAGTGAAGCCAGTCGACATCGATGGACAGGGCAGTGTCGAGTCAGTTTGGTGTGACATAAGCATAGGGAAATCAAAATTGAGAGGAGTGTGCTATAGGCCTAATGACTCTGATGAGTATAATAAGATATTATACAGGGAAATAAAGTGGGCCAGTAAATCAGAGAGTCTTATAATGGGGGATTTTAATTTCCCAGATACTGACTGGAATTTGTGGGTTGGTCACTCGCACACTAGCAAGGCTTTTGTGGATTTATTGGATGATTGTTTTCTACATCAGCATGTTCGTGAGGCAACAATACTCTTGATCTGATTATCAGTAGTGATTCTTCATGCATTAAGAATCTGCAGATAAATGAACCACTAGGTGGCAGTGATCACAGTGTGTTGAAGTGGGATTTACTCAAGGAGGTAACTACCATCAGAGGTAAAGGGAAGGGTTTTTGTTCTCGTAAAGGCGACTATGATGGTCTGAGACAGTATTTAAATTCTATACAGTGGGACCAACTGATGATGTTACCAACAGCAAACTCAAAATGGGAAGCATTCAAAGAACTAATCTTGGAGGCTACCAGGCTTTACATGCCAATTAAGAAATATTGTTCAAGGTTTAGGCCTAAATGGTTGTCAGATGAACTAATGAGACTTGTGGCAGAGAAGAAAAATGCATGGGATACATACAAATTAATGGGTGACATGGAAGCCTATGATAGATATAAGTTGGTCTGTAACCAAGTCACAAAGGAGATTAGGCAGGCAAAGCAGACTACGAAAAATCCTTGGCAAAGGATGCAAAGAAAAACAGAAAAGAGTTCTTTACCTATTTAAACTCAAGAAGGAAAGGGATGAATCAGATTGGTCCTCAACTGTTGATGGTTCAACAGTTGAGGATCCTGCTCAGGTGGCTAACAATCTAAACGAGTATTTTGCATCTACATTCACGCATGAGGAGTTATTCAGGAAGGAGAATGGTGTAGGTAAAGTAAACATTGGCAGTGAGCTGGATGATTTTGTAATAACTGAGAGGAAAGTGGAGGAGAGATTGTTGAGGATAAACATAAAAAAGGCACCTGGGGTGGATGGGATCTATCCAGTTATATTAAAGAAGGCAGCAAAGGAAGTAAGCAAACCCCTAGCCATAATTATGAGAGCTTCTTTGGACTCAGGGGAGGTACCCATAGACTGGAGATGTGCAAATGTAACCCTAATATACAAAGGAGGATCAAAGGCTGACACAAGTAATTATAGACCTGTTAGTTTAACTTCTGTTCCAGGTAAATTAATGGAGGCACTAGTTAAAGAAGCACTGCAAGATCATCTAGACAGGAATTCAGTTATAGCTCAGACAGAGCATGGTTTTGTTAAGGGCAGGTCTTGCCTGACCAATTTGATTGGATACTATGATGTAGTCACAAAAGAACTGGATGCAGGGAATAACTTTGATATTATATATTTGGATCTTAGAAAGGCTTTTGATACTGTTGCACATGGAAGACTGCTGCACAAATTGGAGCAGTGTGGCATTGGAGGCAAATTGCTGCTATGGATAAGGGGATGGTTGAGTGGCAGAAGACAGAGAGTGGTAATCAATGGACACTGCTCAACGTGGACTAATGTTATTAGTGGAGTTCCTGAGGGTTCAGTGTTGAGTCCGTTGTTGTTTTCGGTGTTTATGAATGATATTGATGATGGGATATCAAGTTTAATGTCCAAGTTTGCAGATGATACAAAGGTTGGCAGGGTTGTTAAGGACACCACTGACGCTATCTGCTGCAACAGGATCTGGAAAGGTTGAGCAGATGGGCTGAGAGGTGGCAAATGAAGTTTAACATTGACAAATGTAAAGTACTACATATGGGAAATAGTAAACCCAGAGCAACGTATCAACTCTGCGGTACTACACTGACAGTGGTTGATTGATTGATTGATTGGTTGAGTTTTATTGGCGCATCAGCAACTAAGGCTATAATGCGCCAAAACCTTGTCATAAAAAGATAAAACTTTCAGTGACCTAATGAATTAGGTCACTAAGTCAGGGTATAAAAACAAGTATAAACTGTAAAAGATCAGTAAACAAGTAACTAGTAAATCTTAGAATAATAAGATTTTTTTTTTTTTTTTTTTAAATATGAGTAAAAAGGTTTACTGTTTTTAGGAAACTAAAAATAGCAGACACATGGTCATTGTCGGATAAAATCTGACTGAGTGTATACGGCTCAGTCAGATGGTTAAAAGCAGTAAAACGAGCATTTCTAAAATTGGTACAGTCACATAAAATAAGTTTAACCGATAAAATGGTGTCGCACTGCTCGCACATAGGAGGGTCATCAGCCCTCAGCAAAAAGGAGTGTGTAACATGACAGTGTCCTATGCGGAGCTGAGCAAGAACAACTTCCTCTTTGCGATCCCTGCGTAAGCTGGACCGCCAAGGATGGATCACAGGCTTAATTCGACAGAGTTTGTTTGTAGTAATCAGTCGATGCCACGAATCTTGCCACCGAGATTGTAGGTTACTACGGATCACTTGCCTGTAGTCTGTATAGGGGACTAACAGGTCAAGATTGTCCGTCAGGGCTGCCGATTTGGCTGCAGTGTCAGCCAAATCATTTCCTTTAATCCCGATATGACTGGGGATCCAGCAGAAGCGGATATCGAATCCACTTACATAGAGGCTGTATATTATCTGCTGGATTCGGGACAGGGTTGGATGATTAGTGTGTGACATCGCTGATAAAGCCTGTAGTGCACTCATTGAATCGGCATATATAATACACCGTTGGTAACATTGTTTTCTTATGTGATCTAGAGCTAACTCTATGGCATGCAGTTCTGCAGTGTAAATGCTGCAGTCAACGGGTATCTGCTCTGATATGGTATTATTTGGAAAGAAGCAGCAGATCCCACATACGATTCTGACTTCGAGCCGTCTGTGTAAACTGGCAAGAAGTCAGAATGTTCTGCACGGTGTGTGAATAGAGCTGAAGGTAGACAGAAATTGGAGTATTCGACTTCATCGCAATCTTGAGCGAGAAGTCACATGCTGGTGTTTGTGCATGCCAGGGTGGAAGGTGCTCCTTTGGTGATCAAGCGACCTTGTCTACCGAGATGTTAAGCTCATTGAGTAGCTCTTGAACACGAATGCCGAATAGGCGATTGGCGGTCCGTCGTATGTTGTAGAGATTTTCCTATCGTGGCTCGAAAACGGATGTCTACGTGGGATGGTCTTGTAGGGACTTCAGCTTGAAGGCATATTCTAGAGATAACTGCATTCGTCGAAGGGACAAGGATGATTCGTTTGCTTCGGCATACAGACTTTGGACAGGTGATGTTCTGAATGCACCAGTAGCAATACGAATGGCTTGATGATGGATGGGGTCAAGCCAACGAACAGCGCTATTTCTGGCAGATGCATATACCTGAGACCCATAATCTAATTTTAAGCATACAAGTGCACGGTACAGACGTAGAAGAGTGTACCGGTCTGCACCCCAAGAGGTAGAAGAGAGAGAGCGGAGGATGTTAAGCCCTCTCGTGCACTTTGTGCGAAGCTGACGAATGTGTTGGACAAATGTCAGCTTTTTGTCAAAAATGAGTCCCAGGAATTTCGCCTCTGATACAATTGGAATGGTGCTTTGTCCAAGTCGTAATTCAGGCTCAGGGTGGAGGTTACGTTTGCGACAAACATGTACGCAAACAATCGTCTCCGGTGAGAACCTGAAACCATTGGCCGTGGCCCAGGAGTTAAGACGGTCAACAGCTTGTTGTAGTTGTCTCTCAATAACCCTCATATTGCATGATTGAGAGAATATGCTGAAGTCATCGACGTAGAGTGCACTGTTTATAGTTGTAGGAAGTTGTTCAGAAATAGAATTTATTTTAATGGCAAAAAGCGTGACACTTAAGACAGATCCTTGTGGTACCCCCTCCTCTTGGCAAAAGGGCCGCGAAAGGGAGGATCCTACACGAACTTGGAAATAACGGCAGGATAAAAAATTTTTAATAAAAATTGGAAGGTGGCCTCTTAGACCAAGGTTGTAAAGGTCTTTTAAAATACCAAATCTCCAAGTTGTGTCGTACGCTTTTTCCATGTCAAAGAAGATGAACACCAAATGTTCTCTTTTTAGGAAAGCATCTCGGATAGATGTTCCCAGTCTAATTAAGTGGTCCAGTGTGGACCTGTTTCTTCGGAAGACGCACTGAAAGCGGGAGAGAAGGTCGTTCGATTCTAAATACCATAAGAGACGGGCATTGACAATTCTCTCCAATATTTTGCACAGACAGCTGGTCAGAGCAATGGGATGATAGTTTTTTGGACATATAGGATCCTTTCCTGGCTTAGCAAAAGCAAGAATAGTTGCTTTGCGCCAGGTATCCGGAAAATGCTCTTCAAGGAAGATTCTGTTGTACAGGAAGAGCACATGGTCCATGGATTCTGGTGAAAGATGGTTGATCGTTTCATAATGGATGTTGTCTGGTCCAGCAGCTGTAGCCTTTGTACGGGCGAGTGCTGTTTTCAGCTCATTGATATTAAACGGCCCATTGTATGGGTGGGAACCCTTCGATGTGAATTTAAGGGCCTGTTTTTCAATGTTGTGCTTTAAGACCAGAAACTCTGGGGAGT
Organism: Mastigoproctus giganteus; assembly: GCF_048544385.1. NCBI lineage: Eukaryota > Metazoa > Arthropoda > Arachnida > Uropygi > Thelyphonidae > Mastigoproctus > Mastigoproctus giganteus. Next base: position 246,669,226 of record NC_143577.1, read on the forward strand.
AAGATGATGTTGCAGAGATGTTAGAAAAAGTTTCCCCAAGAGCATTGGCTATTGCAGTAGAGTCTGCAATAGTACATCCATTATATTCAAGGACCGATGAGGGGTGTGCTGTGTATTTTCCCTTCATTTTCCGGATTTTTTCCCAGACCACCTTAGTACTGGTCGTCTGGGTAATGGATGATGTGAAACGGATCCACGATTCCCTTTGACTCTGACGGCGGATGTAGCGTGCTTTGGCTTGGGCACGTTTAAAGGCTAATAGATTGACTGTGGTAGGATATCTTCGAAATATCCTCCAAGCCTTGTTTTGAGCCTTTTTAGCTGCTGTGAAAGGGGTATGGTTGCCCACAAGGATTGCGACTCCTCCATGAACGGGGCCATCCCCAGTTCTATCCTTGCGAATGACAGTAACGTTGTGCATCCTGGGGTCATCATTTGCCCTTAGGTAAGTCTCCTGTATGCAAAAGCAAGATGGTTTGTGCTTTTGCAGGAGTGCCTTGATGTCTTCTGCATTTTGCCGGAATCCACAGCAATTCCATTGTAGGAATTTAGCCATTATTTTGGCTTGGTAGGTCCATCAGGTGGCTTCCGAGGTGCTGAGGGCTTACTTTTATCAGTCTTGGGTTTATCTTTTTTGGGGAAGAATGGACGCTGTCCCATGTCCATTTCCTCCTCCGCAAAGAGTTCCAAGACTGAATCTTCGGGTACCTCCTTCTGCTCGACATCCATCTTTTCTTGGGTACTAGGGGGGGGGGACTTCCCCTTTCTTATTCTTTTCTTTCATAAGTACCTTTGTTACTTGTGGAGCATTAGGAGGTACCGATATAGGAGTGGCAGCTGATTGGTCCTTCTGTGGAGGTTTTTGCGAACTTAAAAGATAACGCGCGATGGGAGTGAAAGACTCCTTTGGAGGAATGGTCATGTCCGTCTGAGTTCCGACGGAACATCTCCCTGCTACCTTCTGGGTGTAGGTAGGTTTGTTGATATTCAGGGGTTTGACCAATTTCCTTGCCTCCTGGTATGATATATTTAGCTCTGCCTTCAGCCGTTGAATTTCTTTTTCTTCTTTCCACCTCTGGCATGCTCGTGAGTAGGCCGGGTGTTCGCCTTCACAGTTAATACAGGTGGGTTTTGCGGCTGAACATGCTGTTGTTTCGTGGTCCTTTGCACCACATCGAGCACATGCAAGGACTCCACGGCAGGCCATTTGAGAATGTCCATACTTCTGGCATTTAAAACACCGTAAAGGGTTAGGAACGTATGGACGCACTGAACAGTTGATGTATCCAGCTTTAATCTCGTCAGGAGGTTTAGGAGAGTTAAAAGTCAGGATAACGCTCCTGGTTTTAATAATTTTTCCATCCCTTCGCGCAGTAATTCTCTTAACGGCAGTAACTCCTTGTGGTTTCAATTCTAAGCAGATTTCCTCCTAAGTTACATCGAGAAGGTCCCATTCCGAAATGACACCTCTCGATGAATTGAGTGTTCTGTGTGGTGACACTGTTATGGGTATTCCTCCGATTGATGTTGCACGGAGTAGCTGCTCAGACTACCTGTCAGTTTTGGTTTCAATTGAGAGGTCTCCAGCATGGAGCCTCTTAACCGATTTGGGTGACCCTGCTAACCCATCTAACCCTTTCTGTATGAAGAAGGGTGACATTTTACCAATTGGTTTTTCTCCGGTGGAGTGTATAATTAGGAACCTTGGAACAGGCCCCTGATGGTAATTCCGTTCGCTGCCACTTTTTAGCAATAATGCTATCTGTATCTGTGTCTAAATTTTCAGATAGGGACCGGGTTGGGGCCCCTGAAGGAGTAAGTTTCTCAGGATTCATATAGTTTTTTAAATTGTTCAGTGCCCGGGCTCCCCACCCACCACGGAGCCCAAAGGGACGCCCACTACCCGGCATGCAATAAATGCGCTCGGGAGTGGAACGCCAGGGCTACCCAGACACTATACCCGCACCGCTGCCAGCCTGAATCCTGTCCCTCGGACCATGAGGGTAGGGGCGTGGCATTGACACGGTTGACCCTCGCAGGCGAGCCTACTAGCCGATTGATCCTAGCCGGGCCTTCCAGGACCACGTCTTGTCGAAGCAGGGGCCAAAGTGGTGTATTGAAGCTGGGCCCCTCAACCACCAGGATCCCCCTTTCCGAATTTCCACGGGTCGCAGCGCACGGCAAACACGCCGGATTCCATTGATGTAAGCCTGGAACCTGGGCTGTGGGCGTTGGATCCCAGTGATGCTAGTCTGGAAGTCCAGCAGCGTCACTGGGAGGTCCCCTCACCACGTACAGGTGCCCACGTCGAGGGGACTGACAGTGGTGGAGAATGAAAAGGACCTGGGGGTAATTGTGCAGGCAGATATGAAGTTCTCTGAGCAGTGCAGACGAGCTGCAAGAGTAGCTCATGGTGTCTTGTCAATGATATACAGGAATTTTTCTAGCAGATATAGGGATGTGATTATTCCCTTGTATAAGGCAATGGTTAGGCCACATCTTGAGTACTGTATACAGGTCTGGAAGCCTCATTTCAAGAAGGATGTAGAGCTGCTGGAACGGGTACAGAGAAGATCAACAAGATTAGTGAATGGAACAAAGAGTTGCTCTTACGAAGAAAGGCTTAAGTTTTGCAAATTACAGAGTCTGGAGACTAGGCACCGGCGCGGTGATCTGATAGAGGTGTATAAGGCTTTGAATGGTTTGAGCATGCTCAATGCCAATGGGATTCTTCATCTTGCTCAGAATAATCACCTCAGAGAGCATAAATTCAAATTGAGGAAGGACGGATGTCGGATAGATGTGCGGAAATTTGCCTTTGGCCAGCGGGTGGTTGGTTGGTGGAACCGACTTCCATCACTTGTTGTTGAAGTTGATAGCCTATACAAATTTAAGGCTCAACTGGACAGGTATTTCGAGCGAACGGAGGGGTGAAATGGGAGTGGTGTGTTTTTTTGTTTTTTTTTTTGTTTTTTTTTTTTTTTTTGGCTGATGCTGAATAAGCTTGCTTTCTTGCATCATATGCGTCTACTAATGCTAATACACATTGTACTTCCCAAATTCCAGTTCTGCACTGCTTATGTCTGTGTGACATCATGTCTCTGATATCCCAACAATATCTGCCTTTGGTGTCTTGACTAGCTCTTCAAGCTCATCGAATTTATTAACTATACTCTAGCATTGGTGTACATGCAAGTATACATGCACCTGTTTCTACTCTTAGTTACCCTAACACAGCTCATGTATTTACTTGTTCCACTATGACTCCCAGCAGTCCTGGAAATTATCATTGCCTTGCTTTCCAGGCTGCTGCTCAATTGCATTTCAATAGAAGTAGTGCAAGAATCACTTTTACCTCTACCAGCGGCTACTGTTAATCTATCAGTCTGTGTATTCCCCCAAGCTAGCAGTGTTCCGACCTACCTACCTAACTCTGCCTCGATAGCATCAGCAAATATTCTTGTACCCTTTCTATTTAAGTGTATCCCATCCCTGTAGAAGCAGTCTATCCTTTTAACAAGCACAGACCAGGCTGAGAAAAATTCTACCCCTTGGGCCTTGCACAATCTCTCCAGGGCAGAATTGGTCGACAGGGCTCTCATCATATACTCCCTCCTATCTGGGCAGAATTGCAGACCCTTTCAAATTCAACCCTAACTCAAGGCTTTTTTTCGGCATTGTCTTGTACTTGTTAAGTAAAGATGTTCTTGTTAAGATGTAGATAAGTAAAGATGTATTTGTTAGGTAAAGATGTTAAGTAAAGTTAAGATGTTCAAAATGCTACTGTAGCAATACAGATAACCTGATAATGGATAAGGTCCAGCCATTGAAGTACACTATTTCTGGCTGAGACATACCTGGTACCTGTAATCAAGTTTAAATCGCACAAGTGCATGGTAGATGCATAGTAAGATGCATCAGTCCTCACCCCAAGATGTAGAAGGGATAGCATGGAAAATGTTCAAGCTTCTCATGCACTTTGTATGGAGCTGATGGATGTGTTCCAGAAACATCAACTTTTTATCAAATACAAATCGCAGGAATTTTGTATCTATCACTACTGGGATGGCATTATGTCCAAGCCTCAATTCAGATTCAAGATTACGCTTACAACAAAAATGTATGCAATTGCCTTCTGCAGCAAGAACCTGAATCCATTAGCAAGTGCCCAGGAATTAAGACTTGTTGCAGTTATCTTTCAATAACCCTCATGCTGCATGACAAAGAAAATATACTAAAGTCATCAACATAGAGGGTGTTGTTTACAGTTAGAAGTTGTTCTGTGGTGGAATTTACTTTGATGGCAAAAGGCAAAAAACTTAACAGATCCCTGCAGTACTCCCTCCTCTTGGCAAAAGGGGGGGGGGGAGGAAGAGAGAGAGAGAGAGAGAGAGAGAGTCCTACACAAACCTGGAAAGATCAATTGGCTAACAAGTTTTTAATAAAAACAGGGAGATGCCACTAAGAACGAGGCTACGCAGGTCTTTTAAAATGCCAAATATCCAAGTTGTGTCATATACTTTCTCCATGTCAAAGGATACAGACACCAGATGTTCTCATTTTAGGAAAGCATCCTGGATGGTTGTTTTCAGTCTAATTAAATGGTCCAGTATGGATCTGTTTTTTCAGAAGCCACATTGCATGTTGGAGAGGTCATTTGATTCTAAATACCATATAAGATGGGCATTGACTATTCTCTCCATGATTCTGCACAAACAGCTAGTCAGAGTAAGAGGTCAATAGTTGGTAGGAAGTTTAGGATCTTTGCCAGGATGAGGCCTCTATAGTTGAGTGGTCAGAGCAGGAGTGCAGTAGCACATACTCCCTTGAGTAGACCGGGATTCAAGCCCCCTGACTGCTAAATACGGTTGATCTGCCAGCCCGCACTGGACCAGCATGGCAGATTATGATCCATTTCCCTCAACATGAATTGTTGAGGAGGCTTTCATCCTGTAGTGGGTTGATAATGGCTGCCTTTTTAGGATCTTTCCTGGCTTAGCAAGAAGAGTTACCATGCACCAGGCATCCAGAAACTGCTCTTCAATAAAGATTCCATTATACAGAAAGAGCAGATGATCCATAGATTTTTGAGAAAGGTGCTTAATCATTTCATAATGGATGCTGACTTAGAGCTTTTAACCCCTGTATAGTGAATGGTCCATTGTAGGGATAAAGGCCCTTTGATGTGAAATTAAGTGCCTGTTTTTCAGATTTATGTTTCAGGACCAGGAACTCTGGGAAATAAGATAATGCAGAGAAGTTAGAAAATGTTACCCCAAGAGCATTAGCAATTGCAGATGGCTCTGCAATAGTGCATCCTTTACACTCTAGAATAGATGAAGAGGAGATGTGTATTTTCCCTTCATTTTCCAGACCATTTTAGCACTATTGGACTGAGTAATTGATTAAGTGAAATGGATCCATGGTGGATCCATTTCACTTAATCAATGATGGCAGATGTAGTATGCTTTTGCCTGTGCACATTTAAAGGCTGTTAGATTGGCTGTGGTAGGATATCAGGATATCATCACAATCAGAATATCTCTCTGTTTTGAGCTTTTTTTTTGCTGTTGTACATTCTGCATTCCACCATGGTTTAGGAAAAGGCAGAAACCAGGAAGATGTTTTTAATATGGCAGATGCAGCTTCACAAACAAGATTTTCTGTGATGTACATCATTTGCATCATCAATAGCTTCCTGAATGACTACAGTGATATCAAATTCTGCCAGATGTCGAAAGGTGTTCCAGTCAGCATGATCAATCTTCCACCGTGGTAACCCAAAGGGAAGACTTGGCCTTCCACTAAACTAATTAGTGTGGTTATCACAGGAAAGTAATCAATTCCATATAGGCTCTACTCCACTTCCCAACTAAGTGAAGAGAGGAAAGCAGATAGATTAATGGCAGAAAATATACAGGTAGGCATGTGGAAGACGGTATTAGTTCCCACATTTAGAAGGGAGAGGTTATTGTCAGTGAGCATATGCTTTATGACACGTCCCTTTCCATTAGTGTCGGCACTACCCCACAGGATGTGTCCACTGAAATCCCCAAGAAGCAGGATAGGGGAGGGCAGCTGCACAATGAGATCATTGAGGTTTCTCTGGAAGATGTCGGCTCCAGGTGTCAAATAGATCAAGCAGACTGTTAATAAAAACCCAACCGTAAGGCAAACCAGCTACCACTTCTAAGTTAGTGCAAAACAGTACATGTTGGAATGGAGTTGTTGCCCACAAGAATGGCAACTCCTCCACGGGCAGGTCCATCCCCAGTTCTATCTTTACGTATGATAGTAACATTATTAAAGGAAGGGTTCTCATTTGCCTTCATATATGTTTCCTGCAAGCAAAAGCAAATTGGCTTGTGCAGGAGGGTTTTTATGTCATCAAGTTTTTGACAGAATCCACGACAATTCCACTGTAGGAATTTAGCCATATTTTGGCTGGGCGGCCCATAAGGTGGCTTCCAAAGTGCTGAGAGCTTACTTTTCTCAGTCTTGGATTTATCTCTTTTGGGGAAGTATGGACACTGTCCTGTGTGATGGATGTGTCATCCACAAAGAGTTCCAATGCTTTTGTACAGTAACTCTTTCATTCAACATCCACTGTTTCTTGAGAACTAGGAGGTGCTTCAGGCTTCTTATTCTTTTCTCCAACAATTACTTTTGTTACTGGCGGAGCATTAGGAGGTACCGATTTAGGAGTGGCAGCTGACTGATCCTTCTGTGCAGTTTGTCTTGAACTTAACAGGTAGTGTGCAATGGAAGGAATGACTCAGTTTGTGGGATGGTCATTTCAGTCTGAGTTCCAATGTAACATCTCCCTGAGTGTAGGTAAGTTTGATTGTATTTATAGGTTTCACCACTTTTCTTGCCTCCTGATACAATACATTCAGCTCTGCCTTAAGTCTTTGAATTTCATTTTCTTCCTTCCACCTCTGGCATACTCACAAGTAAGCAGGGTGTTCTCCTTGGCAGTTGATGCAGATGGGTTTTGTTGCTGAACATGATGTTTCATGGTCCTGTGCTGCAAAGGACCATGTTGTTTAATGGTCCTTTGCAGCACATCAAGAGCAAGAAAGGGCTCCATGACAGACCATTTGCAAGTTTCCATATTTCTGGCACTTAAAGTACCTTAGAGATTTGGGATATACGGATGCACTGGGCAGTTAATATAGACAGCTTTGATTTCATTAGGGGACGTTAGTGAATTAAATGTTAGAATGATGTTTCTCGTGGGAACAAGTTTCCCATCCCTATGCATGAATATTCATTTCGCAGCTGTCACTCCTTGTGGTTTTAATTCGGAACAGATTTCCTCTTCAAACACTTCCATGACATCCCATTCGGTGATGACACCACGAGATGAGTTAAGTGTCTTGTGGGGGGGTAACTGTAATTAGGCATTCCCCTGATAGATATGGCTTGGAGGAGCTGTTCTGAATGTCTATGATTTTTGGTCTCTGCAAGTATGTCGCCTGAGCGAAACCATTTTACAGATTTAGGAGAGCCTGCAATCCTTCTGGTAAAGAAGAGGGAAGGCTCTCTTCCATTTTTCCTAATGACTTCTAACTAGCAGAGTGAATTATCAGGAATTAAGGTGTTGGACCTGATATATATCTTCAGTTCTTTGTCTTTTTGACGAAGTGACTATCTATGTCATTGCCTAGGTTTTCTGATAGGGACAAAGTGTTTTTGTACCACAAATTTAAACAGATAGACCAACCGTTTAAAACTGATTTAATAATAAAATAAAATGATACAAACACTGTAAAATAATATTTACAAAAAACTAGTTTAAGACTAAAATAAAATAAGTAAATAGGTTAAAATGCATTAAAATATAAATTTAAAAGCGATAAAAACACTATTGAAGCTTTCGGAGGTGTCTGCCTCCTTCCGCAGCAATAATGAAACTTAAGCGACACATCCTTAAATACCAGGTTCACGGCACACGTGGATGACCCGGCGCATACTCGGTATTCCTTTCACGTATACCAGAACCGGAAGTGGCCTGGGGGCATGGAAAATTAAAACGTTTATCTCTGGCAAAAACTACCGTCTCAAAAAGGGGGTGAAGTCGTACTCCCCTATCTCTATTCATGCTATTGTTGCCAGAGGATCCAATCCACAGACTTTCTAGCCACTTGCGGTCCCACAGACTTTCCAGCCACTTGCGGTCCCACAGACTTTCCAGCCACTTCCGGCACATAGATTCTGGGACCGCAAGTGGCTGGAAAGTCTGTGGATTGGATCCTCTGGCAACAATAGCATGAATAGAGATAGGGGAGTACGACTTCACCCCCTCTGTGAGATGGTGGTTTTTGCCAGAGATAAACATTTTAGTTTTCCACGGCCCCCAGGCCACTTTGGTTCTGGTACGTGAAAGGAATACCGAGTATGAGCCTGGTCATCCAGGTGTGCCGTGAACCTGGTATTTAAGGATGTGTCGCTTAAGTTTCATTATTGCTGAGGAATGAGGCAGACACCTCCGAAAGCTTCAATAGTGTTTTTAATCGCTTTTAAATTTATATTTTAATGCATTTTAACCTATTTACTTATTTTATTTTAGTCTTAAACTAGTTTTTTGTAAATAATCAATTTTTGTAAATATTATTTTACAGTCTTTTGTATCATTTTATTTTATTATTAAATCAGTTTTAAATGGTTGATGTATCTGTTTAAATTTGTGGTATGAATAATCCCAACCTTAGAGGCCTTATTGCGAAAGTGTTTTTGTTTGTGGTTCAGCTTCTAGGATCCCCACCCAACACAGAACCCAAATAACACCCACTACCTGGCAAACAATAAATGTGCTTGAGTGGGATGCCAGGGCTACCCAGACATATACCCACACCACTGCTAGCCTGAATCCTGTCCCTTAGACAGGATTCAGGCTAGCAGTGATGCGGGTATATGTCTGGGTAGCCCTGGAACCTTAAAACATGAGGGTAGGAGCATTGCATTCACAAGGTTGCACTTGCAGGAGAACCCAACAGCCAATTAATCCTGGCTGAGCCTTCCAGGACCACCCACCTTGTCAAAGCAGAAGCCAAAATGGTACCCTCAACCACCGGGATCCCGATTTCTAAATTTCCATGAGTTGTAGTGCACTGCAAAAACACACCACATTCCTATTATGTTAGCCTGCAACCTAGGTTGTGGGAACAGGATCTCAGGTGATGCTAATTTAGAAGACCAGTGGTGTCACTGGAAGGTCCCCTCACCATGTACAGGTGCCCAATCAAATGGATGGATTTGGAAAGCAACCACTTTGTATTTGCTGCTGTGGATAAAGGGGTGGCTGAGGGGGAGAAGACAGAGAGTGGTAATCAATGGACACTGCTCATCGGGGACTAATGTTATTGGTGGAGTCCCTCAGGGCTCAGTGTTGGTCCATTATTGTTTTCTGTATTCATTAATGATGGTATATCAAGCTTAATGTCGAAGTTTGCAGACGATACAAAGGTAGGCAGGGTTGTCAAGGACACTACTGACACTATGCTGCTGTAACAGGATCTGGAAAGGTTGAGCAGATGGGCTGAGAGGTGGCAAATGAAGTTTAACATTGACAAATGTAAAATACTACACATGGGAAACAGCAACCCCAGAGCAACGTATCAACTCTATGGTACTACACTGACAGTGGTAGAGAATGAAAGGGACCTGGGGGTGGTTGTGCAGGCAGATATGAAGTTCTCTGAGCAGTGCAGATGGGCTGCAAGAGTAGCTCATGGTGTATTGTCAATGATATATAGGAATTTTTCTAGCAGGGATAAGGAGGTGATTATTCCCTTGTATAAGGCAATGGTCAGGCCACACCTAGAGTACTGTATACAGGTCTGGAGGCCTCATTTCAAGAAGGATGTAGAGCTGCTGGAACGAGTACAGAGAAGGGCAACAAGATTAGTGAATGGAACAAAGGGGTGCTCTTACGAAGAAAGGCTTAAGTTTTGCAAATTACAGTGTCTGGAGACTAGGCACCAGCGGGGTGATCTGATAGAGGTGTATAAAGCCTTGAATGGTTTGAGCATGCTCAATGCTGATGGGATTCTTCCTCTCGCTCAGAATAATCACCTAAGAGGGCATAAATTCAAATTGAGGAAAGACAGATGTAGGATAGACGTGCGGAAATTTGTCTTTAGCCAGCGGGTGGTTGGTTGGTGGAACAGACTTCCATCCCTTGTCGTGGAAGTTGATAGCCTAAATAAGTTTAAGGCTCAGCTGGACAGGTATTTTGAACGAACAGAGGGGTGAAGTGGAAGTGGTTTTTTTTTTTTTTTTTTTGGCTGATGCTGCATAAGCTTGCTTTCTTGCATCAAATGCCTCTCCTAATGCTAATACTAATTACCGTTTTCTTGAAAAAAATTTTGCATGCTTTTATTTTGATAATTATGTTATTGCAATGTTAACTGTTGTAACAAAGCAATAAATTCCTAATTCAGCTCTAAAAATTATTTTACCAGACTGTGTATTATCTCATGCCTATTTCACAACTATGAATATTGCTAAGAAGCTTTCCTCTATTATTTCAAATAAAAAAAAAATTTTTTTTTCAAAGCTCTATCTTAACTCAAGAGCAGAATGGATTCAGAAAGCAACCATTTCATATCACTGTTTCCTTCAAATAAATTAATCCATTTTCATATAATTTTTTTAATAATTATGTTAGTGCAATGTTAGTAACTGCTGTAAAAAACATTATTTTATTTCAACATTTCAAAGAAATACAAATTGAAATATAAATACAGGTTAAATCTTCAACAAAAAAGATTAAAATTTCAAAAAATCTCTATTTTTCTCACATTACAAAGTAGCATCAGTTATCCAGAATAATTGATGTCAGACATCTTCCAGATAGCCAAATTTTCCAGATAATCGAACCAGAAAATTTCCAGATAATTTTTCTGGTAAAATTGAATAAATTTAATATTTAATATTAAATTAAATTTTAGATAATAAAATATTTTATATAATTCGTATAATATTAAATTTAATAAATATATTTAATCTTACCTTACAGTTAAATAAGATTAATTAAATAAAAAAATTATAAACCGATCTCAGAAAACAGAAACATCCATCCAGGCATTTTTATGATTTTTATACAAAACAGGAAAATTAGAAAGATTTTTAAATGCGCTGGGTTTTTTCGACTTACCGATAATGAGCATGGGCAATCTGTGCGTCCAAGTGGCATTTACACATCATCATCATCAGCCATTTTCAATCCACTGCAGGATGAAGGCCACTCCAGCAACTTTCCAATTCTTTCTGTTTTGTGCAATGGCCATCCATTTACTACCCGCAAACTCATAAATTTCATCTGTCCATCTCCATTGTAGTAGCAGTAGCAGTAGTGGCATGTGATGCAGGAAAGCAAATGTATGAGCTTATGCAGCATCAGCAAAAAAAAAAAAAACCACACCATTCCCTCCAAATGCCTGTCCAGTTCCTCCTTAAATTTATTCAACCTATCAACTTCCACAACGACAGATGGAAGTTTGTTCCAGCAATTAACCACCCGCTGGCTAAAGGCAAATTTCCGCACATCTATTCTACATCTGTCTTTTCTTAATTTGAATTTATGCTCCCTTAGGTTCGTAATCTGAACAAGTGGAAGGATCCCATCAGAATTCAGCGTGTTCAACCCATTCAAGGCCTTATATACCTCAATCAGATCACCACGCAGGTGCCTAGTCTCCAGCCACTGCAATTTGCAGAACTTATAGCCTCTCTTGGTAAGAGGATCCCTTCATTCCCCTCACCAATCTTGTTGCCCTTATCTGTACATGCTCAAGTAAATCTACACCCTTCCTAAAATGAGGCCTCCAGACCTGTACGCAGTACTCAAAGCATGGCCTGACCATTGCCTTATACAGAGGGATAATCACCTCCTTTTCCCTGCTAGCAAAATTCCTATATATCATTGACAAAACCCCATGACCTGCCCTGGCAGCCTGTCTGCATTGTTCAGAGAACTTCATATCTGACTGCACAATTACTCCCAGGTCTTTTTCATTTTCTACCAACTTAAGTGTAGTACCACACAGTTGGTACGTTTCTCTGGGGTTACTTCTACCCATAAGCAGTACTTTGCATTTGTCAAGGTTAAACTTCAGTTGCCACTTCTTAGCCATCTGCCCAAATTATCTAGATCCTGTTGCAGTAGCACACTGCCATTACTGTCATTAACAACCCTGCCAACCTTTGTATCATCTGCAAACATTAAGCCTGATATACCTTCATCAATATCATTGATAAATATACAAAACAACAGTGGACCTAATACCGAACCCTGTGGGACTCCACTAATAACATTAGTCCAAGAAGAGCAGCACCCATTGATTACCACCCTCTGTCTTCTAGCACTTAACCATCCTTTTATCCATTGTAGCAACTTACCCTGAATACCATTCTGCTCCAATTTGTACAATAGTCTTCCATGCGCAACAGTGTTAAAAGCTTTCCTGAAATCCAAATATATGATATCAAAATTATTTTTTGCATCCAGTTCCTTTGTAACCACATCTTAATATCCTATCAAATTTGTCAGACAAGACTTTCCCTTAATCTCATAAACCCATGCTGTGTCTGAATTATTGCTGCAGTCTTGTCTAGATGATCCTGCAATGCATATTTAACCAGCGACTCCATAATTTTACCCGGAACAGAAGTTAAACTAACTGGTCTGTAATTACTCATGTCACCCTTTGATCCCCCTTTATGAATTGGGGATACATTTGCACATCTCCAGTCCGTGGGAACCTCCCCTGAGTCCAAGGATACTCTCATAATTATGGCTAAGGGTTTTGCTTAGTTGCTTTGCCACCTCCTTTAATATAACTGGATAGATCCCATCCACCCCAGGTGCTTTTCTTACGTTTAACTTCAACAATTTCTCTTCCACTTTGCTCTCAGTTATTACAAGATCATTAAGCAGCCTGCCACAATTTGATAACCTTCTGCCATTTTCAAACCTTAATAATTCCTCACGTGTGAATGTAGATGCAAAATACTCATTCAGCAAAAAAAAAAAAAAAAAAAAAACCACACCATTCCCTCCAAATGCCTGTCCAGTTCCTCCTTAAATTTATTCAACCTATCAACTTCCACAACGACAGATGGAAGTTTGTTCCAGCAATTAACCACCCGTTTGTTTGCTATCTGAGCAGGATCATCAACAGTCGAACCATCGATGTCAAGTGGACCAATCAGATTCATCCCCTTCCTTTGTCTTCCAGCTCCTGTTCGGTACTCCAGGTTTTCTTCTAGCTCCTCTTATCAAAACTAAAGAATGTCCTTTACTTGAGTTTGCTGCCTAAACCATGTGTTTCTCTTCTTATCTGTTAGATAAGAAGAGAAACACATCTATCTTCTGATTCCCAATATTATGGGGAATCAGAATAGTTCTCAGCTTCTCTTCCATTATTTTGGCGAGTGCCCAAGTTTCACTTCCATAAGTCATGGTGGGGAGTATACACTGGTTCATTATTTTACATTTCAGACAAAATGGGATATTGTTCCTCAGTATGTGACTATATTTCCTGAATGCTATCCATCCAAAATTTATTCTTCTCTTGACTTCCAGCCATTTACCATTATTACAGCTAATGACTTGTCCCAGATAAGTATATGACTCCACCTTTTCAACTACTGCTCCTTCAATCATTATATCCCTTTCTGTGGCATACTTGTTCATCATTACTTTTTAGCCATATTCATCTTTAGTCCAAAATCCTTATTAACTGTGCACAACTGATTAAGATTTTCCTCTAAATTCTTTGGGATCGTGGCTTATGACCACAATGTCATCTGCAAATCTTAAATGGTTTAGGTACTCTCCATTCACATTAACTCCTTTCTGCGACCAGTCTAACTTTCTGAAAGTTTCCTCAAGGAAACAACAGTAAACTTCGGAGATATTGTACTCCTTGTCAAACTCCTTTCTCAATTTTAAATTTGCAAAACTGTCTTTGTATTTTTCTAGTCTAATAAAGGAGGTAGCGTTCTCGTATATTTTCTTCAAAATCATAATACATGGCGTATCTATGCCTTGCCTTTCCAGTGCCCGAAACATTGCCTTATGCTGTATGGAGTCAAATGCCTTTTCATAATCCACAAATGCCAGGCATAATGGTGTTTTATATTCATTTGCTTTCTCCATTAGCTGTGATATTATGTGAAGGTGATCCATAGTTGAGAATTCTGTCCTAAAGCCAACTTGCTCTTTCAGTTGATCCTCATCAAGTATTCTTTGTAATCTGTTAGTAATGACCCTTGTGAACAACTTGTAGATGTGAGATGACATGCTAATTGGTCTATAATTTCCAATTTCTGATTATCTCCTTTCTTATTCAGCAAAACTATGATTGAATTATTCCACTCCTTAGGCATCACACCTTTTCTAATGCATTTTGTGAAGAGTCTTGCCAATTTTTGTGTCATGTCCTCTTCCAATTTTAACAACTCTACAGTAACTTCATCTTCCCCCGGGGCTTTCTGATTCTTCATTTTCTTCAATGCATATTCTACCTCATCAGGAAGGATATCGGGTATGTCGTGTGTGTGTTACTAATTTGCAATCCATCTTCCCCACTGCTGGCATTATTCCCTCGCTCCTTGTATAATTCTCTATAGTAGTCCTGCTATTTGAATTATGCCTTCTTTGCTATTTATAAGTACACCATCACTATTCTTCAGTTGCAGTATCACTTGTCTTTCTGTATTACTGTAACAAAGGATTTTAATCAGAAGCTCATGGCTTCTGATTTAAATCCTTTGTTTTCCCTTAATGCTTGTCTACAGTAACTTCATCATCCCCCAGGGCTTTCTGATTCTTCATTTTCTTCAACGCACATTCTACCTCATCAGGAAGGATATCGAGTATGTTGTATGTGTTAATAATTTGCGATCCATCTTCCCCACTGCTGGCATCATTCCCTCGTTCTTGTATAATTCTCTATAGTAGTTTTGCTATTTGAATTAGCCTTTTTTGCTATTTATAAATACACCATCGCTATTCTTCCGTTTCAGTATCACTTGTCTTTCTGTATTACTGCTCATGGCTTCTGATTTAAATCCTTTGTTTTCCCTTAATGCTTGTTCTATTTTTCTTGTGTTAAATCTTCTTATGTCCTCTCTGAGTCTCTTTCTAATGGCTTTGCATAACTCAGTATACTCAATTTTCTCCTTGTTGGTTTTATCTTACTCTTCATTTGTCATCTTTGGTTCATCATGAGAAGTGTTTCTTGATTAATTTTTTCTTCTTTGGATTTATCACTTTCAGAAAGTTATGTTATTGCTGTTATTTGGTTTTTAGGAGCATTAGCAACTAAAGCCATATTGCTCCGGGTATATGCGGTGGTCATTCCCTGACCTTTCCGCATCCTCCGTATTTGGTGGCTCACTGGCTCGAACCCCGGTCTAATCAAGAAGTGTGTGCTACATACTGCTGCTCCTGCCCACCTGGCTACAGAGGCGCCTCAGAAAGTTATAATAATCCTCGTTGATATCTTGGTCTTGAGCAGCAGAAGCTCAAACTTGTTCTTAAGTTCCAGTACATACTGCTTTTTCTCCTCTTCTGTTATCTCAAAGACCTTCGTATTATTTACTCAAATCAGTTTTATCCTTTCTTTTCTTACATCTATATCAAGTGTGCATCTTACCATTTTGTGATCACTTCCAACATTTACTCATGTTCAGGACGGTAACATCATTGCACATATAGCAATTATAACTTGCTCTTTTCTCATCTTAAAATTGGTGCAGGCATTTCTCTTTTAGTGGCTAGGGTTTTTCATGGTAATGCTTTCCATAATAAGTCCATCTCATAATCATTATAAATGTTTTCTTTCTCTTAATTTGCTATAACTGAAGTAAACTTACCTTTCAAGGATGCTGCTGCCGATTCGTCTGCAGAAAGTTTCTTGCCTTGAATATCAAAGTTCACATATACAGTGTCTCAGTTTAAAGATTTTCAGGAAACCTGTGCTTGTCTTAAAATCCTCATTACCTCTTAATTTTTGATTAAATCCAATGCTTTTTCACACAATGGGCCAGACGCTGGTTCACCTAAACTTTGCTCTGACGAAAACAAAAAAATAAAGCTGCATTTTCAGGTTTCGACATCGCCTTTTTCCTGCTAGATACTCCATCACTATCGACACAAATTCTGTTATAGCATTGGAATTTTTCTTGATGTTGTAAATTGTTGAAGTTTCCACTGTAAACTCTTTGGAGAGATTTGCTAAATTTTCACCTCTTCTAATTCTATTAATAATTTCCATTTTTTGTTGCAATGCTAAACTATGCGTTTTCTTTTCGTTCACATTTTACTGTAAAAAATTGAGAAAAATAATGAATCACACGGTTTTGGGCTGTTATTATTCTTACTGAATCTGGAGCTAAACTAATCTGAAATTCACTCATGGTTTTTGAGAAAACCGAGTAGTCTGTGAGAAATTTTTCTAAAGCACATTTCTGAAGGTCACAGAATTCTAGAGGTCACAACCATAAAACAATAAAAACAATTTGCAGTTTTCGGTTTATTGGGCTTTTCGTTTGAATAATCTGTTATAAACAGGTAGTAAACTTGATCTTTCGCTTATTATAATCAAAATTCAATTTGCAAACGTGATCACTATAACCGGAGCTTACTGTACTACAATTAATAAAAAAAAGAAGAAAGAACAGCCTTTCACAAATTATTCCCCGATAACTGACGTTCTACTGTATAAGTTTTAACTTGGAGATTTTTGTCTATAAAATTAATTCCCACATAAGGTTAATAGTCTAAGAAATATAGATATATATATAAATATAAAAAAAATTTTATGACAAAAACATTTTTAAAATCTGTTAATAAATTACCTGAATCATTCGGACTGGATTATGACCAATACATCCTTGTGTGACTTTTGTTAGGGTTTCTGTGAACATTAACCGTAGCTCAGGTGCTTTGTTATATACAATATCAATCTGAGGCCACCAAACAAGACGTGGTTGAGTGATAATGCGATATAGTGAGCTTACCAAAACAAAATGATAGGTAGAAGGAGAATTTAAATTGAGACACACTTTAAGGGCTTCGTTATTGTGAGGATTAATACGAAAGCATGAAACAAAACAATCAATCATTAGATCAACATCCTGGCTAATAGTAGAAGGACTTCGACAAAATGGCTTGCTCGGGTTGAATAAAAGTACCTAAGAGGCAGAAACATATAAATTGTAATACGTGTTACTTTGTAAGATTCACAACTACTAATACACTCCATTTTTCATTTCTTATTATTCTTTTATGAATTATTAAAAAAATTTATGCAAATGAGATAAGCAAAAATTTCAGAAAATAAGCATAAATTATTTATGTTTGTTATGTTATTTACATTATAGACATGATTAAAATGGCTAAATAAGTTTTTTTCCATGCCCAACAATAGTGTTGACATATGAGCCCTTACTAATTCCCCAGATGCATTTCCTAGAAGACCCATTAACCAAAATATGATTAATTGAAATTGATTTTTCTATAAATAACAAATAGTTAAGAAAAGGTGTAATTACCTCTATAATGTCCTATAGAACACTTTTGTGCTGATACTCTCTCCATCGTTGAATTAACTATGCAAATAATACATCTCGTGTTTGCGGTTCTCATAAAAAAAAATAATAATAATAATTTATATGAATTGATCACACTCTTAGACAGAATAAATGATCCAATGCACCACGAAATCGGTGTTCCGTGGACCCCAAACCCGACCCCATTGAATCACCAATCCAAATCTTTCGGTGAGAGAAGACAATAAGTCCATACTTTAAAAACAATTTAAATGCTTTGAAACTAATTTAAACAATGAGTCCACCCTTTAAACACTTTAAAAACATAAAAAACATTAAGAACCACGGAAACATTAAGGAATTAACAAAAGTAGCAAAATTCTTTTAATTCCTTAATGTTTTTTTATGATTTTACATTTGTTTTTAAAGTGTTTAAAGGATGGACTCATTGTTTAAATTGGTTTCAAAGCATTTCAATTATTTTTAAAGTATGGACTTATTGTCTTCTTGCACTCAAAGATTTGGGTTGGCGATTCAATGTAATTTTGGGGTTGGAGTCCGTGGGACACTGATTTCGTGGTGCATTAGATCATTTATTCTGTCTAAGAGTGTGACGAATTCATGTAATTTATTTGCATAGTTAATTCAACAACGGAGAGTATCAGCAAGTGTTCTACAATGCTCACACAGGCAATTCCTCCTTTTCTTAACTAATGTTGTAGAACGTATTGAGCCATTGCAGCTCTGTCATCTGTTAATAAATAACAAAGTTACCAATTGCAGTTGCAGCCATGGTACAACTGGCTGGATGTAAATATCAAAAATAAATATCCAAACCTTATGCATAGTGGGCCATTTAAAACTAACAAGTTTTAGATATGAGACTTGTGCCACTCATATCTGGGTCTGTGTGTGTGTTTTTTTTTGTTTTTTTTTTATGAAAAGGTTCTTTGAGAATGACCATTAAGAAATGTGCAAAATGTAGAGGTGCAATATTGAATATGACACATCTTTCAAACCTTAAAAGAAAACTTTCAAGACTTAGTTGTGGCTTCTGCAGAAGCCACAACTTTTGCTTTATTTCAGTATTGGTGATGATGTAGCAAGGTCCTGACAAACTTCCATACTTGCTGATGCTCTGGTGTGAGCAGTCTTGGAACCCAGACTGCACAAACATGTGCCATATGCAAATGGAGAATACAGTGCATGCTTCCTACTGATATTCTCAACATCTCTGCCAGTTGCCTTACTGTTATATAGTGATCCTCTTCCATGATTACAGAAGCAGTGTTTATGGTTTCTGTGGTGACAGGCATGGTTGGAGCTCCAGGACTGCTGAATTTTGTGATTGAATACATCCATTTTTAAACATTCAAAACCACCTGCAAGGTGTGCGGTTGGAAGCCTCTTTTAACATTTCATATGCTTCAGCTGGTTTTATGGAGACAGAAAAAAATTTTAGAGTAGCATACTGTTCCTCGCATGTCACATCCATTGCTACGTAGGCGAAACTGACAGGCATCAACTAGACCAACCACGAAGGCCATACCATCTGCACAAGTCAACTCTGCAGTTGCTATGTAATTCAGCTTGGTTTGGTCTTAAATTACACAACTGAGATAGAAATATCAAGCAGTGTGATTGTCCATGAAAAATTGTGATCATTGAAAGCCCTTGTAAATAGAACCTCATACATATGACAATATTGAGACTGTAAACTATAATATAAAATTATGGAAATCTATTTCAGATTTTTTTTAAATCTAATAATGCAGATAACTACTAATATTAAAGTGTATAATTGCCAAAAGATTATGCAATGCTGTAAATACTACATAATTTTTGGTAGTTACTCAATTTTTGAAGAGCAGTGAGATAATATTGCCACTATGGCAATTACAGCATGACAGTTGTCTTAAAATTTCCTGAGAAACAAATAACCATAATCAATAAAGAAAGCAGAACTCTATTTCATAATAGTGGTTCAAGGTCACAAACCACTACTGCTGCCACAGTGCTTGATATCAGCAATAAAGCTAGACTCTGTTATTAGTATGTTTTTAGTACATATAAATGCCAAACAGGTCCAGATAGTAGGATTCTGCCAAACAAAACTGCTGTAGTAGGACTTATAAATCACAAGAAACTATCATAGCTTTTCCCAGTATCCATACACTCACAAAATGTATAGGGTGGTCAAATTTACTAGACATAAAAATATGCTGGTGTATAATCTACATTTAAAAAAAAAAAAAATGGTGATTCCTCAACTTACTGTCTACAAATATTGTTCAAAATGCTATCTCACTGAATCATGTAAAGCTCCAATTCAAATAACGGAACAGTCTTATAATGAAACAAAGAGAAATGATCATATGGAACAGTCATTATCTCTATATGGGCTGCCTTCTTTAGCATATGACATCTTTGGATATGTCTATACATATAGTCTTTTAGATAAAACCACGACTTTTTTTTTTTTTTTTTTTTTTTTTTTACTGCTTGGGGTTCATAGCTTTTTAGATAAACCGACAACCTGTAATTAGCATGGTTTGAGTAGGAACTGTAAGGTAGCCACTTTGTTTTCAAAAGCTCTAACCTAACCAGCATCTCATTCATCCTTAATAATAATGTAGTAATTCTCTAATGGATATGTAGAGAGACCCCATCCTGTTGAAAGATCACTTGTCCAACACTGCTGTTTCACCATACACCTATATATTCCTCTGTTCATGAATAGAGAAATGAAAGTGTCCAAAAGCAATTTCATATAAAAAAAGAATCACTCCAATAATATAGAGTGGTATTTTGTATGTGAAGAAACAACTCCATATACCTTTTCATCATATAATGGGTTGTAAATAAAAAAGTGTATTAAAAGTGGACTTCACAGAGACATAAGACAATAAAACAATTGTTAATCATATTCATGTTGTTAATTATTCAACATGTTGGATGATACACAGGTGTTTAAAATTCAGACAAATTTGTAGACTGGAGAGAAGCTAGATTTGCTAGGAGTACAGTTAATAAATTTGATGAGCTTGAAATGCTAATCAAGACATCAAAGGCAGATTCTGCTGGGATATCAGAGACATCGTGTCACACAGACATAAGCAGTGCAGAATTGGAATTTGGGGAGTACAATGTGTACAGAAAGGATAGACAGGACAGGAAGGGAGAAGGGGTTATGCCGTTAGTTAAGAAACACAAAATCTAACGAAGTGCATCCAATTGATGTTGGTTGGCAATGCCATGTTGAGTTTGTTTGGGAAAGGAAAAATTAGAGTAGGTGTGTGTGTGTGTGTGTGTGTTATAGACATAATCAACCGATAAGTATAATGAGTAAATCAGGCCAGTAAATCAGAATGTATAATTATAATAAGGGATTTTAATTTTCCAGACATTGACTGGAACTTGTGGTTTGATCACTCGCACACTAGCAGGACTTTTGTGGATTTATTGGATGACTGTTTTCAACAGCAACATGTTCAAGAGGCAACCAGAGGGAGTAATATAACTGATTATCAGCAGTTATTTTTCATGCATTAAGAATTTGCAGATAAAGGAACTACTGAGTGTCACTCACTGTCACTCGGATAAAGGAACTACTGAGTAACAGTGATCACAATGTACTGATGTGGGAATTACTTAAAGATGTAACTACCATCAAGGCTAAAGGGAAGAGCTTTTGCTTTCAGAAAGGTGACTACAGGGATCTCAGACAGTTTTTAAATTCTGTGCAGTGGGATCAACCAATGATGTTACCAACATTAATTTCTAAATGAGAAGCCAAAGGACTTAATTTTGGAGGCTATAAGGTTTTAATTCCAACTATGAAATACTGTTCAAGGTTTAGGCCTAGATGGATGTCAGACAGATTAATGAGGCTCATGGCAGAGAATAAAAATGTGTGGGATGCATATAAAGTATCAGGTGACACAGAAGTCTATGGCAGATATAAACTAGTCGGTAATCCAGTCACAAAGGAGGTTAGGCAGAAAAAGGCAGATTATGAGAAATGTTTGACAAAAGATGCAAAGAAAAACAGCAAAGAGTTCTTTACTTATGTAAACTCTAGAAGGAAAGGAATGAATCAGATTGGACCAATTAACATAGATGGGTTGATCATTCATGATCACACTCACGTAGCTGATAAACTGAATGAGTATTTTGCATCTACATTCACACATCAGGAGTTATTCAATGAGGGGAGTGCTAGAAGTTTAACAGACTAACAGAGAACCAAGTGATTTTGTAATAACTGAGAGCAAAGTGTAGGAGAAATTATTGAAGTTAAACATAAGGAAGGTACCTGGGGTGAATGGGATCTATCGAGTTATATTAAAGGAGGCAGCAAAGGAAGTAAGCAAACCTTTAGCCATAATTATGAGAGTTTCCTTGTACTCAGGGGAGTTCCCCATGGACTGGAGCTGTGCAAATATATCACCGATTCACAAAGGGAGTTCAAAAGGTGACACAAGTAACTATAGACCTGTTAGATAACTTGTGTTCTGGGGAAAATAATGGAATCACTGGTTAAAGAATCACTGCAGGATCATCTTGACAAGACTGCAGTAATAGTTAAGACACAGAATGGCTTTGTTAAATGGAGTTCTTGTCTGACCAATCTGATTCGATATTATGATGTGGTCACAAAAGAACTGAATGCTAAAAATAATTTTGATATCATACACTTGGATTTCAGGAAAGCTTTTGATACTGTTGCACATGGAAGACTGCTGTACAAAATTGGAGAGGTATGGCATTAGAGGTAAGTTGCTACAATAGATAAACAGATGGTTTTGCTACAATAGATAAACAGATGGTTGAGTGGGAGACAACAGAGAGCGATAATCAACGGACACTGCTCTTCGTGGTCAAATGTTATTAGGGGAGTTTCCCAGGGTTCGGTGTTGGGCCCATTGTTGTTTTGTATATTTATCAATGATAATGATTGAAGGTATATCAGGTTTAATGTTCAAGTTTGCAAATGATACAAAGGTTGGAAGGGTTGTTAACGACAGTATGCTACTCCAACTGGATCTAGATAAGTTGGAGTTGGGCAAATGGGCTGAGAAGTGGCAACTGAAGTTTAACATTGACAAATGCAAAGTACTGCATATGGGTAGCAATAACCCAAGAGAAATGTACCAACTGTGTGGTACTACACTCAGGGAAGTGGAAAGTGAAAAAGACCGGGGAGTAACTGTGCAGTCAAATAAGAAGTTCACTGAGCAGTGCAGATGTGCTGCCGGGGTAGGACATGGAATCTTGTCAATGATATATAGGAATTTTGCTAGCAGGAACAGGGAGGTGATTATCCCATTATACAAGGTAATGGTCGAGCCAAACCTAGAGTACTGTGTACAGGTCTGGAGGCCTCATTTTAGGAAGGATGTAGAGTTGCAGCACCTGGAGAGTAGGCACCTGCAAAGTAGTAGTAGTGGCATGTGATGCAAGAAAGCAAGTGTATGTATGAGCTTATGCAGCATCAGCCACAAAAAAAAAAAAAAAAAACGCACCATTGCCTCCAAATGCCTGTCCAGTTCCTCCTTAAATTTATTCAACCTATTAACTTCCACAACAACAGATGGAAGTTTGTTCCAGCAATTAACCACCCGCTGGCTAAAGGCAAATTTCCGCACATCTATTCTACATCTGTCTTTTCTTAATTTGAATTTATGCCCCCTTAGGTTCGTAATCTGAACAAGTGGAAGGATCCCATCAGAATTCAGTGTGCTCAACCCATTCAAGGCCTTATATACCTCAATCAGATCACCGCACAGGTGCCTAGTCTCCAGCCACTGCAATTTTCAGAACTTCAGCCTCTCTTGGTAAGAGGATCCCTTCATTCCCCTCACCAATCTTGTTGCCCTTCTCTGTACACGCTCAATGAGGCCTCCAGACCTGTACGCAGTACTCAAGGCGTGGCCTGACCATTGCCTTATACAGAGAGATAATCACCTCCTTTTCCCTGCTAACAAAATTCCTTTATATTTAATGACATAACCCCATGACCTGCCTTGGCAGCCTGTCTGAATTGCTCAGAAAACTTCACATCTGACTGCACAATTACTCCCAGGTCTTTTTCATTTTCTACCACCTTAAGTGTAGTACCACACAGTTGGTATGTTTCTCTGAGGTTACTGCTACCGATATGCAGTACTTTGCATTTGTCAAGGTTAAACTTCAGTTGCCACTTCTTAGCCCATCTGCCCAAATTATCTAGATCCTGCTGCAGTAGCACACTGCCATCACTGTCATTAACAACCCTGCCAACCTTTGTATCATCTGCAAACTTCGACATTAAGCCTGATATACCTTCATCAATATCATTGATAAATATACAAAACAACAGTGGACCTAAGACGGAACCCTGTGGGACTCCACTAATAACATTAGTCCACAAAGAGCAGCACCCATTGATTACCACCCTCTGTCTTCTCCCACTTAACCATCCTTTTATCTATTGTAGCAACTTACCCTTAATACCATTCTGCTCCAATTTATACAATAGTCTTCCATGCGCAGTGTCAAAAGCTTTCCTGAAATCCAAATTATTTTTTGCATCCAGTTCCTTTGTAGCCACATCATAATATCCTATCAAATTTGTCAGACAAGACTTTCCCTTAACAAACCCATGCTGTGTATGAATTATTGCTGCAGTCTTGTCTAGATGATCCTGCAATGCATCTTTAGCCAGTGACTCCATTATTTTACCCGGAACAGAAGTTAAACTAACTAGTCTGTAATTACTCGTGTCACCCTTCGATCCCCCTTTGTGAATTCGGGATACATTTGCACATCTCCAGTCCATGGGAACCTCCCCTGAGTCCAAGGACGCTCTCATAATTATGGCTAAGGGTTTGCTTAGTTGCTTTGCCGCCTCCTTTAATATAACTGGATAGATCCCATCCACCTGGGGTGGATGGGATCTATCCAGACTATCTTATATCTGCCATAGTCTTCTGAGTCGCTTGATAATTTATATGCATCCCATGCATTTTTCTTCTCTATTACGAGTCTCATTAGTTCATTAGATAACCGTTTAGGCCTAAACCTTGAACAATATTTCTTAATAGGTATGAAATAATAGGTAAGTGATCTGATTGAGGTGTATAAGACCTTGAATGGCTTGAGCAAGCTAAATGCTGATAGGATTCTTCCTCTTGCTCAGATTAAGAACCTGATGGGGCACAGATTCAAATTGAGGAAAGGCAGTTGTAGAATAGATGTGCAGAAATTTTCTTTGAGTCAAGGGGTAGTTGATTGGTGGAACAGACTTCCATCCTTTGTTGTGGAAGTTGATTGCCTAAATAAATTTAAGGCTAAGCTGGACAGACATTTGGATTGAATGGAGGGGTGAAATGGAATGTTTTTTTTTTTTGGCTGATGCTGCATAAGCTTGCTTTCTTGCATCATATGCCTCTACTAATGCTAATGGTAAGCAACTGTTTTCAACTTATAAAGGTGCAGCCAGTATCAAAATCTTGGCCATTGAATGAACTTGATTCATTTACATTTGAACTAATCTCACCAATAATTTCTGACTGCATTGAGGAATAGACTTGTCTGTTTATTATGAACAGTGCATTCAACTTATTCAAACCTTGATATTATTGTTTTCAAGGACTGAACTAGGCAAGAAACTTTACTTTTCTTCATTCTTTACTCTCATCTATTGATGATGACAGTCCTAATGGTAAAAATGCTACATTATTATCATTTTGATAATAACAGCAGATAGGAGAAATGTGTTGTTCCAAAGAGAGCATCACTTTTGCTACCTGAAAAAAAATTCCAATGCTTTTTTTCGTTTAAGTTAAAAATTAAAACAATTAAGTAAATATGAACAATAAGGTTCCCAACATGATGAAACCAGGCTCACAACATTGGTGATAAAAATGGAATTTAAACAGTATGTTAGTGCTTTGCAAACTTTTTATGCCAATACACTATATGCATGTGCTAAAAATAATTCAACACCACCACCCCACCCAGAATTTTGTAATTATTCGACACTGCACCCTTTTTTGTTCTTTATCTTTAAGCTGATGGTAAATGCAAGAATATACAACTGCCTGTTTCAGCACAAAAATATTTAAACAAAGTAAAAGAAAATGAAGATGTGCATTACTATGGCACAAGCTTAACAAACACTACAAGAAATTCACTAGGTTAGTTACTGGCTTTCAAAAGGAATGAATGAGTCATCAACTTCTGAGCATATGAAGAAATATAAATATTGGCATCAAAAGTATTTTAATCAATATATCCAGTGAAAAGAAATCATAGAAAAAAAAAACAATATTCATGATGACAAAAAGTATTGTGGAAAAATTACCAGCTCATACACCTGGTGGTTTTTATATACTTAATATACTGTCAGTTACACAAAAATACAGAAGAAACGATTCTGTTGAAGCATGGATGATCTTATCCAGTCTATCAAGGAACTTTACTCTTCCTTCATCTTTATAGCAACAATTTTGTACAAATTAATATTAAATCAAAATGGGAATTTTGTTATACTGTCTTTTATCAACTTGTTAATAGCTATTTATAACTGAATTTTCATTTGTTCCTTTACAGAACTGTTTGACATTACAAGTGTGTTTTAAGGAAGAATTTAATGATCTGTGCAAAGAGTTGTGCTTTTAAATAGAAATCCTGAGAAGTGCTTTAGTTTTAGTATTCAAACATGATTGCAAAAATGAATTTGCTTCCTAAAAAACAGCCAAGGATTGCATTCTTACAAGAATACTTTTCTGCTATCTCCCTCTTACTCGGAGGGAGGCAGCGGAAAAGTATAAAGTTAGTTTGAGACCACTCTAAAGTTAGTTCGAGAACTGTTTGTTTATTAGTTTGGGACAAAAACAATCAAACTGAAACATGAGACAGATTCAATTTCACCTCACAGAAGAGGCCAATGCAGACAGACAAGATAAACAATTCCAAAAACTTAATCCCAGTATAATCAGAAGAAGCAGACCAGATCCTCTTATGACCAGTTCTTACTTAGAAAAGGATATGGCTGGAATTTATGCAAAAATACATGATTCAACAGTTTTCTGCAGACTTTTAGAGGTTGGGTGAAGTGCTCAGAAGCCAAACAAAAAGCAACCTTTCACTGAAGCTATGAAGAAAAAGACTTTTTTTTTTTTTTTTGAACTAGGCTAAGAGGTATAAAAGCTAGAAAAGACTGGAGAAACTTCTTTTTTCTAATGAAAGTTATTTTGAGGTGCAGGGAATGAGACTTGTTACTTATTCTTGGCAGATATCACCACCCAGATGGCACCAATGAAAAACCAATCAGCTTCGAAGTGGTGCCATCTGGGTGGTAGTATCTGCCGAGAATAAGTAACATAAACAAAAGTTTTTCCCCCATCCACCGCCCTAAAAATTTGAAAAAGCAGATTTCTAGGCACAGTAAATTCCATACAATGCAGCACTCTACAACCCAAAATTCTTTAAAATAGACATTACAAAAAATACATTTTTTGAAATCTGGCCTTTGTATTAATGATAGCATTGTCTTTAAAAAAAGGATAACATTTATAACATACCCTCCCTTCTTTAGTACCCATGTCTCCAAAAAACATGATGCCTTATACAAAACATTTATCTAACATTTTCCTTAAATTTTCATCCATACTCCTTGTAACTGTCCGTTTCCATTTTTTACAAATGTATCTTAACTACTGCATCCATTTTATATATTGGTACAATTAACGCCTTGCTTCAATCTTGTTTAATAGTATAGTAATAGTATTTGCCATATAGTGCAAGGAAGCCACAGGCTTTTGTTGCACTGGCAAAAAAAACAGGGGGGGGGGGAGTAGAAAGAAAATACAAACTATATGTTTCCCTCCTCACACAGGTAACTATCCAGTTGACCTTCGAATTTATTCAAACTGTTAACCTCAACTGCTGTGACGGCACTGATTGTTCCAGCAATCAATGACTCGCTGGCTGAAAGACAACTTCCTGCAATTTAATCTAAACTTCAACAACTGTAATTTGAATTTATGACCCCTAGTTCTGGAATTCCTTCTAACAGTGAGAAATCCACCTTCATTCATTTTACTAATCCCTCTCAGAGCCTTATAAACCCAAATCAGATCACTTCTGAGGTGTCTGGTTGCCTAGCTCTGTATTCCACATAATTGGAGTCTTTCCTCATATGGTCGTCCTTCTGCCGATCTCACCATTCAAGTTGCTCATATTTGCTCCCTTTCAAGAAGCTCAGTGTCTTCTTTCAGATAAGGTCTCCATACTTGAACACAGTATTCTAAATTCTCACATAAGGCAATCTTACAATTGCCTTATAAACTTCTGACTTATAAATTGCTTTGTGATGGTTGATTTAGGATTTTATGGCACATTAGTGTTGCTTTGTAATGTCATCAATAATAACAAGCTAAGGTAAAAGTTCAGAATTTAACATCTAATTTCATCTACATCTGCTACCTTTCCAAAACTGATATTTCCAATTTCCTATCTTAATAATAGAGAAAGTATACAAATTTCCTCCATTTCAAACGTTTCCTCTTCTTCGGTGATGTTTTCATCTCTTTTTTAGCAAACTATCAAATATTTCTCCATACATAAAATACCTCTCTTCTATTTTAACTTAACCCTTGCCATTTTTAATTACCTCAGTTAGTCTCCCCACCACTATAAGATTTTTTTACCAAATGGCAAAACATTTTTGCTCCCTTCTTGATATCTGTTTTCAATATTTTTCCTGAAACTTTCACAATATTTTTATTTATCTTCATTTACACATATCTTAGTCCTCTTGAACTTATGTTCCAGCAAGGATTTATTAGTTTTATTTGACAAAAATAAATTTTTCTGCCACCCCCACCCACCACATGCCTCTTTTGCAGCTTCTACCAAAGTTCACTTATTTTTGTTTCCTTCTTCACTTAAACCTATGTTATCAGAAATTATTACAATAATTTGAAAAATAAATCAAAATAAACTAGAATATTTTAATAAGTAAAGTAACAAAATGTCATAATGAATAAGAAAAATTGAAAAGAGAGTTTAATAACTAACCTTTAAATCATTGATAACTGCCTGTACAAGGGCAAAAACTACATTATTACTTTCTAATATATTAATATATGTGGAAGTTTTACAGAGTTTTACACATGTTACTGCTGCAGCTTCACTCAATTGCTTGCTTGTACCATGGGGAACAAGGGCTTTTTTGACACAATCCACAAATTGGCGCTACAACAGAAATATTATTTCAGTGAATAACTAAAAATGGTATTAAATAAACAAACTTCCATTCACATATTCCAACTCCTTAAGTATTATAAAAATTGAAAATTCTAACTCCTCTGTTAACTTCAAAGTACAGATCAACTTTTAAGAGGCCATGTAGTAAATATATACCCCTGCTTCTATGTTTAAAAATCATTGATATAGTAAATCACACTGAGTAAAGGGCATTATGTGGAATATTAATAAGTTTGAACTATAAATGAAAGGATGACACTTTTCTGCATGGAAAAGTTTATCATTTTCATGCAACTGACAAATCTAGTACAATAAACTTGTTAAACAAATCTGTTAAAGGCTACACATCAATGAATCATATACTTTCGATTCCATCAATATGCCAAAAGTTGAGGTTTCACCCTCAACTTTTGGCATATTGACACTTTTCTGCATGGAAAAGTTTATAATTTTCATACAACTGACAAATCTAGTACAATAAACTTGCTAAACAAATCTGTTAAAGGCTACACATCTGAATCATATACTTGCGATTCCATCAATATGCCAAAAGTTGAGGTTTCACCCCCCCCCTGGTTAGATGATCCAAAAATTAGCTTGCAAATATCTGCTTAGCAGGTAATTGCACTAGAAGCACGTTTTATTTGCTTCACAACTGTGCAAAAATAAACTTTTTTTGATATGGAAATATAGTGTCACCTCTTCATTAAGTCACAAATATACTGCTTATTTTCTCACTATGCACAATACCGTTAGAGCCACAATACAGCAAACACTATCACTGTTCACAAGATCCTATAATTATTGATTCAATTCAGCCTGTAAGATTATATTGTTTAAAGTTATTCCAGTAAGCATAAGAAACTTGGCCCTTTGATTAAAAACTTCTAATAAGCATTGATAATTATTGAATTAATAATAGTAAAAGTATTCACCATATAGTGCGAGGAAGTTATAGGCTTTTGCTGCACTGGCAAAAAAAAAAAAAAAAAAAACCCAAGTAGATAAGAAAACACAAATTATATGCTTCCCTCCTCACACAGGTAAGTATACAGTTGACCTTTGAATTTTTTCAACCTGTCAGTCAGCCTCAACAGCCTGCAACAGCAACTCGTTCCAGATGTCAACAACTCACTGGCTAAAAGAAAACTTCCTAAAACCTAATCTAAACCTCAACCCTGTAATTTGAATTTATTACCTCTAGTTCCAGAATTGTTTAGAAGAGTGAGAATTCCACCTACATTCATTTTAATTATCTCTCTCAGAGCCTTATAAACCTGTCAGGTCACCTCTGAGGTGAGTAGTTGCCAAGATCTGTAGTGCACGTAACGAGTCTTTCCTCATACAGTCATCTTTCTGCCAATCTCACCACTGAGTTGCCTCTTTTTGGAACCTTTCAAGAAACTCGACATCTTTTTTTCAGATGCAATCTCCATACCTGAACATAGTATTCCAAATGTGCTGTTACAATTGCCTTATACAGTGAGATTATAACCTCCCTATTTCTACAGGATAGTGTTTGATCAATCACTGATAGGACACCATAAGCTTTCCTAGCTGCCTACACTGTTCAGAAAACTTCATATCTGCCCATATTGTAACTCCCAAATCCATTTCCTCCTCCACTGTTTTTAATTCAACCCCACCAAGTGTATAATTTATTTGTGTGTTGCTATTCCCCAAGTGTAAGACCTTGCATTTAGCAGCATTAAAGCTTAGCTGCCACTTCTCTGGCCATCCTTGAAGTCTGTTCAAGTCATCCTGAAGGAGTGCTGCTTGGTACTAATCATTAATGACTCTGTCAATCTTTTTCATCTGCAAATTTTCACATCATGCCTTCTATCCTTTCGTCAATGTCATTTATAAAAATGAGAAAAAACAGTGGTCCAAGAACCGATTCACCGATCCTTGAGGGACCCAACTCTTAACATTACACGAAACTGAAGAATATCCATTAATCACAATCCTCTGCCTTCTGCCCTGCAACCACTCAACAATCTATCTTAGAATCCTACCTGTAATCCCAACCTGTTCAAGCTTATACAGTAACCTATCGTGAGGGACCAAGTCAAATGCTTTGCTAAAATCCAAACAAAATTATTGAGTAATTGTGTCAAAATAGCCCACTAAGTTAGTTAAGTATGATTTGCGAGGCCTGACGTATCCGAGTGGTCAGGAGCGTGAGTGCAGTAGCACATGCTCTTTGAGTGGACCGGGTTCAAGCCCATGACTGCTAAATACGATTAACATTTGTATTGATTGATTTATCGTAAACTCCACTAACCTGGTGGTCGTGCCGGAGTATAAACAAGAACATTAATTAATTATCCTTAACAAAGCTACGTTATGTGCCCTTCAGAATGCCATATCTATCTAAATGTACCTGGATTGCACTCTTAATCACTGTCTCTAAGATTTTTCCTACCACTGAAGTCAGACTAACCGGTCTGTAGTTACTAACTTCACTCTAAGCACCACCTTTGTGTATTGGCGATATATTGGCACTTCTGCAATCCAGAGGGATCGTCTCCGAGTCAAAAGATGTCCTCATAATTAACCCCGATGGTTCAAGGCACACTCCCTTGCACTCTCCATCAAAACTACAGGGTATATGCCATCAACTCTGGGAGACTTACTTGCCTTTAGGTTCAAAAGTTTTTTAATAAACCATCATCTGTAATTATGACATCATTAATTTCATATGGCTTGGCCTCACTTGCACAGCCTCTTCTCAGCATAAAGGATCTTTCTTCAGTAAAAACAAATACAAAGTACCTGTTCAATTCATCCGCAATGTTTTTTTTTTTTTTTGGTAGTTGTTGGTGCATAGGCTTCTGTGGCCATAATGCACCTCCCAAGTTTTTTGCAGTACTTTGATCCAAGCCCAAGGCGGGAATCGAACCCGCGACCTTTGGGTTGCCAGGCAGGCACTTTACCCACCCGGCTAGCCCGATCGGCATCCGCAATGTAGGCTGGGTTGTCTAAGACTTTCTCACACTCAGGAAACATGAAAAATTCTTTGTCTCCATTCTTTGCTCTCATAGCCAATGCTTTCTCATATGCAGCCTCGACCTCCCTGACCTATTTATGGTACTATTACAGATCAACTTGTACCTGTTGTAGGCTTCAGTACTTTTCATCTCACTCTGTAACTGTCCTATGCTATTTTTTTTCTGCTTTATTTGACCAGCCAGCTCTGCAGCCATCCATCTTGGCATCCTCCTCCTCCTGCAATATTTTCTTAAAGGTATGTATGCGTTCATAGCTCCTGTGATTTTTGCTTTAAAAGTATTCCATAATTCAAAGTCCATTCCTAGACAAGCCACCCAGTTCACAGATGCCATATAGCACCTTAAACTAGAACGTTGGAACGAGTACAGAAAAGGGCAACAAGATTAGTGAATGGAACGAAGGGTTGCTCTTATGAAGAAAGGCTTAAGTTTTGCATTTTACAGTGTCTGGAAACTAGGCACCTGCGAGGTGATCTGATTGAGGTGTATAAAGCCTTGAATGGTTTGAGCATGCTCAACGCTGATGGGAATGGGATACTTCCTCTAGCTCAGAATAATCACCTGAGAGGGCATAAATTCAAATTTAGGAAAGACAGTTGTAGGACAGATGTGTGGAAGTTTGCCTTTAGCCAGCGGGTAGTTGGTTGGTAGAACAGACTTCCATCATTTGTTGCTGAAGATTTGTATTTGGAACGAACAGAGGGGTGAAATGGGAGAGTTTCTTTTTTTCTTTTTTCTTTTTTTGGCTGATGCTGCATAAGCTTGCGTTCTTGCATTATATATCTCTGCTAATGCGAATGCTAACTGTCAAAGTACTCTCTTCTGAAGTTAAAACCCATGCCTTTACCTTTAACTGCTACAACTTTCTTCATCTTCCAGGTGACGATTGCATGATCACTTCCTGACAATGGTTCCTGACAACAATTTAAGTTCTTTTGATGACATCTGAATCATTATTAATGATGAGGTCAAGAATATTTTCATCCCTAGTACTTTTTCTAGCATGCTGATAAAAATAATAATCATCTGGTTTATTTAAAAAAGATTTTCCCCATGGTGAGTTTCCCTAATACTTATTCCAATCAACCTGGGGCAGTTAAAGTCACCCATAACATTCACACTTTCTTGCCCATTCCATCTGCATGTAAAGACTCTCATCACATTCTTTACAATTTTCTGGTCTGTAGTTTACTCCCACTCTCATTGTTCCTTTGCTTTTGACTAACTCACACCATACAGATTCTGTGTGGTACACATCATAACCACACAGCAAAAGCTCTTTTCTCACTCAGGCTGCTTTTGATAAGAATCACGACCCTCCTATCTTCCTGATCGTCCCTAAATACCTTATACATCATCATTAGCATTTTAGCATTAGCATTAGTAGAGGCATTTGATGCAAGAAAGCAAGCTTATGCAGCATCAGCCAAAAAAAAAAAAAAAAAAAAGTAACATAAATAAATAAAAATAACCACTTCCACTTCACCCCTCTGTTCGTTCGAAATACCTGTCCAGCTGAGCCTTAAACTTATTTAGGCTATCAACTTCCACGACAAGGGATGGAAGTCTGTTCCACCCACCAACCACCCGCTGGCTAAAGGCAAATTTCCGCACATCTATCCTACATCTGTCTTTCCTCAATTTGAATTTATGCCCTCTCAGGTGATTTTTCTGAGCTAGAGGAAGAATCCCATCAGCATTGAGCATGCTCAAACCATTCAAGGCTTTGTACACCTCTATCAGATCACCCCGCTGGTGCCTAGTTTCCAGACACTGTAATTTGCAAAACTTAAGCCTTTCTTCGTAAGAGAACCCCTTTGTCCCATTCACCAATCTAGTTGCCCTTCTCTGTACTCGTTCCAGCAGCTCTACATCCTTCCTGAAATGAGGCCTCCAGGCCTGTATACAGTACTCTAGGTGTGGCCTGACCATTGCCTTATACAAGGGAATAATCACCTCCTTATCCCTGCTAGAAAAATTTCTATATATCATTGACAATACACCATGAGCTACTCTTGCAGCTCGTCTGCACTGCTCAGAGAACTTCATATCTGCCTGCACCACCACCCCCAGGTCCCTTTCATTCTCTACCACTGTCAGTGTAGTACCACAGAGTTGATACGTTGCTCTGGGGTTGCTGTTTCCCATATGTAGTACTTTACATTTGTCAATGTTAAACTTCATTTGCCACCTCGAAGCCCATCTGCTCAACCTTTCCAAATCCTGTTGCAGCAGCATAGTGTCAGTAGTGTCCTTGACAACCCTGCCAACCTTTGTATCGTCTGCAAACTTGGACATTAAGCCTGATATACCATCATCAATATCATTTATAAATACAGAAAACAATAAAGGCCCCAATACTGAACCCTGAGGGACTCCACTAATAACATTAGTCCACGATGAGCAGTGTCCATTGATTACCACTCTCTGTCTTCTCCCCCTCAACCACCCCTTTATCCATAGCAGCAACTTGCCTCCAATGCCACACTGCTCCAATTTGTGCAGCAGTCTTCCATGTGCAACAGTATCAAAAGCCTTTCTAAGATCCAAGTATATAATATCAAAGTTATTCCCTGCATCCAGTTCTTTTGTGACTGCATCATAGTATCCAATCAAATTGGTCAGGCAAGACTTCCCTTTAACAAAACCATGCTGTGTCCTAGCTATAACTGAAGTCTTGTCTAGATGATCCTGCAGTGCTTCTTTCACCAGTGCCTCCATTAATTTTCCGGGAACAGAAGTTAAACTCACAGGTCTATAATTACTTGTGTCAGCCTTTGATCCCCCTTTGTGAATTGGGGTCACATTTGCACATCTCCAGTCAATGGGTACCTCCCCTGAGTCCAAGGAAGCTCTCATAATTATGGCTAAGGGTTTGCTTACCTCCTTTGCTGCCTCCTTTAATATAACTGGATAGATCCCATCCACCCCAGGTGCCTTTCTTGTGTTTATCTTCAACAATTTCTCCTCCACTTTGCTCTCAGTTATTACAAGATTCTCTAGCTTACTGCTAGAGTTGAATACACCTCTGGCATTCCCCTCGCTGAATAACTCCTCATGTGTGAATGTCGATGCAAAATATTCATTTAGTTTGTTAGCTACCCGAGCAGGGTCATCAACAGTTGACCCATCGATCTCAAGTGGACCAATCTGATTCATCCCCTTCCTTCTAGAGTTTACATAAGTAAAGAACTCTTTGCTGTTTTTCTTCGCATCCCTTGCCAAGGATCTCTCGTAATCTGCCTTCGCCTGCCTAACCTCCTTTGTAACTTGGTTACAGATCAACTTGTATCTATCATAGGCATCCGTGTCACGTGTTAATTTGTATGTATCCCATGCATTTTTCTTCTCTGCCATATGCCTCATTAGTTCATCTGACAACCATTTAGGCCTAAACCTTGAACAATATTTCTTAGTTGGTATGTAAAGCCTAGTAGCTTCCACGATAAGTTCTTTGAATGCTTCCCATTTTGAATTTGCTGTTGGCAATATCATCAGTTGATCCCACTGTATAGAATTTAAATACTGTCTCAGTCCATTGTAGTCGCCTTTACGAAAGCAATACCCCTTCCCTTTACCCCTAATGGTAGTTACCTCTTTGAGTAACTCCCACTTCAGCACACTGTGATCACTGCCACCAAGTGGTTCATTTATCTGCAGATTCTGAATGCATGAAGAATCACTACTGATAATCAAATCAAGAGTATTACTCCCTCTAGTTGCCTCCCGAACATGCTGATGTAGAAAACAATCATCCAATAAATCCACAAAAGCCTTGCTACTGTGTGAGTGACCAGCCCCCAAATTCCAGTCAATATCTGGGAAATTAAAATCCCCCATTATAAGACTCTCTGATTTACTGGCCCACTCTATTTCTCCGAACAGTTTCTTATTATACTCATCAGAGTCATTAGGCCTATAGCACACTCCTACTCTCAATTTTGATCTCCCAATGCTTATGTCACACCAAACTGACTCGACACTGCACTGTCCAGCGATGTCGACTGGCTTCACTTCCTTGGATTTTATGTGTTTCTTAATTAATAGCATAACCCCTCCTCCCTTCCTATCCTGTCTATCCTTTCTGTACACATTGTACTCCCCAAATTCCAGTTCTGCATTTCTTATATCTGTGTGACACCACGTCTCTGAAATCCCCACAATATCTGCCTTTGATATCATCATCATCATCATCAGCCATTTTCAATCCACTGCAGGATGAAGGCCTCTCCAGCAACTTTCCAGTTCCTTCTGTTTGAGCACTGGCCATCCATTTACTACTCAAAAACTCATGAATTTCATCTATCCATCTCCACCTTTGTCTTCCAGGTTTTCTTCTAGCTCCTCTTGGGTACCATTCTGTTATTTTCTTAGTCCATCTGTCATCATGTCTTCGAGCTATATGTCCTGCCCAAGACCATTTTAGTTCTTTAGTTTTGATAAGCATGTCCTTTACTTGAGTTTGCTGCCTAATCCATGTGTTTCTCTTCTTATCTAACAGTCTGATTCCCAATATAATTCGTTCCA
This sequence comes from Mastigoproctus giganteus, assembly GCF_048544385.1. NCBI lineage: Eukaryota > Metazoa > Arthropoda > Arachnida > Uropygi > Thelyphonidae > Mastigoproctus > Mastigoproctus giganteus. The sequence continues at coordinate 246,705,585 of NC_143577.1, forward strand.
TTCTTTGCTGTGTAGTTCTTAGCTTCTCTTCCATTCTTTTGGTGAGTGCCCAAGTTTCACTTCCATAAGTCATGGTGGGGAGTTTGTTATTTGGTTTTTAGGAGCATTAGCAACTAAGGCCATATTGCTCCGGGATATGCGGTGGTCATTCCCTGACCTTTCCGCATCTTCCGTATTTGGAAGTGACGGGCTCGAACCCCGGTCTAATGGTGGGGAGTATACATTGATTCATTATTTTACATTTCAGACAAACTGGGATATTGCTCTTCAGTATGTGACTATATTTCCTGAATGCTATCCATCCAAAATTTATTCTTCTCTTGAGTTCCAGCCATTTATCATTATTACAGCTAATAACTTGTCCCAGATAAGTATATTTTGTTATTTGTTATTTGGTTTTTTTTTTTTTAGGAGCATTAGCAACTAAGGCCATATTGCTCCGGGATATGCGGTGGTCATTCCCTGAATGACCTTTCCGCATCCTCCATATTTGGTGGTGACGGGCTCGAACCCCGGTTTAATCAAGAAGCGTGTGCTACTGCTGCTCCTTCCCACCTGGCTACGGAGGCGCCAGATAAGTATATGACTCCACCTTTTCAATTACTGCTTCTTCAATCATTATTTCCCTTTCCGTGGCATACTTGTTCATCATTACTTTTGTTTTAGCCATATTCATCTTTAGTCCAAAATCCTTACTAACTGTGCATAACTGATTAAGAATTTCCTCTAATTCTTTGGGATCGTGGCTTATGACCACAATGTCATCTGCAAATCGTAAATGGTTTAGGTACTCTCCGTTCACATTGACTCCTTTCTGCGACCAGTCTAATCTTCTGAAAGCTTCCTCAAGGGCAGCAGTAAACAGCTTCGGAGATATTGTGTCTCCTTGTCGAACTCCTTTCTCGATTTTAAATTTGCTACTGTCTTTGTCTAGTCTAATAAAGGATGTAGCACTCTCATATATTTTCTTCAAAATCATAATATATGGAGTATCTATGCCTTGTCTTTCCAGTGCCCGAAACATTGCCTTATGCTGTATGGAGTCAAATGCCTTTTCAGAATCCACAAATGCCAGGCATAATGGTGTTTTATATTCATTTGCTTTCTCCATTAGCTGTGATATTACGTGAAGTGATCCATAGTTGAGAATCCTGTCCTAAAGCCAGCTTGCTCATTCGGTTGATTCTCATCAAGTATTCTTTGTAATCTGTTAGTAATGACCCTTGTGAACAACTTGTAGATATGGGATAACAAACTAATTGGTCTATAATTTCCAATTTCTGATTTATCTCCTTTCTTATGCAGCAAAACTATGATTGCATTATTCCACTGCTTAGGCATCACACCTTTTCTAATGCACTTTGTGAAGAGCCTTGCCAGTTTTTGTGTTGTGTCTCTTCCTCCCAATTTTAACAACTCTACAGTAATTTCATCTTCCCCCGGGGCTTTCTGATTCTTCATTTTCTTCAATGCATGTTCTACCTCATCAGGAAGAATATCGGGTATGTTGTATGTGTTGCTACTTTGCAATCCATCTTCCCCACTGCTGGTATCATTCCCTCGCTCCTTGTATAATTCTCTATAGTAGTCTTCTGCTATTTGAATTATGCCTTCTCTGCTGTTTATAAGTACACCATCACTATTCTTCAGTTTCAGTATCATTTGTCTTTCTGTATTACTGCTCATGGCTGCTGATTTAAATCCTTTGTTTTCCCTTAATGTTTGTTCTACTTTTCTTGTGTTAAATCTTCTTATGTCCTCTCTGAGTCTCTTTCTAATGGCTTTGCATAACTCAGTATACTCAATTTTCTCCCTGTCAGTGTTTTTCTTGCTCTTCATTTGTCGTTTTTGGTTCATCATGACAAGTGTTTCTTGACTAATTTTTTCTTCTTTGGATTTCTGCTTCCCTATAGGTTTCTTGGGCTTTATCACTTTCAGAAAGTTGTAATATTCCTCGTCGATATCTTGGTCCTGAGCAGTCTGCAGAAGCTCAAACTTGTTCTTAAGTTCCAGTACATACTGCTTTTTCTCCTCCTCTGTTATTTCAAAGACCTTTGTATTATTTACTCGAGTCAGTTTTTTCCTTTCCTTTCCTACATCAAGTGTACATCTTACCATTCTGTGATCACTTCCAACATTTACCTTATTCAGGACGGTAACATCATTCACAATATATCTTCTGTTAGTGAGTATGAAGTCGATTTCATTAGTTGTTAATCCATTTGGACTCTTCCATGTCCACTTTCTGTTCACCCTTTTCTTGAAAAAGGTGTTCATTACTGACATTCCTTGAGATTCTGCAAATTCCACAAGTCTTTCACCTCTTTTATTTCTTTCACCAATTCCTAAATTTCCTATAGTTCCTCTTTCTGCGCTGTTTTGCCTTTTTCCAACCTTAGCATTGAAGTCCCCCATAATAATAGTGTAGTGGGTTTTCTGCTCATCTAGAAGACTCTCAATTTCAGAGTACATTTCTTCAACCTCTTCATCATCATGGCTCGATGTTGATGCATAAATCATTATAATCTTTAGCTTGTACCTCTTAGAAATCTTGAGTATTAGTCTTGGCACCCTTGGTGATGTACTTTTGAATTCCAAAATGTTGTTTTTAAAATCTTTATGGACCAGAAACCCAACTCCACCTTCACTCCTTTCACTGTTTCCATTGGTGTACAACAGATTTCCACTTGATAAACTTATAAGTGATTCATTTCTTCTTCTTGTTTCAGCCAAACCGATGATATTCCAATTCACATTTTCTAATTCCTTTTCCAGCTCTAATATCCTGTCTTCACCGATGAGTGATCGTACGTTATAACAGGCCAAGTTCAATTTCCGTGCATGGCAGCCTAGTCGTACCCAGAGATTCTTAGCACCCTCTGCTTCCACTCTGATCCTCTCGCTGCCGTAAGAGGGAGAGTGAAAGCTGCTGGGGACTGAGGGTCATTTGTATTGTTGTGCTCTCATTGCCGGAGGGTTTGGTCTTTTCCTCTTCACGCTGACCAGGCGGTCTTGAAGAGAACCACTCTACACGTTCATTGCCACCTAAGTGACGTAACAGGGCTTACCATCGAGAAGGTGTGCATGAGTGGATTTTAGGGAGGCAGGCCAACCGGACTTCTCCTAAATCTTCTGTAATAGAGAGATATTGGATCCATCAGTGTTTTAGGCTGAGTGTCTGATAACACACAGGATACCTGTTCCCCTCTAAGCCCCTCTGTAGTGGTACTCATCATCACTAATTTCTGGGTGGCACCACGTTTCTGTTAGCTCCATTATAACAGCATTAGTTGTCCTAACCAGGAGTTCAAATTCAGCCACTTTATTGACTTCATGTATAGTTTTTATAATGGCTATCATGATGGCAAGTTCTAGAAATACAGCAGAATTGTTTTTTTCCATGATTCTGTTGCAAACAACATTTAATTGGACTTTGAAGGCCAGCCTTTTGGCCTTCATGGCTAGAATTTAGTCTCTAACAACTAAAAAAACATGAAACATTCCCAGGAACAAAAACTGAATGCAGGATGTATACAATTTTGTAAATTATTTATTCATCATGAAGTTAAAGGCACTTGCTATTAGCTGATTAGTTGGATTCAAATGAAAAAAATGTTATAAATAAAATGGTGTCCAAAAGTTAAATTGCACCCATAAAATCTGAAATATCAAGAAAAATGCAAGTAACAAAATCCTAACAGATCTGTAAATGATATCTAACTGATATGATTCAATATTAGTGAGCTTCTGAATTAGTAAGTTTTTACTCACTAATTCAGAAGTTCTTATAATTCAGATTGCCTTCTTTTCTCATCTACAATAAATCTATTTGTAAAAGCGATTGTGAAAGAAAACAAATACATTGTCATATAAAAATTGTCATTTAACAATAAACTGTTAGATAATGCTCCTGCTCATGCTTCCAATCAATTTTTTATCACACAATGATGGCAATATCAAGTGATTTTTCTTACCTCCCAGCAACACAGCCCTCATGTGACCCACAGATTTCTTTTACATTAAGCTGCAAGCTGATATGAAGAGCAAAGTAAAGTAGAAAAAGTAGAAAGACCAGGGAAAAAGAAATTAAATGATGTTCTTATTTATTTTGATGCAATCAATGATGAAGAATTTCAAAATGTGTTGCACAGCAGTGATAAAAAAAGATATTAATTTGGATGATGTTAGAACACAGCTAAAAGATAAAATAGTGAAAGCATTTCGATAGGAGAGAGGCAGATCTTTAATGTATCTGAAATGGAAAGTGAAAAAAAATAATAAATAAATAAAGAAATTAAGAAAAAATTACATAAAGGCAAATAATTCTTTGATCTTATTCAATCTGATAATTCTAACTAGGAATTCAAAAAATATTTGTATGCTCTGGGATAAATAAAGAAACAGAAATACAATAACAGCCCTTTACTCAAATGAACATTTCCAATTTTTTCAAAACGATACTGTAAACTTAATCAGATATGTATATCTGATTAAGTTTACAGATATTAACACTAATTCATACTCCCCTTTAGTGTAATTAGTACAGTTCAAATGTATATTAATTTTAGTATTAATTACTTAAGTAACTTCACTTATAATGAACTTAATGAAGTTTTTATCTTACTTTTTTGGTAGTAATTTTTTTGTTTATAATTAGACAATAGTGTCTTTAACAAACAATTGATTTTATTATACAACTGAAACTGAAGCTATATTCATAGCAACTTTGGACTTTCAAAAAACTATAGATCGGGTAAATTAGCCCCAGGGGCTCTCATCTGGTGAGTATGTACTTGGCACACCCAGGGTGCAGCATAACCCTCAAGATTCCTTGTATCGTATAGGTGATAATAATAATAACTGTAAGCTGGAGAAAGGGAGATTTTTCTGCCAAAACTGGCAGAAAATAAAGGTGTTTTTTTTTTTTTGTCTTAAAAAAAAAAAAAAAAAAAGGTCTTAAAAAAAAAAAAAAAAACACAGAAGGAAATCATAATTACTTGTTGGATGGCTACTGATTATGAATATTTAAAAAAGATACTGTTATAGACTTTGCCCTCTTCAGAAATGTTGATCCAAAGTTTTAACGTTTTATTTATAACAATAGTGGTCCTACTGTACAGATTTGGCTGTCAAGAAAGGCTGATCAGAAAGAATAGCAGACTCAGTTTTCACATTCTCATCTAGCTATATATCCTTCTTCATAACACTCAGCATTGTTATGATTGTTTGGCATTCAGCATTGTTTGGTCCTTGAGGGTGTCACAGATATTCTCTCAGATATGCCAAGCTGTGCTTGCTCCTGGAACAGTGGTGGCTCATGACTCTGATATATGGGGGTGCTGCTTCTTAAAGTTACATTAAATTGCTTTGGTTGGTTATAAGACATGTAGACATAGATAGTAATAAAAATAATAAGCAAATTAAAAATACTACAAAACATTAACTGGACACAAGTGCTGTACTTAGGTTCGGGCAGGCAAGGAATGTAGGAGGCCTGAATTCCAATGATATTTTTTTCTTAAATATAAAAAAATGGTTGTTTCTTAATATAATACTTTAATTATACAAAAAAATTCAATATTCAATATAAAATAAATTTACTTATTTTATAATCAGATGTTAAAATAAAGTAATTTTTGCCTATTTTTATTATTTAAACCCAGTTTTAATGCAACAAAAACCCACAATAATGCAGTCACATTTAAAACTGTTCGCTTTGTTCTGAATTTGATATCATATCACCTAGAATGAGATGGAAGGTACATGTGCACTAACGCAGTACATTACAAGTCGCAACCTGCACAGTACTGTGAGTTGGCGAGTGGAACATATTTTGGTGCCTTGGCAATTGGACCAAACCATTTTGCAGAAGGATGAGGTAAAGAGGCACCTGACTAACAGTACATATGACTCGTACTAGTATGTAACTTGAAGATGAAGCAAGCACCACTACATTGTGGAACGGTAATCCCATTTAACCCTTAATTTGCACTTTCTAATTGCCTAACTTGCCTAAAGACCAGAGGTGCAAACAATGCATATCCAGTTGTCTCTCATAATCCATTCATTGTATGGAAATTTTCTTCATTCTATGGAAATTATTTTAACTGTAATGACTAAAGAGAATTCAAAAAAATTCGCTAAATAGAAAAATTTACTATAAAGAAGTTCGTTAAACAAAGGCCCGATTGAATTTATGAGCAATTACGCATTACCACGATTCTGGGAAGAATCTAGTTTTCTTAGATGAAACCTGGGTGGACAGTAATTTAACTTTTCTAAAGTATTGGAATAGCCACAACCTCATACGTAGCCACAACCTCAAGTATATTCCATTCACGAAGAGACAGTAGAGCAGATTACTGCGTAAATATTTCTCATACAAATCAAATCAGTTACTGTAATATAATCATATATTACAATTATATTAAAGTTTATATTATTTAATTTCAATTTTTTTTACTATCAGAAAATAAGAAATAATAAATTTCCAAAAATAAAAATAATAAGGAATAAACAAAAAGAACCTATCTGATGCAAAAAAAAGAAAACCCACAAAGAAAATTTTAAAAAACTCTTTCTATGGATAAATTTTTATCAGAAATGAATACCAGTGGTGTACCTGTACCTTCAACAAGCCATGATGGAAAGGAAAATGTATCTAGTGATGTAGTGGCAAAAGAAAATAGTGTATCTGTTCTGGAAGCACAAGAATGCACCACAGAAATTAACTTACTTTTAACTTCAGTTTTATTGAATAAAAATGAATTGTTTGTTTGTTATTTGGTTTTAGGAGCATTAGCAACTAAGGCCATATTGCTCCGGGGATATGCGGTGGTCATTCCCTGACCTTTCCACATCCTCCGTATTTGATGGTGACGGGCTCGAACTCCGGTTTAATCAAGAAGCGTGTGCTACGCACTGCTGCTGCTCCTTCCCACCTGGCTACAGAGGCGCCTTAAAAATGAATCAGGGGCTGCAAAGTCAAAGATGGAAAGTGAATATATAATTTATAATTTAAATGATCCCAGTGACTGGCCAGAGATAATAAAACTTTCTATATAAGTGTTGAATTAGTTCAAATGGGACCGCTCAAAACAGAAAATCGAAACAATCCCATTTATACTTATAGATGCCAGTTTACAAATGACCATCGTTTCAGGACCTTAAAAAATTGCGAAAAGCTTGAGGGACTTCGTTAATACACTCGTGGGGGGGGATGCCATTTTCTGCTTTTGATGCAAATTATTTAGTCAAGTAAAAATATTCTCTTGAAAACTACTGGGTTTCATTCTTGGCATCATTCACAAGATGGTTTAAGCTCGCATGAGAACTCTTAAAATCATAAAGTATGCATGCAACAGTGGAAGGAACTAAAAATTTGATATTGAAAGGAAAAAAAATTACTGGAGAATGGTTTGGGAATGAGGAATTGAAATAATTAAATTTTTGGCTTCGTGATATTTGGCATTGAGAGGAAGCAAAGAAAAATTATTTGAAACAAATAATGGAAATTTTTTTGGGATAAACAGAATTATTGTGCACTTCTTTAAGTATTGAGCTAATACTTAAAGAACATGTTCATCAAGTAGAAAGTAAAGAATGTACAAATACACATTGTTTGAGTAGCCAAACATAAAATTAATTTAAATGATAGGTGGAATGGTACTATAAGAAAATTTGTAGAAGAGTTTCCAATGCAAAATATTATTAAATTATTTTAGATTGTACATTGGACGTAAGTTACGTGAAACAAATCATGGTCATAATTAGATTTGTTTCTATGTCTAGCTGCACTATAACAATTTGTGAACATTTCTTAGGATACATGACCATTCAAAATACTTCAGAGAAAGGACTAACAAAATCTATACTAAAAATGTGACAAACGAACAATGTCAACCTAAGTAACTGCCATGGGAAAGGGTATGATAATGGTAATAACATGAAAGGTAAACAGAAGGGTGTAAAAGCAAGAATTTTACAAGAAATTAGAGCTTTTTTATGTTGCGCATGATTTAAATTTAGTTGTATCTGGGGGATGCAGCAAATTCTTCAACACCAGCAGTATTATTTTTTGGAATATTACAATGTTTATACACGATTTGTGCTGTTTCGGCAAGTAGGTGGGATATTTTAAAAAGGCAAGTAAAAATTACTGTGAAATCTCTAGCAGAAACAATATGGGAAGGAAAGATAAAAGCTGTTGAAGCAGTATGATATCAGTTAGGAGATATTACAACTCCATTAAATGAAATCAAGGCCAAAGGAAAAGAGGTAACACTGCAGTCTGAACTACAAAGTTTGTTAACAGAAATTACTTCTTTTAAATTTATTATAAGTGTAGTTGTTTGGTATGAAATATTGCATATTACAAATAAAGTACAGTAATGCAAAGTAGAAAAATTGATATGAACACTGCAATTATATTGATAGATGGTATTCTTAGTCAACTAAACGAATTAAGAACATCAGGATTTAAATTGTGTGTGGATAAAGATATAGACATTGCAACACTTTCTAGTTCATTTGACAAATATACATAGTCTCAGTTCTAATCTCAACGATGTCCATTTCCACTTGCAGACTGCCAAACCCCGTGTACTTTTTCTGACAGAATGTCAGTTATCGGTTGATTCAACCACTGCTCATTTCAATTGCCCAAAATTATTCGTTGTATTCCTTTCACCTTAAAGGTGGTACTTGTGTATATGTCCGTTGGGATATTCCCTGTCTGACACTTGGTAATTTGGAATCGCCTCTTTTCAATCTTCTCTGGCTTAAAATCTCTCTACATCATTCTGTCAATTTCATCTGTTGTCTCTACCATTCTCCCAACTCCACTAATCACTTGGAGCTCTTTGACTTCCTCTCTTTGCGACTTGGCTTTCTTCAGTCCAACTTTCCTAACAGTGTGGTAATTTTCCTTGGTGATTTTAATGTTCACAACTCCAGCTGGCTTCTGTTCTCTAGTCACACCGACCCAGCTAGTTGAGATGATGAGGCTTTTGCAATTACTAATGACCTCACACAGACTATTCATTTGCATACCAGAATACCAGACAATCCTAATCATACAGCCAACACGCTTGATCTTTTCTCACAGACAACCCCTCTGAGAGTACATGGTCAAAGTGAGTTGTCCTTCAGGCACCTCAGATCACAACTTGGTGATTGTCTCTTCTCCAATGGATCCTTTATCTCATGGCTATTCCCAAACTCATGTTGTTTGGCATTACAAGAACGGAAAATGGGATGACCTGGAAGATTTATTTTCTTCTTTTCCTTAGTATGATTAGTGTTTCAAAACTTCTGATGTCAGCGCTTCCTCAGATCGTGTCAGTGAAATTATTCTTGTAGGAATGGAATCCTTTATTCCACACTCCACTCTAAAATCTCGTCCTTTATCTAAACCTTGGTTTTCCAATAAATGTGTTAAGGCTGTTCAAGAGAAGAATGCTGAATACCGTAATTGACTTGTTTCCAATTCTTCAGTTTCATTTTCTGCCTACACAAAAGCTCGCAATAATTGTAATGCAGTTATTAATCAATCCAAACTAGATTTTGAACAGGCTAAGAGTAGAAAACTTGCTTATTGTCCTAATGGTAGCTGAGCATTCTGGTCTCTTGCCAAAGCTACTGGCCACAACTTTTGCCCATTTCTGCTCCCACCTCTGTTTAAACCAGATAGTTCTATTGTCACTTCAGCCAAGGATAAAGCTGACCTGCTAGCATCCCATTTTTCTTCCAACTCATGTAATTAATGATCTTTGGTAAAACACCTCCTGCCATTCCCAAAATGCTCCATTTAATGTCTCTTGTGGTCTTCCGTCAAAAGGATATCAGAAGGATTTTTAAGAATCTTGATGCTAAGAAAGCTCCAGGTCCTGATGGTATTTCTGCACTTGTTCTCAAAAGCTGTGCTCCTGAACTTATTCCTATTCTTTGCCATCTTTTTTCACTTTTTTATTCCAAAGGTGTTTTTCCTTCTGCTTGGAAATTTGCTCATAACCAGCCAGTTCCTAAAAAGAGTGACAAATCCCTCCCATCCAATTGTCGTCCCATTGCAATTACTTCTACTCTTTCTAAAGTAATGGAGAAATCAATTAACCGCCAACTCTTAAACTACCTAGAAACCTTCCGTCTGATCAACGATCGCCAGTATGGATTCCGTCAGTGTCGATCCACTGGTGATATTCTGGCTTATGTTACCCATTTATGGACTAATTCAGTGGAAAGGTTCGGTGAAACAAGTAGTTGCTCTTGACATCTCAAAGGCTTTCGAACGTGTTTGGCATAAAGGTCTTCTAAACAAGCTTCCATCTTATGGTTTGCCAACTGTTTTTAGTAATTGGTTATCCAGTTTTCTCTCTGATCGCTCACTGAGGGTGATGGTAGATGGCTCTCTGTCTTCTAACTTCTCCAGTAATGCCGGTGTCCCCCACGGTTCAGTTCTTTCACCCACTCTTCCTCTTGTATATTATTGACCTTCTTCCATTGACTGTAAATCCTAACCATAGTTTTGCCGATGATAGCACATTGCATTCAACTTTCCATTTTGAGAAATCTTGTCCTGCTCAATCAGCTTCAAGTTCTCGAAAATCTGCTGCCAATTCCTTAAATGCTGATCTTCAGGTAATTGTCCAGTGGGGCAAAGACAACTTAGTTGATTTCAACCCTTCTAAAACTCAGTCTTGCCTTATATTTCGCAAAAAGGATTCTTCTGCTCCTATTCATATCTTTGGTGATGCTCTAGGCAAAATGATATATCTCTTTTGGGATTACCCTGACTTCTAATCTCTCTTGGCACAAGCACATTACAAATATTGCTTCCTCTGCATCTAAAAAACTTGGTTTTCTCTTTTGCTCTCAGTGTTACTTTTCTTCCAAACTGCTGCTCACTCTGTATAAATTGCAAATCCACCCTACCATGGAATATTGTTCCCACATCTGGGGTGGTGCCCCTAAAACTTCTCTCAGGCTTCTTGATTCCATTCAGAAGAGGGCAGTTAAGTTGATTAATGATTCATCTCTAACAGAGTCTCTCCAATCGCGGTCTCATAGACATACTGTTTCTGCTGCATGTCTCTTCTACAGATACTTCCATGGGCACTGTTCTTCTGAATTGGCTTCTATAATTCCCACTCTCTCTCTTTCAAAACAGTGCGAACATGTGCAGCCACCAGCCAACATCCATTTACTGTCCAATTTCAAACTCAAAGAGCCAACTTTTCATCTTCCTCGTTTATTCATTCAACTGCCGTTTTCTGGAACAACCTTCCTTCATACGTATTTCCTGAAAATTACAGTCTACAGAAGTTCAAGTCCAATGTCAACAGATATCTTCTTTCATCTTCTCAACCTCCAACCCAAGCACAGTACTAAGTAATATAGATTCTAATACCTGTCGTGTTTGGGTAAAAAAAAAAAAAAAAAAAAAATATGGGCTTTCCTGAGAGGGACACAATGTTAATGAAACAAAGTATGGGTCACATGAGCCACACAGTGTTCTCTGAGTAAGAGAGGCTTGCCACCTTTGTCCCTATGGCAAGAGCGTAGTCATCGGGGAATGCTGCAACTCTCAGCTGTACTTGAACTTGTCTTTAAAACACCTCACTATAATCTGATGTTGTTACCATAACATTAAAATGATTATTTCCAACATATTTATGGATTGCATTTGGCCATCCACTGCTCCAAACAGTAGTTATCATGTACGGCCATAAGTGGCTGGCTGTTCCAAACAACTACATTACATTTTTTAAAAAAAAAGAGAAAACATATTTGCACACATGTTTTGTATGACACCAGAACAGAAATGAGTGGTGCTGAAGTATCATACACTTATATAATCTATCTGATTGCTATTATAAAGCTTAGAATCATATCTAACATATTCAATTTTAATTCATTAAATTTCAATTGTGTATTTATTTTTAAAATGTAAAAAACACTATTGATAACTATACTTAATTTCTGTATCATGTTTAAATTCAACAATTCTTCTTCTTTGTTGGGCACCAACCTCTCCAACAAGGAGTTGGAAAAAATTGGTATTTGTTGGTCACCAACCTCCTCCAACAAGGAAGAGGTTTTTGTGACCAACAAATACCAATTTTTTCTGTTGCTAATTTCCTGAATTATTTTCCTGACATTCCATCCAGTCCAGACCAAGGTTATCCATCTCCTCCACCTAGATCTCATTATCATGCCTTCCAATTATACAATTTATGTATTTCATAGTTCTTTGCTTTTAGGATGTGTCCACAGTATGCCAATTTCCTCTTGTGAACCATCTTTTTAGGCGTTTATCTGTCTTTGTGACTTGTAGAACCCCCTCCATTACTAATTCTGCTTGTCCATTTGATTTTCATGATTCTCCGTAGGCACCACATCTCAAATCTTTTTATCATTCCTTTGTTAATTGTGCAGACTTCCCCTCCATATAGCAACAGAGGCCATGTATGGCATTCAAAATCCCTGAATCTTAATTCCGAAATCAGCTTGTCCTCTTATGAATAGGACAAACTGGCTTCTGATATCTTTGGTTTGATTGTCTGAGTAGAATGACGTTCATTCAAAAGTTGTAAAAGCTGGTAGCAAAAGTTGTTGATCCGTTCTATATTTCTATTTCAGCAGAGAATGGGGAATGTTATTTTTGCATATCTCAGGTCGTTTACTGTTCCAATTATTTTGATGCCTTCTTCCATTTCATTCAGAACTTTCTACATGTAAGTTTTACAGAACTAGTGATAAGCAGCTTGTTTCACACTTCTTCTAACCTCAATCCAGTCTGTTTCCACATTTCCCATCCTAACTTGGTTTTCTGATTCACTTTTTTTATGATTCTTATATTCCTGAAGTCCAATCCTGTTTTATATATAATTTCAATTAGTTTGTCATGATTCTTTTTTGTCAAATGCTTTCTTGTAATCTACAAAAACACTCGAAAAGAAATGTGGAACATTCATTTCATATGCCTACTCAGCAATTTATGCTGAGTAGGCATATAAAAATACAACTAAAATTTAGTTGTATTTTCAACTAAGTCATCCACTTTTGTGTAAATTCTGTTGTATATTATTTTAAGAAGTTTGCTTAAGTGGTTCAGTGGGCTGATTATTCTATGTTTCTACATGTTTATATGTTTTGGGTTTCTTAAGAATACGGATGGTTATCATTCATCACTTCTGGAACCTAACCTCCTGTAGATCCTGAAGATCTTTGATGTATACCTTTCCAATGCTCTTGAACAGTTCAAAAGGAATTTCATCTGGACCAGTTGCCCTGCCATTCTTCATAGATTTGATAGCAAACCTGACATCCTCTTCCAATATGTCATACCCTGTAAGTCACTTTGATCATCATGCAGATTCTTTAGTTACATTTCCCAAGATTCTCTCATTTCTTCCCTCAGTTGTTATTTTACCATTTTTATTCTCAATACATCCTGATCTGATTGCATAATTTCCCCTTAAGTTCAGTGATCTTCTTGAATAGTTCCTTTGTATTGTGATTCTTCCTTAGTTGTTCCATTTCATTACATTTAGCTTCCAGCGAGGCTTCTGCCTTTATTATCTCCTTTTGTATTTGCTCATGTGTTGCTTTGTATTTCATTTCTTTCTTTCATCCATCAATTTTAGAATTTCAGTGGCCATCCATGGATTTTTCTTTTCCAATTGTTTATACCCAATGATGTTCTTGCCTTTTTTTTTTTTTTTTTTTTTTTTCCCCCCCATGTTTTATACCCAATCCACTGTTCCTTCACAATAATCCCTCTTCACTTTTCTGGCCAATTAGTTTTTCTCTGACCTTTGTAGAAAAGAAAAACTAATTAGTCAGAAAAACTATCTTCATTGAAACTCTGTTCTTAAGTCATCTTTTTAGGTGTCTATCTGCCTTCTATTGAGCTTTCTTATGTCTAATTCTTTTCCTAACTGGCATTTGTTTTCTTCTGCATCTTCAGTTTAACGTTATATTGTCCATCAGCAGATTATGGTCCAGTCCACATTCAGCATGTGGGATATCTCTTTGTTGTTAATATATTCCTGAATCTTTGGTTAATCAGGTCATAGTCAATTTGATTTCATATTAAAACATTTATTCGTATTGTATTAGTTGCATAATGAATAAGTCTGTGAACTTAACACTCCCCTTCCAAAACACGCACACACAAGCTTACCTTTCTGTAATGTCTAGGTGAAAATGGTGCCCCTGAATCTGCATTTACAATTTCCTCAAGGATTTTCTAATTAAAAGAAAACAAAATCACAACATGCAATACTTTATTTTAATTTATAAATAAAAAAAGTCAGCACTTATTGCAAACTGAATAATAAGACACTTACAGAATAGATGTGCAGAAGTTTGTCTTCAGCAAGTGATTGATTGCTGAAATAAGCTATTGAACAATTTAACAGAAGGGGGATAGGCAACTAAAGTGTGTGTGTGTGTGTGTGTGTGTGTGTGTGTGTGTGTGTGTGTGTGTGTGTGTGTGTGTGTGTGTGTGTGTGTGTGTGTGTGTGTGTGTGTGTGTGTGCACGCTATTAATATCAGGCATATATCAATAACAGCTTTGTTTAATTTTATCAATCAAATGACAGTTAAATCAAGTAGATTTTATTATTTAATTGTAGATAATATAAAAATATAATTAACTTTTAACTTCAAAATACAAAACTTCTTTTGGTAAACTAATCATTTAGCAAAAACAATCTGATATTTAATATTCTTTCATTAGAAATAGCCTCCAGCAAATGGCAGTTGTTTATTCATGGTTGAGACACTATAGAAATAAAGTTATTATTTTACAGACATCCTATTTAATAATCACCTACTCCATGATCTGGTTAACGTGAATTAAATGGAATAATTGGGCTACAGATTACTACTACTTCTACCCATATTTCATAGAGTAAAATTCCCTACATACAGAGAACCTGTTAATTAAAAATGGGGGGAAAGAGAACTGAATTATCATTTTTTGAGAGTTTTTATATAAAGTGAAAACTTCTTTGTAGTTATGTGTGCAGAAAATAAAACTTATATTAAAAAATTAACTCCTATTTTTAGCATTTTTTTCTTCCAGTGTAGGCTTTTTCTGACTGGAAGAAAAGAATAATAATAAATTAAACATTCAACTACCACAAAAAAAAATTTAATATTATGTACCAACATGTCTGGCTTCATGACTAGAATTTTGTCCAATATTTATTGCCTAAAGAAAAGCTTTTCCTGTACATGGAAGTACTGCAATGTTTTTGACAGTATCGACAATGTCAAATACAGGATTTTTCTAAATTTCCCCTTTGACTCAATTTTTAGGCACATTAGCATATATTCAAAAAGCACCTACCATCTTCATCATGTTCATCTACATGTAATACCTTGACTCTAAGTGATGGATTTTCGTGAAATTTTATATTTGGCTCTTTTAGAACTATTTGTCGAGCCTTCCCAAATTTCATTAAAATCAGACTTATGGAAATCTAGAAATTGTTGAAGCTGAAAATAAAAAAAAAGCAGCACAGAGGTGGATGGAATCTATCCAATCATATTAAGAAACACAGCAAAGGAAGAAAGCAAACCTTTAGCCATAATTATGAGAGCATTTTTGGATTACTGGATTCAGAAGAGGCACCTATGGATCAGAAATGTGCGAATGCATCCCCCATTCATAAAGATAAAAAGGTGACAAGCAATTACAAACCTGTTATATTAACTTCTGTTCTACAAAAAATAATGGCATCATCGGTTACAGAAGTAAAGTAATGTAGGACCATCTAGATAGGAATGCAATTATATGGCAATCACAGCATGGAGTTGTTAAGGAGCTTGTCTAACCAATCTGAAGGTTACTATAATGCAGTGACCAAGGAACTGGATGCAAAGAGAATTTTGATATAATATACTTGGTTTCAGGAAGGCTTCTGTTGAATATAAAAGACTGCTCTCCAAACTGGCATTAAGGGCAAGTTACTGCTATGGATAAAGGGATGGTTAAGTGGAAGAAGACAGTGGTTATCAATGGGCACTGCTCTTCATGGGCTAATGTCATTAGTGGAATCCCTCAAGGTTCGGTGCTGGGCTCACAATTGCTTTCAATATTTATTAACGATACTGATGAAGGTATACAAAGGTTGGCAGGGTGGTTAACAACACTAATAACAGTATGCTACTGCAACAAGATCTAGAAAAATTAGGTCTATGGGATGAGAAATAACAGTTGAAGTTTAACATTGACAAATGCAAGGTACTGCATATAGGTAGCAATAACTCATAATAACTGCAATGCAATACACCAACCATCTATAACTGAAACTTTATTAAAATAATAATGATATAAGACCAGATAAAATTTTGTAAAAATAAAAATAAACGATAAAATACAAATAAAATACACTGATTGTACAATTAAAAGCGATAAAGTAATAGAAAACAAATGATACATTACAATATGAAATTACACTATACAGAATTAAAAGCGATAAAAACAACCGTAGCTTTCAGAGATGTCCACCTCCTTTATCAACAGTAAAACTTAACTGTCACGGTACATCCTTAAATAACTGCAGAATTGTGGCTCGCAGCATGTGTTATCAAAGGAGCATGGGCATTATTCTCCACATGTGCATGGAAACCAGAAATGGCTTGGGAGCATGCCTGGCGGAACCGTTCATCCTGTCCAAGAATTATGGTTTCAAAGAGGGCATGAATATGGACTCCCCTACTATAACAGTAGTAATAGAGGCATGGGATGCAAGAAAGCAAGTGTATCAATTTATGTAGCATCAGCGGGGGAAAAAAGATAAAAACAATTTCACACATCCATTTCCTCTAAAAGTTTGTCCAGTTCCTCAAGGAGGAACTGGACAAACATTTATTTAAGCTATCAACTTCCATAACAACAGATGGAAGGTTGTTCTAGAAATCAACTACCTGCTGGCTAAAGGCAAATTTCCGCACATCTATTCTACAACTGTCTTTCCTCAATTTGAATTCCTGTCCCCCTCAGGTTCATAATATGAGCAAGAGGAAGAATTCCATCAGCGATGAGACTGCTCAACCCATTCAAGGCCTTATAACACCTCAATCAAATCACCTCGCAGGCACCTAGTCTCCAGCCACTGTAATATGCAGAACTTAAACCTTTCTTGGTAAGAAGACCCCTTCCTTCCCCTCACCAATCTTGTTGCCCTTCTCTGCATTCACTCAAGCAACTCTACATTCTTCCTAAAATGAGGCCTCCAGATCTGTATGCAGTACTCAAGGCATGGCCTGACCATTGTCTTATACAAAGGGATAATCACCTCCTTTTCCCTACTAGCAAAATTCCTGTATATCATTGACAATACCCCCTGACCTGCTCTGGAAGCCTGCTCATCAAAAAACTTAATATCTGATTGCACAATTACTCCCAGGTCTTTTTCATTTTCTACCACCCTAAGTGTAGTACCACAGAATTGGTACATGTCTCTGGGGTTAATTCTAATATTGGTTTTATGTTGTGAACAAATCTGCAAGCTCTCAAGCCATTTGTGGTTCCAATATCTATGTGAACAATCAACTATGGCAGCACTGCCTGGAGAAATCAGATGGTTCTACTCACAGAAATGTTAACCAAACCATTCAAGATACCACTAGAGCCAATCCACCACCCAAGATGGCACATTTTGGCCTTAGCTGCCCTTGTGCCTTTAAACACCAATACCAATACCACCCAAGCTTAAGTGTGGTTTATCACTTAATTAAATTTTGAACATAGTTGTGCATTTTAACACTCACAAAACTTATAATAATTAAATTAACACAACTAAAAACAATGGTTCACTTCTCAAAATAGATAGAGCTTATTACCACTTAGCCCTAGCCATGCGAGACAGACACAGGATGCTTCAATTCCAGTCCCGCCCATCCCAATTGACTGGGTTTCCATCCCTGCCACTGGTAGGCGGGCTCTACTACCTAGCATTTATTTGCACTCTTCGTTTGAAAACTGCAACTAAAAAATCAAATAAAATTGTATCTCTCTACAAACAAAGTCCATAAGGACTTGTGCTCTAAACCACCCATCAATATTTCCAATTGATTTCTTATATCAACATAATAGCAGCAATGAAACATATGTTCTGATGTTTCTTGATTACCACATTCACAGTTTTGGTCTTCAACCAAACCTAGTTTATAAAGTCTCTTCGCAAGACCATGTTCAGTAACCAGAAAGGCTGCATTAAAGCCAGACTCTTTTTAACATTGATAATTTCAACTTTGAGTCAAAAAATATGTTACCCATCCTTTAGCTGAGGCATCCCACCCCATTTGCCATTCATGCATAAGTTCTGACAGTTTTTTTTTTTTTTTTAGGAGCATTAGCAACTAAGGCCATATTGCTCGGGGGATATGTGGTGGTCATTCCCTTCGCATCCTCCATATTTGGTGGTCATGGGCTCGAACCCCGGCATAATCAAGAAGTGTGTACTACGCACTGCTGCTCCCGTCCACCTGGCTACGGAGGCGCCAGTTCTGACAGTATCCTTTTCTTTTCTTCTTGCATATCTTGCCTAATATACAGCTTTCCCTCATCCAGACACAAGCTTATATTCAATATGATTCTCCTTATATTATGCCTTGTGCAGTACATTGAAGCAAACAAAATTATCTGCAAATCTGCAGGCAATCTTCCCAAGACTACCTGTAAAGCATTTATCAACACTGTTCTGCATACTCTTGTGATAGACAGCAAAATCTCTGTGCCTGCCACATATACTTCTTTATTAAAGAATTAGTCAATTTATGAAGCCAAGTCAATTTATCGGTACAAACAGGCAGTCATATAATAAATTGATCGCCCTGCCCTTTATGCCCTAGTCAACTCTTATAACTCTCTTTAGCTTGGCATACAATGTTCTAGTTTTCTTTTTCAAATATTTGGCATGTGCCACAAACTAATTCACTCCCCTATCATTGCACTTACAATTACTTTACAATTATAGTAACATATCTGATAGACATTCCATAAGCTCTTACTAATGGGTGCCTATTGATACTTAATTGCCCCTTCAACAGTATTTATACTGTTTCTGTCTCGGAAATTTGCAAACCATATAAATTAGACCACTCCATCAAATTCACCATGACCTCTCGGAGCTTGTTCCTCAATGAGTCTATGCATTCCCATACACTAAAAAGAGAAAGTCATCCGCATAAGCAATCACATTAACTCCCAATATAATTACACTTCAGAAATCATCTATTGTCATGCACCAGGCCTGAGGACCGATCACCGAGCCTTAAGGACATCCTCTAACTACATCTCTTACTATCTCTGTATAAACCGTTTTTACAACAACTTTCCTTGCATTAAAATATTGTTTAAATACAGAGAATAACTTTTCTGAACACTCATCAGCCTTTATTCTAATCAATATTCCTTCCCACCATAGTCTATCAAGTCCATCAAATGCACCGTGAAAATCGACAAACACTCAAGACATACCACTCACCATAATCCTGTGTATACTTCACCATCTGGCATCCTCTGTTGACTTTCCTTTCTTAAATCCAAATTGATTACAAGAAGACAACAGCTTCTGTTCATACTTAATCATCACTCTGCTTACACATAGCCGTTCATAAGTTTTTGCCAACACCGAAAGCAAAGAAATTGGATGGTATGCCCCAGGCTCCTCCCGGTGTCTTCTCTGGACTTTTTATAATGTCTTAACAGTGCAGTTATCAAGACCAGGGGAAAGGAACCCTTTTCTAAACACTAATTATATATTTGCAAGAATATACTAGATCTTAAATTATATGCCCTCTTCATTACCTTCTCTTCATTACATTCAATCCAACCCAGGCAATCAGTCATCCTTAGCCTGTGCAATCTCTGAAACTTCACCTTGAGAAAATGTTAGCTACAGCAGATTTTCCATAGTCTGCAGTCTTTATTGCATTAATATAATCCTCATATGATATTTGAACCTGTGTTTTGTCTCACCAGCATAGCACTCCTCACAGTCCAGGCAGTTGATCTCATGTATGACCCCACTTGTATCTTCGAGGGTATGGGATCTTTCACATTTGACACGGCTGTGTACAATCTTCGGGCTGGCAGGTGCACACAGCATGTCTGACAGGTACATAATATTTGGGAGATCCGCTTCCTTAAGCCTGGATAGTAGGAAATGTATGTGGTGGCAATGGGTGAGAATGCCTCTCATCATCTGTGTTCCACTTCCTGAATATGTTTATCCAAGATCTTCTCAGGGGTACCCACATTTTCAGAGATCTGCTGTGACGCATTTAATCTCTGCCTTTCTATCCTCGGAAGGAGCACAGTGGGACCTAGTCCTGTCCAACAATGCTCTAATATCACAGTCCTTATGATTGTTTGTCTGTGTGGTCTCAGCTTTCTTAATGGCCTTCCCCCTTTTATTCAGTTTACCTCAGAGTTGGAAACAGATGGTACCCTCCCTTTCCTTGATGTGTTGGTTTATAGAGATGGCCCCAGAGTAAATACAAGATTATACAGAAAACCTATGTGCCAGGGACAATATACGCAATGGCACAGGCCAACAATCATAAGAACAGTATTGCTAGGGCCTTGTTGGATGGGGCTGACTCTTGAGTACTTTTTTACAGGTCTGCTAGACTCACTTTAGTCTGCTGAAACAGGTGCACAGAAGGCAACCAGACTAGTGAAGGGAACAAAAAGGTACTCTCAGCTAGAAAGGCTTCAGGTTTTTTTTTTTTTTTTAATGTAAACCCCAAACACGAGCGGTATTAGAACCTGTAGTACTTAGTACCGTGCTTGGGTTGGAGATTGAGAAGACGAAAGAAGATATTTGTTGACAATGGTCTTGAACTTCTGTAGACTGTAATTTTCAGGAAATACATATGAAGGAAGGTTGTTCCAGAAAACGGCAGTTCAATGAATAAACGACGAAGATGAAAAGTTAGTTCTGTGAGTTTGAAGTTGGACAATAAATGGATGTTGACTGGTGGCGGCACGTGATTGGACTGTTTTGAAAGAGAGTGGGAATTATAGAAGCCAATTTAGAAGAACAATGCCCATGGAAGTATCTGTAGAAGAGAGGCATGCAGCAGAAACAGTATGTCTATGAGACAGCAAGTGGAGAGACTCTGTTAGAGATGAATCATTAATTAACCTAACTGCCCTCTTCTGAATGGAATCAAGAAGCCTGAGAGAAGTTTTGGGGGCACCACCCCAAATATGGGAACAATATTCCATGGCTGGGCGGATTTGCGATTTATACAGAGTGAGCAGCTGTTTGGAAGAAAAGTAACACTGAGAGCAAAAGAGAAAACCAAGTTTTTTAGATGCAGAGGAAACAATATTTGTAATGTGCTTGTGCCAAGAGAGATTAGAAGTCATGGTAATCCCCAAAAGAAAAGCCTTTAGAAAGGCTTCAGTTATGCAAATTTCAGAACCTGGAGACTAGGCACCTGCAGGGAGGATCTTACTGAGGTATTCAAATCCTTGAACAGATTGAGTAAGTAAATGTTAATGGCATTCTTCTCTCTTTATGAAACTACACACATGATGGGGCATAAATTCAAACAGTGGAAGGATGGTTGCAGGACTGATGTGCAGGAGTCTGCTTTCAGCCAGCAGGTGATTGATTGTTGGAAAAGGCTTCTGTCTGTTGTTATGGAAGTGGATGGTTTGAATAAATTCAAGGAAGAACTAGACAATTTTTGGAACATATGGATGGGTGAAGTGTATGGCGGGTTCTTTTTGGCAGATGCTATATAAGCTTGCTTTCTTGCATCATTTGCCAATTCTATTACTGAAACCTATGGACCAAGGGACTATTGTATCCGTCAAGATATATTATCTAAGACAAGAATTCACAGGCAGCAAAACAGAGGTAATAATGGAGTAACACTCAAACAGTTAGGGAAATACTATGATATTTACAAATATCATAGTATTTCCCTAACTACCTAACCTAACCTAACCTAACCTAACCAAACCATAAAGAAAACTGATGCTTCCTGGCACAGAAACACATATAACCCATGTTCATTAACAATTCTCATCTCACTGAAGAAGTAGAGGGTGAGATAAATATATTAATGGACCTTATCCATATGGATACACAACTTGTACTAGACATGACAGAAGAGGCCTTTAATGAGTTGCAGTGTTCACCCAGGAGTTGACAAATGAAGATTTAGTGGAATTAGAATCCAGAGGCTAGGGGACAATGGTACCAAAGAACAAGTTGAAAAATGCAAAAAATTTACCATTAAGCCAGACAGAAGGCTTTAGTTTGATGGAAAAGGTACTATCATTATTCAAGTCACAGGATCCAAACTTAGATTTATGGATGTGTCTACAAATGTACATGAAGCAATGTCCTGTCACAAAGTTATTTGTGATGAAAAGAAAGCCACGATGCAAACTTCACGGGATTCTTTTTTCAGAGAACTGATAAGAAACAGGAAGATGTAGATCCCATACCATCAATGTCTTTAGGTGTTATTGGGCCAACTTTCGCAGAAGCACCTTCTCACCTTTCTACAATTCTTTCAACAATGATTAATAATAAATAATTTGTGCTTATTAAAGTAAAACAATATGATATAAATTTTAAAAACATTATTTCTCTTTTAAAAAAGTTCCATTTTTTTTGTTTTCTTTTATTTTTTAACAATCTGAGTAACATTTTTTCATAATAATATTGTAATGTTTCCCTTGTTTTCAGCACAATAATGTAATAATTTCTACTTATGAACAAATTTGACTTGCAAACAGCACGTCAGAACCTAACCCATTTAGAAGTAGGAGAAAGCCTGTACTCTATTTGGTTTATTGTGGAAAAGAAAAGTCTAATGTCACATAGTTCCTGTGATGAAAACGTGTTATGTTATTGTTCAATGGGTGGGGGTGCATGTGACTTTTCAGGTTTTATTCCAATTAATTCTAAAACATATCTATCTGGTCTAAAAGTTATTTTAAATTCAGAATTACTCAAATTTCAAAATATACCAAAATTTTGCAATAAAGGTTATTCAGAAATAAATAATGTTCATGGTATTAATAAATCACAACTAATAAACAATATACAACTCCTCTGGCCTCTACAGTCAAAATACAAAAAGAAAAATTTATTTTTCATTTCATTTATAATTAAATCAACATAAATTTATGAACTATTCTAAAAATTTATAAACTTTTCTTTCTGCAATGCACATCCTGAGGGTAATGTTACTTAGAACCATAAAACATCATATTAAGAAATCAAGAAATTGAATGAAGATTAAAAAAATTCTAAGTAAAAAATAACGAAGTCTACTTTCTGCTTCAACAAGGTGTGTAATGGAGTATCTCTATTTTATATTGTGGTGGCAAAATAAAAACAAACAAAAAAAAAAAAAAAAATCTGCTTGCACATCCAAGGATCTCCTCACATTTAACAACATAACGAAATTGCTCAAAAATGAAACTCAAAGCATGAGAGAATTTCTGCTGCCACTGTTTTGTGCGTAATGCACTGACATAAGAATGACATATATACTATTTAACATTCTTTTTGTAATAGAACATAACCTTATAGCATAGTACATACAACTCTGTACAGTTCTACAGAACATATATTCCTAAAGTCAGTGCTCTGGTCGTGGAACAGAACAGTCGGTGGATTTTTGGCTGCTCTAAAGGGATAAGTATTTTTAATTTTTACCATATTCTTATTTAAATTAGCATTAGCATTAGTAGAGGCATATGATGCAAGAAAGCAAGCTTATTCAGCATCAGCCAACAAAAAAAAAAAAAAAACCCTCTCCCATTTCACCCCTCCGTTCGTTCGAAATACCTGTCCAGTTGAGCTTTAAATTTGTTTAGGCTATCAACTTCAACAACAAGTGATGGAAGTCGGTTCCACCAACCAACCACCCGCTGGCCAAAGGCAAATTTCCGCACATCTATCCGACATCTGTCCTTCCTCAATTTGAATTTATGCCCTCTCAGGTGATTATTCTGAGAAAGATGAAGAATCCCATTGGCATTGAGCATGCTCAAACCATTCAAAGCCTTATACACCTCTATCAGATCACCTCGCCGGTGCCTAGTCTCCAGACTCTGTAATTTGCAAAACTTAAGCCTTTCTTCGTAAGAGCAACCCTTTGTTCCATTTACTAATCTTGTTGCCCTTCTCTGTACCCGTTAAAGCAGCTCTACATCCTTCTTGAAATGAGGCCTCCAGACCTGTATACAGTTTGGTTTGGTTTGGTTTTGGTTTTATTGGCGCATTAGCTACTAGGGCTATAATGCGCCAAGACCATGTCATTAATAAAAATTGAAACTTTCAGTGACCTAACTAGTTAGGTCACCATGTCAAAATAAATATTAACAAAAGTATAAAAGATAAATCAATGGAAAAGCACAATAAAATGTAAATTTTATATGGCAGTAAAAATGTTTATTGATTTTAAAAAGCTAAAAACAGCAGACACATGGTCATTGTCAGATAAAATCTGACTGAGTGTATAAGGCTCAGCCAGATGACTAAAAACGGTAAAGTATA
This sequence comes from Mastigoproctus giganteus, assembly GCF_048544385.1. NCBI lineage: Eukaryota > Metazoa > Arthropoda > Arachnida > Uropygi > Thelyphonidae > Mastigoproctus > Mastigoproctus giganteus. The sequence goes on from NC_143577.1 coordinate 246,730,136, forward strand.
AATCACGTTCATGTCTAAAACGTGGACATACGGTTAAAATGTGATTAATAGATAAAATGGTGTCGCATTGCTCGCACATAGGACAGTCATCTGCCCTCAGCAGAAAAGAATGTGTAAGATGACTGTGTCCGATGCGGAGACGAGCTAGAACAACTTCCTCCTTACGGTTCCTGCGCAGACAAGACTGCCACGGTTCAATTACAGGCTTTATACAATATAATTTATTCGCAGTCTGTCTATTCCACGAGTCCTGCCATTGGGAATGTATGTTTTGATGTATTATTTGCCTGTAGTCTGTATAAGGGACTAACAGGCAACGGTTATTATTGGGAATTGCTGATTTGGCTGCGGCGTCAGCCAAATCATTTCCCCTAATCCCAATGTGGCTCGGAATCCAGCAGAAGCGGATGTCATATTCACGATCATGGAGAACGTGAATCTTCTGCTGAATGCTAGACAGAACTGGATGGGGATTATACCTCACAGATATTACAGCCTGTAACATGCTAAGAGAGTCGGAATATAAAATGAACCGTTGGTATTGGCATTTACTAATATGATCCAAGGCTAACTCTACAGCGTGCAGCTCAGCAGTAAATATGCTGCATTCAGAGGGAATCTGCTCTGAGCTAGTGCTGTCTGTGAAGACAGCAGCAGATCCCACATATGATTCTGACTTCGAACCGTCTGTGTAGACTGGCGCAAAGTCGGAATATTCAGTTCGGTGTGCTGAATGGAGCTGCAGGTAGACGCATGATGGAGTGTCCGACTTTCTCCAGTTTCTAAGCGACAAGTCGCATGCCGGGACACGAGCATGCCAGGGTGGAAAGGGTTGCTTGGATGTTTGGGCAACCTTGTCTACCTTGATATTGAGTTCGTTGAGTAGCTCTTGGACACGAATACCAAAAGGACGATTGGCAGTCTTACGGGTGTTGTACAAGTTTTCCCATCGTGGCTCAAAAACGAAGGGCCACGTAGGATGGTCTGGCAGGGATTTCAGTTTTAAAGCGTACTTTAAAGACAACTGCTTACGTCGAAACGATAACGGTGGTTCGTTTGCTTCGACGTATAAACTCTGGACAGGAGATGTTCGAAATGCTCCAGTAGCAATACGTATAGCCTGATGATGGACAGGATCCAGCCATCGAAGTACACTGTCTCTGGCTGAAGAATATACTTGGGACCCATAATCTAATTTGGATCGCACAAGTGCACGGTAAAGCCGTAAAAGGGCGCATCGGTCTGCACCCCAGGATAAGGAGGACAGCGAGCGGAGCATATTAAGGGCTCTTGTGCACTTTGTGCGGAGTTGGCGAATGTGATCCAAAAAGGTCAATTTTTTATCGAATATGAGTCCCAAGAATTTTGTGTTCGCTGCTACTGGAATAGCATTTTGTCCGAGCCTTAACTCAGGTTCAGGATGAAGATTACGCTTGCGACAAAAGTGTACGCAAACGGTCTTCTCCGGCGAGAACCTGAAGCCATTAGCAAGTGCCCAGGAATTCAGACTATTGATGGCTTTCTGCAGTTGTCTTTCAATAACCCTCATGTTGCACGACTGACAAAAAATGCTAAAGTCATCAACATAGAGGGCACTGTTTACAGTTGGAGGAAGTTGTTCTGTGATGGAATTTATTTTGATGGCAAAAAGCGTGACACTTAATACTGATCCTTGTGGTACTCCCTCCTCTTGGTTAAAGGAGCGAGAGAGTGAGGATCCCACCCGAACTTGGAACGATCGTTTGGCGAGAAAGTTTTGAATAAAAAAGGGGAGATGCCCTCTAAGGCCTAGATTATGTAAATCTTTTAAAATGCCAAATCTCCAAGTTGTGTCATACGCTTTTTCCAAGTCAAAGAACACCGACACCAAGTGTTCGCGTTTTAGGAAAGCATCCCGGATGGATGCTTCCATTCTAATAAGATGGTCCAAAGTGGACCGGTTCCTTCGGAAGCCGCACTGAATGTTGGAGAGAAGGTCGTTTGATTCAAGATACCAAATTAAACGAGAATTAACCATTCTCTCCAGGATTTTGCACAGACAGCTAGTCAGAGCAATAGGACGATAATTGGTGGTGACTTTTGGATCATTTCCTGGCTTAGGAAAGGCAAGAACGATAGCCTTTCGCCAGGAGTCCGGAAATTGCCCTTCAGTAAAAATTCTGTTATACAGAAGGAGCAGACAATCCATAGATTTTGATGAAAGATGTTTAATCATTTCATAATGGATGCCATCTGGTCCAACGGCACTTGCTTTGGAAAGAGCGAGGGCCCTTTTCAGTTCCAAAATAGTGAAATCCCCGTTGTAGGGATAAATACTCTTATATTTAAAGCTAAGTGCCTGTTTTTCAATTTTATATTTCAGGACCAGAAACTCTGGGGAATACGAAGATGTTGCAGAGATCTTGGAGAATGTTTCCCCAAGAGAATTAGCTATTGCAGTTGGATCTGCAATAGCGCATCCATTATAATCTAGGATTGAAGAAGGGTGGGATGTATATTTTCCCTTCATTTTCCGGATTTTATCCCAGACTACCTTAGAGTTGGTAGACTGGTTAATAGAGGTTGTAAAACGGATCCACGATTCCTTTTGACTCTGACGACGGATGTTGCGTGCTTTGGCTCGTGCACGTTTGAAGGCTACAAGGTTGTTCGTGGTAGGATATCGGCGAAATATCCCCCACGCTTTGTTTTGAGCCTTTTTTGCTGTTGTGCATTGTGAATTCCACCAAGGTTTAGGAAATGGTGGAAACCGGGCTGATGTTTTTGGGACAGCATTAGCAGCTGCTTGGACAATATTTTCTGTGATGTACTTAACTGCATCATTGATAGGCTCTTGACTGACTGTACTAAGATCAAAATTTGCCTGGTGTTGGAAGGCAGTCCAGTCAGCCTGATCAATCTTCCACCGTGGTAGCCTGAAGGGAAGACATGGTCTCCCACTGTGTAGCAAGGTTATCACGGGGAAGTGATCACTACCGTATGGATTCTCCTCCACTTCCCAGGTGAGTGAAGGGAGTAGAGAAGGGGAGCAGATAGAGAGATCAATGGCAGAAAAAGTACGGGTAGGCATGTGGAAAAAGGTGTTTGTTCCAGTATTTAGAAGGGAAAGGTCATTGTCATTGAGCATGTGCTCTATGACTCGTCCCCTTCGATTGATGTTAGCACTACCCCACAGGGTGTTATGTCCATTAAAATCCCCAAGAAGTAAGAAAGGGGGAGGCAGCTGCGTTAGAAGATCATCAAGGTCTGCCTGGGAGATGTCAGTCCCAGGTGGCAAATATATAGAGCATACAGTTAATAAGAATCCCACTGAAAGGCGAATTGCAACAGCCTCTATGCTGGTTGTAATTAGCAAGGGCTGCACTGGGGTATGGTTACCCACAAGGATAGCTACTCCCCCATGTACAGAGCCGTCCGCAATTCTATCCTTTCGGAAAACTGTGATGTTGTGCATGGTGGGATCGTCATTTGCCTTGAGATATGTCTCCTGCAAGCAAAAGCAAACTGGCTCGTGCTTTTGCAGGAGGGCCTTGATGTCATCTATATTTCGCCGGAATCCACGACAATTCCATTGTAGGAATTTAGCCATTATTTTGGCTTGGTGGGTCCATCAGGCGGCTTCCGAGGTGCTGAGGGCTTACTTTTATCTGTCTTGGATTTGTCTTTTTTGGGGAAGAATGGACGCTGTCCCGTGTCCATTTCCTCCTCCGCAAAGAGTTCCAAGACTGACTCTTCGGGTACCTCCTTCTGCTCAACATCCATCCTTTCTTGGGTACTAGGTGGTACTTCCCCTTTTTTGTTCTTTTCTTTAATAGTTACCTTTGGAACTTGTGGAGCGTTAGGAGGTACCGATATAGGAGTGGCAGCTGATTGGTCCTTTTGTGCGGGTTTTTGAGAACTTAATAGATACCGCGCGATGGGAGTGAAAGACTCCTTTGGAGGAATGGTCATGTCCGTCTGAGTTCCGACGGAACATCTCCCTGCTACCTTCTGGGCGTAGGTAGGTCTGTTGGTATTCAGGGGTTTGACCGATTTCCTTGCCTCCTGGTATGATATATTTAGCTCTGCCTTCAGCCGTTGAATTTCTTTCTCTTCTTTCCACCTCTGGCATGCTCGTGAATAGGCCGGGTGTTCGCCTTCACAGTTAATACAGGTGGGTTTTGCGGCTGAACATGCTGTTGTTTCGTGGTCCTTTGCACCGCATCGAGCGCATGCAAGGACTCCACGGCAGGCCATTTGAGAATGTCCATACTTCTGGCACTTAAAGCACCGTAAAGGGTTCGGAATGTATGGACGCACTGAACAGTTGATATATCCAGCTTTAATCTCATCAGGAGGTTTAGGAGTGTTAAAAGTCAGGATAACGCTCCTGGTTTTAACAATTTTTCCATCCCTTCGCGCAGTGATTCTCTTGACGGCAATGACTCCCTGTGGTTTTAATTCGGAGCAGATTTCCTCCTCGTATACGTCGAGAAGGTCCCACTCCGAAATGACACCTCTAGATGAGTTGAGTGTTCTGTGTGGTGTCACTGTTATAGGGATACCTCCGATTGATGTTACTCGGAGTAGATGTTCCGATTGCCTGTCATTTTTAGTTTCAATTAAGAGGTCTCCAGAACGGAGCCTCTTAACTGATTTGGGAGAACCTGCTAACCCGTCTAACCCTTTTTGAATAAAAAAGGGCGACATTTTGCCAATCGGTTTTTCATTGGTGGAATGCATAATGAGAAATCTTGGGACAGGCCCTGATGGTGATGTTTCGGTTCGCTGCCTCTTTGTTGCAATAATATCTGCCTCTCCGTCTATGTTTTCAGATAGGGACCGGGTTGGGGCCCCTGAAGAAGTAAGTTTATCAGGATTCATGGAAATTTTTAAGTTGTTCAGTGCCCGGGCTCCCCACCCACCACGGAGCCCAAAGGGACGCCCACTACCCGGCATGCAATAAATGCGCTCGGGAGTGGGACGCCAGGGCTACCCAGACACTATACCCGCACCGCCGCCAGCCTGAATCCTGTCCCTCGGACCATGAGGGTAGGGGCGTGGCTTTGACACGGTTGACCCTCGCAGGCGAACCTACTAGCCGATTGATCCTAGCCGGGCCTTCCAGGACCACCCGTCTTGTCGAAGCAGGGGCCAAAGTGGTGTATTGAAGCTGGGCCCCTCAACCACCAGGATCCCCCTTTCCGAATTTCCACGGGTCGCAGCGCACGGCAAACACGCCGGATTCCATTGATGTAAGCCCGGAACCTAGGCTGTGGGCGTTGGATCCCAGTGATGCTAGTCTGGAAGTCCAGCAGCGTCACTGGGAGGTCCCCTCACCACGTACAGGTGCCCACGTCGAGGGGCCTGTATACAGTACTCAAGATGTGGCCTAACCATTGCCTTATACAAGGGAATAATCACCTCCTTATCCCTGCTAGAAAAATTCCTGTATATCATTGACAAGACACCATGAGCTACTCTTGCAGCTCGTCTGCACTGCTCAGAGAACTTCATATCTGCCTGCACAATTACCCCCAGGTCCTTTTCATTCTCCACCACTGTCAGTGTAGTACCGCAGAGTTGATACATTGCTCTGGGGTTACTGTTACCCATATGTAGTACTTTACATTTGTCAATGTTAAACTTCATTTGCCACCTCTCAGCCCATCTGTTCAACCTTTCCAGATCCTGTTGCAGCAGATTAGCGTCAGTAGTGTCCTTAACGACCCTGCCAACCTTTGTATCATCTGCAAACTTAGACATTAAACTTGATATCCCATCATCAATATCATTCATAAACACCGAAAACAACAATGGACCCAACACTGAACCTTGAGGAACTCCACTAATAACATTAGTCCACGTTGAGCAGTGTCCATTGATTACCACTCTCTGTCTTCTGCCACTCAACCATTCCCTTATCCATAGCAGCAATTTGCCTCCAATGCCACACTGCTCCAATTTGTGCAGCAGTCTTCCATGTGCAACAGTATCAAAAGCCTTTCTAAGATCCAAATATATAATATCAAAGTTATTCCCTGCATCCAGTTCTTTTGTGACTACATCATAGTATCCAATCAAATTGGTCAGGCAAGACCTGCCCTTAACAAAACCATGCTGCGTCTGAGCTATAACTGAATTCTTGTCTAGATGATCCTGCAGTGCTTCTTTAACCAGTGCCTCCATTAATTTACCTGGAACAGAAGTTAAACTAACAGGTCTATAATTACTTGTGTCAGCCTTTGATCCTCCTTTGTGAATTGGGGTTACATTTGCACATCTCCAGTCTATGGGTACCTCCCCTGAGTCCAAAGAAGCTCTCATAATTATGGCTAGGGGTTTGCATACTTCCTTTGCTGCCTCCTTTAATATAACTGGATAGATCCCATCCACCCCAGGTGCCTTTTTTATGTTTATCCTCAACAATCTCTCCTCAACTTTCCTCTCAGTTATTACAAAATCATCCAGCTCACTGCCAATGTTTACTTTACCTACATCATTCTCCTTCCTGAATAACTCCTCATGCGTGAATGTAGATGCAAAATACTCGTTTAGATTGTTAGCCACCTGAGCAGGATCCTCAACTGTTGAACCATCAATATCCAGTGGACCAATCTGATTCATCCCTTTCCTTCTCGAGTTCAAGTATGTAAATAACTCCTTTCTGTTTTTCTTTGCATCCTTTGCCAAGGATTTTTCGTAGTCTGCCTTTGCCTGCCTAATCTCCTTTGTGACTTGGTTACAGACCAACTTATATCTATCATAGGCTTCCATGTCACCCATTAATTTGTATGTATCCCATGCATTTTTCTTCTCTGCCACATGTCTCACTAGTCCATCTGACAACCATTTAGGCCTAAACCTTGAACAATATTTCTTAGTTGGTATGTAAAGCCTGGTAGCCACCAAGATTAGTTCCTTGAATGCTTCCCATTTTGAGTTTGCTGTTGGTAACATCATCAGTTGGTCCCACTGTATAGAATTTAAATACTGTCTCAGACCATCATAGTCGCCTTTACGAAAACAAAAACCCTTCCCTTTACCTCTGATGGTAGTTACCTCCTTGAGTAAATCCCACTTCAACACACTGTGATCACTGCCACCTAGTGGTTCATTTATCTGCAGGTTCTTAATGCATGAAGAATCACTACTGATAATCAGATCAAGAGTATTGCTCCCTCTTGTTGCCTCACGAACATGCTGATGTAGAAAACAACCATCCAATAAATCCACAAAAGCCTTGCTAGTGTGCGAGTGACCAACCCACAAATTCCAGTCAATATCTGAGAAATTAAATTCCCCCATTATAAGACTCTCTGATTTACTGGCCCATTCTATTTCCCTGTACAATATATTATTATACTCATCAGAGTCATTAGGCCTATAGCACACTCCTACTCTCAATTTTGATTTCCCTATGCTTATGTCACACCAAACTGACTCGACACTGCCCTGTCCATCGATGTCAACTGGCTTCACTTCCTTTGACTTTATGTGTTTCTTAATTAATAGCATAACCCCTCCTCCCCTCCTGTCCTGTCTATCCTTTCTATATACATTGTATTCCCCAAATTCCAGTTCCGCATTACTTATATCTGTGTGACACCAGGTCTCTGATATCCCAACAATATCTGCCTTTGATGTTTTGAGCAATACCTCAAATTCATCAAATTTATTTACCAAACTCCTAGCATTGGTTGGTGTACACGCAGGTATACATGCACCTGTTTCTATTCTTAGCTACCCTAACACAACCCATGTGTTTACTTGTAACGCAATGACTACCAGCAGTCTCTGAAATATCCTGCATCTTGTTTTTCAGACTTCTGCTTATTTGAATAGAAGCAGTGCAAGAATCACTTCCACCTCTGCCAGTGGCTACTGTTAATCTATTAGTCCTTGTATCCCCCCCAACTAGCAGTTTTCCGACCCACCTAACACTGCCTCGACAGCATCAGCAAAAATTCTTGCACCCTTTCTATTTAAGTGTATCCCATCCCTGTAGAAGCAATCTCTCCTGTTAACAAGTACAGTCCAGGCTGAAAAAAATTCTACCCCTTGAGCCTTGCACAATCCCTCCAGGGCCGAATTGATCGACAAGGCTCTCATCATATACTCCCTCCTATCGTGTCTGGGCAGAATTGCAGGCACTTTCAAGTTCAACCCTAATTCACGGCTTTTTTTCAACAGTGACCTGTACTTGCTAAGTAATTCCGCCGGTCTCCTACTCTTAATATCATTAGGGCCAACGTGTACAACTATATCACCTTTTGTGCCCTTAAAAGATGATATCCGCTCTACAACGTCATCAACCTTTGCCCCTGGCAGACATACCCTGGTCCTATTCCACCTATCCTTTTTACAAAGCATGTTCCCCGTTTCCCTGACAATAGAGTCACCAACAACTACTAGTTCCTGTGGGACCAGCGCATTCTGCCTAGGGGGCTGCCCCTGTGTTGCCTGATGACCAAGTGCAAGCTCTGGCGTTGATGTGGGCAGCTGAGAGCTTGATGGGCCCCTCAATCTATTTCCTTCGAGGGCATCCACCCTGTCCTTCAAGGTCTCATAAAGGCCCATAACAACGCTGAGTTGTCGCCTAATTTCCTTGCACTCCTTACATCGTGCACACACAAAGACATCCCCCTTGGCAGTACCATGTCCCGTACCCGACTGCTCCGCAAACATCAAGCAAACAGTGCATTTTAATAGACTGTGATTCAGAGGGCAACTGCCCCCCTCAGTTCTCCCCTGAACCACAGCACTCCCATTAGCTTGAGCCTTTTGCTTTGCTGCTCTGGTCAGAGTCATGATTCCAATTTAATTCAATAAAATTTAAAACAAAAATTAAATCCTTAAGTTATATCCCAAAACAGTTATGTTATATATATATATATATATATATATATATATATATATATATATATATTTTTTTTTTTTTTTTTTTTTTTCGGTATCTAGTGTTCCCTTTATACAACTTCCGTATCACGTGTACCACTATAGTTATGTATTAATTATTTGTTACGATTAAGTCGTTATATATATTTATAGAGTTAAAAATACAATTTAATTGACAATAAAGTTTATCAAGATTAATAGATTTACTGATTAATTGACAATATTATATTATGCAGTATACTACACACTAAGCTTATGCTATCGTGTAAAAATGGCGGGAATTCACGAACGGTATTTCTACGGACTCGTAAGTATTGATTAGCTTCGAAATCTCGCTATCTCAATTTAGAATAAACTAAGGATCCTGACTAGGTCTATAATCTACTTATAGAAGATAATTTGATATAACAATTGGTTAATAAATCGACTAAATTTGGTTAAAAGACCTCTCGTTCAATTCAATTTGTGACACGTGGATTTGATACCGTTACCGATACTAAGTAATATCTACGAAATCTCTGTCTAAGTTAAACTTTAAACTAAGTATCGTAACTAGGAATATAAAGCTACTCTAGAAAATAAGTTAATATGACAATTTAAACTAATAAAGCAGAAAATAAATCAGGAAAAACTTCTCTGTTTGAAGAGCTTTAAGGAGCAATGTCTGCACAGGCTAAGCTCGCACCCAGACTCTCAATATACTACTACATTGGGTTTTACAGAGATATTAAATAGGTTTAGTAGCATTCATTAGCTTCTTATTTTGAATTTAACTAGAGATTTTTGGAAGTTACGACTCCCAGTGTTGGCACCAATATTGTTGAACTAGCCACCATATTGTAGTTGATAAAAATTGAGTAATGTATATATATCTTGAACTGATAGCATAAGGTATAACATAAAACTAGAATAATATGAAAAACTAGCGTAATATGAAACACTGTATAGTAACAGTCCTCGTATAGCACGATAGTTGTGTTCCTAGAAACCCTCGTGAAATGCAAAATCGTGCAATATAAACAACAGGCCCTATGGGAAAAATAGGGTTAGGTGCCAACCACCCAAGACTGAACACACATTTGTAACCAAAACATTACCAAACACAATAAATAATCGTAATAAAATAGATACGTATTTTATTACGACTATTACGTAATAAAATATTACTAATGCTTTTGCTTCTATCGTAAGCAAACTTGTTTTTTGTTTGATTTTCTATCCAAACAGATGACAGCCGTTACATCTCTTCCGATTCTTTGTGTCTTAATATAATGGATTTTAATTACACTTTGAGTTGTTCCTGCTATGAAAGTTGTTTTTATCTTCTTTGCATTCTTTGTAATTCTCGGCGTTGCCTGATTTAGGTTCTATAGCACGTGCAATATCACATGGCCTTTCATTTCGCTCAAAGCGTTTCACAATTTCATATTTTTTCTCTATCAACAGAGGCGGACAGAAGCCTTACGGGGGAAACCACGGTGGGCCGGAGGCCGGTGTGATTTTGGCCATAAACCATAGTATGAGGCCGCTATAAATTTTCCCGGTTAAGAATTTTTGATCCAGTCCGCCTCTGTTTATCGATATTGCTTCTTTTTTTTTTCTCTGAATCTGCAGTGTCTTAGCCAGAACGCTTCCTTTTCACACCTTTTAAGTATTTTACTCATTTTTAGGGAATAAAGCACAATTACAAAATGAGGAGGCAAGCTTGATACACATAAACAAAGCTGCGCAAGTGTAGCAACTGAATAAACAACACCATAAAGGCAGAGATACACTATTAACACCTCACATTTTACTAAAGCACATTTCTAGGGGTTACTACCATAAAACAATAAAAACAATTTCCAGTTGAGTTTCTGCTAGTGGAATCTGTTATAAACTGGTAGTAAACTTGATCTAATTGCATTTGAAATTATACCGATAGCTGGAATTGTGTTGGTTTTTACGTTATTATGGTGAAATGTGTTTCTCCTTCACTGATATAAAACACAAATACATTTTCAGAATTTCTCTTCATTCCTATTGTGCTGCATTCGGTTGGGGCAATTCTGCGTTCGACTGCCATTTCTTGTAAACACAAAGGCGACTCGTGCATAAGCGAATTCGGTTCGTGTTATATAAGATATCGTTCCCCTATTTATAAATCGTGTATGATCGAATTCGTGTAGTGTAAACACATGTTATACGAGGACTGACTGTATTAGGAATCTATTAGCTTCTAATAGTATTATCAATTAATCAAAAATATTATTAACCTTATTAAATTTCATTGTTAATTAAATTATATTTAAAGGCAATCATGACCCAGACTAGGGCTGCGAAGCAGAGATCACAGACTAGCAGCAAGAGTATTGTGACTCAGGGGAGAAACGAAGCGGGCGATTCTCCAACGCATCACAGTCTCAAAAAATGTGCGAAATTTGAAATTTTTGTCGACCTTTCTAAAACAGAACATGACCTAGCCAAGGAGGATGCCTTTGTTTGTGCTAGGTGTCAAGAAATTAGGCACCAACTCAGCGTTCTGATGGGCATCTATGACAGCTTGAGGTGTAGGGTAAATGGCCTCGAAGAAATTAATGAGGGGCCCATCAAGTTCTCAGCTGCCCAGCCCAACAGCAAAGCTCACTCCTGTGCATCAGGGATGCACAGAGGCAATTACCAAGGCAGAATGCAATGGTCCCAGAGAAACGAGTTATTGTTGGTGACTCTATTGTCAGGAAATATACTATGAAAGAAGGATAGGTGGAACAGGCCCATAGTACGTTTGCCAGGGGCAAAAGTTGATGATGTCGTGCAGTTATCATCTTTTAAGGGCACAACAGATGATATTGTTGTGCACGTTGGAACTAATGACATTAAGAGATCTGCAGATTTACTCAACACGTGCAAGTCAATGTTGAAAAAAAGTCACGAGATAGCATTGAACGTGAAAATGTCTACAATTCTGCGCACACATGATAGGAGGGAGTATATGATAAGAGCCTTGCCGATCAATTCAGCCCTGAAGAGATTGTGCAAGGCACAAGGAGTAGGAATTTTTTCAGCCTGGTCTGTGCTTTTTGACAAAAGAGACTGCTTCTACAGGGGTGGAGTACACTTAAATAGAAAGGGTGCAAGGATATTTGCTGATGCTATCGAGGCAGTGTTAGGTGGGTTGAAAAACTGCTAGCTTGGGGAGGGGGAGATACATAGCCTAAAAGGTTAATAGTGGCCGCAGGCAGAGGCAAAAGTGATTCTTGCACTGCTTCTATTAGAATGAGAAGTAGCCTGGAAAGCAAGGCAATGCAGATTTCCAGGACTGCTGGGAATCATAGTGGAACAAGTAAATAAATGGGCTGTGTTAGGTATCTAAGAGTAGAAACAGATGCAGGTATACATGCATGTACACCAATGCTAGGAGTATAGTTAATAAATTTGATGAGCTTGAAGTGCTAGTCAAGACATCAAAGGCAGATTTTGTTGGGATATCAGAGATCATTATTTTATTATTATTATTATTATTAACCACAGGGTGCAAGGAAGCCTGTGGCTTATGCTGCACTAGACCAAAATAAAAAAATTCTGAATTACCCTGAGAGAGAGAGAGAGAGAGAGAGAGAGAGAGAGAGAGAGAGAGAGAGAGAGAGAGAGAGAGAGAGAGAGAGTAGAAGGGAATCACCAAGAAAGAGAAAAATTATGATATCCAGCTCAGAACCCTGGGTGTGCCAAGCCCATACTCACCAGATATGAGCCCCTGGAGTTCTGTGGTGTCACACAGACATAAGCAGTGCAGAATTGGAATTTGGGGAGTACAATGTATACAAGATAGACAGAACAGGAAGAGATGAGGGGGTTATGCTGTTAGTTAAGAAACCCAAAATCTAAGGAAATGCATCGAATCCGGGGAGTACAATGTATACAAGAAGGATAGACAGGACAGGAAGAGACGAGGGGTTATGTTGTTAGTTAAGAAACACAAAATCTAAGGAAGTACATCCAACTGATGTTGGTGGACAATGCAATGTTGTGTCTGTTTGGTGTGACATAAGCAATGGGAAAGGAAAAATGAGAGTAGATGTGCATTATAAGCCTAATGAATCTGATGATTATAATAAGCAATTAGGCAGAGAAATAGAGTGCACAAGTAAATCAGAATGTACTATAATGGGGGATTTTAACTTTCCAGATATTGATTGGAACTTGTAGATTGGTCACTCGCACACTAGCAGGATTTTGTGGATTTATTGGATGACTGTTTTTTACAGCAACATGCACGAGAGGAAACCAGAGGAAGTAATCCTCTTAATCTGATTATCAGCAGTGATTTTTCATGCATTAAGAATTTGCAGATAAAGGAACCACTGGGTGACAGTCATCACAATTTTACTGATGTGGGCATTACTTAGAGATGTAACTACCATCAAGGCTAACGGGAAGGGCTTTTGCTTTTTTAAAGATGATTACAGGAGTCTTTTTTTTTTCTTTTTTTTAATGAAAACCCCAAACACGAGGTAACAGAACCTACAGTACTTGGTACTAAGTACTGTAACAGAACCTACAGTACTTAGTACCATGATTGGGTTGGAGGTTGAGAAGACGAGAGAAGATATTTGCTGACATTAGACTTGAACTTCTATAGACAGTAATTTTCAGAAAATACATATGAAGGAAGGTTGTTCCTTCCTTCATATGTAGAAAACGACAGTTGAATGAATAAACGAGGAAGATGAAAAGTTGGTTCTGTGAGTTTTAAGTTGGACAGTAAATGGATATTAGCTGGTGACTGCACATGTTCGGACTGTTTTGAAAGAGAGAGTGAGAATTATAGAAGCCAATTCAGAAGAACTGTGCCCACGGAAGTATCTGTAGAAAAGGCATGCAGCAGAAATAATACGTCAATGAGACTTCCGGTGGAGAGACTCTGTTAGAGATGAGTCATTAATTAGCCTAACTGCCCTCTTCTGAATGGAATCTAGAAGCCTGAGAGAGCTTTTGGGGGAACTGACCCAGAAACTGGAACAATATTCCATAGTAGGGCGGATCTGTGATTTGTACAGAGTGAACAGCTGTTTGAAAGAAAAGTAATGCCTAGAGCAGAAGAGAAAACCAAGTTTTTTCAATGCAGAGGAAAAAATATTTGTAATGTGCTTGAGCCAAGAAAGATTAGAAGTCAGGGTAATCCCCGAACAGATATCATTATGCATAGAAATCGGAGTGTCATCAAAGATAAGCATAGGAGCAGAAGAATCCTTTTTGTGAGATATAAGACAAGACTGAGTTTTAGAAGGATTGAAATAAACTAAGTTGTCTTTGCCCCACGGGAGAATTACCTGAAGATCGGTGTTTAAGGAATTGGTAGTGGATTTTCAAGAAATTGAAGCTGATTGAGCAGGACAAGGTTTCTAAAAATGGAAAGTGGAATGCAAGGTGCTATCATTGGCAAAACTACGGATAGGATTTCCAATCAATGGAAGGTCATTAATATACAAGAGGAAAAGAGTGGGGGAAAGAACTGAACTTTGGGGGACACCAGCAGTAGTGGAGACATTAGAAGGCAGAGAGCCACCTACCATCACCCTCAGTGAGTGATCAGAGAGAAAATTGGATAACCAATTACAAAAAACAGTTGGAAAACCATAAGATGGAAGCTTGTTTAGAAGACCTTTATGCCAAACACAATCGAAAGCCTTTGAGATGTCAAGAGCAACTACTTGTGTTTCACCGAACCTTTCCATTAAATTTGACCATAAATCGGTAACAGAAGACAATATCACCAGTTGAGCGACACTGACGAAATCAATACTGCTGATTGTTGATCAGATGGAAGATTTCTAGGTAGTTTTAAAGATGGCGGTTAATTGATTTCTCCATTACTTTAGAAAGAGTAGAAGTAATTGCAATGGGGCGATAATTGGATGGGAGGGATTTATCACAATTTTTAGGGACTGGCTGGATATGAGCAAATTTACAAGCAGAAGGAAAAACACCTTTGAAATAAGAAAGTGAAAAAAGGTGGCAAAAACAAAAAAAAAGGAGTAAGTTCAGGAGCACAGGTTTTGAGAACAAGTGGAGAAATACCATGAAGATTCGTCAAAATCCTCCTAACCTTCTTTTGACGGTAGACCACAGGAGGCATTGAATGGAGCGTGTTGGGAATGGTGGGGGGTGTTTCACAAAGATCATTAATACATAAGTTGAAAGAAAAATGGGATGCTAGCAGGTTAGCTTTATCCTTGGCTGAAGTGACAACAGAACCATCTGGTTTTGACAGAAGTAGGAGCAGAGAATGGCAAAAGTTGCAGCAAATAGCTTTGGCAAGAGACCAGAATGCTCGGCTACGATTATGGCAAGAAGCAAGTTTTCTACTCTTAGCCTGTTCAAAATCTAGTTTGGACTGATTAATAACTGCTTTACAATTGTTGCGAGCTTTGGTGTAGGCAGAAAATGAAACTGAAGAATTGGAAACAAGCCAATTACGATATGCAACATTCTTCTCTTGAACAGCCTTAGCACATTTATTGGAAAACCAAGGTTTAGATAAAGGACGAGATTTTAAAGTGGTGTGTGGGCAGAGGCGGATTTAACGGCGTGCGCCCTGGGCCCCGACTTCTGAAGAGCCCACGCAAAACCCCAACAAATTAGTTGAACATTGTGATTATTATTACGCTATTATTAATTATATTATACATATATTATATTCAAATTTTATTGGAAATAAAACATTAATAGTACATAATATTTTTTATTTATTTTAAAAAATGGTTAACATGTACTTTTATTTTCCCTGTCTCTCTCTTTTTTTAAGGGGCCCAATATTTTCTTATGCGCCCGGAGCCTCAACCGACCTTAATCCGCTCCTGTGTGGGGGATTTACAAACTGTCTGAGACCACTGTAGTCACCCTTATGAAAGCAAAAGCCTTTCCCTTTACCCCTGACGGTGGTTATGTCTTTAATTAAATTCCACATTAGTACACCGTTGCCACCCAGTGGGTCTTTTATCTGCATATTCTTAAATGCATGAAGAATCACTGCTGATAACGTGCTGCTGCTGCTGTAGAAAACAGTGATCCAAGAAATCCACAAAAATCTTGCTATTGTGTGTGTGACAGTAACCAACCCACAAATTCCAGTCACTGAAAGTTAAAATCCCCTATGAGACAATTTGGTTTGCTGGCCCATTATTTTTCTGTATAGCAATTTGGTATACTTATCAGTCATTAAATCTATAACACACTCCTCCTCCTCTCAATTTTGTTTTCCCAGTACTTATATTGCCACATACTGACTCAACATTGCACTCGTCACCCACGTGCACTGCCTTAGAAATAATATGCTTCTTGACTAAGAGCATTAGCATTAGTAGAGGCATATGATGCAAGAAAACAAGTTTATGCAGTATCGGCCAAAAAGGGAAAAAAAAACAAAAAAAAAAAAAAAAAAAACACTTCCATTTCAATCCTCCATTCATTCGAAATACCTGTCCAGCTGAGCATTAAAATTATTTAAGCTATCAACTTCCACAACAAGGGATGGAAGTCTGTTCAACTGCCCACTGGCTAAAGGCAAATCTGAATTTATGCCCTCTCAGGTGATTATTCTGAGCAAGAGAAAGAATCCCATCTGCATTGAGCATGTTCAAACCATTCAAGGCTTTATACGCCTCTATCAGATCACCTCACTGTTGCCTAGTCTCCAGACAATGTAATTTGCAAAACCTAAGCCTTTCTTCATAAGAACAACCCTTTGTTCCATTCACTAACCTTGTTGCCCTTCTCTGTACTCATTCCAGCAACATCCTTCTTGAAATGAGGCCTCCAGATCTGTATACAGTACTCAAAGTGTGGCCTGACCACTGCCTTATACAAGGGAATAATCACCTCCTTATCCCTGCTAGAAAAATTCCTGTATATCATTGACAAGACACCATAAACTACTCTTGCAGCCTGTCTGCACTGTCAGAGAACTTCATATCTGCCTGCACAATTACCCCCAGGTCCTTTTCATTCTCTACCACTTTCAGTGTAGTACCACAGAATTGATACATTGCTCTGGGGTTACTGTTTCCCATATGTAGTACTTTACATTTGTCAATGTTAAACATCATTTGCCACCTCTCAGCCCATCTGCTCAACCATTCCAGATCCTGTTGCAGCAGCATAGCATCAGTAGTATCCTTAACAACCCTGCCAACCTTTGTATCGTTTGCAAACTTGGACATTAAGCTTGATATACCATCATCAATATCATTTATAAATACAGAAAACAATAATGGACCCAACACTGAACCCTGAGAGACTCCACTAATAACATTAGTCTACGATGAGCAGTTTCCATTGATTACCACTCTGTCTTCTCCCCCTCAACCATCCCTTTATCCATAGCAGCAATTTGCCTCCAATGCCACACTGCTCCAATTTGTGCAGCAGTCTTCGATGTGCAACAGTATCAAAAGCCTATCTAAGATCCGAATATATAATATCAAAGTTATTCCCTGCATCCAGTTCTTTTGTGACTACATCATAGTATCCAATCAAATTGGTCAGGCAAGACTTTCCCTTAACAAAACCATGCTGTGTCCGAGCTATAACTGAAGTCTTGTCTAGATGATCCTGCGGTGCTCTTTAACCAGTGCATCCATTAATTTTCCTGGAACAGAAGTTAAACTCACAGGACTATAATTACTTGCGTCAACCTTTGATCCTCCATTGTGAATTGGGGTCACATTTGCACATCTCCAGTCTATGGGTACCTCCACTGAGTCCAAGGAAGCTGTCATAATTATGGTTAAGGATTTTCTTACTTCCTTTGCTGCCTCCTTTAATATAACTGGATAGATCCCATCCATCCAGGTGCCTTTCTTGTGTTTATCTTCAACAATTTCTCCTCCACTTTACTCTCAGTTATTACAAGATTATCTAGCTTACTGCCAGAGTTGAATACACCTCTGGCATTGCCCTCGCTGAATAACTCCTCATGTGTGAATGTCGATGCAAAATATTCATTTAGTTTGTTAGCTACCTGAGCAGGATCATCAAAAGTTGAACCACCTGATTCATCCCCTTCCTTCTGGAGTTTACATAAGTAAAGAACTCTTTGCTGTTTTTCTTTGCATCCTTTGCCAAAGATATCTTGTTATCTGCCTTCGCCTGCCTAACCTCCTTTGTAAATTGGTTACAGACCAACTTATATCTATCATAGGCTTCCATGTCACCCATTAATTTATATGTATCCCGTGCATTTTTCTTCTCTGTCATATGTCTTATTAGTTCATCTAACATCCATTAAGGCCTAAACCTTGAACAATATTTCTTAGTTGGTGTGTAAAGCCTAGTAGCTTCCAAGATAAGTTCTTTGAATGCTTCCCATTTCGAATATGCTGTTGGTAACATCATCAGTTGGTCCCACTGTATAGAATTTAAATACTCTCAGACCATCGTAGTCGCCTTTACGAAAGGAAAACCCTTCCCTTTACCCCTCATGGTAGTTACCTCTTTGAGTAAATCCCACTTCAGCACTCTGTGGTTACTGCCACCTAGTAGTTCCTTTATCTACAGATTCTTAATGCATGAAGAATCACTACTGATAATCAGATCAAGAGTATTAATCCCTCTAGTTGCCTCCTGAACATGCTGATGCAGAAAACAATCATCCAATAAATCCACAAAAGCCTTTCTAGTGTGTGAGTGACCAACCCACAAATTCCGGTCAATATCTGGGAAATTAAAATCCCCCATTATAAGACTCGCTAATTTACTGGCCGACTCTATTTCCCTGTACAGTTTCTTATTATATTAATCAGAGTCAATAGGCCTATAACACATTTCTACTCTCAATTTCGATCTCCCAATGCTTATGTCACACCAAACTGACTTGACACTGCACTGTCCAGCGATGTCGATTGGCTTCACTTCCGTGTTATTGTTTGTTTGTTTGTTATTTGGTTTTTGGCAGCATTAGCAACTAAGGCCATATTGCTCTGGGAATATGCGGTGGTTATTCCCTGACCTTTCCGCATCCTCCTGTGACGGGATCGAACCTTTGGTGGTGACGGGATCGAACCCCGGTCTAATCAAGAAGCGTGTGTTACGCACTGCTGTTCCTTCCCACCTGGCTATGGAGCGGCCTTCACTTCCGTGGATTTTATGTGTTTCTTAACTAATAGCATAACCCCTCCTCCCGTCCTATCCTTTCTGTACACACTGTACTCCCCAAATTCCAGTTCTGCATTCTTTATATCTGTGTGACACTACGTCTCTGATATCCCAACAATATCTGCCTTTGATGTTTTGAGCAATATCTCAAATTCATCAAATTTATTTACCAAACTCCTAGCATTGGTGTACACCCAAGTATACATGCACCTGTTCCTATTCTTAGCTATCCTAACACAACCCATGTGTTTACTTGTACCGCAATGACTTCCAGCAGTCTCTGAAATATCCTGCATCTTGTTTTCCAGGCTGCTGCTCATTCCAATAGAAGCAGTGCAAGAATCACTTTCACCTCTGCCAGTGGCTACTGTTAATCTATTAGTCCTTGTATCCCCCCAAGCCAGCATTTTTCCGAATATTTGCTGATGCTATCGAGGCCACTGCCTCTATAGCATCAGCAAATATTTTTGCACCCTTTCTATTTTTTAGCATTAGCATTAGTAGAGGCATTTGATGCAAGAAAGCAAGCTTATGCAGCATCAGCCAAAAAAAAAACCCACTTCCACTTCACCCCTCTGTTCGTTCAAAATACCTGTCCAGCTGAGCCTTAAATTTATTTAGGCTTATCAACCTCCATCACAAGGGATGGAAGTCTGTTCCACCAACCAATTTAAGTGTATCCATCCCTGTAGAAGCAGTCTCTCCTGTTAACAAGTACAGACCAGGCTGAAAAAAATTCTACCTCTTGAGCCTTGCACAATCTTTCCAGGGCTGAATTGATCGACAAGGCTCTCATTATATACTCCCTCCTATCGTGTCTGGGCAGAATTGCAGATACTTTCAAATTCAACCCTAATTCACAGTGACCTATACTTGTTAAATAATTCTGCCAGTCTCCTACTCTTAATATCATTAGTGCCAACGTGTACAACTATATCACCTTTTGTGCCCTTAAAAGATGATATCCGCTCTACAACATCATCAACCTTTGCCCCTGGCAGACATACCCTGGTCCTGTTCCCCCTATCCTTTTTACAAAGCATGTTCCCGTTTCCCTGACAATAGAGTCACCAACAACTACTAGTTCCTGTGGGACGAGCGCATTCTGCCTTGGGGGTTGCTGTTGTGTTGCGTGATGACCAAGTGCAAGCTCTGACGTTGATGTGGGCAGCTGAGAGCTTGATGGGCCCCTCAATTTAGATCATTCGAGGGCATCCACCCTGTCCTTCAAGCTCTCATATAGGCCATTAACAATGCTGAGTTGTCGCCTGATTTCCTTACACTCCTTACATCGGGCACACGCAAAGACATCCCCCATGGCAATATCATGTCCCGTACCCGATTGCTCCACAAACATCATGCAAGCACTGCAAATCTCTACCTCCAGAAACATCTGCCTCCACCTCTTCTCCCAAAACCTACACATTGCAAATGATAATAATTAAACAAAAGTATATGCAAAACAAAGTTTTACAACTCACTTAACCTCTGTAAAATCAATTTTTATAGCAACTTTCAACAAGAACCAAAAAATTGCATCCAACTCTAGGTTTCATTGTTGTTTTCTGAATTTATTAATGATATTGATGAAGGAATATCAGGCGTAATGTCTAAGTTTGCAGACGATACAAAGGTTGGCAAGGTTGTTAATGACACTAATGACAGCAAGCTACTGCAAGAGGATCTAAAAATTTTAGCAGATGGGCTGAGAGGTAACAACTGAAGTTTAACACTGACAAACGTATGGTTCTGCATATGGGTAGCATTAACCCCAGAGTAACAATATCAACTGTGTGGTACTACACTCAAGGTGGTAGAAAATGAAAAGAACCTGGGGGTAACTGTGCAGTCAGATATGAAGTTTTCTGAGCAGTGCAGACAGTCAGCAGGAGTAGTAGCTCGTGGTGTCTTGTAAATGATATACAGGAATATTTCTAGAAGGGATAAGGAGGTGATTATCCCCTTGTATAATGCAATGGTTAGGCCACACCTTGGGAACTGTATACAAGTCTGGAGACCTCATTTTAGGAAGGATGTAGAGCTGCTAGAACGAGTACAGAGAAGGGCAACAAGATTAGTTAATGGTACAAAGGGTTGCTCTTACGAAGAAAGGCTTAAGATTTGCAAATTACAAAGTGACATGTCTGGTGACTAGGCACCTGCAAGGTGATCTGATTGAGGTGTATAAATAGTTTGAGCAAGTTCAATGCTGATGGGATTCTGCCTCTTGCCCAGATTAATCACCTGAGGGGATAGATTCAAACTGAGGAAAGACAGTTGTAGAACTGATATGCAGAAGTTTGCCTTTAGCCAACGTGGTTGACTGCCGGAGCAAACTTCCATCTGTTGTTGTAGAAATGGACAGCTTAAATAAATTTAAGGCAGAACTAGACAAACATTTGGAGCAAATGGATGTGCAAAATGGGAAAGCGTTTTTTTTTTTTTTTTTTTTTTTTTGCTGTATACACTTTCTTTCTTGCATCATATGCCTCTACTAATGTTAATTTGCTTTTCAAACTTTTCACATCTTGAAAACATAAAGGAATTTTTGTCTGCACAATATTACTTTTATCAATGAATTACAAGTACTCAACACACAAAAAAAAAAAAAAAAAAAAAATTCTATTCATCTCCTAATGCAATGACCGCAATAACTAGAACAAAGCAGATGCAAATCCCTGAGCAGTATATATATATTAAAATGAATTAAAAATGAACAATAGTAACGTGACATTCAAGCAGCTTTGAAATATGAAGCCATCCAAACTAAGCAAATGTATGTCTTCCACAGGCAAAATATGATGACATTCTGCAACAATGATCTTTTAAGTGCATAAAAGATAATATTGTTGTACATGGTTGGTACTAATGTATTAAGGCAGATTATGAGAAATCTTTTGCAAAAAATGCAAAGAAAAGTAGTAAAGAATTCTTTGCTTATATTAAATCAGAAGAAAAGGAACAAAGTAAACTGGCCCGCTAGATACAAGTAATGTATGGCTCAACTACATGTGTATGATGACCTTGTTCAGTTTGGTGACAAACAATATATATTTTGCATCTACAATCACCTGTGAAGACGTTTTTAGGGATGAGAAAACCAGAAATAAACTGAGAGCTAAATACTACATACAGATGCAGCAGCCTCATTATTGTTGGAAGGGTGTAATTCTGTCAGAACAGGTGCAGAGAGGAACGGGGGTAACAAGATTAGTGAGGGGAACAAAAAAGTTCACATATCATCAAGAAAGACTTCAGTTTTCCAAATTGCACCAACTGAAAACTAGGCACCTATGAGAAGATCTGATTGAGATGTAAGACTCTGAATGGATTGAGTAAGCTAAAGTTTATGGCATCCTTTCTCTAGCTCAGAAAACACAAAGGAGCACAAATAGTATATCAGGCTTAATGTTCAAGTTTGCAGATGATACGAAGGTTGGCAGGGTTGTTAATGACACTAATGACAGTACACTGCTGCAACAGAATCTACAAAAGTTGGGCAGATGGGCTGAGAGGTGGCAAATGAAGTTTAACATTGACAAATGTAAAGTACTACATATGGGAAGCAGTAATCCCAGAGTAACGTATCAACCCTGTGGTACCACACTGACAGTGGTGGAGAATGAAAAGGACCTGTGGGTAATTGTGCAGGCAGATATGAAGTTTTCTGAGCAGTGCAGATGGTCTGCAAGAGTAGCTCATAGTGTCTTGCCAATGATATACAGGAATTTTTCTAGCAGGGATAAGTAGGTAATTTTGAGTACTGTATACAGGTCCTCATTTTAAGAAGGATATAGAGCTGTTGGAACAAATACAGAGAATAGCAACAAGATTAGTGAATGGAACAAAGGGTTGCTCTTACGAAGAAAGGCTTAAGTTTTGCAAATTACAGTATCTGGAGACTAGGCACCTGTGAGGTGATCTGATTGAGGTGTATAAAGCCTTGAATGGTTTGAGCATGCTCAATGTGGATGGGATTCTTCCTTCAGAATAAACGCCTGAGAGGGCATAAATTCAAATTGAGGAAAGACGGTTGTAAGGTAGATGTGCGGAAGTTTACCTTTAGCCAGCGGGTAGTTGATTGCTAGAACAAACTTCCATCTGGCCGGGTGGGTAAAGTGCCTGCCTGGCAACCCAAAGGTCGCAGGTTTGAATCCCACCTCAGGCTTGGATCAAAGTACTGCAAAAACCTTAGGAGGTGCATTATGGCCACAGAAGCCGATGCACTAACAACCACCAAAAAAAAAAAACCTTCCATCTGTCGTAGAAGTTGATAGCTTAAATAGATTCAAGGCAGAACTTGACAAACATTTGGAGCGAGTGGATGGGTAAATAAGGGGGTGTTTTTTTTTTTTTGGTTTTTTTGGCTGATGCTATATAAGCTTGCTTTCTTGCATCATGTGCCTTTGCTAATGCTAAATCATATAAGGAAGCACAGATCATATAAGAAAACACACATATAAGGGAGCACAAGGATTACAGGAGAGAGAGAAAGATCTGTGGAAATTTTATTTCAACTGGATGATAGTTGATTTGTTGGAACAAACTTCCTTCTGATGTTGTGTAAATTGGTAGTTTGAATAAATTTAAGAAAGCATCAGACACACTAGTAGAGAGGAAGAACAAATAGTGTGGATATATATATTTTTTTTTACTGTAGCTGTATAAGCTTTTCTTTGTGCCATTTGCCAATACCAAACATGTAACAACAGCATTAACAAAGAGCACTTGAATTTTTTCATACAACACATAAGTGCATAATACAACTAGCAGTTGAAAAAGAACTATATACACCTGAAGGAGAGCAGAGTTTAAAATTATCTAAAAATTAACATCTTTATAAGCTTAAATGAAAATAATACTTTCTTGTAAATCATAACTGTTATCTAAGAATGTAAGCACCATGCCAAGTAGGTTAAATGAGTATTCAATGTCATTTCTGCAAACAAGACTAGAAGTACTCGTGCTCAATACAGGCACTTATCATATTCAGTTACAATTTGATATGTATTAAAATATAATATAAATAAAAAATATCATACCGGACAAAGAACTAACAACATAATTTGCAAAGGCCAGGTAGCTGCTCTCCTTTTGTTGTTATTTTCAGCAAAATTATCCAGAAGGTCAAACAGTCGATCACAACAGTCTAAAATAAATTGGTATAAATAAAATAAAAATAAGATTCTAGCATTGAAAGTCAAATCCTTGAGATGTGATAGTTAAAGAATAAATAAAATTAAGATTATTGAGAATTACTAATAAGTAGGGCAATAAGCATCTTTTTTGGCAATAAGTACTTCAAAATATATCTTAGCAATGCTTTAGTTATACTTCTCATTATACGTCTCTTACTTCTGTTTAATTTTGACTTCATAAATCATTGACTATAAGTCAATGATTTATGAATAACACTTCTTCAGATGTTTACTACTGATACCCTGTAGATGTGAAAATATAATAATCAAGTCACAAATGGTGTCATTATTAACAAAGTCAACACACATTTCAATTCTGATGATAGTATTATCATATCATTATTGTACTGATTACCACTAGTTTCACCTAGTTGTATTATTAATAGTTTTATTTCATGACAGTGAATAAAGCATTAGCTATTTTCATTAAGGTGACTGAAGAGTACAGACCATTAGGATCTGAAGAGGTGCTTGACATATCACTGTCATTAATAATAATAATAATCATCACTGGCTTTGCACAACTTAATAAAAAAAAAAAAAGAAAAAAAAAAAAAAAGCATCATCTGATAAGTTCATTAAATTAATTTATTTTCTTCCAAAGCAGCAAAAGTCTTACACAAGAGAAATTTCAACATATGTAATCACAGTAAAATAATTTCTTATATATATAAAATTAATTCACTGAACATAATAAAATTTATATTTTCATGATGCCAGAGTACATTAACATAAATAACATTCAGCACTTAAAATATAATACATGTAGTTCCCGACTTTACGAGTAATTCATTCCTAGCTTGCTCTCATAAAATGAAAACTCATAAAACAGAAATTTATTTCCCATTGACAAGATGAAATCTGACCATAGTAATGTTAAATAAAGGTCAACAAAACAGTAGTTTATGCTTAAATAATGATCTATTTGTTCAAAGAAACGAAAACATAGCCTTTAAAATCAAGCAAATTATAATAATAAAGAAATTATTATAATTTAAAGAATGTCATACAAATGTTAAAGAATGTTTATTCTTCATCATCATCACTAAATGCACTCATTGACGGTCGTCACTTGTTGATGGTTCATCACTCGTTGGTTTGTTGGAAGCACAAGGAAGCTTCAAGCACAAAATTACTCTTGAAGCAGAAATGCTTCAAGGGTAATTTGTTTCCAAACTAGTCCTCTTTTCTGTATAAATTTCACAACAGTATGCATAAGCATTTTTTTTTAAATGCTCTAGCAACTTAAAAAAAAAACAATATTAAAAAGCCTTTTCGCTAGGTAAAACGTTCAAGTATATAATTACACTAAGCTAATTCGTGGTGTGAAAATAAGCTTATGCCAACAGTATATTATAAGTGTATGCCTACTTAAGAGTTAGAGGGTGAGAGATAAATAGTGCCACCTGCTGTTGTTGAGTGGAACTACTTCCCTTTTCAAAAACAGCAGCAAGGCATATTTGAGAGTATCAAATACGCCTTGTTGCTGTCTTTGAGAGTATCTTCATGCAAACTAACTTTCAGAAGGGGAAAAGCAAACAGTGTATGAAGGAATTAACTTATTAAATTAATTATATAAGATACTATCTCCTGGTTGGAAATAAAACTTCTTTAATAAATTCGTTGGCAGCCACCCGTGATCAAATACTTGACAGTGAACGAGATGATGTTTTAAAATGAAAACAATGTGTTTGAATTACGCAAGGGAAATAAGATAATATATTTTGAATTAATTTAGAACAAAGCTGAAAATTCACAAGCCACTTGTCTCCGATAACTCATCTGTAGCAATTTGGCAAGTACATTTCTGGAGCCCTGCTCATATGTATGCTATATTTACATTATTCACAACAAGCTTGCAATATTGTTGATTTTCAAATCTCCCAAAATCACTAAATGTAATGTAAATCTAGTGCTCACTTGAATTCAGTTTTTTTTTTATAATGTCCAATTTGGTTTCCAAAGACAAGTTTTTTATGATAGCTTTTCACATTCTTTGCATTATTAGCACTAGCAGACTCACTTTATCTCCTTGAGGCCATTTAGGGGAAAAAAATAGAGATGTTGAAACTAACTAACTACATAGTAAACTAAAGTCAATAACTAGGACAAAATGCACATAAACAATATGTAAACCAAAACTAAACTGAAAACGGCAACCGAGAGGTTCTACCAAGCAGAGTGCAGCTAAAAGCAACTCCCTGTTAGGAAATGACAGCTCCTGTAGGGAAGTTTTATAAACGTTTCAATAAACTTCAGCTAATTAGATCCCCCCCTCCCCCGAGTAGGTGATCACACCATGAAGAATGATGTATAAAGTATAACATGCCAGAAATGGTGCAGTGGCTGCCTCAATATATTTTCTACCTACAGCATGAATGACTATACAGTTTTATAACCATGGACAAAGAAAACTTCAGGCAGTACAAACAGCTAAAGAAAATTAGCAAAGTGTACATTACCTGTGGACATGAAATATAACTTTTGGGGCAATAAACAGACAGCTTTCTCCTTCTCATAAATTAGAAATTTTTGAAGAATTTCTAGTTTAGCAGGCAATTCAGCTGTTTTCTTGTTACTTACAGCATCAGTTAAAAGTTTATTTAAATCAAAGAACACCTCTTTGAAGGGCAGTACTGTGAATTGCAGTTGATCAGAAAACTAAACTTAAAAGAGCATTTAAATTTTTTCAATGGGTCCTCTTAGGCACCCGAACACCTCCTAATGGGTAATTCTTCCTGAGGCACTCTGAGTGAATAGTGCTATTACAGGGGAAAAGAGTGAAACTCTGTGGGGAGGAGGGCATCAAAAAATACAAGTTAAATTAGGTTAGTAAGCAAGTGCTGAATGAACCATGCTATAGCACGGAATAAATGTACATGGATGTGAGGTATGCTGGATTGAAGAGCAATGTTCAGATTTTCAAACATTGCCATAAAATTTAAAAGAAACAAGCAAATTACTTTATCCAAGCCAGAAGAAAGAAAGAAACATTAACAGACATTCTGCACAAATGAGGATAACACTTAGAATCATCAGGTTGCTTGGCCTGTTTAGAAATTCCTTTAACTGGAAGTTTGAGATTAAAAAGTTTTTCACAAGTTCATCAATTTGTCTTTTAAAACTTTTGGATAATGAATTGGATTTGCGTATGAGCCAGTACCACTCACTAGTGATCAGTTGTTGTGCTTTTTAATTTGGTAAATCTGAAAATGGGACATAGTGTTACAGGTCATGTGGCACTGGAGATTTGCCCCACCATGACTTTGTGATGTAGCAGAAACTCTGTAAACGCCAGATAGCATGTGTGTGTATTGTGTAGTTTATGTAGTGTTCATCTGGCCACC
The DNA here is from genome assembly GCF_048544385.1 of Mastigoproctus giganteus. Classification (NCBI taxonomy): domain Eukaryota; kingdom Metazoa; phylum Arthropoda; class Arachnida; order Uropygi; family Thelyphonidae; genus Mastigoproctus; species Mastigoproctus giganteus. The sequence goes on from NC_143577.1 coordinate 246,757,689, forward strand.
AGGGAACACCACCGACCCCTAGTATCTCTCCTGGGCATGGGAAGTCGAGCCAGGAAGAACAGAGTCAAGCTCTAGCAGGGAAAACCATGGCACTGCCTAAGTTACCAGGGAGGCTCTGGGGGGGGGGGAGAAAAAGGTTTTGTTGAAAAGAGGCATGAGGATGACAGTTCAAGTTTGGAGGATAGGGGAAGAGTAAGACGGTGGAAGATACAAAACCTTCCACCATGAATTTGAAGGATGGGGGACAGAGGACCACCACTGCAGATGAAACCACCCTCCACAGGGGGAACTGTTAAGAACAGCAGCAGAAAATATCTAAGGTGGTAGAGCTCACTAGGTGAATGTTTGGGCAAGGAGGTGGGGAGAAAGATGGGCAATGTCCTAGGATTGAAAGGGGAGTCATGGGGCCAGAGGGTCTATGTGAGTGTCTAGTTGTCATTAGGCTACTTGTGATCAGATGCTTCTGGCCATAAGTAGCTTGATGACAACCAGACACTCACACAGGTCAGACCAGCCGAAACCAGCATCAGCATCCCACACCATGCTGCCTAAGGGAATTAACAAATGAAGCGGGGAGCTTCGAAAATGGTTGTCCCCCACCCCAATTGCAGTTATGATCAGGAGAGTTGCTGTTATGCACGAGGTCCACAACAAACACCTCAATACGTGCACAATACATTTTATAAAATCCTCCCCACATATATATATATCCAGGATGCACACACAAACACTTAGCATTCACACCAATCTTTGTCCCATTTCATTCATTCTTAAATACAAACTAAACCACTGCACCCTGAATATGAACACCATGCACAATTTCAAGACTTTTTTTTTTTTTTTTTTTGACAACTCACATAGAACTCACTTCACCACACGGTTTACACACAGATCAAGTCATTCATTCTACAAATACACATCTTAGCCTGCAGTGGGATTTTCCCCCAGGCTAAGGTCATCCAGACTCAGCAGTCATACATGAGGATTCACACAGGGTGAGGCAATTGTCCCAACCTATGCAGAGTCCATCATTCACACACAAACATTCACGCTTGCATGCTTGCCAAGTGGATCACTCACCTCTACCATTGATGCCATAGGTTTGCACAGGAACTGGAAGCCACAAAACCAGAAGTGGGAGAGAGGAAAGTTGGACCTTAATTCTGAATATGTAATCTGAATTTGTGGTAAAATCTGCCCCTGTTGTTGTGCAAATTTCAAACTGTTCCCAGGTTCTTCTCACCCCAAACTAGATAAAGGTATCCCATTGGTATAACCACAGGTTATTATGGAACTGGAAGTAACCACCAGAAGTGGAAGAGAGAAAGGTGGGAATTGTAATTTTACACATGCTGTGTTAATTTACAGCTGGATTTACCCCTCTCCTGTGTTTCTGACACAGTTCTGTTACTCCTCTCAAGGCAAACTTAGCTAGCAGCACCCCTCAAGTTACCATAGGTTAATAGAGTAGAGAGGAGGAAGGTTGGACCTTAAGTAGAGAGGAGGAAGGTTGGACATCAATTTAGTTGGTTCCATTGTAATCAGTTTGAAAAATTACCCCTCCCAGGGAATCTTCAACCAGTTCCCATGGCTCTCTCTCATTGTATTTTCAGCTGAAAAGGGTCCCCCCCCCCTCCCAATATTAAGTCTACGGATGGAACTGGCAAGTTTCTATTATGCAGAACTTTTTCCAGGTTCATTCTACAGGAATTTGAAGGGACACCATCAGGTTCTCCCATGGCCAGTTGGACCAATTTTGGTTTTTGATGTTTACAGGTCCACAGGCTGTAAAGGGGAAGTATTTTGGGTACTAGCTTTTTAGAAGGCCTCCTAACAGCCCAAGCTGCCTTTGAATTTTAGACCTTTTCCTCCCATCATAACTGTTTAATTTCTTGTCAGGAATTTTTTTAAACTCAACTTTGGTTGTCCTATGGCTACCCAAAGCAGTGTGTTGCACTTTTACACTACATACACTACATTATCCAGCCATGCTACCAGGATACGCATAGAAACACAAACCATTACTCATACTCATGCATAAAACATTCACCCATTCTTGTACTCGTGCACCCATACACACATCATCCAACACTCAAATGCAAGTACACAGTCAGTCATTTTATAATCACACTGGGCAAGCACACTTCGTTCGTATAAACAGGGCCCCATAAGTCAATTCAGGTCTTGTATCATCAAGATGCTCCTATGATTATCATTATTAGGGCAGTTATAAAGCAAGTGGGCCCAATCTTCAGCAGCGTTGCAGGAACATTCAGGTCTCTAGTCAAGCCAAAACTAAATAATTTAGCCATGAATGAGCCATGCTGTGTCATGAAAAAGGCTCTAAAAAGTTCGGGGTCATACTAGGAGCTTGACTTGAGGTAGGAATTTACTGGCTACCTCCACCTTTGTGAACTGCTCCCAATTGGCTTCCACTGTATTTAAGTGATAATTCTTTTCCTTTCTTGCTGGATGGTATTCACAAGATTGAGAATTAGTCACATAAATTCAGTGGGATGGCTCTTTTCAGGACCCACAGCATATTATCTCAAGGTCAAGCAGGAGAGTGCCAGTCAGTATCTGCAAGGTGGAAATGACTGTACAGCAGAAATTTTCAAAATATTTGAACCAAAAAGAAGACGCCGAATGCAGAATAAGTGAAAATCTGGCAACGGTGTGTGGGAATGGTTTTTTGACTATTCGTGGTATAGAGAACAACGATATTCACAATGTTAAACTCGATGATTTCGAGGTGGAAATTTTGTCAATTAAAACCATATCCATTCAAAAACGACTGAAGTTTTTACAGGAGAAAGCGGCTATCTTCAAACTTATGGGTGATATTATAGTTTCACATTTATATCAATCTCGTGAGGTGTTCCTAAAAAGGAAACTCTTCCAAACCAATACTTTCTTGAACGGCGCTGAGGATGAAAATTTCATCGATATATATGAATTATATTTAAAGACTATATATTCTTATGATGTTGTTCGTGAATTTGACGGGGAAAAGAAAGGTAAAGGACTCTTCTCACAATTCGATTCTTATCAAATATTCAATGCTGTAAATTCAATGTTATCTAAACTGAGATCCATGTTGTTAGACCAAGCACATGCTCATTTTTAATATTAGTTTCCCTTGTGCATATTGAAGAGAGAGCGGTGTGTAAAGATTTTTTTTATCAGAATAATTGTAAATAATTTTGTTAACAGTGTTCAATAAAAGACCTCAGTCATTATAATTCTGTGTCTTCGTTAAAAATTATATTGAAAATCACTTTCAACTGACAAAATGCCATTAATTTGTTCATGAATACTTTAAAAAATACCATTGGTTACAAATATTGGTCATGAATAATACTTATGTTCATATAATGCCATTGATTTGTTCATGAAATGTTCATATAATACCTTTGATTTGTTCACCAATAGCACTAATTAATTTATTGCCTAAAAATAACATGTTGTTTAAAATAGTCTTCATATTTAAAATTCTTTTAAAAATATACATGTGCTACCAACCAGCAGCAAAATTAAAAAATCACCTTCAAATGGATGGGGGAACAAAACCCTCTCTTTGAATTCCAAGAATTACTACAAAGGATAATGACGTCATAAGACATGCTACCATGCATGTTTTAACACTGTGTGATGGTTCCGCTGCCTAGCGGTGGGGATGAGAAGAGGGAGGGAGGGTGGAACACAACCACCTCTCAGTTTTGTTCAAAGTGTTTTGGTGGGAGGGAGGGTGGAAGACCATCCGCTGACAAAATCGGTTCAAAATGTTTCTATGGTAGCACCACTTAGCGGCGACTGTTGAAACTAAAATCGGTTCAAAGTGCCCCCACTCCTATATTGTTTCTAAATTTTCTTATATTTCTGTCTACAGCTGCTCTGGTGAGCCAAACAACAGCTTGTAGGTTGAAGGAATCTATTTTGTCAAGACAGTATTATTCATTTGAACAAAGGGCAAGGATTTTTTGTCACTATCATTGAGGATAACTTAAGAGTTCAGGAAAACTACTAGTTAGGGAGGAGAAGAGTAATATAGATCCAGGTTTATCTAATGATATGAATCAATGTAACGTTGCCCCCACCTCAAGAATTCTTGTTTGTTGCCACAAAAGCCAATGTTTGCAAGATGTCCGAGGCTAGCTACATTTCAAACAAGCAGGAAGATATGGAAACAAGCAAGATACGGAAGATATGGAAAGGTATGGAAACAAGCCTAATCTATAAACTTTAGTAGAATACTATAGTTTAGAATACTATTATATATTATACTATTATATAGTATAATAGAATACTATTATACTATAAACTATAGTATATCAAGCTTAATGTCCAAGTTTGCAGACAATACAAAGGTTGGCAGGGTTGTCAAGGACACTACTGACACTATGCTACTGCAACAGGATCTGGGAAGGTTGAGCAGATGGGCTGAGATGTGGCAAATGAAGTTTAACATTGACAAATGTAAAGTACTACACATGGGAAACAGCAACCCCAGAGCAACGTATCAACTCTGTGGTACTACACTGACAGTGGTAGAGAATGAAAGGGACTTGGGGGTGGTTGTGCAGGCAGATATGAAGTTCTCTGAGCAGTGCAGACGGGCTGCAAGAGTAGCTCATGGAGTATTGTCAATGATATACAGGAATTTTTCCAGCAGGGATAAGGAAGTGATTATTCCCTTGTATAAGGCAATGGTCAGGCCACACCTAGAGTACTGTATACAGGTCTGGAGGCCTCATTTCAAGAAGGATGTAGAGCTGCTGGAACGAGTACAGAGAAGGGCAACAAGATTAGTGAATGGAACAAAGGGGTGCTCTTACGAAGAAAGGCTTAAGTTTTGCAAATTACAGTGTCTGGAGACTAGGCACCAGCGAGGTGATCTGATAGAGGTGTATAAAGCCTTGAATGGTTTGAGCATGCTCAATGCTGATGGAATTCTTCCTCTAGCTCAGAAAAATCACCTGAGAGGGCATAAATTCAAATTGAGGAAAGACAGATGTAGGATAGACGTGCGGAAATTTGCCTTTAGCCAGCGGGTGGTTGGTTGGTGGAACAGACTTCTATCCCTTGTAGTGGAGGTTGATAGCCTAAATAAGTTTAAGGCTCAGCTGGAGAGGTATTTTGAACGAACAAAGGGGTGAAGTGGAAGTGGGTTTTTTTTTTTTTTTTTTTTTTCTTTTTTTTTTGGCTGATGCTGCATAAGCTTGCTTTCTTGCATCAAATGCCTCTACTAATGCTAATGCTAATACTTAGTTTTAACTGTACCTAGAGTAATGTCAATAAAATGGCTGAATTCAACTCCTGATTAGGACAACTAATGCTGACAAAATAGAGCTAAGAGAAATGTCATGCCACCTGGAAATTGGGGATGACGAGTTATATTATGGTATTTATAATGTATTTAGGAAAGAAAGGGAAGATAGAAGAGGTGGTGACTTCTGTCAGCAGAGAATCTGTGTAATAAGAGTTAGTTGAAAGCAAAAGGTATAATGAGAGCGGGAGTAATCTACAGACCAGACGATTGTGAAGAGTATGAGAAGGGTCTCTCTATACAGAGATGGAATGGGCAAGCAATTGTGAATGTCTTATTATGGGTGACTTCAACCTGCCTCTAATTGTTTGAAATAACAATTAGAGGCAGGTTGAAGTCACATTAGGGACTGAACACTTGCCATGGGAAACAAATTTTTTTAAATAAACTAGACTATTATTATTTGTACCAGCATGTTCGAGAAAATACTAGAGGTAAGAATATTCTAAACTTCATCATTACTCATGAATCAGATTACAACTCAGGGTTTAGGTACAAGTTTTGGTTTTGGGTTTTTTTTTTTTTTTTTAGGAGCATTAGGCCAGATTGCTCCGGGATATGTGGTCATCATTCCCTGACCTTTCCACATCCTCCGTATTTGGTGGTCACGGGCTTGAACCCGGTCTAATCAAGAAGCGTGTACTACACACTGCTGCTCCTGCCCACCTGGCTTAGGTACAGGAACCACTGGCAGGTAGGGATTATGCAGGTCAGGTGTTAGTTGGAAAATGAGGAAAGACGTTGCAGTAGTTAAAGGTAAAGGCACAGGTTTTAATTTCAGAAATGTGGACTTTGGCAGTTTAAAGTGCAAAATGGCATCCATTAATTGGGCAAATTACAAAGGGAGGGCAAATACATTAGAATGAATCATGGAATACCTTCTAAGCAATAATTATGTAAACTATGAATTCACATATACCATTAAGAAAATATAGTATGAAGAAGACTCCAGGATGGATAAATACTGAGATAGCCAGCCTAACAGAGAAGAAAAAGACAGCATGTGAAAGTTACAGAGTGATGAAAAGTACTGAAGCCTACAACAGCTACAAATTGATATGTAACAGCATCATAGATAAGGTTAGGGAGGCCAAGACTGAGTATGAGAAAGCAGTAGCTAAGAATGCAGAGAATAGGGACAAGGAGTTTTTTTGTGCATTTTTGTGAATGCAAAGAAGAAGAAAAAATTAGATTGGACCCTTGTGCACTGAGTGTGGAGAAATCTTAGATAACCCAGTTGATACTGCTAATGAATTGTACAGATAATTTGCATCAGTCTTTACTGAAAGCCTCTTTATGCTGAGGAGAGGCTGTGCAAGTGAGACTGAGCCATCTGAAATTAGTGATTTCAAAATTACAGATGACTGTTTATTATTAGAAAAACTTTTGAGTCTAAAGGCAAGCAAGGCTCCTGGTGTTGATGGAACATATCCAGTACTTCAGAGGGAGGCAGCCCGAGAGTGTACTGAACTATTGAAGTTAATTATGATGGCATCTTTGGATTCAGGTGAAGTTCCTTTGGACTGAGAAGTACCAACATATTGCCAATACATAAAGGTGGTTCCATGAAAGAAATTGGTAACTACAGACTGGTTAGTCTGACTTCAGTGGTAGGGAAAATCATGTTAAACTAACCTGGTAAGCTATTTTGACACAGTTACTCATGAGCTAGATGTAGGGAACAATTTCAACATAGTTTACTTGGATTTTAGCAAAGCATCTGACAGTCCCTAATGAGAGGTTGCTGTATAAGCTGGAACATGTGTTGGGATTACTGGAATGAGTCTAAGATGGACTGCAAGGTGGCTGCAAGGCAGAAGGCATATGGTTATGATTAATGGTTTTTCTTTAGAATGGTTATTCTTTAGATTGGTGTAATGTTAGAAGTGGGGTTGCCTTAAGATCGGTCCTTGGACCATGATTGTCTGATTTTCTTTAACAACATCAAGGTTTGGTTTGGTTTTTGGTTTTTAATGGCGCATTGGCAGCTAAGGCCATAATGCGCCAAGTCAAATTTAAAATGCTATTAAACATTTTGGTAGACAAGGCTACAACGTCAAACAATTAATTATTGTGTTAAAAAGGTATAAAAGTAAAAGCATAAAACTTAGATCTTTGTATAAAAATTAATAAATTGTAAAAAATTAAAAACGTCAGACATATGATGTCTGTCACCTATAATCTGACTGAGTGTAAATGGCTCAGTCAAATTATTAAAAGTGGTAAAATACAAGCGTCGTGCTTCTATAAAAACAGGACATTCTATTAAAATATGACGGACGGTTAAAATAACAGTACACATCTCGCACATAGGTGGGTCATCCGCCTCAGCAAGTAGGAATGGGTTAGATGACTATGACCTATGTGAAGCCGAGCAAGAACAACTTCCTCTCTTCGGACCCTGCGTAGACTGGACTGCCATTGCAAAATTACAGGCTTTATGTGATGTAGTTTATTTGTGGCCTGTCCGTGCCAAGAATCTTGCCATTGGGAATATAATTTAGAGCGTATTATTTGCCTGTAGTCTGTATAGGGGACTGACAGGCAATGATTATCCAGGGAAATGGCTGATTTGGCAGCGGTATCAGCCGATTCATTTCCCCGGATCCCAATGTGGCTTGGGATCCAGCAAAAGCAAATATCGAATTCTAATTTCATGAGAGAGAAAAGAATCTGCCGGATCCTGGACAGGATCGGATGAGGGTTAAAACTCACCGATACCAGGGCCTGTAACACGCTCGATGAATCGCAATAAATCATATACCTCTGGTAGTCGCGATTTTGAATGTGATCTAGGGCTGTTTGTATTGCATGCAACTCTGCAGTATATATGCTAGTTTCTTGTGGGATCTTATAGGATAATGTTTTGTGAGGGAACACAACAGCAGATCCCACATGACATTCTAACTTTGAGCCATCTGTGTAGACTGGCAGAAAGTCAGAATACTGCTGTCTATGTGATGCAAAGAGTTGCTGGTAGACAGATGGCGGTGTAGTAGCCTTCTCCCAGATCTTAAGGGAGAGGTCACAAGTTGGAAAATAAGCATGCCAGGGTGGAAAGAATTGCCTTGGGGACTGGGCAACGTTGTCTACCGTCAAGTTTAGCTCATTCAGCAGCCCTTGAATGCGAATACCAAAAGGTTTGTTGGCAGTCCGACGGGTGTTGTAGAGGTTTTCCCAGCGCGGCTCAAAAACAGATGGCCACGTGGGATGATCGGGCAGGGATTTCAATTTGAAGGCATACTGTAAGGACAACTGCTTACGTCGAAGAGACAGAGATGGTTCATTTGCTTCAACATAAAGGCTTTGGACAGGAGATGTGCGAAATGCTCCAGTAGCTGTCCGGATGGCTTGATGGTGGATTGGATCTAACCACCGAAGTGCACTATCTCTAGCAGAACCGTAAACCTGAGACCCATAGTCGAGTTTGGAACGGACAAGTGCCCGGTAGAGATGAAGAACGGTAGCACAATCTGCGCCCCATGAGGTTGACGAAAGGGCACGAAGGATGTTAAGCCCTCTGACACATCTTGTCCTCAGCTGACGAATATGTTGTAAAAATGTCAGCTTTTTGTAGAAAATAAGTCCAAGGAATTTGAATTCTGCTACAACTGGGATGTTATTTTGCCCAAGCCTTAATTCTGGGTCAGGATGAAGATTACGTTTGCGACAGAAGTGTACACAAACAGTCTTCTGTGATGAAAATCTGAACCCATTAGCCAAAGACCAAGCTGTAAGATGACCAATGGTTTTCTGCAGTTGCTTTTCAATAACCCTCATATTGCATGAATGACAAAATACAGCAAAGTCATCTACATAGAGGGCATTGTTTACAGTGGGTGGAAGTTGTTCTGCGATAGAGTTTATTTTGATTGCGAAAAGCATGACACTTAGAACGGATCCTTGTGGGACTCCCTCTTCCTGAGAGAAAACTCGAGAGAGGGTAGATCCTAAACGGACTTGAAATTGGCGATTCAAAAGAAAGTTTTTAATAAAAACAGGAAGGTTACCTCTAAGACCAAGGTTATAGAGGTCTTTTAAAATTCCAAATCGCCAGGCTGTGTCGTACGCTTTTTTAATATCAAAGAAAACTGCTACCAAATGCTCGGATTTAATAAAAGCATCACGAATGGACGTTTCCAATCGGATTAAATGGTCCAGAGTGGACCTATTTCTTCGGAAGTCCTGGAAAGCAGACCATTTGTTTCTAAATACCATACCAGTCGTGCATTAACCATTCTTTCCAGGACTTTGCACAAACAGCTTGTCAGAGCAATAGGACGATAGTTACTTGGATTGCTAGGATCTTTTCCTGGTTTTGGGAAAGCAAGGACGATAGCCCTTTGCCAGGAATCCGGAAATTGTTTGTGAATAAAAATTCTGTTAAACAGAATTAAAAGGTGATCCTTAGATTGTGGTGAGAGGTGTTTTAGCATTTCGTAGTGGATGTCATCAGACCCCCACAGCACTTGCATGCGTGGGAGCGAGTGCTGCATTTAACTCTTCCTGTAAAAAGGGCTTGTTATACGATTCAAGCCCTTTTGAAGAGAAGTTCGGTGGGTTTTTCTCAATTTTCTTTTTCAGGGCCAAAAACTCTGCGGGAAAAGATGTTATCGCAGAGATTTTTGCAAATGTTTCCCCTAGACTATTTGCAACTGCAGTTCGATCTGCAATTGGACATCCGTTGTGCTCGAGGATCACTGAAGGGCATGGTGGATATTTTCCCTTCATTTTCCGGATCTTATCCCAGACTACTTTTGAGCTAGCAGCCTGAGTTACGGAAGATGTAAAACGAATACAAGATTTCCTTTGGCTCTGACGTCGTACATAACGTGCTTTTGCACGTGCACGTTTGAATGATATTAAATTTTCAGTGGTGGGATATCGGTGGAATATCCCCCAGGCTTTGTTTTGTGCTTTTTTTTGCTGCAGTGCATTCTGAATTCCACCAAGGTTTCAGGAATAGTGGGAACCGGCTGGATGATTTTGGGATTACAATTGCAGCTGCTTGGACAATCGTTTCTGTGACATGAATGACTGCTTCATTGATTGGCTCCTGACTGACTGTACGGATATCAAGTTTTGCCAGATGTTGAAAGGCATTCCGGTCAGCCTGATCAATCTTCCACCACGGTACTCTAAATGGCAGACACGGTCTTCCACTAGTTAGGGTGGTTATTATGGATATTGGGATAAGATGGCCGAGTTGGTGCAGTCTTTGGCAGTTCGGAATGTGTTCCTAGAGACCAAGCTGAAAACTTTAACGGAACAGAAAGAACAAGAAGTGGCTGTTCAAAGATCTTATGCAGAGACTGTTAGTTCCAGTGAGGCAAAGTCCAAGAATAAAATGATTATAGTGAAGGCAAAGGCGGACAAATATAGTACTAGTGACCAAGTTAAGAGTGAGTTGATGGGACGAGTTGCCCCTGTCTTAACTGACGTCAAGATAGTATCAGTTCGACCTATAAGGAATAAAAGGGTGATGATCGAGACTGCTTCTGAAGTTGACGCCAAAAAAATTGAAGAGTGTACGGAGGTACAAGAGCTTGGGATGGAGGTTGAAAGGCCCCTTCGTCGATTACCAAGACTAGTAATTTTCGATGTTGATTCAGATGTAGATCGAGAGTCCTTAAAAACTGAATTGTGGGAAAGGAATTTGGTTGATGGATTTGTCAATAAAGACCAAGTTCTTTCCGAGATAAAAATACTCGCTAAAAATAAGGCAAGGAATTCTCCTGGGTATAATGTAGTGGTGGAGGTTTCCCCACGTGTAAGGAGATACCTTTTAAAGTATTCAAGAGTGTTTTTAAATTGGAGCTCACACCATGTTCGCGAGCTGTGGACTCCGACACAATGTTATAAATGTATGGCGTATGGCCATGTGGCCCGGTATTGTGATGCGGGCGAGTTCTGCAGTCACTGTGCCGGCAGTGGTCATACCTTTAAGTCCTGTACACAAAGGGAGGATGCTCCAAAATGTGTAAATTGCTGGAGGAGGAAGGTGCCCTCTGCACATGGTGCTAACAATCGAACTTGTCCTGAATATCAAAAGGCGGTTGACACTCTAAAGAGAAGGACTGAGGAAGAATCCCATCAGCATTGAGCATGCTTAAACCATTCAAGGCTTTATACACCTCTATCAGATCACCTCGCTGGTGCCTAGTCTCCAGACACTGTAATTTGCAAAACTTAAGCCTTTCTTCGTAAGAGCACCCCTTTGTTCCATTCACTAATCTTGTCGCCCTTCTCTGTACTCGTTCCAGCAGCTCTACATCCTTCTTGAAATGAGGTCTCCAGACCTGTATACAATACTCTAGGTGTGGCCTGACCATCGCCTTATACAATGGAATAATCACCTCCTTATCCCTGCTGGAAAAATTCCTGTATATCATTGACAATACTCCATGAGCTACTCTTGCAGCCCGTCTGCACTGCTCAGAGAACTTCATATCTGCCTGCACAACCACCCCCAAGTCCCTTTCATTCTCTACCACTGTCAGTGTAGTACCACAGAGTTGATACGTTGCTCTGAACGAACTGAACAGGATTAGTGGTATCATGGCGGGGTACCCCTTCCTCAGCAGTTGTAGGAAGACTTCTCCCGGTGGTGGCTGGGGGTCGTCGGTCACAGTGGCGTCTGTGTTTGGGGTTCGCAGGGACTGGACCGGTGTGAGTTTTGTATGTTTAATTGAAATGATCAATTATTATTATGAATTTATGAATGATCAATTGTTATTATTATTTAGTCTGACGGATATCAGACTGTGTTTCACTAGATAGGGCAACCTACCTCCTCGTGGTGGGACGGGAACTCGTGGTGGGGGCGGAGACGCCGACTCCACCGCGAGGCTAAAGGTTGTGCTATTTTTTGATTTGTCATTAGTCAAGTTAAACTTTTGTAATTGTTGTTGTTTTTGTTAATTGATTGACCAAGGTTGTTAACAAATAAAACAGTTATGATATATGTGGCAGATGAGCTACGGCTCAGGTGGCCATTTGGTTTAGCTTGATTAAATGAATGATTGTACGGATATCAAGTTTTGCCAGATGTTGAAAGGCATTCCGGTCAGCCTGATCAATCTTCCACCACGGTACTCTAAATGGCAGACACGGTCTTCCACTAGTTAGGGTGGTTATCACGGGGAAGTGATCGCTTCCATATGGATTTTCTTCTACCTCCCAAGTTAGTGCAGGGAGGAGAGAAGGGGAGCAGATAGAAAGATCAATGGCAGAGAATGTACGAGTAGGCATGTGGAAGAAGGTGTTTGTTCCCACATTTAAGAGGGAGAGGTCATTGTCAGTGAGCATATGCTCTATGACTCGTCCCCTTCCATTGATGTGAGCACTACCCCACAGAGTATTATGTCCATTGAAATCCCCAAGAATTAAACAAAGGGAAGGCAATTGCATGATTAGATCATCAAGGTCTTTCTGGGGGATGTCAAATAGACAGAGCAAACCCAGGTGGCAAATAGACAGAGCAAACAGTTAATAAGAACCCCACTGTAAGGCAAATTGCTACAGGCTCAATGCTAGTTGTAAGCTGCAAAGGCTGAAATGAGATCTGGTTGCCGATGAGGATTGCGACTCCTCCGTGAGCAGGACCATCCACAATTCTGTCCTTACGAATGATGGTAATGTTATGCATGGTGGGGTCATCATTTGCCTTTAAGTAAGTCTCCTGTATGCAAAAGCAAACTGGTTTGTACTTTTGCAGGAGTGCCTTGATGTCATCAGTATTTTGCCGGAATCCACGACAGTTCCACTGTAGGAATTTAGCCATTATTTTGGCTTGGTGGGTCCATCAGGCGGCTTCCGGGGTGCTGAGGGCTTACCTTTTTCAGTCTTGGATTTATCCTTCCTGGGGAAGTATGGACGCTGTCCAGTGTCCGTTTCCTCCTCAGCAAAGAGCTCCAAAACTGAGTCTTCTTGCTCAGCATCCATGTTTTCTTGGGTACTAGGTGGTATTTCACCTTTCTTATTCTTTTCTTTTCCAGTTGCTTTCATTACTTGCGGAACATTAGGAGGTACCGATATAGGAGTGGCAGCTGATTAGTCCTTCTGTGCAGGTTCTTGGGAGCTTAAGAGATAACGTGCGATGGGAGTAAATGATTCTTTTGGAGGGATGGACATGTCCGTCTGAGTTCCAATGGAACACCTCCCTGCTACCTTCTGGGCGTAGGTAGGTAGGTTTTTTGATGTTGAGAGGTTTCACTGCTTTCCTTGCCTCCTGGTACGATATGTTTAGCTCTGCTTTCAGCCGTTGAGTTTCTTTTTCTTCTTTCCACCTCTGGCATGCTCGTGAGTAGGCCGGGTGTTCGCCTTCACAGTTAATACAGGTGGGTTTTGCGGCTGAACATGCTGTTGTTTCGTGGTCCTTTGCACCGCATCGAGCGCATGCAAGGACTCCACGGCAGGCCATTTGAGAATGTCCATACTTCTGGCATTTAAAACACCGTAAAGGGTTCGGAACATATGGATGCACTGAACAATTAATGTATCCAGCTTTAATCTCATCAGGAGGTTTAGAAGAGTTAAAAGTCAGGATAACGCTCCTGGTTTTAACAATTTTTCCATCCCTTCGCGCAGTAATTCTCTTAACGGCAGTAACTCCTTGTGGTTTCAATTCTAAGCAGATTTCCTCCTCGGTTACGTCGAGAAGGTCCCATTCCGAAATGACACCTCTCGATGAATTGAGTGTTCTATGTGGTGACACTGTTATGGGTACTCCTCCGATTGATGTCGCACAGAGTAGCTGCTCAGACTGCCTGTCAGTTTTGGTTTCAATTAAGAGGTCTCCAGAACGGAGCCTCTTAACCGATTTGGGTGACCCTGCTAACCCATCTAACCCTTTCTGTAGGAAGAAGGGCGGCATTTTACCAATCGGTTTTTCTGTGATAGAATGGATAATTAAAAATCTTGGAACAGGCCCAGATGATATTTCTGTTCGCTGCCTCTTTGTAGCAATAATACTATCTGCCTCTCCATCTGTATTTTCAGATAGGGACCGGGTTGGGGCCCCTGAAGAAGTAAGTTTATCAGGATTCATATAGGTTTTAAGTTGTTCAGTGCCCGGGCTCCCCACCCACCACGGAGCCCAAAGGGACGCCCACTACCCGGCATGTAATAAATGCGCTCGGGAGTGGAACGCCAGGGCTACCCAGACACTATACCCGCACTGCCGCCAGCCTGAATCCTGTCCCTCGGACCATGAGGGTAGGGGCGTGGCATTAACACGGTTGACCCTCGCAGGTGAGCCTACTAGCCGATTGATCCTAGCTGGGCCTTCCAGGACCACCCGTCTTGTCGAAGCAGGGGCCAAAGTGGTGTATTGAAGCTGGGCCCCTCAACCACCAGGATCCCCCTTTCCGAATTTCCACGGGTCGCAGCGCACGGCAAACACGCCGGATTCCATTGATGTAAACCTGGAACCTGGGCTGTGGGCGTTGGATCCCAGTGATGCTAGTCTGGGAGTCCAGCAGCACCACTGGGAGGTCCCCTCACCACGTACAGGTGCCCACGTCGAGGGGAACAACATCAAGAAGGGGATAAATGTCAGGATATCAAAATTTGCAGGTAACAAAGATTGGGAGAGTCATTAATGATCAGTGCCAAGCAGAACTCTTTCAGGATGACTTGAACAAGCTCCAAGAATGGTCAGAAAAGCAGCCATTATGTTTTAATGCAGCAAAATGCAAGGTCTTACTGGGACCAAAATAACTTATAAACTTGGTGGTGCTGAATTAAAAACAGTAGAGGAAGAAAGGGAGGTAGAAGTTACGTACAGGCTGATATAAAGTTTTCTGAGCAATATAAATAGGTGACCAGGAAACCCTATGGTATCCTATTAATGAATTATCAAACAACATCCTGTAGAGATATAGGGGTCATAATTCCATTGTACAAGGCAATTGTAAGTCCACATTTGGAATACTTTGTCCAAGTATGAAGATGCTGAGCTTCTTGAAAGGATCTAAAGAAGGGCAACTCACATGGTGAGATCAGCAAAAGGCTGACCATATGAGGAAAGACTTCGATTATGTCAGCTACAGAGCTTGGCAACCAGGCACCTTAGAGGAGACCTGGTTGAGGTTCATAATGCTCTGAGAGGGGTTAGTAAGGTGAATTTATATTAGCCGGGGAGTTGTTGACTGCTGGAACAAGTTGCTTTCCCAGGTAGCCAAGGCTTACAGTTTCAAGAAATTCAAAGGTTAATGGATAGTTACCTATGTGAGGAGGGAAGGTCATAATTTGCATTCTCTTATCTCCTTTTATTTTATTTTTTTGGCTGGTACAGCAAAAGCTTGTGGCTTTCTTTGCATTATATGACTAATGATAATACAAGGTGCTACCCAAATGTTCCCGAAATTTGAATGTTGCACGGGAGCTACGTCTAGTACGGATTTGTGGCACTAGGTAACACTGCATGCATCCTTTCTGAATCAATGTGCCATGTGGCATTGGGCTTGATATAGTCATTGAATATTTATGCACAGGTCTTTAGTGGTGTGTTCTGCATAGTTTGTGATTGTTGCAATGGCTAATGTTAGAGAGAAACATGCTTGCATCAAGCTTTGTTTCCTTCTTAATGACACAGCGGCAGAAACCCATAAGAAGTTGAAACAAGCTTTTGGTGACAATGGTTTAGGCCAGACGCAAACCTACTACTGGTTTAACTGTTTTAAAAATGGTTGAATGGCGGTTGATGATGATGATCGTTCTGGGCATCCGTCATAGAGCACTACCCTGTAAAATATGACAAAAGTTTGGACGGTGTCTGTGATGACTGCAGGCGGACCATGCACAACATTTGTGGCATTGTAGGACTATCATACGGCATGTGCAGCAGATTTTGTCAAACGAGTTGAACATGAGAAGGATTGCGGCCAAGTTTATGCCATGGTTACTGAGTGAAGACCAAAAGCAGCATTACATGGAAGTTGGCAGAGATCTTCAAGAACAGGCCAGGAGTGATCAAAACTTCCTTTCTGCTTACTTTTTACAATCAAAACTTCCTTTTCGGTCGTCACTGGTGACGAGGGTTGGGTACATGGGTATGACCCGAAAACCAAGCAACAATCATCCCAGTGGAAGAGCCCATCTTTGCCCCGACCGAAGAAAGCCCGACAAGTGAGGAGCAATGCGAAGTCCATGCTGATCTGTTTTTTGGACATTGACGAGATTATTCATAAGGAATTCGTCACTCAACCCAAAGTTCTACTGCAAGTCCTAAGGCGGTTAAGGAAAGCCATCAGAAAGAAATGTCCAGAGAAGTGCCGCACAAAGAACTGGGTTCTTCCTGACATCACACAGGCCCACACATCTCTCACTGTGGCACAGTTTTGGCATACAACATGACAATCATCCCTCAAACCCCTTATTTTTCCAGACTTATACCCCCTGCAACTTCTTCCTCTTCCCAAGAATGAAAATCAAGCTGAAGGGTCAAAGATTTGACAATGTTGAGGATATCCAACCCAAATCGCAGGCGGTGCTGAACACTATGACGAAGGACTTTCACGGTGCATTCAAATCATGGGAGAAATACTGGGATCAGTGTTTATGCTCTCACAGCATAATTTCTTTTTTTTTTTTTTTTTTTTTTTTGCTAGGTGTACCCGATGTGGGTAGAAGGAGAGTTTATTGTTGAAGATGACACAAAGTATTTTAATTTGCTGACTATATTTATAGGTAGTTTATTCAATATGAATTGTTGGTGACCTTGTGGGAGCAGGTGCTCCTTTAAGGAGGATGGACTTCGTTTTTTCTGGAGAGATTTTCAGTCTGTGGGTCTGAGCCCATTGTTGGAGCTGAGTGAGTGCAAGGTTGGCTTTTTCCTCTATCACCACTCTGTTTCCCTTTACCATGAGGACATGGTCATCTGCAAAAGGAACTCAATCAATGTGACCAAGATCCAAATTTAAAAAATTCATCAAGCACTGAGGTCCAGAAGAATGGAAGTAGCACTGATCCCTGTGGGCAACCTTTAGCCACTCAGTGCACAGACTCCTGGAATCTGGTGCAACCTGCCAGTCTTTGAGGTAGTTGTCTAGACACTTATAAGTTCTGTGGTATATTTGTGTGGCGTAGCCTCCACAGGATGCTGCACCACCACAAAGCATCAATAGCACCTACCAAGTCAACTGACATAGCCAGCATATATTGTTCCTGCATGTCATTTTCATTTTCAGTTTTTGCAAAATAACACATGACATCCTCTGTAGACTGATCATTTTGATGTTGTACTGTCTGTCTGTATGGCAGCCAGGTTGGTAATGGCTAGTTAGGCAATACAGTATAAACCTTTCCAGAGTTTGTCCACAATGAGCAAAAGAGCTATTGGTCTGTAGGATTTGTGGTCTGGATTTTTTAGAATTAACCTTAAATTTGCCTGCTTACAAGCAATGGGAAATTTTGCTCTATCTAGACAGTTGTTGAACAGATGCAGAGATGCTCTAGATAAATTTCTGAAATTTTTTTAATAACTTCAAGGTCACAGCTGAGAGACTTATTAGTCTCAGTTCTGATAAGTGCACTTTTATCCTTTTTTTTTTTTTTTTTTTAAACAGACTTGTCAAAGGTTGCTACTATTCTATCAGTCTAGTTACACATTTAACCAAAAGATAACCAATGTGTACACATGTACTTAAATGATTTTTACTCCAGTGGCATGTATCAGTTGAAATTGTTTAAATCTATCTTTTTTTTTTTATTAGTTCTTTTTAGATAGTAAATTTCCACCAAGTATTCACCCACATTCACAAGGAAAGCTTGTTGATCCCTTTTCAGCACGCAAATTAATAAAATGACAAGGCCAGCCTATTATCACCATATGTGATAATAGGATGGCCTTGTGATATTATATTATATGTGCTAGCCTATTATATGTGATAATAGGCTAGCACATTCTCTTTTAATACCCTTGCTACTCTAGTTTTTAGCCTATTATAACAGCTGAATTTTCAGCACTGAGTGCCAATTTTTTTTTAAAGGAAACCCACATGATTTCATGTTTCACCATTCAATGTGGGCACGAAGAGTAAGCATCTTTCAATTTGATGGTTTTTTAAAATAAAATGTCAACACAATGGAATATAGCTTGGAATCACTTTCATTAAAGCTACGTACAGCAATCAAAAAAGTTCCATTTTGTAAAGTCATCGCTATCTCTCGTTCCCTATCTGTGCAATTTTCACCAATTACGCCTGTTGTCATTCTTCTTCCACAACTATTGTTTTGCTATTGGCAAACATTTTTGAACAACAAACCTGCATAATCACACAACTCAGAAGATTGTGTTCTATAAAAAAAATACAAATAAACATTCACCAAATATGCCATGAATGCAACATTTAGTTTTGCATTTCTTTCTATGCACCAAATGCTGCCTTTATGCTCATTTGTTTGCAAATGTCCGATTACATTACATTTCTCAAAATTTTAAATTCATATCTACATAAAATACACAAGGAAAACATGTTACCTTTTCCAGATTTTACAATATATAGGAAATCTTGACTATATGCCTTCTGAAATTTTATCATATTCCTTTGGCATCTAATTGAGAGACATTGTTAATCACACTAGATGAATGAAATGACTGCACAGGTGCATTTCTATTCTGCAGTGTAGACTACCACACCACACCTTGATGGCCAATTCATTAACAAAAATAAGCAGAAATTTGCAAAACAAAACAAAAATTGAATTTTAATGTAGTTTTATTATTTTTTTATGAAAAGAAAAAGACAGAACTATTTTTGCAAAAAAAAAAAAAAAAAAAAAAAAAAAAGGAGAAACTCTTTGTCATCAACTAAATTACAACAGTGAAAAGAAGAAGGGTCATATCAAGTAAAAAAAAAAAAAAAAGTCTCAGTTGTAAATCCACAGAGTTGGAAGCTAAAATGAAGGTAGGTGGAGGGACCAATTTTCATTTTACTTCACTTGTAATCAAGTTTACAACATAAGAATACGCAGAAATTCAGTGCTAAATGTGGAACTCATTAATACGCTCAGTTTGAATTTCAGAGAAATTTGAACTGAGCGTCAAGTTACCTAGATATTCATTACTTATATTCAATTAATTTTTTTTCTTCTTCTTCTATTTGACTAACACTCCTCATCTTCATTATCCTTACTTATACATTGATAGCACCCAAATTAAGTTTCTTCTACTTACTTACATTCAATACAATGCTTGCAGAATGATTCTCGTACAGAGGATTGGCTGAATTTTCTAAAATCTATCAGCAGAAGAAACACACAAAGTTTAACAAACCATACAAGCCCAATGCAATGCAGGTGAACTATTTAAACAATTATTATTACAATAAACGGTTAATAATTCATCACATTTCAAAAAATTCACCATTATAAAACAATAACAATATAAAACAATCTCCAAATCTATCCATCTCTATTAGCACCAATTTCATATTTGCCTTAAAATTTTTCACAATTTTAATGCAATAGACAAATTAAACTATAATAAACAAATAAGACCTAGAATAAAAATAATAACTTTTCTTACCTGTTAGTTCTTCATTTGGCTTTTTCTGTAAATCTGTAAACTCGTGAGGATAAGTATCCATCCAATTCCACACTGCCTGTGAGGCAAACTTTTTGTGATTAATAATAAATTAATTTGCAATTTGTTATTAAACAAATTTATTTATCATTCTGGCTAACTGACATAAAATTATCAGAGAAAAGAAACAGCAGAACAATCAGTATAGGAAACACGGTGTCAATATAAGAATTTCCTAATTTTAAAGCTCTATAATCACAAAAGACATGACTTGTGGAAATTAATTTTTTTAAAAATGCAGATAAGCACTCAAAGTTCCAGTTCTTTTAATTCTTATGTACATATAATAAAAGCAGCAAGCTTTGTAATATTCATAAACATACTGTATGCTAAAAACTACCTCAGTGCAAGAAAATAACTTCTAGAAATAAGCATATTGTGCTTATCATGCATGCTGTGGCTGACTTTTGCTTTAAATCACTGGTTCACTAAATTTTGAGAAACTGACAAGTGTTGTAAAACAAAAGACAGAAATTGCAATTTTCTAATGTGCACACTGGGTATATATTAGTATTAGCATTAGTAGAGGCACGTGATGCAAGAAAGCAAGCTTATTCAGCATCATCCCAAAAAAAAAAAAAAAAAAAAACCTCTCATTTCACCAATCCATTCATTCCAAATGATTGTCTGGTCCTGCCTTGAATTTATTTAAGCTATCAACTTCCACAACAACAGACGGAAGTTTGTTCCGACAATCAACCACCCGCTAGCTAAAGCGCAAACTTCCACACATCTATTCTACAATTGTCTTTCTTCAGTTTCAATCTATGCCCCCTCAGGTTGGTAATTTGAGCAAGAATCCAGTCAGCATTGAGCCTGCTCAATCCATTCAAGGCTTTATACACCTCAATCAGATTGTCTCACAGGTGCCTAGTCTCCAGAAGCTGCAATTTAAAGAACTTAAGCCTTTCTTCATAAAAGCACCCCTTTGTTCCCTTCACCAGTATTGTTGTCCTTCTCTACTCGTTCTAGCAACTCATCCTTCCTAAAATGAGGCTTCCAGATCTGTATGCAGTACTCAAGGTGTGGCCTGACCACTGCCTTATACAAGGGGATAATCATCTCCTTATCCCTGCTTGCAAAATTCCTGCATACCATTGACAAGACCCCATGCCCTACTCTGGCAGCCTGTCTGCAATTCTCAGAAAACTTCATATCTGACTGCAGATATGAAGATATCAATTACCCCCAGGTCTCTTTCATTCTCCACTACCCTGAGTGCACCCAACTTTTTCAGATCCTGTTGCAGCAGCAAACTGTCATTACTGTTATTAACAACCCTGCCAAACTTTGTATCATCTGCAAACTTGGACATTAAGCTTGATGTACCTTCATCAATATCATTGGTAAATATACAAAAAAATGATGGGCCCAACACCGAACCCTGAGAGACACCACTAATAATATTAGTCCATGTAGAGCAGTATCCAATGATTATCACTCTCTGTCTTCTCACACTCAACCATCCTTTTATCCATTGTACCAACTTGCCTTTAATGCCATAATGCTCTAATTTGCACAGTAGTCTTCCATGTGCAACAGTATCAAAAGCTTTCCTGAAATCCAAGGATATGATATCAAAATTATTATTTGCATCCAGTTCCTTTGTGACCACATCATAGTATCCAATCAAATTGGTCAGACAAGACTTCCCCTTGACAAACCCATGCTTGTCTAAATTATTACTGCTGTCTTGTCTGGATGATTCTGCAACACTTCTTTAACCAGTGACTCTGTTATTTTCCCTGGAATAGAAGTCAAACTAACAGGTCTGTAATTACTTGTGTCACCCTTTGATCTCCCACCCTCCTTTGTGAACTGGAGATACATTTGCACATCTCCAGTCCGTGGGGACTTCCCCAAGTCCAAGGATGCTCTCATAATTATAGCTAAGGACTTGCTTACTTCCTTTGCCACTTCCTTTAATATAACTGGACAGATCCCATCTACCTCAGGTGCCTTTCTTATGTTTAACTTCAACAATTTCTCCTCCACTTTGCTCTCAGTTATTACAAAATCATTTAACTCTCTGTTAGAGTTTGATAAACATTTGGCCCTCTCCTCCTTGAATAACTCCTCATGTGTGATTGTAGATGCAAAATACTCATTTAGTTTGGCAGCTATCTGAGAATGATCATCTACAGTCAAACAACTGATGTCAAGTGGACCAATCTGATTCATCCCCTTTCTTTTAGAGTTAATATAAGTAAAGAAGTCTTTGCTGTTTTTCTTTGCCTCCTTTGACAAAGATTTTTCATAATCTGCCTTTGCTTGCCTAACCTCCTTTGTGACTTGATTACAGACAAGCTTGTATCTACCATAGGCTTCTGTGTCGCTTGACAATTTATGCGCATCCCATGCATTTTTCTTCTCTGTCATGAGTCTCATTAGTTCATCTGACATCCATTTGGGCCTCAACCTAGAGCAGTATTTCTCAGTTGGAACAAAAAGCCTAGTAACTTCCAAAATGACTTCCTTGAATGCTTTCCATTTAGAATTTGCTGTTGATAACATCATCAGTTGGTCCCACTGTATAGAACCTAAAAAATCTCCGCATATGCAGAGAACATCTGCTAATTTTGTGCATGCGGCCCTTATAAATGGACAGATATAATGCCAAGGTAGATATTTGGAGGTGTTGTAAGTGCAGAGAGAGAGAGAGAGAGAGAACAAAGAAATTTGGTATTTTGTTAGACTAATTTAAGTGCTTTAAGAAAAGTCATTGCCCTCAGAGGAACCTTAAAACTACAGCTTACCCTCATATATCTGGCTGCATAGCAGAATCACTACAAGCAAGACACTCTAATCCCAGGGGAGGGATTAGATCCTAGTTATTAGAAGACCCTACATTATTAGCAAAACAGGAAATATTTTATGCAATAATGATAAGTGGGACAGGACAAAAGTATGTCTGCCAGAGGCAACAGCTGGTGATATTGCAAAATGATTATCATCTTTTGACACAAGAGGTGATACTGTTGTACATGTTCTAACTAAAGATAAGTAGAGAAAATGAGGCTTTTCTTAACAAGCATGAGATTATGTTGAGAAAATGTTGCAAGTTAGGAATGAATTTGAAAATGTCTGGAATTTTGACAAAACATGATAGGTGGGAATTTATGATGAGAATTAATTCAGCAAATCAATTCAGATCTGATAGAGTGTGCACGGTTCATTAAGCAGAATTTTTTCAGCATGGCCAGTGCTTAAAAGAAGGGTCTATTTTTATAGGGATGGTATACACTGGAATAGAAGTGTAAGAATATTTGTTGATAAAATTGAGGTAGGGTTAGGTGGATTGAAAAACTGTTAGTATGTTGGGACGGAGGAGTTAAACACAAATTGAAAATGTAATGACAGACATAAGCAGAGGAGAAATTCACTACAGCATTGCTTCTCTTGTGATATGCAGTAGTCTGAAAAAAAAAAAGGAAGGATGAGGATCACAAGGCCTGCTTGAGTTTCACATGGGATTAGGATTGTGTAAGAGTTACTAAAAACCACACATGGGATTAATTTTATATGGGTTGTGTAAAAACCACACAACATATTTACTTGTTTATACACTAATAAGAGAATAGCAGATAAATGATAAGGGAATAGCAGATAGTTAAAGTTTAATTCATCATTACATTGAAAATAGTTTCCGAATAATGAAGAAAATTTCCATATAATGAACTGATTTTGAGAGACCTGGGTACGCTTTGTTTGCACTTCTGGCCGTTAGGCAACAGAGCTGATGCTGCAGAAAGCAGGAATTAAGAGCTAAAAGGATTAACAATTAATTACGTTAGCTTTTAATAGCTAAAGGATTTAATTCTTAAGATTCACAATTTAGTATTGACCGTAAAGCCATTACTGTACCGAGAAGTTGCACTGGTCAACTGCTATTCTATGTGTTGTCCACAGTTATTGGCAAAGATTGAGGCATATTCCTGACACGGATATTGGCTCTGGTCAACCTGTTTTCTATTGTAAGAACCCTATTAAAGAATTAGGAGAGGGTGATTTTCCTTTAACCTGGAAATTCATCTGTTGTTTCGCAGAAATTAATCATCCGCACTTTCACTAAATTTTGCCTGTATGGTAGGTACAAGTATGGTCTCTGTATGGTAGGAACAAGTGGTTCAAAATCAGGTTTGTTTTAGCTGCTGCTGTGCAAGTAACCTTACAATGTCTATGAGGAAATCTTTGAGTGAGTGTAGGGGAAAAAGTAAAAGTGCTTAATAGTGTATGTCGGGGTGTTAAAAAAAAGAAATTGCTTTAAAATTTGGTATCCCTGCCATTAGTGACACGTATTTTTCAGAATGTCAACCATTCTGAAAAATTGTGTTTCAATACTCAAACTGTTTGAGGAAAAGGGACCCAGTCGGAAGCGTGTGAAATTATGCCTGTATGAAGAAAAAAAAAAGATGAAGCCATTTTTAAGTGGGTGAAGTTGATTCAAGACCAAAATGCCATTAATAACAGAAAAGGCTATGGAGTACACAGCTTTTCTGGGGCATAAAGCATTCCAAGCCAGTTCTGGTTGGCCTGACAAATTTAAAAAGTGCCATTGCTTACTTGAAAAAGTTATTTCTGGTGAAAGTGGGGTTATAATTAAAGAAGATTGTATCCATTGAAAAGAAACAGTTTTGAAAAAAATTATACATTCTTGGTTGGTACAAATATGGCTAGTAATGAAAAATTGAAGCTTTTGGTAATAGGCAAAAGTAAACAACCCCGATGTTTTAAGGGGGCAAAGTCATTAGAGTTGGACTACAACTACAACAAAAAAGCTTGAATGACAAGCGAAATTTTTGAACAGCAGATTTTAGATTTCAATAGAAAGATGACAAAAGAAACAGAAAAATCAGTTTGACTGTCAACAACTGCCCACCTTCACTCGGTAATTTTGAAACTTACAAGTGTGAAGTTTGTTTTCTTCCCTCCGAATACCTCGTCTAAACTGCAGCCAATAAATAAACCAAAGCATTATCAAGAATTTGAAAATGCACAACCAAAGGCACATACCGAAAAAAATTATACTGAGAATAGAAACCAACCTATAGATTCTGTTATAGATTTGCAGATGTGCATATCAGAGTTGGCAAGCGTGTGGAGTCAAGATGTAACAGAAACAACGATTGAGAATTGTTTCACAAAAGTAGGTTTTGCTAAAATGCCAATTAACAGCAATGAGAGAGATGAACTGCTACAAGACATTGAACAATTTTGGGAAGAACTCCAAGTGAGAGGTTTGATCAGTGGAGAAATTGTTCTTGAAGAATCTTTAGGAGTTGATAATGATGTCATAGTAGATGAACATCCAAGTGGCTCCAACATTTTGAAGAATATTCAAAGAACTAGTGACACTATCGATGATGAGTTTGATGAAAACAAGGGCAACAAAGGCAATGAGTGCAATATAATACCTTACAAACATGAAATGTTGGCAGCATTTGAAACTTTGTGTTGAGGCTTTCAGTGTGAAGAAAATGTGCCAGAAAATATATTTGAGTGCTTAAACAAATGCAAACATTGTTATGAACAATGTACAGTAAAATCCAGCGTACAACAAAAATTACGAAATATTTTACAATATAACTCTTAAATGTGTACTAATATATTGTGTGCATCATGTAAGTAGTAATTTCTTAATATGTGATATTAATAAATTAATTGTTTTATAATGTCAGAAAATTTATTCATTCCCACTTATTTCTGATTTATTTCCCATATTTTACTGTATTTCTGAATGTTGAATTACAGTTTTCATTGTTGAAAAGCTCATATTTCTTTATAACGAAATTTCAGTACAACGAATTTTTTCGGTGAACAATCGATTTTGTTATATGGAGGTCCAACTGTATACTGACTGCAGCTTGTGGGTTGGTCATTCATACACTAGCAAGAACTTTGCAGATTTATTGGATTACTGTTTTCAACAGATGCATTTTGGAGAGGCAATCAGATGAAATAATACCCTTGATCTGATTATCAGCAATGATTACTTATACATTATGAATCTGCAGATAAAAGAACCACTAGGCGGCAGTGAACGTAGTGCACTACAATAAAGGGGAAAGGTTTTTACCTTTGTAAAGGTAATTAAGGTGGTCTCAGATAGTTTTTAAAATTCTATACAGTGGGACCAACTGATGATGTTACCATCAGTAAATTCTAAATGAGAAGCATTCAAGGAATTAATCGTAAAAGCTACTAGACTTTTCATACCAACTAAGAAATACTGTTCAAGGCTTAGACCTCAAACAATGTCAAATGAACTACTTAGACACATGGCAGAGAAGAAAACAGCATAAGATGCAAAAAAATTATCAGGCAAACAGAAGTCTATGGTAGACATAAACTAGTCTATAATCAAGTAAACAAAGGAAGTTAGGCATACAAGGACAGATTATGAGAAATCTTTGGAAAATCATACAAACACTTCTTTACTTCAAATTGGTTCACTGGATATTGATGGTTCACTTGTTGATGATCCTTCTCAGGTAGCTGAAAACCATATGAGTATTCTGCATCTACATTCACAGATGGGGAAGTAGAGGCCAGAAGAGAAGTTTATCGAACTCTAAAGGGAGCTAAATGATTTTGCAATAAATGAGAGCAAAGTTGTTGTTATTGTTGTTGTTATTTTGGTTTTTAGGAGCATTAGCAACTAAGGCCATATTTTACTCCGGGGATATGCGTGGTCATTACCTGACCTTTCCACATTTGGTGGTCACGGGCTCGAACCCCAGTCTAATCAAGAAGCATATGCTACGCACTGCTGCTGCTCCTGCCCACCTGGCTACGGAGGCACCTGAGAGCAAAGTGGAAGAGAAAATGTTGAAGTTAAACATAAGAAAGGCACCTGGAGTGAATGGGATCTATCCAGCTATGTTAAAGGAGGCAACAAAATAAGTAAGCAAACCATCAGCAATAATTAAGAGAGAATCCTTGGACTCAGGACAGATCCCCACGCACTACAGATGTGCAAATGTACCCCCAATTCACAAAAGGGGGAATAAAGGGTTGATGACTGTTTTCACCAGCAGCATGATCGAGAAGCAACCAGAGAGAGTAATACTCTTGATCTGATTATCAGCAGTGATTATTCATCCATTAAGAATCTACAGATAAAGGAACCACTAGGTGGCAGTAATCACAGTATATTAATATAGGATTTATTTAAAGATGTAACCACCATCAGGTGTAAAGGCAAGGGTCTTAGGCAGTTTTTAAATTTGATACAGTGGGACTAACTGACGTTACCACGTGCAAATTCTAAATGGGAAGCGTTCGAGGAATTAATCATAGACGGTACTAGACTTTTCATACCAACTAAGAAATACCATTCAAGATCTGGGCCTAAGTGGATATCAGATGAACTAATAAGACTTGCGGCAGAGAGGAAAAATGCATGGGATGCATATAAATTATCAGGCAACACAGAAGTCTATGGTAGATATAAGCTAGTTTGTAATCAAGTCACAAAACAGAGGTAGATTACGATAAATGTTTGGCAAAGGGCACAAAAAAAATACAGCAAATACTTCTTTAAAGAGGTAAACTCAAGAAGGAAGGGGATGAAAGAGATTGGTCCACTTGACATCGATGGTTCGATTGTTGACGATCCTGCATCTACATTCACACATGAGGAATTCTCTAGGGAAGTTTGTTTGTTTGTTTGTTATTTGGTTTTTAGGAGCATTAGCAACTAAGGCCATATTGCTCCGGGATATGCGGTGGTCATTCCCTGACCTTTCCGCATCTTCCGTATTTGGTGGTCACTGGCTCGAACCCCGGTCTAATCAAGAAGCGTGTGCTACGCACTGCTGCTCCTTCCCACCTGGCTACGGAGGCGCCTCTAGGGAAGTGGATTCCTCAAGTTTATGATACTCTAACAGGGAGCTAAATGATTTTGTCATATCTGAGAGCAAATTGGAGGTGAAAATGTTGAAGTTAAACATAAGAAAGGCACCTGGGGTGGATGGAATCTATCTAGTCATATTAAAGGAGGCAACAAAGGAAGTAAGCAAACCCTTAGCCATAATTATGAGAGCATCCTTTAATTCAAAGTAGGTCCCCACTGACTGGAGATGTGCAAATGTATCCCCAATTCACAAAAGGGGGGGGGGGAGATACAAGAAAATAATGGAGTCACTGGTTAAAAAAGCATTGCAGGATCATCTAGACAAGACTGCAGTTATAGTTCAGACAGGATGAGTTTATTACAGGGAAGTCTTGTCTGACCTATTTGACTGGACACTACGATGCAGTCACAAAGGAACTAGACGCACATACATATGTACGTGCGTCCAGTTTCTTTGTGTAATCATAAAACATCCTTGGCTTGGAAGAAGTTAGCGAAATGCAAGCCAATAATAGCCTAATTACCCATTTCATTATAGCCATTTGTTGAATAGTATGATTGCAACAATATTTGCAATCATACTATTTATACAATATTTAAAAATATTTGTCATATTACTGCAACAAGTATTTATCATATTACTGCAACAGTACAAGTAGTTGTCAATTTCTTTTTTAATCTCAAATTTTCCCTCAATTTCAACTACAAGATCAGGTACCTCAATCAACACTGTTTTCAGAAATATTTCGATACGTTCCAATTGCAAATATACATCTCTTACGTTAGTTTTCATAAATCCATTGTATCCTGTCTTCCAGCTGAAATTATGGAAATTTGTGAATGATCAATAAAATATTTACAACATAAAAACTTTTTTATTTGATAAGTTGTTATTGTTTGGTTTTTAGGAGCATTAGCAACTAAGGCCATATTGCTGCTCCGGGGATATGCGGTGGTCATTCCTGACCTTTCCGCATCCTCCGTATTTGGTGGTCACGGGCTCGAACCCCGGTCCAATCAAGAAGCGTGTGCTACACACTGCTGCTCCTTTATTTGATAATCAATATATACAAATCAAAATACCCAAAAGAAGCGTGAAGGATGTTTCACATAAAACCGCAATTTTACTTCAGTTCAAAATATTTAATATGAATGATGTAATGTTTTATGATGACACCTGCTACTTATTCAGGCACCTCCATAGCCAGGAGGGCAGGAGCAGCAGTGAGTAGCACATGCTTCTTGATTAGACCGGGGTTCAAGCCAGTGACCACTGCATATCCCAGGAGCAATATGGCCTTAGTTGCTAATGCTCCTAAAAATCAAATAACAAACAAACAAGCTACTTATTCTACCAAATCAATGTTAGTAACTGAGTGTTAGCATCATCAGACTCATTTAGGAAGCATCATTTGCGTCATTTCCATTTCAGTGTTCATGTTACTTATCACCTTACTTCCATTTGCTATGTTATTTAGAAAGTCACATCATTTCCATTTCATATTTTTGTGAAAATTCAATTTTACTTCAGTCCAAAATTCAGTATATGCTGCCAAAGAAAAATAACTCTGATATCATATACTTGGATTTCTGGAATTTTGATACTATTGCACATGGAGGACTACTGTACGAAATGGAGCAGTATGGCATTAAGGGCAAGTTGTTGTATCATTGATTGTTGTATCATCAATATCATTGATAAAGGTATTTATCAATGATATTGATGAAGGTATATGAGGCTTAATGTCCAAGTTTGCAGACGATACAAAGGTTAGCGGTGTTGTTAATGACAGTAAAGACAGTATACTACTGCAACAAGATCAAGTTGAACAGATGGTCTGAGAGGTGTCAACTGAAATTTAATATTGACAAATACAAACTATTGCATATGGGTAGCAGCAACCCCAGAGTAATGTACCAACTATGCAGTACTGCACTCAAGGTAGTGGAGAATAAAAAAGAACTAGGGGTAATTGTGAAGTCAGATATGAAGTTTTCTGAGCAGTGCAGAGCAGCTCATGGGGGTCTTGTCTATGATATACACGAATTTTGCTAGAAGGAAAAGGGTGATTACCCGCTTGTATAAGATAGTGATTACACCACATCTTGAGTAATGCATACAGTTTGGAGGCCTCATTTTAGGAAGGATGTAGAGGTACTGGAATTAATAGAGAAGGGCAACAAGATTGATGAGAGGGAACAAAGGGTTGCTCTTACCAAGAAAGGCTTAAGTACTGCAAACTGCAGCGTCGAAGACTAAGCACCTGCAAGGTAATTAGATTGAGGTGTACAAGGCTGTAAATGGTTTGAGCAAGCTCAATGCTGGTGGAATTCTTCTTCTTGCTCAGATTATGCACCTGAGAGGGCATAAATTCAAACTGAGGAAAAACAGTTGTAGAATAGATGTGTGGCAATTTGCCTTTAGCCAGTGGGTGTTTAATTGCTGGAACAAACTTCCATCAGTTGTTGTGGAAGTTGATAGCTTAAATAAATTCAAGGAAGAACTAAACAAACTCTTGGATCAAATGGATGGGTGAAATGGGAAGGGTTTTTTTTTGCTGATGCTATATAAGCTATAAGCTTGCTTTCTTGCATTATATGCCTCTACTAATGCTAATGCATTCCTACTACTTTGAGCGCTTTGCTTTGTTGCTCTGAGGCATGATTTCTGTTCAAATTCAATTTAATTGAGAATACTACACTAAAGTAATATATTTAAATGCAATATCAATGCTATGCACTGGTTATGCAGCAATAATAACTACTGTGCTAACAAGTTTACATTATAAATTACATTATGAAATTTATGCTATACCATTATGCTTGTAGAATTATAAGTAAATTATAATAGCTAATAAAATTATCTATTAATACCAAAAAACTATGAGATTCAAACTTTTGAGATACTTATTTACCACAAATAAGTCACTAGAATTCCCCTACCATGCACTATGGTACAAAGTATGAGATATATCTGCACCAAATCACCGAAACAAAAGGTTCTAAGTATATTAAAGAGTAACTTAGAAAACCTATAGCTAAATCTAAAATAAACTAATGAACATGATTAGATCTATAAAGCTATTTATAGAATATGATTTAATAAGCTAATTGGGTCAATAAAAACGGCAAGATTTTTCAAAAACTTATCTGTTCCCAGGAGCACAAAATTTCAGAAATTCTAAATTAATGACAGTAATTGGAGTATGCTACTTCAAGATCTAGATAAACTAAGCAGATAGATGAAAAGTGGCAACTAAGGCTTAACTGACAAATGGAATGTACTGCATTTGGGTAACCATAATACCAGAATAACTGACCTCAACAGTTTAAAAAGATAAAAGACATAGGAATAAGTGTACGGTTAGACCTGAACTTCTTTAACATGACAAACACTCTGCTAGACTAGGCCATGAGGTTCTATCAATGATATGGACAGCAACTTGGCATGCAGGGACAACATATACCGAATCCAAATTCTTTAGAATTGTTGTAACTGTAGTTAATGAATAGATCAGTGGACTTACTATCTCACGGTATCTCTTCAAAGGATGAATTGATTCATATTATAAAGGGCTTGCCAGATTTCTTATCAGTTGGATATGATTCTATCCCTAAATTTAGTAAAATTATATTGTAGTTCTTAGCTTCAAGATAGTTCCTAATATTTAGAAAATCTATAGAATCATTCTGTTCCTGAAGTTACAAATCCTATTTGTAACCATTACAGACTTACTTCTGTCTGCATTCCCTTTCAAAAAGTTCTCAAAAGGATTCTATTTTTGCATCAATCTTATCATATTTTTCTAGTATATTAAGGGCATTGTTAATTACATTGTTAATTACTATACATTATGGCATTGGTAACATTTCTTAATTATATGTTTACAGCAGTTTTGTGGGCAGAGTCTATTCTGCATGGGATTCTGACTTCCTTGCTATTTTTTTTTTGACACAGTTTCTGCTTTTGACTCATTTCAAGTTTTCTCACTGTCAGTGGTTATCAAATCTTGTTTTTGGCTCACCAATAAGAAATCTGTTGTCAGATTTCTGTTTCTTTCTCAGACTACCTCTGAAAATTCATGGGCTACTAAGATTGGAATTCCACAGAGCAGCATTTATTTCATCATTATTTTCTTCAATGTTAGCTGCTTTTCTCCAGGACAATAATAAGTTTAATTTATATGCAGATGATGTGATCTTAATTATGAAGGTAGAGAGGTCACATGTTTCAACTAAAGATCAGTGTCAATTTTCAGGAGAAAATTAATGGACTTATTGCATGCTTTAGTTGTTTTGGGTTATCTATCAATTCCTCAAAGTACAAATAAATGTTCTACAGTTTATTACATTTCTCCTTTTCTAACAGATTTTTGGTTGAGGATCATGCTATACCTAAGGAGGAACTGATGAAATTTTTATGGATTATGACCATAGAGGTATGTGACCATAGAGGTAGATGTTGCCACATCTACCTCTATGGTCACATCTAATCTACAAGCAGTACTAGGAATCAGTACACTACTGAGGTGGTAGTTTTGTAAATTGAAACTAGCAAATGTGTATTCCAGCCTATTTTATTGTTTAACATTAGGATACCATCAATTGAAAATCTCTGGAACTTTCAAACACTTTTTAAGAAGAAATTGCTTAATTGCAAAACTTTTTAGTGGGATACTGAAAACTAAACTAGAGAAAGCAATAAGTATTTCGGAAGAGCAGTGTGGATTTACAGGTGGATGGTCCTGTATTGAACCTCTAAAATTTCTAGAACAGAGAGTGGGTGTGAGAGCACATGTGAACAAATATTCAAAATGATTTTCCTTCCTCCAAAGCAAAAGCTTTCCTTCAGCAAAGCAAAAGGCTCAAACTAGGAAAAAATCGTTTTGAATATTTTCGTTATATTCTTTTAATTGCGTTAATTTGATTTTTAATTGAGTTAATTTGATTTTAATTGTTTAAAATTGATTATTTAATTATTTATATTTTACTCTAATGTACCGGTAATTTGTCGATTTTTTTCGTTTTTTCCGTTTTAATTTCTGGAGGGTATCATACGGAAGTGTTCTACGTACTATAGTGAGGTAAACTCCTCTTATTATTTTACTAAATTTAACTAAATAAATATAGAGACCTAGTTTTCACAAATGTAACTTCATAAATTAATAGATATACGTTGACAGGGGATAAGAAAGTCATATAACGTAACTCGTAGATAACATTCAATACCAAAATACATATATATAGTGTTATAACTGCATTGGGATATAAGTTTAGGGTTATATTTTGTATTGGAATTTTATTGAACTTGAATTGAAATCATGACTCAGACCAGAGCAGCAAAGCAAAAGGCTCAAACTAATGGAAGTGCTGTGACTCAGGGGAGAACTGACGGGGGCACTTGTCCTCTGAATCACAGTCTATTGAAATGCACTGCTTGTGGAGCAATCAGGAATGGGACATGATATTGCCAAGGGGAATGTCGTTGTGTGTGTGTGTGTGCGATGTAAGGAGTGTGAGGGAACTAGGCGCCAACTCAACATTGTTATGGGCTTATACAAGAGCTTGAAGGACAGGGTGGATGCCCTCGAAGGATTTAAATTGAGAGGTCAATCAAGCTCTCAGCTGCCCACATCAATGCCAGAGCTTGCACTTGAACATCAAGCAACAAAGCAGCAAACTCCAAGGCAGAATGCACTGGTCCCAAAGGAACTAGTTGTTGTAGGTGACTTTATTGTCAGGGAAACGGGGAACATATTGTGCAAAAAGGATAGATGGAACAGGGCCAAGGTATTCTGCCAGAGGCAAAGGTTCATGATGTTGTAGAGCAGATATCATCTTTTAAGGGCACAAAGGGTGATAGTGTTGTACACATTGGCACTAATGATATTAAAGGTAGAAGACTGGCGGAATTACTTAACAAGTACAAGTCAATGCTGAAAAAAAGCCATGAGTTAGGGTTGAATTTGAAAGTGTCTGCAATTCTGCCCAGACACGATAGGAGGGAGTATATGATAAGAGCCTTGTCGATCAATTCGGCCCTGGAGAGATTGTGCAAGGCTCAAGGGGTAGAATTTTTCTCAGCCTGGTCTGTGCTTGTTGACAGGAGAGAATGCTTCTACAGGGATGGGGTACACTTAAATAGAAAGGGTGCAAGAATGTTTGGTAGTTAGGTAGGTCAGAAAATTGCAAGCTTGGGGGATACATGGACTAAAAGGTTAACAGTGGCCGAAGGGAGAGGCAAAAGTGATTCTTGCACTGCTTCTATTAGAATGAGCAGCAGCCTAGAAAGCAAGGCAATGGAGATTTCCAGGACTGCTGGGAGTCATAGTGGAACAAGTAAATACATGGGCTGTGTTAGAGTAACTAAGAGTAGGAACAGGTGCATGTACACCAATGCTAGGGGTATAGTTAATATATTTGATGAGCGTGAAGTGCTAGTCAACACATCAAAGACATCAGAGAAGTGGGATATCAGAGAAGTGGTGTCAAACAGACATAAGCCGTGCAGAATTGGAATTTGGTGAGTAGAATGCGTACAGAAAGAACAGACAGGACAGGAAGGGAGGAGGGGTTATGCTTGTTAGTTAAGAAACACAAAATCTAAGGAAGTGCATCCAATTGATGTTGGTGGACAATGCACTGTTCAGTCTGTTTGGTGTGAAATAATCACTGGAAAAGGAAAAATGAGAGTAGGTGTGTGCTATAAGGCCTAATGAATCTGATGAGTACAATGAGCAATTGTGCAGAGAAATAGAGGGCCAGTAAATCAGAATGTCTTATAATGGAGGATTTTAACTTTCCAGATATTGACTGGAATTTGTGGGTTGGTCACTCACACACTAGCAAGGCTTTTGTGGATTTATTGGATGACTTTTTTTTCTACAGCAGCAAGTTCGGGAGGCAACCAGAGGGAGTAATACTCTTGATCTGATTATCAGTAGTGATTCTTCATGCATCAAGAACCTACAGATAAAGGAACCACTGGGTGGCAGTGACCACAGTGTGCTGAAGTGGGATTTACTCAAAGCGGTAACTACCATCAGGGGTAAAGGGAAGGGCTTTTGCTTTCGTAAAGGTGACTAGAGAGGTCTGAGACAGTTTTTAAATTCTGTACAGTGGAATCAACTGATGATGTTACCAACATTGAATTCTAAATGGAAAGCAGTCAGGGACTTTATTTTGGAGGCTACTAGGCTATTCATTCCAACTAAGAAATATTGTTCAAGGTTTAGGTCTAAATAGATGTCAGATGAATTAATGAGGCTCGTGGCAGAGAAGAAGAACGTATGGGATGAATATAAATTATCAGGTGACACAGAAGCCTAAGGCAGGTATAAACTAGTCTGTAATCAAGTCACAAAAGAGGTTAGGCAGGCAAATACAGATTACGAGAAATCTTTGGCAAAGGACACAAAGAAAAACAGCAAAGAATTCTTTACTTATGTAAACTCTAGAAGGAAAGGGTTTGTTTGTTTGTTTGTTTTGGTTTTATTGGCGCATTAGCTACAAAGGCTATAATGCGCCAAGACCATGTCATTTATAAAAAAATTTAAACTTTCAGTGACCTAATTAGTTAGGTCACTATGTCAAGAAGTATAAGAAAAATGTAAATTTTATAAACGAGTAAAAATATTAATTGATTTTAAAAATCTAAAAATAGCAGACACATTATCATTGTCGGATAAAATCTGACTGAGTGTATACGGCTCAGTCAGATGATTAAAAGCAGTAAAACGGATATTGCTAAAATCTGGACAATCAATTAAAATGTGTCTCATAGTTAAAATTGTGCCACAGGACACACACATAGGAGGGTCATCAGCCCTCAGCAAAAACGAATGAGTTAAATGACTGTGTCCTATGCGGGTCCGGGCGAGAACAACTTCCTCCTTACGATTCCTGCGCAGACTAGACTGCCACGGTTCAATTACAGGCTTTATACAATATAGTTTATTTCCAGTCTGTCTATTCCACGAGTCCTGCCATTGGGAGTGTATGTTTTGGTGTATTGTTTGCCTGTAGTCTGTATAGGGGACTGACAGGCAGCGGTTATTATCGGGAATTGCTAATTTGGCTGCGGCGTCAGCCAAATCATTTCCCCTAATCCCAATGTGGCTGGGAATCCAGCAGAAGCGGATATCATATTCACGTCCAAGGAGGAAGTGAATCTTCTGCTGAATACTAGACAGAACTGGATGAGGATTATACCTCACAGATATTAAAGCCTGTAACACACTGAGAGAATCGGAATATAAAATGAACCGTTGGTATTGGCATTCACTAATGTGATCCAAGGCTAACTCTATAGCATGCAGCTCAGCAGTAAATATACTGCATTCAGAGGGAATCTGCTCCGATGTAGTGCTGTCTGTAAAGACAGCAGCAGATCCCACATATGATTCCGACTTCGAACCGTCTGTGTAGACTGGCGCGAAGTCGGAATGTT
Source organism: Mastigoproctus giganteus (assembly GCF_048544385.1). Lineage (NCBI taxonomy): Eukaryota > Metazoa > Arthropoda > Arachnida > Uropygi > Thelyphonidae > Mastigoproctus > Mastigoproctus giganteus. The sequence goes on from NC_143577.1 coordinate 246,793,906, forward strand.
CAGCTCGGTGTGCTGAATAAAGCTGCAGGTAGACCGATGATGGAGTCCCCAATTTCTAAGGGACAAGTCACATGCCGGGACATGAGCATGCCAGGGTGGAAAGGGTTGCTTTGGTGTTTGGGCAACCTTGTCTACCTTGATATTAAGTTCTTTGAGTAGCTCTTGGAGATGAATACCAAAAGGACGATTGGCAGTCTTACGGGTGTTGTACAAATTTTCCCATCGTGGCTCAAAAACGAATGGCCACGTAGGATGGTCTGGCAGGGATTTCAATTTTAAGGCGTACTTTAGAGACAACTGCTTACGACGAAGCGATAACGGTGGTTCGTTTGCTTCGACGTATAAGCTCTGGACAGGAGATGTTCGAAATGCTCCAGTAGCGATACGTAGAGCCTGATGATGGACAGGGTCCAACCATCGAAGGGCACTGTCTCTGGCTGAAGAATATACTTGGGACCCATAATCTAATTTGGATTGCACAAGTGCACGGTAAAGCCGTAGAAGGGTGCATCGGTCTGCACCCCAAGATAAAGAGGACAGCGAGCGGAGCATATTAAGGCCTCTTGTGCACTTTGTGCGGAGTTGACGAATATGATCCAAAAAGGTCAGTTTTTTATCGAATATGAGTCCCAAGAATTTTGTGTTCGCTGCTACTGGAATAGCATTTTGTCCGATCCTTAATTCAGGTTCAGGATGAAGATTACGCTTGCGACAAAAGTGTACGCAAACGGTCTTCTCCGGCAAGAACCTGAAGCCATTAGTAAGTGCCCAGGAATTCAGACTATCAATGGCTTTCTGCAGTTGTCTTTCAATAACCCTCATGTTGCACGACTGACAAAAAATGCTAAAGTCATCAACATAGAGGGCACTGTTTACAGTTGGAGGAAGTTGTTCTGTGATGGAATTTATTTTGATGGCAAAAAGCGTGACACGTAATACTGATCCTTGTGGAACTCCCTCCTCTTGGCTAAAGGAGCAAGAGAGTGAGGATCTCACACGAACTTGGAACGATCGTTTGGCTAAAAAGTTTTGAATAAAAAAGGGGAGATGTCCTCTAAGGCCTAGGCTATGTAAATCTTTTAAAATGCCAAATCTCCAAGTTGTGTCATACGCTTTTTCCCATGTCAAAGAACACCGACACCAAGTGTTCGCGTTTTAGGAAAGCATCCCGGATGGATGCTTCCAATCTAATAAGATGGTCAGAAGTGGACCGGTTCCTTCGGAAGCCGCACTGGATGTTGGAGAGAAGGTCATTTGTTTCTAGATACCATATTAAACGAGAATTAACCATTATCTCCAGGATTTTGCACAGACAGCTAGTCAGAGCAATAGGACAATAATTGGTGGTGACTTTTGGATCCTTTCCTGGCTTAGGAAAGACAAGAACGATTGCCTTTCGCCAGGAGTCCGGAAACTGCCCTTCAGTAAAGATTCTGTTATACAGAAGGAGCAGACAATCCATAGATTTTGGTGAAAGATGTTTAATCATTTCATAATGGATGCCATCTGGTCCAATGGCACTTGCTTTGGAAAGAGCGAGGGCTCTTTCCAGTTCCTGAATAGTGAAATCCCCGTTGTAGGGATAAATGCTCTTAGATTTAAAGTTAAGTGCCTGTTTTTCGATTTTATATTTCAGGACCAGGAACTCTGGGGAATACAAAGATGTTGCAGAGATGTTAGAGAATGTTTCCCCAAGAGAATTGGCTATTGCAGTTGGATCTGCAATAGCGCATCCTTTATAATCTAGGATTGAAGAAGGGTGGGATGTATACTTTCCCTTAATTTTCCGGATTTTATCCCAGACTACCTTAGAGTTGGTAGACTGGTTAATAGATGACGTAAAACGGATCCACGATTCCTTTTGACTCTGACGGCGGATATATCGTGCTTTGGCTCGTGCACGTTTAAAGACTATAAGGTTGGTCGTGGTAGGATATCGGCGGAATATTCCCCACGCTTGGTTTTGACCCTTTTTTGCTGCTGTGCATTGTGAATTCCACCAAGGTTTAGGAAATGGTGGAAACCGGGCAGATGTTTTTGGAACAGCATTCGCAGCTGCTTAGACAGTATTTTCTGTGATGTACTTAACTGCATCATTGATAGGCTCTTGACTGACTGTGCTAAGATCAAAATTTGCCTGATGTTGGAAGGCAGTCCAGTCAGCCTGATCAATCTTCCACCGTGGTAACCTGAAGGGAAGACATGGTCTCCAGCTGTGTAACGAGGTTGTCACAGGGAAGTGATCGCTTCCGTATGGATTCTCCTCCACTTCTAAAGTGAGTGAAGGGAGTAGAGAAGGGGAGCAGATAGAGAGATAAATGGCAGAAAAAGTACGGGTACGCATGTGGAAGAAGGTGTTTGTTCCAGTATTTAGAAGGGAAAGGTCATTGTCATTTAGCATATGCTCTATGACTCGTCCCCTTCCGTTGATGTTAGCACTACCCCACAGGGTGTTATGTCCATTCATATCCCCGAGAAGTAAGAAAGAGGGAGGCAACTGCGTTAGAAGATCATCAAGGTCTTCCTGGGAGATGTCAGTCCCAGGTGGTAAATAGATAGAGCAGACGGTTAATAAAAATCCCACCGTAAGGCGAATTGCAACAGCTTCTATGCTAGTTGTAATTAGCAAGGGCTGCACTGGGGTCTGGTTACCCACAAGGATAGCCACTCCCCCATATACAGAGCCATCCGCAATTCTATCCTTACGAAAAATTGTGGTGTAATGCATCATGGGTTCATCATTTGCCTTTAGATATGTCTCCTGCAAGCAAAAGCAAACTGGCTCGTGCTTTTGCAGGAGGGCCTTGATGTCATCAATATTTCGCCGGAATCCACGACAATTCCATTGTAGGAATTTAGCCATTATTTTGGCTTCGTGGGTCCATCAGGCGGCTTCCGAGGTGCTGAGGGCTTACTTTTATCAGTCTTGGGTCTATCTTTTTTGGGGAAGAATGGACGCTGTCCCGTGTCCATTTCCTCCTCCGCAAAGAGTTCCAAGACTGAATCTTCGGGTACCTCCTTCTGCTCGACATCCATCTTTTCTTGGGTACTAGGGGGAACTTCCCCTTTTTTATTCTTTTCTTTCATAGTTACCTTTGTTACTTGTGGAGCATTAGGAGGTACCGATATAGGAGTGGCAGCTGATTGGTCCTTCTGCGCAGGTTTTTGAGAACTTAAAAGATAACGCGCGATGGGAGTGAAAGACTCCTTTGGAGGAATGGTCATGTCCGTCTGAGTTCCGACGGAACATTTCCCTGCTACCTTCTGGGCGTAGGTAGGTTTGTTGATATTCAGGGGTTTGACCGATTTCCTTGCCTCCTGGCATGATATATTTAGCTCTGCCTTTAGCCGTTGAATTTCTTTTTCTTCTTTCCACCTCTGGCATGCTCGTGAATAGGCCGGGTGTTCGCCTTCACAGTTAATACAGGTGGGTTTTGCAGCTGAACATGCTGTTGTTTCGTGGTCCTTTGCACCGCATCGAGCGCATGCAAGGACTCCACAGCAGGCCATTTGAGAATGTCCATACTTCTGGCATTTAAAACACCGTAAAGGGTTCGGAACGTATGGACGCACTGAACAGTTGATGTATCCAGCTTTAATCCCGTCAGGAGGTTTAGGAGAGTTAAAAGTCAGGATAACGCTCCTGGTTTTAACAATTTTTCCATCCCTTCGCACAGTGATTCTCTTGACGGCAATGACTCCCTGTGGTTTTAATTCAGAGCAGATTTCCTCCTCGGTTAAGTCAAGAAGGTCCCACTCCGAAACGACACCTCTCGATGAATTGAGTGTTCTGTGTGGTGTCACTGTTATGGGTATTCCTCCGATTGATGTTGTTCGGAGTAGATGTTCTGATTGCCTGTCATTTTTAGTTTCAATTAAAAGGTCTCCAGAACGAAGCCTTTTAACTGATTTGGGTGAACCTGCTAACCCATCTAACCCTTTTTGAATAAAAAAGGGCAACATTTTACCAATCGGTGTCTCATTGGTAGAATGCATGATTAAGAACCTTGGGACTGGCCCTGATGGTACTTCAGTTCGCTGCCTTTTTTAGCAATAATGCTATCTGGATCATGATCTATGTTTTCAGATAGGGACCGGGTTGGGGCCCCTGAAGAAATATGTTTATCAGGATTCATGGAGTTTTTTAAATTTTTCAGTGCCCGAGCTCCCCACCCACCATGGAGCCCAAAGGGACGTCCACTACCCGGCATGCAATAAATGCGCTCGGGAGTGGAACGCCAGGGCTACCCAGACACTATACCCGCACCGCCACCAGCCTGATTCTTGTCTCTCGGACCATGAGGGTAGGGGCGTAGCATTCACATGGTTGACCCTCGCAGGCGAGCCTACTAGCCGATTGATCCCAGCCGGGCCTTCCAGGACCACCTGTCTTGTCGAAGCAGGGGCCAAAGTGGTGTATTGAAGCTGGGCCCCTCAACCACCAGAATCCCCCTTTCCGAATTTCCACAGGTCGCAGCGCACGGCAAACACGCCGGATTCCTTTGATGTAAGCCTGGAACCTGGGCTGTGGGCGTTGGATCCCAGTGATGCTAGTCTGGAAGTCCAGCAGCGTCACTGGGAAGTCCCCTCACCACGTACAGGTGCCCACGTCGAGGGGCTAGAAGGAAAGGGATAAATCAGATTGGACCACTTAACACAGATGGGTTGACTACTGATGATCATGCTCCAGTAGCTGATAAACTGAATGAGTATTTTGCATCTACATTCACACATGAGGAGTTATTCAATAAGGAAGGCACATGGGGTGGACAGGATCCATCAAGTTATATTCAAGGAGCCAGCAAAGGAAGTAAGCAAACCCTTCGCCATAATTATGAGAGCTTCCTTGGACTCAGGGGAGGTCCCCATGAACTGGAAATATGCAAATGTGTCACCAATTCACAAAGGGGGTTCAAAAGGTGACAGTAACTACAGACCTGTTAGTTTACTTGTGTTCCAGGGAAAATAATGGAATCACTGGTTAAAGAAGCATTGCAAGATCATCAAAAAAAGACTGCAGTAATAGTTGAGATACAGCATGGGTTTGTTAAAGGGAGGTCTTGTCTGACAAACTTGATTGGATACTATGATGCGGTAACAAAGGAACTGAAAGCCAAAAATAATTTTGATATCATATACTTGGATTTCAGTAAAGCTTTTGATACTGTTGCACATGGAAGACTGCTGTACAAATTGCAGTAGTGTGCATTGGAGGCAAATTGCTGCTATGGATAAAAGGATGGTGAGTGGGAGACGAGAGAGTGGTAATCAATGGACACTGCTCTTTGTGGACAAATGTTATTAGTGGAGTTCCCCAGGGTTCGGTGTTGGGCCCACTGTTGTTTTGTATATTTATTAATGATATTGATGAAGGTATATCAGATTTAATGTCCAAGTTTGTAAATGATACAAAGGTTGGCAGGGTTGTTAATGACAGTATGCTACACCAACTGGATCTAGATAAGTTGGGAAATTGGGCTGAGAGGGGGCAACTGAAATTTAACATTGACAAATGCGAAGTACTGCATAGGGCAGCAGTAACCGAACAGAAACATACCATGTGGTACACTTGGGGAAGTGGAAAGTGAAGAAGAACTGGGGGTAATTGTGCAGTCAAATATGAAGTTCGCTGAGCAGTGCAGATGGGCTGCCAGGGCAGGGCAGGTCATGGAGTCTTGTCAATGATACATAGGAATTTCGCTAGCAGGGATAGGGAGGTGATTATCCTGTTATAGAAGGCAATGGTCAGGCGACACCTAGAGTACTGTGTACAGGTCTGGAGGTCTCATTTTAGGAAGGATGTAGAGTTGCTAGAGCGAGTACAAAGAAAGGCAACAAGATTGGCGAGGGGAAGAAAGGGGTGCTCTTACGAAGAAAGACTTAAGTTCTGCAAATTGCAGTGCCTGGAGAGTAGGCACCTGTGAGGTAATCTGATTGAGGGGTATAAGGCCTTGAATGGGATGAGGGAGCTGAATGCTGATGGGATTCTTCCTCTTGCTCAGATTAAGAACTTGAGGGGGCATTGATTCAAATTGAGGAAAGACAGTTGTAGAATAGATGTTCAGAAATTTGCCTTTAGCCAGCAGGTAGTTGATTGGTGGAACAGACTTCCATCTTTTGTTGTGGAAGTTGATAGCCTAAATAAATTTAAGGCTGTGCTGGACAGGAATTTGGAACGAACAGAAGGGTGAAATGAGAGCAGTTTTTTTTTTTTTTTTTTAACTTGGCTGAAACATTTCCCTTATTTTAAAGTTATGCTAGGTGTTTCTAGAAATGATCCACCAATAAGTGGATGCAATAATTTAAATTAGGCTTAATTCATCAAACAGTTAAGGATCAAACTTTTTTTTTTTATAGTTTGCATATTTTTGAAAATTTAACATTTCAAGCTAAGTTCTATGTTCAATACTGTTTCTAGAAATTAAAGTAGTTAAATTCTACAAAATAAATAGGTTATTATAACCACCATTTTGTTCTAAAAAACAGGAAGAGAACCTGTAATAATACAAAATAAGCAATTAGTTGTAAGCACGTTACCAGGGGAAAAAAGTATGACCTTCCACCTAGGAACAGCCTATTAAAGTAAGTGGTGTCCAATATTAAGTAGGTTGTGCCCAGATAGAAGTCTCCTGCTATAAAAAATTGCTACATTTCATCACTTTTAAAATGAAGCAAAAACTTGTAACAATATAATTTAGAAAAGGCATTTTGAAATTAAAGTAGTAATAGTAATAGAAATATTAATTCTATTACTAAAGAAGAGAAAAGTTATCTTCAGTGTTTAATTTACTTGACTATTTTTTTTTTTTTTTTTTTTTATGTAAACCCCAAACACGAGAGGTATTAGAACCTATAGTACGTAGTACCGTGCTTGAGTTGGAGGTTGAGAGGACGAAAGACGATATTTGTTGACATTGGACTTGAACTTCTGTAGACTGTAATTTTCAGGAAATACGTATGAAGGAAGGTTGTTCCAGAAAACAGTAATTGAATGAATAAACGAGGAAGATAAAAATTTGGTTTGTTAGTTTGAAGTTGGACAGTAAATGGATGTTGGTGGCACGTGTTCAGACTGTTTTGAAAGAGAGAGCAGGAATTATAGAAGCCAATTCAGAAGAACAGTGCCCATGTAAGTATCTGTAGAAGAGGCATGCAGCAGATCTATGAGAGAGCAAGTGGAGAGACTCTGTTAGAGATGAACCATTAATGAATGGAATCAAGAAGACAGAGAGGTTTTGGGGGCACCACCCCAGATGTGGGAACAATATTGCATGGCAGAGCGGATTTGCGATTTATACAGAGTGAGCAGCTGTTTGGAAGAAAAGTAACACCGAGAGCAAAAGAGAAAACCAAGTTTTTTAGATGCAGAGGAAGCAATATTTGTAATGTGCTTGTGCCAAGAGAGATTAGAAGTCAGGGTAATCCCCAAAAGTGATATATAATTTTGCCTAGAAATCGGAGTGTCACTAAAGATAAGCATAGGAGCAGAAAAATCCTTTTTGCCAGATATAAGACAAGACTGAGTTTTAGATGGGTTGAAATCAACTAAGTTGTCTTTGCCCCACTGAAGAATTAACTGAAGATCAGCGTTTAAGGAATTGGTAGCAGATTTTCAAGAAATTGAAGCTGATTGAGCAGAACAAGGTTTCTCAAAATGGAAAGTTGAATGCAATGTGCTATCATCGGCAAAAACCATGAATAGGATTTCCAGTCAATGGAAGGTCATTAATATACAAGAGGAAAAGAGTGGGGGGAAGAACTGAACCTCGGGGAATACCGGCATTAGTGGAAAAGTTAGAAGACAAACAGCCATCTACTATCACCCTCAGTGAGCGATCAGAAAGAAAATAGGATAACCAATTATTAAAAACAGTTGGCAAACCATAAGATGGAAGCTTCTTTAGAAGACCTTTATGCCAAACACGATCGAAAGCCTTTGAGATGTCAAGAGCAACTACTTGTGTTTCACCGAACCTTTCCATTGAATTAGTCCATAAATGGATAGCATAAGCCAGAATATCATCAGCGGATCGACACTGACGGAATCCATACTGGTGATCGTTGATCAGACAGAAGGTTTCTAGGTAGTTTTAAATATGGCGGTTAATTGATTTCTCCATTACTTCAGAAAGAGTAGAAGTAATTGCACTGGGACGATAATTGGATGGTAGGGATTTGTCACCCTTTTTACGAAATGGCTGGATATCAGCAAATTTCCAAGCAGAAGGAAAAACACTTTTGGAATAAGAAAGTGAAAAAAGGCGGCAAAGAATAGGTGTAAGTTCAGGAGCACAGGTTTTGAGAACAACTGGAGAAATACGATCGGAACCTGGAGCTTTCTTAGCATCAAGATTCATCAAAACCTTTCTGACATCCCTTTGACAGAAGACCACAGGAGGCATTGATTGGAGCATGTTGGGAATGTTGGGAGGTGTTTTACTAAGATCATTAATACATAAGTTGAAAGAAAAATGGGATGCTAGCAGGTCAGCTTTATCCTTGGCTGAAGTGACAACAGAACCACTGGTTTGGAGAGAAGTAAGAGAGGAGAGATGGGCAAACGTTGCGGCCAATAGCTTTGGCAAGAGACCAGAATGCTCGGCTACCATTAGGGCAAGAAGCAAGTTTTCTACTCTTAGCCTGTGCCTGTTCAAACTCTAGTTTGGACTGATTAATAACTGCTTTACAATTGTTGCACGCTTTGGTGTAGGCAGAAAATGAAACTGAAGAATTAGAAACAAGCCAATTACAATATGCAACATTCTTCTCTTGAACAGCCTTAGCACATTTATTGGAAAACCAAGGTTTAGATAAAGGACGAGATTTTTAAAGTGGAGTGTGGGATAAAGGATTCCATTCCTGCAAGAATAATTTCACTGACACGATCTGAGCAAACGTTGACATCAGAAGTTTTGAAACAGTAATCCGACCAAGGAAATGAAGAAAAGAAGTCTCGCAGGTCATCCCATTTTGCATTCTTTTAATGCCAAACAACACGAGGTTGAGAATAGCCATGAGATAAAGGTCCCATTGGAGAACAGACAATCACCAAGTTGTGATCTGAAGTGCCTAAAGGACCTCTCACTTCGACCGTGTACTTAGAAGGGTTGTTTGTGAGAAAAAGATCAAGCATGTTAGCTGTATGATTAGGATTGTCCGGTATTCTTGTAGATAATTGAACAATCTGTGCAAGGTCATTAGTAATTGCAAAAGCCTCAGCATCTCGACCAGCTGGGTCTGTGTGACTAGAAAACGGAAGCCAGCTGGAGTTGTGAACATTAAAATCGCCAAGGAAAATTATCTCACTGTTAGGAAAGTTGGACTGGAGAAAGTCAAGTTGCAAAGAGAGGAAGTCAAAGAGCTCCAAGTGATTATGGAGTTGGAGTTGGGAGAACGGTAGAGACAACAGATGAATTTGACACAATGAGGTACAGAGATTTTAAGCCAGAGAAGATCATAGAGAGGACATTCCAAATTGCCAAGTCTCAGACAGGGAATATCAGAACAGACATATGCACAAGTACCACCTTTGAGGCGAAAGGAATCATACAGCGAATAATTTGGGCATCTGAGATGAGCAGTAGTTGAATCAACCGATAACTGAGATTCTGTCAGAAAAAGTACATGGGGTTTGGCAGACTGCAAGTGGAAATGGACATCTTTGAGATTAGAATTGAGACCACGTATATATGTGAAATGAAATAGGAAGTGCTTGGGAGGTTTAGATCTTTTCGCAGATAAGCTTGCTCTATTAGTTTGACAATTCATGGTGTATTCAATAGTAAGAAAAAGTAGGTGGGACATGCTGTATGAAGTAATGAAATTTTTGGATATGGCGTACACGTGGTAAGAATATACCCAGATCCTTGACATAACGTGGCCTCGACAATGCTCCCCGCATACACACTACTCGGACTCCCTCCAGTCACTATCTTTTTTTTTTTTTTTTATGAAAACCCCAAACACGAAAGGTATCAAAACCTATAGTACATAGTACCGTGCATGGGTTGAAGGATAAGTATGGGGGGAGGGGGATGCCGGAAACTTTGCTCTAAAGACTAAACATGGGTTTCACCACTTCAAGCCTCCAATAAGCAAAGTGGTGGTATTTCACCGGTTGATGAAAGTCATCTACCACCTGGGAAACTGGCAGAGTAGAGGTAGCAAGATTAAACACTAGCTGATCCGGAAGCCTCCTAGAGAGTTACCAATAGGTTCGGTCCGGTGTACTAACTAGCGGCCGGCCTGCGAACACCGTTTTAGAGCTGTACCCTCGAAATGTAAGGAATATTGGATCTTGCCACGACGTTCATCACAACCTCAAAAGTCATCAATCATACTGCATGATGGAAGAGATAGGGAAGGGTTGACCGGAACTTATCTCTAGAGACTAAACATGGGTTCCACCACTTCAAGCCTCCAATATGCAAAGTGGTGGTATTTCACCGGTTGAGAGTCATCTACCACCTAGTACTGCCTAGTAACATAGAGGGGCGGCGTTCCTCCATGTGGTGTGGGCACCACACCTCGACCCCTGCTTACGTTGGTTCACACCTGGTGGTCACCCACCATGTACTTGTGCATGGAGGTTATACCCAGGATTACTAACAGTCCCACCATCGTGAAGGTGCAAGCAGAGGATTTGGCTGTCACAGACCGTCCGTACTTTGCCGAAATTGGGTCCACCTGAGACTTGAGTGTCACCCAAATATCAGTTACATCAGCATTTTAGACTCCCAGGTAGCAAGTAAAGCTTGTCTGGCATATCTGAGAGAATGTCTGTGACCTCAAGGACATATATTAATGTAATTCATTGATTACATTAATATATGTGGTGATTATATATACAAGACAATCATTAATTAATATATTAAAAATTTATTAGATTAATTTTTCATGTGCTTCATACTTGGTGGTGGTGGTGGGGGGGTCTGTGAGCTCCAGATATACTCTTTCTCTTTAAAACTTAATAACTGACGTAGTGATTTCAGATGACCGAAGTTAAGCTAATGCTTAGTATTGCACATTTTCCTTCTCTCTGAGACTTGTTTACGTTTTTAGAAAAAATAAACGTTGTGTACCAGCGCGCCATCAAAAAAAGTTTGCAAAACATTGCCATAATACAAGGTGCAAGCCAAAAGTTTCTTCACTGGCTGAATGGAGCATCCACATGTAGTTCAGCAGTGCACTGTTAGATACAATGAACTAATTCATTGTACGTGTGGTGGGTTTTGTACCAATAGGGCCAGTGCTTTTGTACAATTGTGTTTGTGTTTCTGTTGAATGTATCTTGTGATTTTTGAAGTCAAATAAGATGGCAGACATTAAAGAACGGCAAATTTGCATCAAATTTTTCTCATAATTTAGGAAAACAGCTTCAGAGACATGAAGTGCTTAAACAAGTTTGCTGATGAATGCTATGGGTCGAGCACAAACGTTTCAGTGGTATTTGCATTCCTAAGGCGGCCAAACTTCAGATAAGGATTTTGAGTGCTCGGGTCATCCTTCATCAAAGACAGAATAACAAAAATGTTAAAAAATACACCAGTCATCCATGAGATGAGATGGCATACAAATAGTGATATTTGTGACACTCTAAGCCTATTATAAGGTATATGCCACTGCAGATTAACTGAAAATTTAAACATGAGGTGGATTGCTGCAAAATGTTCACTCCATTTCCTAAACAAACAGAAACAGAACTGGCTTTCTATTTGCAGGGATCTATCTGTAAGCACAGGCTGGAATGGACAGAAACTTCCTTTCCAAAGTGATGAAAGTTGGGTTTACTGTAGTGACCAATAAAAAAAGGAGAAATTCTTCCCAGTGGAAAAGTCCATCATCTCCAAAAAAAAAAAGGAAGGCAGGTCAGATTAAATGTCAAGAGCAAGCGGACTGTTTTTTTCGACAATAAGGGAATTGTCATAAAGTGTTCCTCCTGCCAGGCCAAACTGTAACTTACCAGTTTTAGATAGGGATTCAAAGGTATTTGAAGGAGACTGTCAAGAGAAAATGACCAGACAAATGGCACACTCATGATTTGCTTCTGCATAACAACAATGCACCAGTCCACACAGCTTTGCCAGTTCAGCAGTTTTTAGCTAGCAATGATCCCAAACCCTCCCTATTTTCCCAACCTGGCCTCCTACTTCATTTTGGGGAAACAGGAACTAATTTCTGTTCTCCAAAATGAAAACTGAGTTAAAAGGATGAAAGTTCAAAGACAACACAGAGATTCAAGTTGAATTCTGAAAATGTTGGACAGCATCATGAAACAGGAGTTCCGGAGATCCTCAAACAGTGGGAGAAGTGCTGGGATTAATGCATAAACTAGGGAGGGAACTACTTAGAAGAAACCTCAACATGTAACTAATGTAAGTCTAATTTAATTTTACTGCCCCAGTCTGGAAACTTTTGGCATGTACCTTATACCTCAATCTTAGAGTAGGAATTAAAACCATATTTTATATTACACAATTAAATCAATGTAACATTTTTTTTAGTTTTACATTTGGCAGTTTTGTAGTTTTCCATGTTAGGGGCTGCCAACTGGAATAGATCTGATATAACCACAGAATGCCATAAAAAGGATTTAACATATTAAAGGATTTAATATGCAACATTTTCTATTAAAAGATAAAATTAAGAAATAGTTAAACCAACTACAGATTTGTTTTCAGATACTAATAAAATAAATTTGAAATTTTGACTAACAAACTGTGTTAAATATTCTGTACTACATTTTTAAGGAAACAATACAGATATATCTCACCTTCTCTAAGCTAATCATTAAAACAACATATACATTCTTCTTTAAGCTCTTAAATTTTTGGATAATTTCTGAAAATGAAGAATATTTATATTAAACACATAACAAAAATCTGACAAAAAACAAGCAATATTACAGATTGCAGCTTTAGTATAAAGTTTTAAAACTGTTACTAATGAAAAATACAAAAAATTGTCACTTTCACCAAATCTACAATTAGGCCTTCTAATTTTAAATCCTTCTTAAAATTATTATAACCTTTTAGTCCTTTTTTATTTATATAAAAGGCTTTGCAACTAACCATTTTCTACTATTATATATAATTCATTAATAATAAATATAATAAAGGATTCTTGTATAATCCTTAGCTATTGCACTGTATTTCATAATAATAAAATATAAGTTGAAAAAATAAAATTTGTCCATTTTATTATTATGCTCATTATTGGTATTGATGACCACCAATAATAAGCACTAATCCATAAATTTCAGAGTTATGAGACTTTGCAGAGAAGAAAAATGCATGGGACACATACAAGTTTATCATATCAGGTGATACAGAAGCCTATGAATGATATAAATTAGTCTGCAATCAAGTCACAAAGGAGGTTAGGCAAGAGAAGGCAAATTATGAGAAATCCTTGGCAAAGAAAAATAGCAAAGGCTTCTTTTCTTACATAAACACTAAAAGGAAGAGGGTGAAACACTCTTCCTTTTAGTGTTTCTTGCAGGTCCACTTCATATCGATAGTTCAACTGGTTGATAATCCTGCTCAGGTTGCTGACAAGCTGAATAAGTATTCTGCATCTGCATTTACACAAGGAATTATTTTGGGAAATGGATGCCAGAAGTTTATCAAACTCTACGAGGAGGCTAAATGACTTTGTAATAATTGAGAGCAAAGTGGAAGAGAAATTGATGAAGTTAAATGTAAGAACAGCACTTGGATGAATGGGAGCTATCCAATTACATTAAGGGAGGCAGTAAAAGAAGTGAGCAAACACTTAGCCATAATTATGAGAGCATCCTTGGATTCAGGGTAAGTCCCCATGGACTGGAGAATGTGTGAATTCATCGCCAATTCAAAAAGGGGCTCAAAGAGTGACAGAAGTAATTACAGACCTGCTAGCGTAACCTCTGTTCCAGGAAAAATAATAGCATCACTGGTTAAAGAATTAATGCATGACCATCTAGGTAAGAGTGCAGTTTTAAATCAGTCACAGCATGGGTTTATCAAGAAGCAAACTTGTCTGACCAATTTGACTGGATACTATGATGCAGTAACAAAGGAACTGGATACAAAAACTAATTTTGATATCATATACCTGGACTTCAGGAAAGCTATTTAAACTGTTGCACATAGTAGACTTTTGTATAAATTGGAGCAGTGTGGCATTAACAGTAAATTACTTCTACAGATAAAGAGATGGTTGAGTGGGAGAAGACAGTTATTATTAATAGACACTGCTCTTCCTGGACTAATTTTATCAGTGGAGTCCCCCAGGGTTCAGTGCTGGCCTTGTTTTCTGTATTTATTAATGATAATGAAGGTTTATCAGGCTTAATGTCTAAGTTTGCAGATAATGGGAATTTCTGTATTTATTAATGATAATGAAGGTTTATCAGGCTTAATGTCTAAGTTTGCAGATGATAGGAAGGTTGGTAGGGTAGTTACAGTATGCCACTACAACAGATCTAGAAAATTAGGCAATTGAATTGAAATTGGCAATTAAAAAAATTTAGGCAAAGAAATGGTAATCGAGGTTTAACGTTGACAAATGCAAATTACTACATATGGGTAGCAGTAATCACAGATTAATATACCAACTGTGTGGTAAATACATTCAGGGTAGTGATCTGGGAGGTAATTGCAGTCAGATATGAAGTTTCCTAGCAGTGCAGACAGGCTAACCAGCTCATGGGTTTTGTTAATGATATACGGGAATTTTGCTAGCAAGCATTAGCAGGTGATTATCCCACTGTATAAGGCAATAACTAGGCTGCATCTTGAGTACTGCTCAAGATGTTATTGCCATGTGGGACAGTTAGACCAGTCCCACATGCTGATTCCATGCTCTCCACTTATATTGGAAAACATAGCAGCAAAGAGTGCTGAAAGTGAAGCTTCTGAATATTTTTGAGGTTATTGTGTCAAACTTGCTGAAAAGTGACTAAAATGACTTCATAAAAGTGTTTGAACAATCCAAACTTATTTTGTTATATTTGTGGAAGTTACGTTCTAACAAAGACAAGACATCACAGAATTTGTAAAAAATGTGCAAAGTGCTTATTTGGCAACCAAGATAAATAATGGGCTCCATGAAGTTTGCCAAACCAATGTTAAAGCATTGAAATTGTTCACAAAGATTACTGCCATTTGCAATTCCCATGATTTGGCAGGAGACTACAAACCACTGTGATGAATGTTACTTTACCTTGGTTAATGTAGAGGGATACAATGCAAAGAATAACAAGGGCAGTGTGTATCCTAATATTCCATCTGCCACATGGAAATAACCTGCCGATTCCATGCCCTACACTTTGGAGAACGTAGCAGCAGAGAGTTCTGAAAGTGAAGCTTCTGAAGATGAACCTGAAGTCTACATGCCTGTAGACATTGAGTTTTGCCCTCAACTCTTTTTGCAGCACGAACTCAATGATCTGGTAAGAGATTTAAATTTAACAAAGCAATCTGCAGCCTTTCAACTAAGGTTTGAGTGGCTAATTCAGTTCTTTTGTGTGAAGCTACATATATCTTTTCCAAGGAAATCCTTCACTAGATTCCAATTTCACAAAACAAAACAGCAATAAAATGAACAGTCTCACCTGAGAGACTCAAGTGCAACGTGGAATGTATGAAATTCCTTAGAACACAAAATTCTTTTTAAACTTTATTCTTAGGCAAATATGTTGAACTTTAAAAGGAACGACAGCAATATGTTAAATTTAACTTTTCAACCTTTTGAACATCTTGCTTCTTTTAAATAACTAACCTTTTATTTCAAAAAATGAATAATCTCCAAAACATTTCTGGAAAGATTCAATTATTCTAGTACTTCAGGCATCATAAACATTAATTCTTTTAAACTTAATCATTCCTAACAATGGCATTAGCATCCTAAATACTACCATTATTTCTTTTTAATTACAGTGCCTCAAGCAGAGTCACATGCATCTGTCAGTATTCCAAATGTGATGCATGAATAAGCAGCTTACAGTAACAATAATTTATGAAAGGCAAAAATTATAATGCTGTCCTACACTTTCAGCATATGTTTGATTATCCAAGGCACATTAAATTAATAATTGATGTAGACAAAACCATTCAATTGAATTGAATAATTATTTCTGTATTGAATTTATGCTAACAAGAAACGTTGATTAGAGAAAATATGCTGTGCTGTACATCAAAATCTGATAAATTAGGTTAGGTTATGTTGAGAATATTTTGATAATTTAGTATTAGTTGTGACAAATTATGCAAGGAAGCAAGCAAGAATCAGTCAAAATTTTAAAAAATTCCCATAATATAATTTTTGGAATAATTCCATTATGTGGAATTTTGGAATAATCTGGAAAGAATGGAATAATTTGTGTAGTTCTTTCTAAAATTTAATTCTAGTTGAAGTTTGTTCCAACAGTCAACTGCCTGCTGGCTGAAGGCGAACTGGCACACATTTATCCTACAACCATCAATTTGAATTTACACTCCCTCATGCATATGCTCTGAGCAAGAGGAAGAATGCCATTAGTAATGAGCTTTTTCAATGTTTGCCTTAAACACCTCAATCAGAATTCCTTGAAGGTGCCCAGTCTCCAGATGCTGCAATTAGTGGAACTGAAACCTTTCTTAGTAAGACCACCCACTGCCCTTCTCAGCACCCATTCTAGAAGATCTAAACCTTTCCTAAAATGAGCCATCCAGATCTGCATGCAGTACTCAAGATGCTGCCTAACCACTTCCACAATGATATACAGGAACTTTGCTAGCAGGGATAAGGAGGTGATTATCCTATTGTATATCATTGAAAAAATTGCACAAGCTGTCCTTGCAGCCTATCTGCACTTCTCAGAGAATGGCATAACTCACTGCCAGGTACTTTCCATTTTCCGTTTTGGTACATTACTGTGGGATTACTGCTACCATTATGCAGTACCATGCATTTGTCAATATTAAACTTCAACTGCCATTTCTCAGCCCATCTGCCTATTTTTTTCTAGACCTTGCTGCAATAGCCCAACCTTGATTATTGTCATTAACCACCCAGCCAACCTTTGTACCATCTGCAAACTTAGCCATTAAGCTTGATATACCTTCATCAATATCATTAATAAATATAGAAAACAACAATGGGCCAGCACTGAACCTTGAGCCATTGTTGTTTTCTATATTTATAATTGGTAGGGAAAAGATTTAAAAATACATTAGACATATCAGTCACATTATACAAGGACTGTTCAATAAAGAATGAATATAATTTTTTTTCACAACATACCATTATTAATCATTATTATTTTGATGGTCCTTTTCAAAGTAATCCCCATTTGATGAAATGCGCTTACTCCAATGTTTCTGCCATCCTTCAAAAACATGGTAGAAGCCATTTTTTTGACATGCATTTCAGAATTGCCTCTGCCTCTAACATCTTTACCACTTCTGACAACTGGAAATGTTTTCCTCACAGCTCCTTCTTTAACTTTGGAAAAAACAATGTCCAGCTGCAGGGAAGATGGGAGATACATTTTACATTAATGCTGGCTAAATACTGGATGACAGTATGAGCAATGTGAGGTCCCATACCATTGTGATACAGCATCCATGCATGTAATTGTGGTCATTTGCAATGAATATGATCCCACAAAGTAGTAAGGTTCCATAATAGTCATAGTGGCACAACATGCTGTTAAACCATTCCTTGAATGTCAAAAAAAGAGATGATTTTGGTGTTGCCAATAACATAGACTTCCAAACAGAGCTTTGTTGCTTACTCTCTGAGTAAAAATGATGAAGCCATGTTTCATCTGCTATTATCACCTTTGCAGAACCCCATCATCTTCAACAACCATCCATTGCAGCTCATGACAAATTTCCATGTGAATTCACACCTGAGCAACTGCTGTTGCTCAGGTGTGAGTGGTCTTGGAACCCAGTGTGCATATGATACATCTTCTGCCAGTTGCCTTACTGTTATATGACAATCTTCTCTCAAAATTACAAAAGCAGTGTTTATAGTTTCTGTGGTGACAGTAGCTGGAGCTCAGGACCACCAATTTTTGTGATTGAATCATATCCATCTTTAAACATTCTAAATCACCTGTGAGCTGTGCTATACTGAAGCCTCTTTTACCATTTCATATGCTTCAGCTGACATTTCCTTGAGACAGAAACAATTTGAGTGCAGCATACTGTTCCATGCAAGTCATGGTCAATTTGATATACCATGGCACAAGTCAACTGCATAGTTGCTATGTGATGCAGCTTTGTTTGATCTTAACTTCTGCAGCTCTGCTAGAAATAGCAAACAGTATGGTTGTTAATAAAAAAATTATGATCATTCTTTATTTGAAGAGACCTCATACAAATAAACATATTCAAGAACAATTTTTATAATGTATAATAAATTCAATATTCATCTAGTTTATATTACTAATTAAATTCAATGTACCAATTAAATTCAATCTTCAACTAAACAAACAAGATTTTTTCAAGCAAAAGAAGTAAACACGTTTACTACAATTTTGAACTACCCGCACAGTTCAAAATTGTAGTAATGTTTACTTCTTCTGCTCATTTTTTACACTTGACAACAGAATCCCAAAATGGAATGCAAAATGTCTGTAATAAAGCAAATTAATTTGTTACACACTGGATAGGCTGCATGTTGGGTATCTCAATATCACAGAGACAAAAAATGAATTGTTGCTTTTAAAACATAGAACTAAGAGTTATTAATTAAAATTTAATCTAATTCTAATTGTTAATAGCTAAATCATGCCTTTCACATAACATTTCCAAAAACTGACTACTTTTTTATTATTTACATTTCTATCTATACTGAAATTTAAATTTTGCTGTTAAATATGCTTTTGTCTGCATAAAATCTTAATACTGTCACTTGAATATACAACTAGGTGCTAAGTGTGATCATATACTTGTTTCTTGCTCATTTTAATCAGTAATATGAAAAATGTTGAAGCAATTCTCTTAACAAGTTTGGTAATGTATGTAGTATGTTACATTCCTGGTATTTTTAGGTTTTTTTTTTTTCTTAAATTAACTGAATTATCATTTTCTATGATTAACAGAAATGAACAGTAAATAACTAACAGAAAAGAAAAAACTAATCCACTTATCAATTTGTAAAAAGTTAATTAGTTATTTATAATGAACTAATCAAATCAATCTGTAATCTAATTAAAAATGACTAAAATAATTCTTTCCACTTCACTGCATATAGTTCAACATAATATTCATGCAACTTTTTTGTAATTTCCACCTGGATTTTAATAAAAATTGAAATACAACACTTATTTTACTTTTTTTGCTGTGGTTAATATAACAAACAAATGGTATAATTATTTATATATTTAGCGAATTAATAATTAAAAACAAGCTCTTCAAAAAGGAACTGCTCAGCAGGTGTTTTTTTTCTGCACACCACCACATTGCCCATTCATAAAACCAATTGCTTTGGCTATAACATACAGTATACAGCTAAGCTTATAACACGTAAGATAAAAAAGAAATAACAACCAATTTTAATAAAATTTGGGATATTTCAACAAATATTTCTAAAAGAGCCAAATGCAAAAATTTTACATGCAGACAGCTGAACAGACATGGTCAAGATAATAGGTGCTTTATGCATATGTGAACTTGCCTGCAAATCCAGCACTGCTTTAATTATAAGGTACTTTATGTATTCAACTTATTAATCTAGCTGTATCAAACAGAAAACATCTAAACCAGTCTCAGAGAATACTGTGAACTAATTCCCTTAACAACACAAAATAACCAAAAATATATAAAACAAAATAACCAAAAATAAAGATATTTTTTATAAAATTTTAATATTAAAATTGTGTTTAAAGAGTTTAAAACTGATTAAAGTTAACTGCAGTGAGTTAACTTTAATCAGTTTTAATCTGCATATCAAGAATTTCAGATTTTGTATATGAGATTCCAACTTTGAAGTTTATGTTGAACTAATTATGTCTGAAATACACCTAAATTGTAACATTATGTTTTTATAGAATCCATATTTTCTTTCTTTTTAAAGAGATAAAATTAAAATTACTTACCATTCAGTAACTTCATTAATCGATTAACATCAACATTGATATGTTGTATGAGTTCAATATCAATATAATCAGGATTTTCTTCATTACTGCTAGAAAGTTCCTGTAACCTATAAAAAAAAAAATTAATGATCATAATATGGTCTGGTAAATAATTTAGAAAATACATATAAAAACACGGGCTTTCTTTCCTTAACTCAGAGGCAAGCGACAGCAATAGTTACTATTAGCAGACACGTCTGACCATCCTTGAAACTCATCCAAATCACTCCAAATGAGCACTGCTAGTCACTGGTCATTAACCACTATCCTGATTTTGATATCTTCAAAATTTTGGCCTTATGCTCTGTCTCCCTTCATATATATCATTTTAAAAAAATCAAAAACAACAGTGGTACTCTTACTCTTACCAAGAAAGATTTCAGTTCTGCAAATTTCAGCATCTGGAAACTAGGTAGTGATTTGACTGAGGGTTTGAATGGATTAGGTAAACTAAATATTGATGGCATTATTAGTCTTGCTCAGATAAAACATAAAGGAGACAAATTTAAATTGAAGACAATTGCAGGACAGATGTGCAGAAATTTGCTTACAGCCAGAGGATAGTTAACTGAAGGAACTTACTTCCATCTGGTGGGTAGGTTTAATAAATTTAAGGAAGAATTATACATTATTAGAGAAGATGAATAGGTGTTTTTTTTTTTTTTTTTTTTTTTTTGCTGATGCTGAATAGTCTTGTTTCCTGGCACACTAAAAATACTAATATGTCAGCTAAGTTATCTATGTCTTTCCCATATCCATTAGTCTGATCTGATTAATTCTTTTTTTTTTTTTTTTTTTTTTTTCTTTACATACAGGTGACATGTGTTGTGACTTATGTAAGGCAGCCCCTAAATGTTAGTTCATCTCCAGTATGGTTCTCTGTGATGATATACAAAACTCAGTAGAATGGCCAGAATTAATGTAGTGCTATGTTGTGTAGTGTGTATTGTTTAGTTGTTTCTGGCCGCTTAGCTACCAGGAAAGCTGCTTCCCAGTCATGCAGGGTGTTCAACACCCTCTGGTGGCCGAGCGTCCTTTGCAGGCTCAGGGCAGCGAGAACACCAAGCAATTTGTACAGGAGCATCAAAACTTATCTCTCGGACAGAAACGTCCAAGTAATAACGCCTTACAAGAAGTTGACCTGGCCGGTCCGCAGGGGCTGCCCTCAGGGATCTGTCCTGGGGCCGCTCCTGTGGAACATAGTGTTTGACGAATTCCTCACCATGGACCTGAGGGAGGTGGAGGCCCAGGCCTTCGCAGACAACTTCGTACTGACGGTCGCGGCGGATTCCAGACAGAACCTTGAAACGCTTGCAAACCAAGCCCTTGAAACCTTGCAGGACTGGGCAAAACTACACACCTTAACAATCTCGCCAACGAAGACGGACTCAGTACTACTGAGAGGGAGGTTAAACCTTAGAAGACCAGCAAAAATCAAGCTGGCAGGACAAACAATCAAACTGTCAACGCAAATTAAATATCTGAGACTGATCATCAATCAGAACTTATCATTTAAACCGCACCTAATCTATCTTAAAGAGAAACTGCGGAAATACACAGCGCTCGTTGCCAGAGTTACATGCAGGGACTAGGGGCTAAACAGGAGAACCCTGTCCCTGTATTATAAAGCCATCTTCATCCCGATGATAACATATGGTACAAGAAAGCAGGAACAGCAGTGAATAAAAGGATACTGAACACGATCCAACGCAACATATTATTAACAATAACAAGAGCATGTAACGCGGTTAGTACGAGTGCCCTACAGATCCTTGCGGGGACCCTACCCCTGGATTTAGAGGCAACCCACTGTGGACTTATGTATCTACTAGCCAAAGGAACCCAAACCACCTACAATGGTCTTACCATTGACATCACCAATAACAGAAAAAATGAGAAACAAAAAATAGTGGACCACCTTGTACAAATTTGGCAGAGAAGATGGACAGACGAGGAAAAAGGAGCGATAACCAAAAACTTTATTCCCCAAGTAACCAAGCTGTATCCCAAGGCTCCCGCATGGCTGTACCCAGGCCTAAACACTACTTTTCTACTCACTGGCCACAGGCCTTTCAAGGCCAAATTAAATGCCTTCGGCATAATCGAAGAATCCCACTGTCTCTGCGGTGAACTAGAAACATGGCATCACGTTATGCTTCAGGGTGAAATATACGAAGACATCAGATGTCAAATGATCACAAGAATTACATACATCCCTAACACCCAGGAACACCATCTCCTGGACACACCAGAAGAATTTGCGGCCTTTAGTCGCTTTGCCCAGGATGTCTTCTCCAGAAGAAAACTACAAATAGCCATCCACCAAGGCCAAGAGGAGTAATGAAACCAAATATGGACGTCAAGGAATACAAGAAACTAAGGACAGGGATATCAACAAATGATTGATGACCATTGGAATATGCCAGACAAAGTTGAGAACAGAACCCACCTGATAGGGATGTAAAAAAAAGCTATCACACAATCAGAAAAGGATGCTGAACCAAAGAAAGAGGAACACAAGGATGCGGCTTGCCCCATGAGTGACAATGAAGAGAAACAGATGTGAGACAAAGGTCTCCAATATGGAGACCTGAAGAGGGCACTCTAACCCTCTTCACCTATAATTCCTAACTCCCAGGGAGGAGGGGATGGCCACACGGTCCCCCCTCTTCTCACGGTCCCCTGTTTCCTCTCTGGTGGAGCATGGGCATGCCCCACTGAAACTGGGGCCGCCTTCTCTATTGGCTCCATACTTCTGCCTTTCCCCCCAGTCTTCTGCCTCCCTCCCCTCTATCTTCACGCTAGCGAAAGTCCCACACATCAAAATTAATACATCAAAACCGCCATACGCCCAGCATTCGGCCTAAAAAATTAAAGCAATAATATTCCCACATCAACGCAAATAATAAAAATCACTTTATTTTATTTTCTTGATGACCATTGGAATATGCCACCCAAAGTTTTTTTTTTTTTTTTTTGGTCCTAGCCGCCGAAATCTCAGGAAACTAAGCGGCAGGACCTGCCAGAGTAAACTAAGTCTACGGAGTTCCTGGCCTGCCTCCACGGGGCGTAAGTGGGGCAACGTTGGATCCCAACAGGGGTCCAGCGGCTAAATGGCCAAAAGAACAACAGTACACGACATTACACGATCCAAGAACCATACACTTTTAAATCTCTGGCATTTACAGTGTACTGTAATACACCACAACGTAAACTACGCGGAGATGGGGGAACCCCTGGTGCTGCTTGACCCTAAAAACACTTACACCCATCCATGCCAAAAGAGGGCAGGCCCAACTATGCACATACTAAACAACGTAATATTACCAGCACCCATAGGAAGAAGCACAAGTCGCATATGGGTGCAGACTCATACGATCACGCACAGTGGTGAAGACCTCAAAGAATCTCGCATCCACTGGAGAAAGTGTAATATCAGTGGATGCCAGCAGTTCCTGTACCCAGGAAACCCAAATCTGGGTACAAGCAGGTGAAAATCCTCTCTCTAATAAACTGGAGACCAGAAATCCTGCCCCCAAAGCATACAAGTGAAGAGAAACAAGATGATACAAGGAAGCAAAGAATATACAGCACCAGCCAAAAAAAAATTATCCACTTCATATGCTCATTCTTTTTAATAATTTCTGTCCAAACATTCAATTACTCTCTAGATGAATACAAATTTCTGTACATTTATTCACAACCATCCTTTTTCAATTTAGTTCACTCAATAATTTTAAATAAATGCCTTAAATTTTTCATTAGTTCACCAATTATCATATATGCTTAGTTTTCAAACACTGCAATTTACAGAACCTATCTTCCTTTGTAAAAATATTCTTTTGTGACCCCCCAACTAATCTTGTTGCTCTTCTCTACACCCTTTCCAACAGATCTATCCTTTTCAAAATTATGTTTCTAAAAGTTGTTGTATATAACAACTTTTAGAAACATAATTCAGTAGTTGCAGGCAAAGGATGAAAGTGATTCTTGAATTGCTTCTAGATGTACCCCCCACTGCTTTGGTGAGGAGTACCTCTGGCATTGCATCCAAAATGGCAAATTTTCATGTGCTTAGTTTTTAGTGAAATATTTATCAGCTAACTGAAATTTTACCATACATTTATTTCTGATGCCCTAGAATTTCAGAACCCCACAACCTGTTTTAGCAGCCTATTTGTACTGCTCAAAGATCTTCTGGAAGTGAGTAGAATGAATAATGTAAGGAAGGATTAGACAAATTACTGTATTAGAAAGGAGGGTAAATATGGGTGCGATAAGGGTATGTCTGCCAAGGGCTAAAGTAGATGACACTGAAGAGAAACTATCATCTTTTAAGGGCACAAAAGATAATACTGTTGTACATGTGGGACTAATGATATCAAGAATAGGAGATATGAGAATTTAATTAACAAGTACAGAGCAATGTTATTTGGTTTTTAGGAGCATTAGCGCCACATTGCTCAGGAGATATGCGGTGATCATTCTCTGACCTTTCCGCATCCTCCGTATTTGGTGGTCACGGGCTCAAACCCTGGTCTAATCAAGAAGCGTGTGCTACGCGCTGCTTCTCCTGCCCACCTGGCTACTGAGGCGCCACAGAGCAATGTAGAGAAAAAGTCACAAGTTAGGATTGAAATTAAAAGTGTCTGCTACACTGCCCAGACACAACAGGAAGGAGTATATGACGAGAACCTTGTCAATCAATTCAGCCTGGAGAGACAGTGCAAGGCTCATGGGGAAGAATTTTTCCCAGGTTCGTCTGTGCTTGTTAACAGGAGAGACTGTTTCTACAGGGATACGATACACTTGATTAGAAGGGGTGCAAGAATATTTGCTGGTGCTATCGAGGAAGTGTTAGGTGGTTAAGAAAACCACTAGCCTGGGGGGGGGTAAGAAAACAGACTAATAGTAGTTGCAGGCAGGGATGAAAGTGATTCTTGTTTCTGATTGCTATCTGCCTGTTTAACTAGGTCCAATTAGTAATAATAAACATAAAGGCTGTTTGGTTAAAAATTTAAATTTAACAACAAACAGGCAAGATAACAGCTAGCCCAACAGATAACTACGAAATGAATTGTTGTTATGTTATTTTAGTTTTTAGGAGCATTAGCAACTAAGGCCATATTGCTCCGAGATATGCGGTGGTCATTCCCTGACCTTTCTGCATCCTCCGTATTTGGTGACGAAATGAATTAGAATATTATATAGAAAATAGAAGGCTAACATAATTTTCAATTTCAGTTGTGGTGATATTATTTATGCTTTCTTTTGGCTTTTAGCTTTCTTTTGCATATTTTCATCTACTATATTCAGATTATGCATATTTGCCATCCCCTGCTCGACCTCTTGCTAAAATTGCCCTCCCATATCTGAATATAGTGTTATCTATTTATTTACTTGTACATTTCCCCCGCCCCCACTGGGTTTTTGAAATTCTTTTACCTGTTTAACCACTACTTCACTTCCACTTTCTACTATCCCTTAAACTCCTCTTAGTTCTGGTACCTTGTGGACTTTTTCATTTCCATTTTAAAACACACACACACACACATTATTTATTCTACAAACCACACAATTATATATAGTAGAAGTAAACTGCAGTTACTGAATTATATGTAAAATTACTGAAAAAATTACTCAAAGAAAATGGGTCGGACCAAGTTTTGTAATTCCAAAGTATTGGTAAAAATATCTTTGCCTTTCTGCATTACTGTTGGTTCCAACGTATCGGTAAAATCTTTGCCTTTTTCTAGAAGATTGTCTTAATGCTAGCTATTACTATGACATTCACTTATGCATTTAAGTTGTTTAATCTTAGTTGTAACAGCACAAAATTCTTCACACAACTAATTACCAGGAACCCTACTAAGGGACGGGGATTTACGCCCCCCCCCCCCCCCCGATAAAATATTCCGAAGTAGTTTACTGTCTTTACCTATTCTTTTATCTATTTGCTTTCTAACTCTAATTTCTTCCGCCTCGAAATCTATTAGAGTAATTTGAGGGAAATTGAGGCACTACCACCATTGCTTTTGCCTACTCCGTTTGCCTGTTTCTTTGGCTTATGCCCTTTGCTTTTTCTCGCCCATTTCACATTTTCCTGCCCATTTAGCTACAGTAACAGAAACACTCTGTAATATGGTAAGAGTAAAGCTATCTGTAGGGGTACAGTTATATTTTGCCAGGCAACCATTCTTAAAAAATTTAATTTTTTTTTATTTTATTGTGCAAGTCATTTTTGGCATGTTAGCATATTAAGCTATCAGTAACTCTTTTTTTTTTTTTTTTTTTTAAATCCAAATTGACTTTTCGGCTATTCTATAGGCTAGATTTGGCATATATTAATAAGGTGTGACTGGCATGTAACTCACAGAAACAGATGGCTCATGTTGTTACTGATAGCATATATTGTGAGGCGCTAGCCGCAAGTTGACGTGCCTTTCAATGTAAGCCTTGTACAGTAAGGGCATCACGATACTCTTGATTTGTTGTTATGTTAATTTTGGATTAAGTATGGCTTCGATTGTTATGGTGGATTTTGGTTCCTTTTTAGGCTATGGTCACGCACTAATATTAGACTATATAGTTAAAATTATAAATATAGAAACATGGTACTTATATATATATATATATATATATATATATATATACACAGTCCATTCCGGTTATTTGGGACACATCGGGACTATTGCATTTTGGCTCGATTAAGCAGCTGCCCCAATTATTCGAAGTTTCACATAAATAGTTAAAAATACAACGTACCCCCCCCTTTATAATTGGTTCACTGTACAATCAAATCACGTTACAACGAACTCAACATAGTAAAGTACCGTTCACTATACGATGTGCAGTAAGCACTAGTCATTGTGATCACGTTTGTGAAATGAATTTTAATTCTATTAAACAGCGATTCTAATTAGCGAAAATAGGAGGAATATTATCCACAGGCTATAAAAGCAAAGATTTATTAAGCACGAATTTACCCCTTATTACCTTACCAATTAAAAAATTAAATGATATGTGAAAATCGGAAGAATATACGTGATAATCAGAATAATTAATACGTACTGTAAAATGTACGTTCGAACTAGTTGACATTTCTGTTCACTGACATTTGTAGGCCGGGTGAAAATTAATTTTTTTATATGATTGAAGATTTCATGAAAGTGTAAACACATTTCATCATAATAACCCACAGAATTCCAGCTGTCGGTATTATCGCAAATTCAGTAAGATCAAGTTTACCGTCCGTTTATGATAGATTTCACTAACAGAAAAGCCCAATAAACAGGTGACTGCCAATTGTTTTTATTGTTTTATGATTGTGACCTCCAGAATTTCGACCGAACCACATGGTACTGTCGGAGACAATCGTAGGGTAATCTCCAGTAGTGCGGTCTCCTGCCCCGATTAAACGGCATGCTGTCAGAATTAAGCAAAGTAAACACTGGCTATTTTCTCGATTGGTTTCTGTTTTTTAAGATTTGCCCCAAATAGACGGCTGCCCCGATTAACCGGAATCCACTGTGTGTGTGTGTGTGTGTGTGTGTGTGTGTGTGTGTGTGTGTGTGTAAATCAGAAAAATGAACAAGGAAATTTACCTTCAGCAGCATGTTGTAAACCATTGGAATGAACTGCCTGCCACAGAGAGTTTAGTAAGAGTCAAAACAGAATTGAATAGCCACAATTCGGCAATGGGACAGGTATGTTGTGATAGAGAGAAAAAAAATTTTTTTTTTTTTCCCCTTTTTTTGGCAGATGCAGAAAAAGAGTGTTTTGCTTCCTTGCATCGTTTAGCCATTATTAATTCTAACTTCACTGCCCTCAGCACATCTTCCACCTATTAAAAGGCTCTGTCTAATGAGGGCTCATACATAAATGTGTGTAACTCTCCCCTTAACTAGTAGTTCTTTAATCCTGAAATTTTCTTCAATGATACTGGCAAAGATCTTTGCACCACCCTTGTTCAAATGTATTGTTTATACAAAATAGTTTCCTTCTACATACAGTGTAGACCATGCTAATAAAATGTCCTCTCAAAAGGCATGCAGAGTCCAGTCTTGAGTTAATCCACAAGGCTTTTAATGAAGCATATAAAGAACATTGCCAGAACCAGCTATTGAATATGAAGCAACAAAGATCAAATTTTTAAACATATTACTTAATACTTGTATTTTAATCAGTCAATATATCAATATACACACAGTGAAAGAAAATCAGAGTGAAAACAATACTGATATGATGCCAGAATTCACTGGCACCATTTGGATCATAATGCAAAACCATTTTGGAAAACTCTCATACAGTCCTTCCTATAGTGCCTGAGCAGAATTGCAGACAAGTATTTTTTATTTATTTTATTTATTTTTTTTTTTTAATTCTGACCTAACTAATGTATGTTTTCAGCATGGTTCTATATTTATCCAACACATCATCAGTTCGTGTGTAATTAATACTTCCAACTTTAACAATTACTTCCAACATTAACAATGCTCTCTCTTTATCCCCTCCCCCCTCATAAAAACTGGTAATGTGTTGGTAGGATAATAAACTTTAGCTCCTAACAGACACACTCTTATTTTAATTTACCCATTCTTATATAGTCACCTAGTCAGATGATATCCTTTTAAACTGGAGAAGGCTGACTTGATTATTCTCCCCTGAGGCCTAAATTAGCAATGCATCACTTGACATAACTCGATACCTTGACAAGTCCAGTTTTATTTGTTCTCTAGGGTGTCTATCTGTTTATTCAGCAATTCAAGTTTTAGTTTTAAATCAGTACACTCCTCCCATCTGCCACCCAGAAAGACAATCAGTTGAGCAAGAATTATCTACTGTATTGACCTCTGAATACATGTCAAAGGTTGTATAAGCAATGAACCCATAACTTGCACAGGAATCACCTACATCCACCATTTGGATCTAAGTCATAACATCCTATGATGATACATTCAAAATGGATCTTGTAGCAACCAATATTAAGATAAGAATTTAAATTACACAATTAACTTAAAGAATTATTACAGAAATTAAGCAGATAAAAATAATCTACTACTGAAACTTAAGAATCTAAACTTTACAAGACACTCAAAAGAGCAAAATACAGTAGAACATCAATTATCTGAAACAAGGAACATTTGTGCTCCCTTCAGATAAACAATTTTATAGTTAACTGAACAATGAAAATTATTTTTTTTAAAAAGTTTACCGTACAGCACATTTATTCTATTGTATTTTCAACTTCTATTTTTTTAGTCATAACATGCTTTTTTTTTTTTTTAATAAGTGTGTATTTATACCTCTACGCATATTTAACATTATAGGTAAAAACATAAATCTGTTTATAAATATAATAATTCACACTTAAAAATTCAGTTATACAAAACATGTTTATCAAAGACTGTAACTAAATACATTACATATTTACTGACATCCAGTGATTACTACCTACTACTGACTGAGGTGTATAAGGCCTTCAATGGTCTGAGCAAGCTGATGGGATTCTTTCTCTTGCTCAGATTATGCACCTGAGGGGAGCATAAATTTAAATTGAGGAAAGACAATTGTAGGATAGATGTGTGGAAATTTGCCTTCAGCAAGCAGGTGGTTGATTGCTGGAACAAACTTCTATCTGTCATTGTGGAATTTGACAGCTTAAATAAATTCAAGGCAGAACTAGACAAACTTTTGGAGTGAATGGATGGGTAAAATGGGGAGGGTTTATTTTATTTTATTTTTTGGCTGATGCTGTATACGCTTGCTTTCTTGCATCACATGCCTCTAAAGTTAATCTAAAAATGCTAATGCTATATGTCCATTAATATACAGATGCACACAGGCATTGTTTGTTTTATGAGGAAGCATTGTTTAACAAATAATAGTGCACACAAAATACAGTAAGGCCACTGTATCCATGGGGGGATATGTTCGAAGACTTACCGTGAATGGTTGAAACTGAGGATATAAGCCAACACCTGCTGACCTCATATATAACGTGATTTTCTTGTATATACATACGTATAATAAAGTTTAATTGATAAATTAAACACACAGTAAGACATTACCAACATTAAATACAGTAATAATAAAGTACAGCAGACTCGATTTACTGGGACATTTCAAGACTCCAAATTAAAAAAAATAATAAAAAATTTACCAGAAATCATAAAATTCAAGTAATAACTAGAACAGATATTTTGCAAGTCGTAAATAAATGACAAGAAATGGCGTTATAAGTCATCATTGGGAGATTAGTGTA
This sequence comes from Mastigoproctus giganteus, assembly GCF_048544385.1. Classification (NCBI taxonomy): domain Eukaryota; kingdom Metazoa; phylum Arthropoda; class Arachnida; order Uropygi; family Thelyphonidae; genus Mastigoproctus; species Mastigoproctus giganteus. The sequence goes on from NC_143577.1 coordinate 246,824,280, forward strand.
CCTATTATCTTGCAACTCCCACTGTCTTCACAACTACCGCTCAAAACAAAAAAAAAAAAAAAAAAAAAGAGAGAGACACACCAAATGTTTAGTTTGATTTAGTGCGTCACATCGATTGTTGTGTTCCATCAACACCGCAAAAGGACAAATTTTGTTTTGTTATTTATGTCAGGGTTGTCAGATTTTTTTTTTTTTTTTTTTATAGTAACTATTTTTTTTTTTAGAAATCGTGAAAATGATGGGCAAACCCAAGAGTTGTGCTTTCAAATTAAACAAAAACTTGAAATTATTCAAGTTTGAAAACAGTGCATCCGTTAAATTTCTAAAGAACCATTATAATGCTGGTAACCAAACCATATGCAACAGTAAAAATAAAGGGAAGCTATTCGATTTAAAACTGACATCATAAAAAATAAAGGGAAGCTATTCAATTCAAAATCGACATCGGAAAAAATAAAGAGAAGCATTGTATTGGACGTGCGAGTAGTACAGGTTAAGTTTTTTCAGTGTTTTTTTCCAGGGTTAAAAGTGGGTAACTGAAACAGTGGATATTGAATCGCCAGATACGGGGGCACAACTGTATCTATTAATTTTTCTTTGTCTCAAGCTACTTCGATTTTTCTTAGCAGATAAATCCCTAAGGCTTCTTAATAACAGCACTTTGGGTGAATCATTCTTTTTGCATTTCCAACAACTTCAGTCCTGCTAAAAAAGTTGAAAATGCTTCACTCTATGTAGGAGCAGTTTTGTCCTCATCTAACTCCTTTCATTCCTATTCCTCTTCAGTAATATGTAGTAAATTACTATATTCCATTAGAACTTTAACTTGCATCTCAGACATAAGAAATCCAGTAATTCACATTGTCTATATTAAAATCTTCACATCCAGCAACCATTTCAAGAATTTCTAGAATTTGTGTTGAGGTGACTTGGGAACTAGGTGGATATTCATAAGTTTCAATTTTTATAATGAGAACGTCTTACTATCTAATAACCCAAGAGTATCCTTGGATTATTTGATATTAAAATACAAAAAAAAAAGTTGAATGTTTTAGGTTTAACCAAACACACTGGCCAAAAAAATATGAACTTTTGTATTAAGACAATCAGACAGAAGAAATGCAAATATATGCAAAGAAACTGTGACATGGGTGATGACGTGTTGACTCATTGAGTATAAAGACCACACAAGCTGTTCGACTGCAGTAATCTGAAACCAGAATTGGGGAGGGGGGATGCATAATCTATCAGATCATGTGTTTTCCCTTTTTAAGAGCTTTTTTCAAGGTCTTATTGTGGGTGCACCCTTTAGAAGAGCCATCATTCAAGAAACAAAAGACATAACTGGCTTCTCAAAGGCATCCATTGTACAGGTTTTTAATGACTGGAAAGCAAGCAGTTCTTCCATATCTCAAAGGCATATTTTTGTGGTAGAAAAACAATACTTCAAGAGCAAAGCTGTTATACTCTAAAGAGGACTTAATAAATAACAAAGAACTACAAGGTGCAATTGATCCTATGTTTTATCAATATTTGAAATATGTATTAGCTTCATAGGATGTCTTCTACACAATACTCTCCAAATAATATTGATTAAAAATAGTTAAAAAACAATTTCAACTTAAATGTTCCTCACTCTTCGCTCATGGATGGACCGACACCCCCCCAGGAACAAAGCCGAAGGCCCCAACCCCAGACATATCAAACCACCCACGAAACTCAGAGGTACTGAAGACATTGTCAGATATGCTATAGTTTAAAAGTAAACTTAAAAGATAAAATTTTGATAAAAAAAACACGGCAATGAAATAAAACCACTTTACATGAATTTCCTCCCTTAAGTGGACTAAACTTTTCAACACTTGTCTTGATCACAGGTTGGAATCAACTGAAGCAAGGTGTGTGTGCAGCGATACTAATAGGAGATTAATTGTTATTGTGCATGCATGCAAATTATCACATATCGGAAATGCGTTACGGTCGTCGAACACGAATAGAATTACTGTGTATCCTCATTTTCAGGTAAAAGTTTAGTGTAATTATGTTCAATATTTAAAATCTTGGCTTCGTTCAACAGGAATGTGTGCCCTTCATTTATAGCATGGAAAGCTGATTCTGAAGCCATCGCATATGACACCACAGCATGTTGCATGTCACTGATCCAAAGTACACCTGGTCAATCCTACGTACGTGGAATCACACTCTCCACATGAAATATTATATACCAGGTCACAAGTCTGTCCAGGTTAAGAGGAAAAAACCGAAAGATTTCTTATGTCGGTTTTTCTTATGTCGGAATTTTTGTGTCGGTTTTGCCACTACTTTAAATTCAGTATATCTTAGAACAGACCTGGGCAAAGCGTTTTGGCTGAAGGGCCACATTAGGAATTCAAAAAGAAGGCAGGCCGCACATAAAATACTACTTTTAGATATATATTATTTGTTATCATGAAGAAGAAATATAACATAAAAAAAATTATTCTCTAATAATCAAGAATTTAATGAGATGAATGGAACTGTTTTACATCTTTTAACATTATTTTAATTTCGGGTGTTAATTTTGTAGTTGAGATTCTTAAAACTGCTTGTAAATATTCATCAGTGATGCTTGATCGTAAAGCATTTTTATTTAGATTCATGATGGAAAATGTTTGTTCACATATGCAGGTTGATCCAAAAATAACCAACATTTTTCGGGCAAAATCTTTTATTAAGTTTGTCGAATTTGTCCGAATTAAGAGTATTGTAAAATTTACAGATTTCCTCACGACGGTGCAATTCCCTTAAAAATAGTATCACACTGCAGATCTATAATCTGAAGTTGTAGTTCACTCGGTGCACTATAAATTTCTATTGAAAGTGGGTGGCGCACTATTGCCAAACTTGTCTCAATTTTTCAGAAGTCACCAAATCTTCGTGAAAAGTGTTGATAATTTCACAATATTTTTCAAATTTATTTTCTGGGATCTTCAGCAACTTCATGATTGGAAAGTAGTCAACCTTGTTAATCAATAAATGTCAAAGGAACAACTGGAGTTTTAATTGAAATCCATTCAAACATATTACCATATCATGGGCGTATAAATTTTTCCCTTGTAACACGGTGTTGAAAGTATTTAAGTGTGTCACGATGTCCAGGGTAAACGCAAAATCACAAATCCAGTTATTATAAGTTAAGTCGGGAAAGTCCATAATATTTTTCAGTTTTAAAAATAGAATGATATCATCTTTAAGATCCCATACTCGCCGAAGAACTTTTCCTAAGCTAAGCCATCGAATTTGGCTATGACAAGGAATATCTGTGTACTCGGATTCAATATCTTGAAGAAAATTAACGAATTGTCTGTGTTTCAGGCCCCTCGATCGTATTAAATTTACTAGTTTAATAACACAAGATGTGACATGTTCAACTTTTAACACATTTTTACATAATACTTGTTGATGAATAATACAATGAATTGTAATAAAATTATAATCAGGATAATTTTCACAAATTTTATCCTGAATTTTCTTTAACGCTCCAACATTTTTACCTGTCAAACTTGGTGCTCCGTCAGTTGTTATGCTTACCATTTTGTTCCATTGTAAATTATACCTTGTTAAGCATTTTTCAACTTTTTCAAATATATCAGCTCCTGTTGTTTGGTCTTTAAGAGATTCCATTGAAAGAAGCTCTTCAATAATTTCAAAATTAGAGGTACATCCACGTATGAAAATTAATAACTGTGCAGTATTCTTTTGGTCATTACTTTCGTCGAACGTTTTTAGTCATTACGTTTTTAGCTATCGAGTACCATGTTATGGATTCTAATACTGATAATAATTGCTCATTCAAATTTGTATCGATACATTCAATTCTTACTACGGTTCGCCGAGATAAACTTATATTCTCAAATTTGTGTTTAATGTCAGGACATATAATTCCACAAGCTTCAGTCATACATTCTTTAATATAGTCTGCATCAGAAAAAAGCTGGTTGCTTTTTACAATTATATGAGAAATAACAAAACTTGCCTCTACAGTAGCTTCTTGTTCCTTAGTTAGCCACGTAAACACATTTTGTTGTCTAGATAAATTTTGAATCAATCCATCAGCAGTTTTCTTTCTCGCTTCTGGAGTTAAATTGGCACCATATTCGGAATGTTTAGTACTGAAATGTCTTTTAATATTGTACTCTTTCAACAATGAGACATTCTCCCGGCAGATGAGACAAATAGTCTCATTATTTATGTTAGCAAAAAAATATTTTGTGTTCCACTCTTCATTGAAGACACGATGCTCTTGTTGAATTTTTCGTTTTTTATTCATTTTCAAAAGGGCGTAAATATTATTTTTATTGCTACTGGCACCAAGATGATAATCGAAGATAACACAAAAAAACTAACTGCGAGATGACCATCAGAGAAAACAGACTGGAACTGAGGCCGGTCAGCAGTCCTATCCTATTACTCCACCACCGCAGCAAAGCCGTTGTCGTCATCACCGGTTGTCTGTTACTGTAGTTTCGCGCGGTTAGTTTATAATTGCAAATTATACCGTTATAAAAGCGCCCGTTGGCTGGCTCCGGTTCGAGCACAATTTCAAATTCTATCTCAATTTGAACAATACAGAGACGATAAAACAATTTACAAGTTGACAAATTCTATAATGTATTACATATAGAAATTTATTTTTCAAAAAGGCATCGCAAAAGGCATAAAATAAACTTTTCGAAAATATAATTAAAGCTCGCGGGCCACATGCGGCCCATGGGCCATAGTTTGCCAGGGCCTGTCTTAGAAGATTAAGCTGTTTATACCAATGGTCTATGTAGGGAATAGTAATGAAGTATTTTTTGTTAAGTGTGTTGCTATTTCCTGTGCTTTCTACCCTGTCTTTAGCCTGTATTTTTATCTGATTAATCACCAAAGAGGATATCCTCTATTCAAGAATCTAGTAGTTAATTCATCAATCTCTGTTTGTAAGTCGGATGACTGTGTAGAGGAATATTTGTGTGCATTAAAAAACTGATTAAATAAAATGGATCTTTTATATGAAAATAGATAGTAACTGCCATGGTGAAGGAACATCCCAGTGTTGGTAGGTTTGTGATAAATCTTGAATTGTATATTTTCCCCATTCCTTATAAGTGTAAAATTTAGGAAATTAATAGCCCTAGTTTCAACGTGTTCACCCAGTGTGAATTTCAGTCTAGTACGGATGTTACTGAGTGTCTTTAAAACGTCATTTGTAGTATTATCATCTGTGATAATATGTATATCATCCAAGTATCTTCCACAGTATGTTATACAAAGAAAAAACGGTGATAAATGTATGTGATCAATTTTTTCTAAATAGATCTCTGCTATTAGGCCACTGAGGCTAAGGCCCATTGGCAAAAATAAAATTTGTTTATAATTCTATCTTGGAAAGAAATGTAATTTGCTTCTGTCAAAAGTTTAACCAAATCAAAAATTTTTTTTTTGGGTAATCTGGTTTGAGAAATGCCAATAGTGCTATCATTCAATAATTCCTAAATTATGTCTAATGCATATTCTACACTACCATTTGTATATAATGACGTAACATCCAATGAGAACAATGTGACGTCCAGTCTGATCTTGCAATCTTTCAGATTAGTGAATAAGGTGTCATAGTTCTTGATACTGAATTTCAACATTTGTCTGAACAGTCTTATAATTTGATACAGGTCTGTAGCCAAGGGTGAAAATGTGGAGTTCTTGTAGGAGACTATAGGTCGAATGGGTTGACCCGGTTTGTGAAGCTTCACCTGCCTGAAAAGTACAGGTACATTATATGTTCTAGCCTTAAGTTGTTTTAATTGAGACATTGAGATAAATCATTTTTTCAATAAACGGTAAGGGACTTATATTGATTGAAAAGATTATTAAATTTGGTGGTGTCAGACTATATCAACTAATTAAGTTTAAATCACTGTCTATGACTCGGGTTACCTGTTGAATCAATAAATCTTTTTGTAAGATATCCCTGAGGCTGAAATCCAAATCCACTATCAACTGCGTTTTAAGAAGTATATGCAAAGGTAATTCAGCTCTTCCTCCAAAAGGGAAACTTGAGGTTCAGACAAAACGTGTGAAGAAAGGTTCATCACACATTTGTAAGTGGATATAACACAAATTGTTCAAGTGGGAGAAGGTTGTGCATGGTTAATATATGGATTCTGACCATGTGCTGGCATGTTGCACTTCGCTCATGTGGGTAGGGAGTGAGTATAATTTTGAATTGCATTCTGGTTTTGTAAACCCATGTTATTCCCATGCAAAGAAGTTGTATTGCTATTTCTGGTGCAAAGGCTACAAGGGTCATATTGCACATATCAACGAGATGGAAGTCAGATATGATGACTGTAAGAACAGTCAGAGACGATCATATAGCTATATCCATTTTAGGAAGTAGAAAAATGCCAGCAGATTTGCATCATTGCCTATGATATGACAAAGTGTTAAAAGTTCTTCAAGATTTCGTAGTTAAGGCTGAATGAGGTTTTCCTAAATTATGTCTAATGCATATTCTACACTAACATTTGTATATAATGACGTAACATCCAATGAGAACAATGTGACGTCCAGTCTGATGGGTGTATAGTGTGCAATCAACAAGAATGTGCTTGATTGTGAGAAGAGAGTTGCAGTGTGTACACTTTGGGGAGGGATCATTTCCTGTGAGAAGATAAAGATGGGTGAGGTGACTGTGACCGATTAGTACTCTGAATAGGATGACTTCTTCCTTTCTGTTTACACGGAAACTGGAAGCCCATAACTGTGGTTCAGTTTTTATTTGAAGGAGCTTGTTATTCAGTTGAGCTTTCCATAGAAATGTCCATTGTTCCTTACATATATTTCTTATATAGGATCTGTAGTCAATATATGGAATGTAGTAATCTGGAAATGCTATGTTGGATGAATGTTTGGCTAAAAAAAAATCTGCCTTTTCATTCCCTGATATCCCAGTGTGGCCTGGGATCCAACAAAAGATGACTACTTGCTGGTGATCATGGATATGCATCAGCTGAGTTTTAATGGTTTTTATTAAAGGATGCTTTGGTGAGGAGGAATTTTGCAAGGCTAAAAGTGCACTCTGCGACTCTGTATATATTACACTTTTATGGATGGACAGAAGGAGAATATTTTCTAAGGCAAGCTTAATGGCACATAGTTCAGCTGTATAACTGCTGCATTCACACACAGTGGTGAAGTGGGAAGTGAAACAGAGATGGTGTTATAGGGAAAGACAGCTGCAGCACCTACTCCACTCTCAGACTTTGATCCATCGGTGAATACTTTTGTAAAATGGGGTAATTTTGTGTGAGCAGTATGGAGTTGCTGTATATTGATATTTGCAAGCGAATGTTTTCCTCAGTTTAGGAAATAGCCGTCACAGGATTATTTAATAAAAGACCATGGAGGATCTGAACTGTGTGAATTTTGGAGGACTTTGTCAAGATGTATATATTACAAGTTTGTGATAATGCCTGCAATCTGATGCCAGTAGGCTGAACTGCTCTAGGTTTATTTCTATAGTACATTGTGAACTGTTGTTCCTTAAGTATCAGCCTAATTGGGTGGGTAGAGACTTTGAATTTTGGCTGCGTAATTTAGAATTAACATCTTTCTCCTGAGGTTGAGGGGAAGTTCAGGGGCTTCAATATAATGACTTTGTACCAGTGACATTCTATAAGCACCTATAGCAATCCTGAAGGAAGAACATTAAATAGGGACAAGCCACCCAAGCATGCTTTCCCTTGCGAAATCATATACAGGGGCACAGTAATCAAGGAAAGATCTGGTTAGGGCTATATACAAGTGAAGTAAGGTGTGATGATCTGTACCTCATGATGCAGAAGTACTAAATCTGAGTAAATTCTTTTTTTTCCAGCAAGCAGTCCATAGATGCTTAATGTATGCTGAGAAGTTTATTATCAAAAATCATGCCAAGGAGATGAAAGCTGTTCACAACAGTGATAGGATGATTTCTTAAGTGTATTTCCGAATCTGAATGCATTTTTCATTTGTTACAAAAATGAATAACACTTGATTTCTGATAAGATAGTCAGAAACCATTCTGTGCCATCCATAGCTGAATATTATTAATTGAGGTTTGCAGTTGCCTCTCAATAAAGCTCATATTCTGTGAACTGCAAGAGACGGTTAGATCATCGGCATAAAGGTATAAATTGACAGTATTGAGAATATTTTTTGTCATCTGATTTCTTCTTATTGCAAATAAGGTTGCACTTAGAACAGAGCCCTGAGGGACTCCTTCTTCTTGTTTATATGTTTTGGAAAGGACCTGCTGATAGTGAACTTGAAAGGTTCTCTACCGTAGGAAATTCTGTATGAAATATGGTAAGTGGCCTCTCAGTCAAGGGGATGAAGATCTCTCAGAATACAAAAATGCAAATTGGTGTCAAAGGCCTTCTCAGTGTCGAGACATACCATGACGAGATGTTTATTTCAGATAAACCCATTCTTGATGTTTGTTTCTGCTTTGATCATGAGATCTAGGAATGATCGTTTTTTTCTGAAACCAAATTGATTATCAGAGATCACATTTTGGGAATCAACATAACATGTTAGTCGACGGTGTATTATTTTTTCTAGGGTTTTACTTAAGCAGCTGGTGAGAGAAATGGGACTATAATTATTAGACCCATTTCTTCCCTCGTTTGGGTATTGCCAGTACAAAAGAGTAATGCCAAGAACAGAGGAATGAAAGTTCCATGATGATGAGATTGTAGAAGGTCAACAGCAAAGATAGTGATTTATTGTCTAACTGTTGTAGCATTATGTATACTACATCGGGGTCAGCAGCACTGTTCTTTGCAATGGATAGAGCCTTTCGAAGTTCTAGGATAGTGATTGTACAGTGGAGAGTATGTGGTTCTGAAATTCAGATGGCATTTCTCGGCTAAAGCCTTAAGCTTTTGAAATGATGGTTCATATGCCGTTGATTCAGATAACCGTGAAAATACTCTCCCCAGGGCATATGCGATCTCTGCAGGAGTAGACAGATCCAACCCATTCCACGTGAAAAGTGGGGAGGACAATGGAGGAAATTTTACATTTAATTGCCTTATTTTTCTCCATATAATTGTAGTAGCAGTATTTTTATTAATTGAGCTTGCAAACTGAACCCAAGAGTCTCCTTTTGCTTTCTTCCTAATATGGCAGGCCTTAACTCTTGTAGTTTCTTGTAGTTTATAAATTTAGCAGTGGTAGGATGTTTGCAGAATAAATTCCATGCAAGGGTTTTTCTTTTTTTTTTTTACATTCTTACAGTCCTCATTCCCCCAATACTTTCTGATTCTATGGATGCTTGACTGTGATTGTGGGATGGCAACAGATGCAGCTGTTAGGATCTGTTTGGTAATATGGCTGGCAACTTTGTCATTGGATAATATTTGATGGTCTGATTGTCGAAGGATACACGAGAAGTGTACTTTGCCCAATCTGCCTCAGAAAATTTCCATTTTGTGTGGTTTTCTGAAATTATGCAGTGTGATGTTTGAATTTTACAGATTATTGGGTAGTGGTCACTCAAGTGGATTATCCAGAGCTGTCCACTCAATACCAGGAAAGAGAATTGGAGAGCAGATGGAGAGAGCTATTGCAGAGACTGTACCTGTTGGGAGGTGGAAATAAGTTAGTGAACCAGTATTTAACATGGTTAGATTTTGTCTGTCGACGAGCATTTCAATGAGTTGTCCTCGTCCATCTGCATTGGGAGAGCCCCACAAAGGATGGTGTCCATTGAAGTCGCACAATAACCAGAAAGGAGTTGGCAACTGCAGAATAAGATCTTCAAGTTCATGAAGGGTACAAGAATGACTGAGCAGCAGATAGATAGAAACAAGTGTGAGCGTAATGCCATTGACTATTTGCATGGCAACAGCTTCAATAGCAGTTTGTAATGGAATGCCTTTACAAGGGATTCGTAAGTCTATGAGTATGGCTACCCCTCCATGACCATTAGCGGTAGCAGGTCTGTCTTGCCGAAAGAGAGTATAATTTTTTTTATCAAGGGAGACTATTATTATTATTATTATTGTTATTTGGGTTTTTTTTTAGGAGCATTAGCAACTAAGGCCATATTGCTCCAGGATATGCGGTGGTCATTCCCTGACCTTTCCGCATCCTCCATATTTGGTGGTGATGGGCTGGAACCCTGGTCTAATCAAGAAGCATGTGAAGCAAGGGAGACAACTGAGGTGTTAAATATGTCTCTTGTAAGCAGATCGCAATTTGATTATGGTGCAAAATTATAAAGTGGATGTCGTTGATATTGCTGTGAAAGCCTCTGCAGTTCCATTGGACAAGGTTTTCCATTGTTTTGGTTTAAATGGAGAAGCTATATCTGTCTGCTTTTTGGAAGTCTGTTTCAGGAGGTCAATTCTCATTTTATTTCTCTTTGAAAACACAGTTCTTGCATCTATTTCACCTTCAGGATGAATCTTCAGAATGGTTTCAGTTTCAGTTTTCTTTTTTTTTTTTTCAGTTTTCCTCTTAACTGCACATCTCATTTGTATCCATAAGGGAAGATTCAGCATGCTCTTTGTTAAAGGGATCAGAGTTTTCTGTTTGAATAGGTCTTATGGAAGTTGTATGGATAACAGGTGGTATTGTGACTGGCATGTTACTGAATCTATTTGAAGTCTGTTGCTTTGAGGACTGAGGTATAGAAGAGAGTAAAGTCCAAGCCTATTCAGAAATAGAGATGCTTGGCGGAATTGATGTATCAGTTTGAACCGATATTGTATGAAATCTTTCAGTAGCATTGGCATATGTACGTCTCGGCATCTATTGCTGTAACTGTTTTCTTGCTTCAGAAAATTAGACATTTTTTCTATCTTCTACCTCTGGGTTTTCTTTTCATATTTCCACTGTTCACATGTTTTAGAGAAGGTGGTTGCCTTTACAATTAGGGCAAAGTGAGGACTGCAATTTACAATCAGCTTGGGAATGCTCCTTCAAACTCTAGATAGGGCATACAGAATCACCTTGACAGAACATTTGGGAGTGTCCAAATTTCTGACATTTATAACATCTATGTAGGTCAGATGTATTAATGAGGCTAGTGGCAGAGAAGAGAATGTATGGGATGCATATAAAGTATCAGGCGATACAGAAGCCCATGGCAGGTATAAACTAGTCTGTAATCAAGTCATAAAGGAGGTTAGGCAGGTGAAGGCAGATTATGAGAAATCTTTGGCAAAGGATGCAAACAAAAACAGCAATGAGTTCTTTATTTATGTAAACTCTAGGAGGAAAGGAATGAATCAGATTGAACCATTTAACATAGATGGGTTGACTAATGATGATCATGCTCAGATAGCTGATAAACTGAATGAGTATTTTGCATCTACATTCACACATGAGGAGTTATTCAATGAGGGGAGTGCCAGAAGTTTAACAAATGCTAACAGGGAGCTAAGTGATTTTTAACAACTGAGAGCAAAGTGGAGGAAAAATTGTCAAAGTTAAACGTAAGGAGGGCACCTCGGGTGGACGGGATCTATCCAGTTATATTAAAGGAGGCAGCAAAGGAAGTAAGCAGGCTCTTGGCCATAATTATGAGAGCTTCCTTGGACTCAGAGGAGGTCCCCATGGACTGGAGGTGTGCAAATATATCATCAATTCACAAAGGAGGTTCAAAAGGTGACAAAAGTAACTACAGACCTGTTAGTTTAACTTGTGTTCCGGGGAAAATAATGGAATCACTTTGGTTAAAGAAGCATTGCAGGATCATCTAGACAAGACTACAGTAATAGTTAAGACACAGCATGGGTTGGTCAAAGGGAGTTCTTGTCTCACCAATTTGATTGCTTACTATGATATGGTCACAAAGGAACTGAATGCCAAAAATAATTTTGATATCATATACTTGTATTTTAGGAAAGCTTTTGATACTGTTGCACATGGAAGACTGCTGTACAAATTGGAGAGGTATGGCATCAAGGGTAAAGGGATGGTTTAGAGGGAGACAACAGAGAGTAGTAATCAATGGACACTGCTCTTCGTAGGCAAATGTTATTAGTGGAGTTATCCAGGGTTCGGTGTTGGACCCACTGTTGTTTTATATATTTATCAATAATACTGATGAAGGTATATCAGGTTTAATGTCCAAGTTTGCAGATGATACAAAGGATGGCAGGGTTGTTAACAACAGTAATGACAGTATGCTACTGCAACTGGATCTAGATAAGTTGGGAAAATGGGCAGAGAAGTAGCAACTGGAGTTTAACATTGACAAATGCAAAGTACTGCATATGGGCAGCAATAACCAAAGAGAAACGTACCAACTGGGTGGTACTACACTAAGGGAAGTGGAAAGTGAAAAAGACCTGGGGGTAATTGTGAAGCCAAATACAAAGTTCGCTGAGCAGTGCAGACGGGCTGCCAGGGCAGGTCATGGAGTCTTGTCAATGATATATAGGAATTTTGCTAGCAGGGACAGAGAGGTGATAATCCTGTTATACAAGGCAATGGTCAGGCCACACATTGAGTACTGTGTACAGGCCTGGAGGCTTCATTTTAGGAAGGATGTAGAGTTGCTAGAACAAGTACAAAGAAAGACAAAATTGGTGAGGGGAACAAAGGGGTGCTCTTACCAAGAAAGGCTTAAGTTCTGCAAATTGCAGTGCCTGGAGATTAGGCACCTGTGAGGTGATCTGATTGAGGTGTATAAGATCTTGAATGGGTTGAGCAAGCTGAATGCTGATGGGATTCTTCGTCTTGCTCAGACTAAGAACCTAAGAGAGCACAATTTCAAATTGAAGAAAGATAGTCGTAAAATAGATGTGCGGAAATTTGCCTATAGCCAGCGGATAGTTGATTGGTGGAACAGGCTTCCATCTTTTGTTGTGGAAGCTAATAGCCTAAATAAATTTAAGGCTGAGCTGGACAGACATTTGGAACGAATGAAATGGGAGGGGGTTTTTTTTTTTTTTTTTTGGCTGATGCTGCATAAGCTTGCTTTCTTGCATCGTTAAGTAAATTGTAAATTGCAGCCATTATCAACCCACTGCAGGATGGAAGCCTCCTCAACAATTCATGCTGAGGGAAAATGGACCATAATCTGCCACGCTGGTCCAGTGCGAGTTGGCAGATCAACCGTATTTAACAGTCAGGAGCTTGAACCCCAGTCTACTCAAAGAGCATGTGCCACTGCACTCCCGCTCCTGACCACTTGGCTACGGGCCTCTACTAATGCTAATCTTATTGGATTTGGAAATTTGGAATACATGGGCAAATGCGGCAGTTCAAATACCCAACTCTCACTGATGAAGGTAGGTTTGGTGAACTAAACGTCAGTATGAGGTTGCAAGTTGGAATAAGTTTGCCATCTTTCTTCAGCGTATTCTTTTTGCTTGTGTGACCTTCTTATCTTGTAATTGATTGACAATTTCCTCCTCTGAGACATTCATTAGATCCCATTCTGAGATGACACCTTTAGAGCTATTGAGTGTAACATGTGGTGACACTTTGACTGGAATTCTGCCAAGTGTGGTGAGTTTGAGAAGGGACTCAGTGTTTAGAGTGCTAGTGGTCTCAACAAGTAGGTCGCAAATTTAAGACCATTCTCAGGGAATCTGCTACATTTCCAGACATTTCTGTATGAGAAATGGCAATAAATTGCCTATGGTCTGATTTGTTAATTAATGTTGGATCAGGAAACGTGGATGTTCTATTACGGATGCATCCATCTTCAGTCTCTTTCAGTTGGTTTTGTCATCATCGAGTTGGTGCAAATCCACTGAATTTGGATTTGCTGTCAAAATCCATGTTTTGCTCCTTTTGGCCTAGGGGGTTTGCTTTACAGCCCAGGTTTATGGCCCCGCCCACAGAGAGCCAGATGCAGTGTCACAAGGTGACCTTGTGGCTGAGTTAATAAGTTAGTACTAATAGAAAAAGAAACTGAAAGGTGGTTTCCTTTTCTGGGTCTCTGCCTACTTCTTGTAGTGCAGAAGAGCTACTTTGATGGACAAATCAAAAAAACAGTTGTTGAAACAAAAAAGTAGAATCTATTCGCTGAAATGCTCTTTAGAGAAAATGCTTTTAGAGACACTAGAATCACTTTGCCATGGAACGTTTGGCATTCAGGGCCTATTCCCATGCAAAGAAGTTGTAGGTGACACATTACCTCCATGCATAGAAATATTGCTTGTACTGCTATGAGTCCGATTAAGGCTCTGTAATGTCTGTAATTTGTTAAAATGCCTGGTTTGTATCTCAGTTACCATTGCCTCATGTCTTAAATCTATAGGGGCCTTCAGGACCGCCCAATCCCTCAGATGTAAATATTTCTTTACCCTGTTGCAGAGTTGTTGTACTGCCTAAAATGTTTACTCTTAACTGCAAACTGTGATTCCAATGTGAGTTTAATGACACTATGTGATATGGCAAATGACAGTCAGTTTATCCCAGGAATCTTCTCTGATTAAAAGTGACTTTAGCAAATTTTGGTACAATATTCTCAAAAAGACAATACTTTAAAAATGCGAACATCATGAGATATGTCGTTTCTGTGCAAAGTATCAGTGTCACTAATGTACGCATGCACCAAATTGTGAAAAAAAAAATCTCCCATATTGACTGTTCAATACGAACACGGGTATTGTGTTATAACAATCGTTAAAAAATAAATTATAAAAATTAAAATTATGCGAATTATGAAAATGGAGAGGGAGAAGTAAATAAATAGTCAACATAATACAGAAATCAGAGTATAAAAGGATCAATTGATCCTATGTTTCCTGAAACAATTGATCCTGAAACACCCTGGAAATGAGAATACACAGTAATTCTATTAACATTCGACGATCATACCTCATTTCCGATTCGTGGTCATTTGCATGCATGCACAATAACAATTAATCTCCTATTAGTATCGCTGTGTGCACGCGCACACACACACCTCACTCCTCTCTCTCTCTCTCTCTCTCTCTCTCTCTCTCTCTCTCTCTCTCACACACACACACACACCCACCTCACATCAGTTCATTCCAACCTGTGATCAAGACAAGTGTCAAAAAGTTTAGTCCACTTAAGGGAGGAAATTCATGTAAATTGGTTTTATTTCATTGCCGTGTTTTTTATCAAAAAATTATCTTTTAAGTTTACTTTTACAACTTGATAAAATTAATAGCTAAAGCTTAAGTGACAGTACTCACCTCAAATAACCCACTTAGTTGTATGGTGTTTGAGGCGAAAGTTGTGGAAATTCAATTAGGTTGCATAAAAATAAAATTGTAGAGATTATTAAAACTGTAATTAAAAGTTTACCCAAAGGAGGAAGACGTCAGTGCTCCATCCCCTGGTTGTCCTATATAAAATTTGTTGAAACTGTGAAGAACTAATAAATAAAGCCAATAGTCATAATGGACGAGTTTCATAATAATGTCTTCAGTTGGCAATAATGAAGGAAAAAAAGAGGTTGTATACTTAAAGAGATCCTAAGTTCCCCTGATACATTTCAGGACATGTGAGAACTTGACATGTGCAAGGTTCCCAATGGGGGAAAGGTTTGTTGGAAGTTTCACGTTTAAAACATTTAATGTGGTGTTACGGCAACACTATTCTATAACAAGTGCTTCCTCTTGGAAAAGTTTATAACTTGATTTTAATTTTATAATTGTAATGGCTGAATCAATTAGAGGGTTGTGATTATGAGAATGTACATGCTGTGTGAGTTCTGTGCTGGCTTGATAAGTCTTAAAGCTATTGTGGTGATAATATGCACCTGTATTAGAAGTTTTAGATGTGCCGTATTTTGTGGTGGTACTCCCAATTTAGCATACGTTACAATCGGATTGGCATTTAATCAAGTAGATGATGTTGTTGATGTCGTGTATCAAATATTCATGTTTCTTTGTATGTGTTAAATATAATCCCCAGTTTGTTATACGATGAAAATGTTAATGGTATGTCTGTGTTGGCGAACACTTGACGAAGTTGTCTGGCAAGTTGACTATGATAGGGGAGGACAATCTATGTATTTTGTTGGTTGTTCTGGTTGGTATTATGATTATGCAGGTTATTGATCCTATTTTCTACAATGGATATTGTATGTCGAAACAACTGTGTAAAGGGTATTTCCTAGCTATGAACTTTTTTGTGAGATACTGTAATTCTGTGGCTAAATCATCATGTATCATCATTTATTTATTATTTATTCACAGTTTCAACAAATTATAGGACAACCAGTGGATGGAGCAGTGCAAGTCTTCCTCCTTTGGGCAATTTTTAATTACAGTTTTAATAATCTCTACAATTTTATTTTTATGCAACCTAATTGAATTTCCACAACTTTCACCTTAAACATCATACAACTAAGTGGGTTATTTGAGGTGAGTACGGTCAGTTAAGCTTTAGCTATTAATTTTATAAAGTTAAATTTTAAAATAACGGTACATTAAGAAGTTCTATCAATTAACTAAGTTTACTCTTACACTATGACATAACGACATAATGGCATATATGACAATGTCTTCAGTCACTCCGAGTTTCGTAAGGGATTTGATATGCCTGGGGTCAGACTGGGCCTTCGGCTTTGATCCTGGGGGTGTCAGTCCATCCATGAGTAATTGAGTGAGGAGCACAGTTAATTTCAAATTGTTTTTTTAATCAATATTATTTGGAGAATATGGTGTAGAAGACATCCTATGAAGCTAGGAGGTAATCTGTTACATATTTTAAATCTAAGGAGGACTGTGTGCAAAAACAGGACATCCAGTGAGTGTGCAGCAAACAACATCTGAATTCAACCAAGTCCAGAATTGTCCTATTTCAACCAGTACCATGCACAGGGAACTAAAGTAATTGGGTACTGGCAGTCACCTGCCTATTTGTAAGCAACTTTTTGCAGAGAAAAGCAGAAAAATCTGCTGGCAGCGGTGCCGAGAATGTCATGATTGGACAGTGGAATGGTGGAAGAAAGTCGTGGTCAGACGAATCATGATACACTTTGTTTTGCACTGATAGTAAGCAGAAAGTGTGGTAAGAACATCATGAAATGATGGGCCTACTTGTTTTGTTACGACAACACATGCATGGAGGTGGTATCACAGTATGGGGAATGTTTTGTTGGCACAGACTGTCTGCTGATACTGGTGGAAGGTCATTCGGCCTTCCACCAGTATCATCAAATGATCCAGGGAGTACCTGAATTTGTATCTGATTGACTGCACCCTACAATGTTACAATTTTATCCCAAAGGTGATGGCCACTATGGATGACAATGTAACAGTGCATCATGTCAGAATCATGCAAGAATGGTTCAGAAAATATGACACAGATTTCCACCATCTTCCCTGATCTCCACATTCACCTGATATGATGGAGAGAGCTATTCAACAATGAAATCTTCCTTCAATTTTGTAGCAACTACATGATATTTTGCTGGAAGAATAGTTACAACTAAAACAAAATGCACCAAAAAACCTTATAGAATCCACTGCCGTGCCACACACTTGTGGTTATCAAAACAAAGGTGACCTAATTCAATACTGAATAAAGGTTTATATTTTTTTGGCCAGTGTGTGTAAATGTGATACTCTGAATTAATGATTAGTGAATTGGTTAAAAAAGTAATTACATGGGAATTAATTATTTACTTACCTAGCAGAAATTCTACTAAAAACAGCATTAAAATTATTGAGGCTTAAGGCAAAAAGAACTTTGGATGCAAGGTTTTTTAGCTGTATTACCATGGGATTCTCACTGGGCATATCTATAAACTATAAGAAAAAATATTACTTTCAATGTATCCATTAACTGTATTAAGAATTTAAAATGTGCAATATTTTAACATTCAGATTAATTCAAATATATACATAGAGAACTTAAAAATATCAGTTTTTAAATAACATGGTCAATTTTAATTTTTTTAAGTTATGCCTCCACTGTTTATCAAAAGAGTAATATTCTTAAAGTTGAAATAATTCTTCCTTTTCAATTTTTGAAATTGAAAAGGAAGAAATTATGATATAGGTTCTTTTCAGTAAAAATGGGAATTACTACTATATCAGACTGCTAACTTATAAAGCCTTTAATATAGTATTTTTATGGTCTTTTACAAATTTTTTTTTAAATGCTCTGGATCATGTTTGTCCACCTGAAATAAGCTTAGTGATTATTATTACAAAATTGCCAGCAAGTCATTGGAGACACTACTGCCCTGCTAGGGTGTTCATAAACAGCAGTATCATAAAATAAATAACAACATCGAAGAAGAGTCTTTAATAAAAATTTCACCGATAAAATAAAATAAAACAAACAAATAATTTGAAAAACAAAAGAAGAGAATCACTAAGAATACATATAAAAATAATAAAAGCTATAAAGATTCATATAAAAAGCTATAAGAATAATAAAATCACTAAAGTAATAAAATATACACACAAAGTAGCTCCAAGAATGATACACTCTTTACAATTTAAAAAAATAATAATAAATAGTACAGTAATAATCATTGTATAACAGAGAATCCAATAAAAGTGTGATGAAAAGCACATAAGGGAAAACTTGTGTGGATCAAGAGTGACAAATAAAAAAGAAATGAAAAAAATGGACAAAAGAACAAGAAAGGAAATGGGGATTTGAAAAAAATATATATGGGAGAGAAGACAAATAAGAGAAGTAAAGGTAAAAAAAAGGCAAAGTGCAGCCATTATCAACCCACTGCAGGATGGAAGCCTCCTCAACAATTCATGCTGAGGGAAATGGACCATAATCTGCCACGCTGGTCCATTGTGGGTTGGCAGATCGACCGTATTCAGCAGTCAGGGCTTGAACCCCGGTCTACTCAAAGACAGTGTGCTACTGCACTCCCGCTCCTGACCATTCGGCTACGAAGTAAAGGATAGGAAGGCATCTGTCAGACTCTGGGAGGAAAACAGACAATATGTATTAGTCAAACAATAAGAATGCTGCTATCACTCATCATGTTATATGGTCCTTGAGGCTTGTCACAGGCATTCTCTCAGATATGACATGCTAGGGTTTGCAACCTGGGAGTCTAAAACACCAATGTAATGTAACTCATATTCAGGTGACACTTGTGAACCAAGTTGACCAAATTTCAATGAAGTCTGATCATTCTGTGACAGCCAGATTCTCTGCTTGAACCATCGTGATGGTGAGACTGTTAGGAACCCAAAGCATAACACCCAAAATGCTATACCTAGAAGACTGGAAGTGACCACCCAGGTGTGAACCAATGCAAGCAGGAGTCGAGGAGTAGCATTCACCAAATGCAGAAAAGTTGTTCCTCTGTGTTAAAAGACAATACTAGGTGGTAAATGACTCTCAATAACTGATGCAATGCCATCACTTTGCTTATTGGAGGCTTGAAATAGTGAAACCATTTTTAGTCTTCAGAGCAAAGTCTCAAGGTCTTACCTTCCTTAGATTCAGGAAAGCTCGGGAAGGTACAGCTCTAAAAAAGTGTTTGCAGCACAGCCACTAGAGAGTCCACTGGATCAAATCTATTGGTAATGCTCCAGGACGCATCAGAATCAGCTAGCATATAATCTCATGCCTCTACTTTGCCAGATAGTGACTGGAGGGGGACTCCAAGGTAGTGTGTATATCAGTAGCACTGTCAAGGTCATGTTACATCAAGGAGAGGGTCTACAGAAAGGATAGATGGGATAGGAAGGGAGGAGGGATTATGCTATTAGTTAAGAAACACAAAATCCAAGGAAGTGAAGCCAGTTGACATTGCTGGACAGTGCAGTGTCAAGTCAGTTTGGTGTGACATAAGCATTGGGAGATCAAAATTGAGAGTAGGAGTGTGCTATAGGCCTAATGACTCTGATGAGTATAATAAGAAACTGTACAGGAAAATAGAGTGGGATAGTAAATCAGAGAGTCTTATAATGGGGGATTTTAATTTCGCAGATATTGACTGGAATTTGTGGGTTGGGCACTCACACACTAGAAAGGCTTTTGTGGATTTATTGGATGATTGTTTTCTACATCAGCATGTTCGGGAGGCAACTAGAGGGAGCAATACTCTTGATTTGATTATCAGTAGTGATTCTTCATGCATTAAGAATCTACAGATAGAGGAACCACTAGGTGGCAGTGATCACAGAGTGCTGAAGTCGGAATTACTCAAAGAGGTAACTACAATCAGGGGTAAAGGGAAGGGTTATTGCTTTCGTAAAGGTGACTCCGATGGACTGAGAAAGTATTTAAATTCTATACAGTGGGACCAACTGATGATGTTACCAACAGCAAATTCAAAATGGGAAGCATTCAAAAAATTATCTTCGAAGCTACTAGGCTTTACATATCAACTAAGAAATATTGTTCAAGGTTTAGGCCTAAATGGATGTCAGATGAACTAATGAGACATATGGCAGAGCAGAAAAATACATGGGATACATATAAATTAACACGCGACACAGAAGCCTATGATAGATATAAGTTGATCTGTAACCAAGTTACAAAGGAAATTAGGCAGGCGAAGGCAGATTACGAGAAATCTTTGGCAAGGGATGCAAAGAAAAACAGCAAAGAGTTCTTTACTTATGAAAACTCTAGAAGGAAGGGGATGAATCAGATTGGTCCACTTGATATTGATGGTTCAACTGTTGATGATCCTGCTCAGGTAGCTAACAAACTAAATGAATATTTTGCATCGACATTCACACATGAGGAGTTATTCAGCGAGGGGAATGCCAGAGGTGTATTCAACTCTGGCAGTAAGTTAGATAATCTTGTAATAACTGAGAGTAAAGTGGAGGAGAAATTGTTGAAGATAAACACAAGAAAGGCACCTGGGGTGGATGGAATCTATCCAGTTATATTAAAGGAGGCAGCAAAGGAAGTAAGCAAACCCTTAGCCATAATTATGAGAGCTTCCTTGGACTCAGGGGAGGTACCCATAGACTGGAGATGTGCAAATGTGACCCCAATTCACAAAGGAGGATCAAAGGCTTACACAAGTAATTATAGACCTGTGAGCTTAACTTCTGTTCCAGGAAAATTAATGGAGGCACTGGTTAAAGAAGCACTGCAGGATCATTTAGACAAGACTTCAGTTATAGCTCGGACACAGCATGGTTTTGTTAAGGGGAAGTCTTGCCTGACCAATTTGATTAGATACTATAAATAAATAAATAAATTTTCTGTTTATACTCTGATGCAGTCACAAAAGAACTGGATGCAGGGAATAACTTTGATATTATATACTTGGATCTTAGAAAGGCTTTTGATACTGTTGCACATGGAAGACTGCTGCACAAATTGGAGCAGTGTGGCATTGGAGGCAAAATGCTCCTGTGGATAAAGGGGTGGTTGAGGGGGAGAAGACAGAGTGGTAATCAATGGACACTGCTCATCATGGACTAATGTTATTAGTGGAGTCCCTCACGCTTCAGTGTTGGGTCCATTATTGTTTTCTGTATTTATAAATGATATTGATGATGGTATATCAAACTTAATGTCGAAGTTTGCAGACGATACAAAGGTTGGCAGGGTTGTTAAGGACACTACTGACGCTATGCTGCTCCACCAGGATCTGGAAAGGTTGAGCAGATGGGCTAAGAGGCGGTAAATGAATTTTAACATTGACAAATGTAAAGTACTACATATGGGAAACAGCAACCCCAGAGCAATGTATCAACTCTGTGGTACTACCCTGACAGTGGTAGAGAATGAAAAGGACCTGGGGGTAATTGTGCAGGCAGTTATGAAGTTCTCTGAGCAGTGCAGATGGGCTGCAAGAGTAGCTCATGGTGTCTTATCAATGATATACAGGAATTTTTCTAGCAGGGATAAGGAGGTGATTATTCCCTTGTATAAGGCAATGGTTAGGCCACACCTTGAGTACTGTATACAGGTCTGGAGGCCTCATTTCGAGGATGTAGAGCTGTTGGAATGAGTAGAGAGAAGGGCAACAAGATTAGTGAATGGAACAAAGGGTTGCTGTTACGAAAAAAGGCTTAAGTTTTGCAAATTACGGTGTCTGGAGACAAGGCACCGGCAAGGTGATCTGATTGAGGCGTATAAAGCCTTAAATGGTTTGAGCATGCTCAATGCTGATGGGATTATGCCTCTTACTCAGAATAATCACCTGAGAGGGCATAAATTCAAATTGAGGAAAGACAGATGTAGGATAGATGTGCGGAAATTTGCTTTTAGCCAGCGGGTAGTTGGTTGGTGGAACAGACTTCCATCCCTTGTTGTGCAAGTTGATAGCCTAAATAAATTTAAGGCTCAGCTGGACAGGTATTTCGAACGAATGGAGGGGTGAATTTTTTTTTTTTTTTTTGGCTGATGCTGCATAGGCTTGCTTATGCAGCATAAGCTTGCTTTCTTGCATCATATGCCTCTACTAATGCTAATCTTGCTGTATGTATGCAATAATTTCATTACTTCATACATGTCCCACCTATTACTACTGAATTTGGTCCATGAGGCATGAGGCTGTCACAGACATTCTCTTAGGTATGCAAGCTGGGTTTGCCACCTAGAAGTCTAACATGTTGATAGAACTGATATTCGGGTGACACTAAAGTCAAGTGGATCTAATTTTGATGAAGTTCAGTCAGTCTGTGACAGCCAAATCCACTACTTGCAGCTTCACAATGGTGGGATGGTTAATACCCCTGGGTATAACCACCATGTGCAAGTTCTGATATGCGGCACCTAGAATAAAGGTGACCAACCAGGTGTGAACCAACATAAGCAAGGGCCAAAGTGTGGCACCCATACCACAAAGAGGAATGTCACCCCTCTGTGTTACCAGACAATATTACTAATACTAAGTGATAGATGACGCTCATCAACTGGTGTGATACCACACTTTGCTTAGTGGAGGCTTGAAGTGGTCTAACCCAAGTTTGGTCTCCAGAGTAAAGCTCTCATCTCTTCCATCGTGTAGTATGATTGATATCTTTTGAGGTTATGATGGACATCATGGCGAGATCCAATCTTCCTTACATTTCAAGGGTACAGCTCTAAAATGGTGTTAAATAGTCCACCAGACCGAACCTCACGCGCACGGAAGGCGGGAGCCTTCCGTGCGCGTGATTGTTCGGGTCGGGTTATTTACATGCTCCGCTTACTTCAATTGTTTTAGTTTCTTAAACTAGTGTAACCATCTTAATTTTCATCTAATGTCTTAGATCTATATTCATAGCTCATGAAGAGTGAAAATCAAAGTGCTTTAGCTACTATTTCGTCCAGTAATTTTGGATTTCCTGGCAGAATTGCTAAAGTTGAATCGGACCTTATTGTTCGCCATTGTGAGTAGAGCGTATTCATTTACCCGTTTGAGCCCACATACTGTGAAAAATAAGCGGTCAGCTCTTCACCACCCTACTTAATCCTAGCCTGAAGGAACATTCCTGGGTCAGTAAGTACTCTGTTTTTACTTTGTCAGCAACCTTGCCATATTTCTCCCTGTAGTGTTTAGCGATTTTTGGGTACAATGCCGGCGAAAAATATGCAACCCTGCTCGAGCTGCGGAAAACTTTCCGACTGCCTAATAAAATGTTCTTCATTATCATGCCAGCTTCTTTTTTGCAATTTTTGTAGTGGCATTAAAGATCTAAAACGGACAGCACAACTTAGGAAATCAAAATGGAGATGTGTACCCTGCCGCAAGCAAAATAGGGATTCGTCAGATACAGCTGACATATTGGCTGCTCCCTTAGTGCATCTGCCTCCCTCCCCCACAGTTTCTCCTTCTAGAATGCTGATATGTGTGGTGACGTCATTGTTAATGACGTCACCACACATATCAATTCCACTCTCAGTGAACCGGCTACGAATAGCAAGTTTTTGCCTGGGGTTACTGATAATTATTCTCAAACGGAATCACAGGCTCAAGTCAGCTGCGCTTTTTGCGGGTGTAACACTGAGAAACTTGAAACTATTGAAGGCATTCTAAGAAAACTGTATTCAGAAAATAGCTCGCTAAGGGAATATCTGAGCCAGCTTGAAGATTGTCAACGAAAGTCCTTGAGCGTACTACAAGGTCTCTTACCCGTGAACACTAGACTCCCTTGCCCTGGCCCACTGGAATGCCCATCTCCCACATCCGAGTCATCGCTACTACCCGAAACGGATACATTTACACTCTCTAAAGACAGCGCCTATAGCGCCATGCTAATATCAACGAAACGGAACTCTGACATTGCAGGCATGAATGGAGCACAGCAAGGCCAGATGCGCAGACCTCAACCAAAGCAAGCATCCCCACGCCAACAGTATTCCAGAAACAGCAAAACCACCTTGATTGGCACGAGAGTAGTTAACACTAGCCTCAGAATACGAGATCGCCAAGCCACCAGCAATACTCATGCAAATATCTTCATTAGCAGGCTGGATCCGTTGACAAGAGTTGAAGAAATTCAGGCACTATTGATGGAACTAGGCATACCGGTAAGCCTTTCAAAATCAGTACCAAGCATCCGTCTTATGCTTCCTTTAGGGTTCAGATTGATGGGCCTAATTACCAACAATACCTCAATGCAGAATACTGGCCCAGGGATCTGTTGGTAATGACATACTATGGGACACCAAAGAACAAGAACTTATCAAGCCCGAACCCCATTCCACAACAATGTATAACTACACCAGCATAGCTACCTGTCCTCTCTACTCTAGCGGAGGCTCCCAAATTATATCCGAGAGCGAGTGCAACTTATGGATGTCTAACGTGGAGATGACGAGCGAACATCGGACCGATTGCATTCCAGTTAGAATATCCAGAATGAGAGCACATTGAATGCGACATCGATCCCGGGACAAGATTTCAGATCATTATGTGAAAAGCAAATACTGTTCCAAGAGTAATCTCACCATAGTACAACCTTCTGTCGAAGTAAAAATTCGATGTTTCCTACAAAACATCAGGAGTGTCAAAAACAAGCTAGATGGTCTACTTGATTTGCTTTCCTGCTCGGAGTACGACTTCGTCATTCTGATTGAAACCTGGCTCAGAGATGAAATGGAAATTGCTGCCTTCACCTCAAATCTTGGCTATCACACGCTGGCTGCTAATAGAATTGGGAGACGAGGTGGCGGTGTAGCAATCTGTCAAAAGAGTTCACTACCCCTGATTAAAGCATCCACTTATCCAGGATGTGACATAGAAGCTGTTCTTGGAATCTACCGAATTGCTGGTTTGTCGATCTCTGTGTGTGCCGTTTATTTACCTCCACCAGTTTCTGCGGATTCTGTACTTAATCTGACAGCATGGCTGTCATCCACAATCAATAATCGGCAAAAGCTCATCATCCTCGGAGACTTTAACCTTCCACTGCCAGCCACAAAGAAGATCCTAGATACTCTGTCATTGAACATGTCGGAAATGGGCATTGGTCTTATTCATGTTCCTCCCTCACACGGCGATGCCACCCTGCAGCGCATCTTCTCAAACTGTTTAATAGAGGAAACTCTGACCATAACTGAGAACGTCTTCCCAACCGATCATGTTCCGATTGCTGCGATGATATCTCTGCAGGCACCTAAGGATGAATGTACACAAGTACAAACTACGAACACTGTTAGGAGAGTATACAATCCAAAATACATCAACATTGGAAAAGTTACTACCCGTTTCCAACTTTACCCATGGAACATACTGGCTGAGCTTAACATAGCATACTGGCTTTCGAGATGGATGGATGGTCTGCAATGTCCAAAACTTGCATCCTTAGTCCCCACTCAAAGCCATGGTGGAATGACCTCCTGACCAAGGCCTTTAGGGAAAAATAGGCAGCCCATGCCTCTTACAAGAAGTCGCCTTCACAAGAGTCATATGCCAGATTTTCCAAGGCAAGGATGGATTTCCAGAAGAGGAAACAATTTTCTGTTGAGAATTTCATGAACGGCCGGCTATCCAGGGGAAAACATGTGTGGTCCACTAGCCATACTTGCGCCCCTCTATCTTTAGATGTCCTGGAATGGTGTGAGCATGTGCTGCGTTTTAAGCGAGATCACCGTGTGTCCGAAGCATATCCTTGGAACGAAGCGTTTAACATTTCTTCACCTACTAGTAATACAGAAATTTCCGAAGAACAACTAATAAAAATAATAAATTCACTACCTGACAAGTCCACCATAGGAATTGACGCAATACCTCTGTTTAGTCTAAAAATTGCTTCTCATTTCATCAGCAAAGAGCTCACTCAACTCTACAACAAAGTACTCAAATTTGCACAGGTGCCTTCAAGCTGATTATCATACAGAGTCGTGGCAGTTCCAAAAAAGCCTCGTGCGAAAAGACCGGCTGACTTCGGACCAATATCAATTGCCTCTCCCTTCCTGAAATGCCTCGAGAAGTGCATCAATAATGATGTAGCACTCTCAATCTTTGCGCATAGGCCAGAACACACCCATTATGCCATGCCTAATAGATCTACGGTAACCTGCCTACAGTCATTATCACAGAAAATACTTCAGGCCTGGAATGACAACGAAGATCTTCACACCATTTTTCTGGACATGAAATCTGCTTTCGACTCAGTCCAAATAAAACCCCTTCTTGCCTTACTTGAGAGATTCTACGGGATATCCGGAAATATGCTCGAGATCCTCAATAATTTGCTATCTAGGAGAATGCTTCACTTCAAAGGCAATGGCGTTCAAGTCACTAAAAGCGTCGAAGTAGGGATCCCACAAGGTGGTTGTCTCTCAGCTTTGTTATTTGCAGCAATATTCGTTCCACTAATGGATCAAATTCCAGGGTTCCTATGCTGATGATATTGTTTGCTACTTGCCATGCAGATGCAATGTTGGTCCTTCACAAGAAAGACAAACCGCCTCTGAATCATTAAACAGCTACCTAAATACATTCTGTAAGTATGCTAAATTTTTTGGCCTGTCAGTCAATCCAGAGAAGTCAAACTATCTCATCTTTACGCCAAGTCGGATGACTTCTACTGATACTGAATCTTCTCTACTTCCGGAATTGGCAGGAAATGTCCTGACTCCCACAGACAGTGTCAAATTCCTAGAAGTAATCCTGGATGCCAACCTCACCTATAAAAAAACAAACCCAAGCACAGTATTCCAAAGCCCTAAGAGCATTCTGGGGAATGAAAATTGATCTGTGCAAAACGCACAATAAGAAAATAATCAAGAAGTACCTCACAACTTACTTCTGTAGTGTACTCTCCTATGCCGTGGAAGTTTGGTCGGCGGCACCACCCACCAGCCTCAGGAAACTATGGGGCCTCGAATTCTGGGTGCTGAAGTGGGCCAACCTGTGGTCGCACCAGAACTACACAACATCTAAATCTACTCTCTGCTGCAACCTGCAATATACGCCCATAGTCCACAGAGCCCATGTGCTAAAAATAAAGTCATTCCTTCATCTGTGCTCAGCTAAGCAGGATCACATCAACATCTGGAACACGGTTGGTTGGCGTTTGCCAGGCAGACATCTCCGTAGTACTCCCTCCTTATGCTCAAGGCTCCAGCAGTTACAGAATTTCAAGAGACACTTCCCTAATGTGACTCTGGACACTCTCAACTCGCTCAACATCGACATCGACCTGTGGACGATAGACAAGGCATACCGAGATGGCATCTTGTCCTATCTTGCTGTTTGTAAAGGACATTTGTGTAAGTGCCGATTTTAGTTAACTTATATAATTTGTTTCTGCTCAACTTGTATTCCTTTTTCGCTGTAATTACTACTTCATTCATTTTTACATTTTGACTATTATCTTTGCTTTGATCTATTAATTATTATTTAGTTATTATTATTACTTTATTTTTTTATTATTATTAATATTTTTTTATAAATCAAAATCACTTGTATAAACAACTAATTGTAAGATTCCTCTGGCTTTCTGTGTAAGGAATCACTAGTGTATAAAATTTATGTTAATAAAGAATCTTATTATTATTATTATTGGTAACTCTCTAGGAGGCTTCGGGATCAGTTAGTGTAAAATCTCACTTGTCTCTAATCTACCAGATAGAGACTTCAAAGTCTTCAAAGTATATTGTTTTTGGGCAGTCTCCAGGGTTTGCCCTATTACCGCGGTATCATCTGTAGGTTTTAAAGTATTAAGTGAACATTATGTTGAGTGCTGTTTGCCAGCACCTGGAGTCTTAGCAGCCAGGAGGCAGAAACAAATATATCCGGCATCCTGACTCCTGTCCCTAGCCACATCATAACTAAGTGAGGTTCTCAGAACCTCTATGGAATCAAGGGAAAGGAAGAAGTAGGAGGATTGCTTAGGAGGAGGAAGAAACTATTAGTGAATAGAAAAGTTCTTCGAAGGGTAAGGAACCTTCAGAAGAGAGAAAACAGCTGAAGCTACAGAAAACAACATAAATTAAATTACAACCCTGCTGGCAGGTCAAGGAGCCCATTCCAAAACCTGCCAGAAAGCAAAATAAATAACCTCTTATTTTACATGTTATGTACAAACAAAACATTTCATTAGTCAAGTTAAATAAACTATTTAAATCATCAAGGGCCAAACACGCCAAGAATTAGGTTTAGGCAAAAGGTGATTAAGGATTTATACTTAATTAATATGAAACAATCATATATAGGAAGCAATTATTAACTACACTATTTACAACAATTCATGTTGGCCACTCCAAACAGACAGACGGGGACCTGGGAGCTACCAGGACAAATAATTTACTGTTAAGGCGGGCAATGAGAAAACTGTCTGAGGAGAAGAGAGGAGCCAAGATGAGAAGAACAAAAACAACAAAACTGAGAATACCATAAAAACAAGAAACAATATTTACACATATATACAAAGTCAAGTATCCAAGCATTTCGATACAAGAGCAGTTAAACATATTTACACAAAGAACAAGAGATCCAAACATTGGATCCAACAAAAGCAAGTATGGGGGTATTCTACATCAAATATTGGCAGAATACGCTTCCAAACACAGGCCACAGAGACTAGAGCAGAAAAATTTCCGCAGGCGATGAAGACCCAGTAGAGGGAGAAGGCAGTATACTCAGAACAAGAGAATACACTGCAAAATAATTAAGCTATATACAAAAGTTCCACTCAGAAGCCAACAAAATCTGTAAGGCACTAAGTAAAGCATAGAAAAATATCCCCCAAGTGTATAAAGTTATAATTTCATTACGAAGCCACAGAGTCCAAGCTATGAGCTCTGAAGACCAGTAAGAAAGAAGATTAGGTCAATTAGCCTGGGAGACAAAGTCCCACACACTAAGATAACACTAGAAAATATTTACACATTTTGCGCTATTGATCAAATGATTTGACAAATCAAATGGTCTCAACTGTTTCATGACCAGGAAAAACATAAAATCACCTGACAAGATTGAGTCAACAATACAAATCAAAATCAATCCTGGAATATTCAGGAAAAATTTAACAAAGCATATATACAAATATTTACATATAAACAAGTGCATCTCAAACAAATAGTAAGATGCAACAGTAAATACAGTCTTCAAATTAAATTCCAAGCCAAACATAGCAAGTTAAAGACAAACAATTGCAACAGCATAGAAACATGCTAATTACAAAAGTAGGGTTGCAGCACTGGGAAAATACAAGATCTGTGAGGTAGACCATAGAAGGTTACATTACAATTTAGGACAGTTTATGCTAACCAAGCAGGAAGCAGAGCAAGAATCAAATATAAAGTAAAATTATTACCAAAAGGAGTAAAACCATGCATTTTAATTTTAATGACGGAGAACAGAAGCTCCAAAAACATTAAAATGAAGGAAAATTCCAGAGTAGTTTAGAATTCAGTTCAAAGTGCTAATAATTCTTGCCCTGCGCCTGAAAAGCTGATCAGCAAAAGTGTTATAAAGTATGATAAAGCGTCCCTGGAACCAACGAGACGAGGGAAATCTTCAACATTGTAAATATTTAATCCCAGGGCAAGATGAAGTCTAATGTCCGTATATAGGACACAATTCAGGATCAAATGTTCCACCATCTCCTCAGAGCCACATGGACAAAGAGGAGAGGGGACCAATCCAAATTTAAAAAGTTTAGAATTCAGGCTACCATGGCCAGAAATTAAAAAAAGAAACATACAAACTAAATTTCAACCAGCTCGTAGATTTTTCATAAGTATATACAGAGGGGAAGAAGGAAAAGATGACTACTAAAAGGAGAAGCCTCCCAGGACCTTTGCCAATCTTGGACAAAAAGGTTATAAAGTCTAATCTTATCCTCCTTAGGGGATAAGTCAAAATCAGGGGAATAATCACCTAAAGTAATAGGCAACTGCCTCTTACGATGGAAGGAGAGAAACTGGAAAATAATTTCATAAAATACAGGAAGTCTTCTATTGATTACTAGAAGAGCATCCATGGAGATTTTCCTGCAGGTGGAAAGTAAGAAAATCCATTGAGCTTGGATCAAATATTTCTTAATCATGGTATTCAAGGTTCTGGAGCCCCAGGCACCAGAGCTGTAACAAATAATAGGAAGAAATAAGGACTTATAATATATACCAAGGATGGAGGATAAGGCTCCACAGAGAATGGGAAATATTGATCAACCAGCCAGAAATAGTTCTAATTTTACTAAGTACATATTTTACATGTGGTAAAAAGGATAACTGATCATCTATAAATATGGCCAAATATTTATACTGCTCAACATAGGAAATGTTCTGATCAAATAGTTTAACAACAGGAGGTCTGGAATGACTTCAGCATCCTTTAAGCAAGACCTGCTTAGTCTTTGGAATATAAATGGAAAGGTTGTGAATTTTGGACCAAGAATATCTTTTGATTTTACCTCTAATTCAGAGCGAGAGTTATCTGGAATAATCAGAGCAAGGTCATCTGTGTAAGCAATATTAGTGATGTCTCCATGAGGAGCATTGAGCCATCCATCAAGGACAATGTTCCAACAGACAGGTCCGAGAACAGATCTTTGAGGACAGCCCCTGGAAACCGGCCTCGAAGAGACCACAAGGGTTCGATCTTCGAAATAGTTAGAGATGAGTTTGTAAACAGGGGAAGAGACCTGAACCTCGCCAGGACACTCTGCCAACATAGGGTGTTAAAGGCCCCTTTGAAGTCCACGAAGAGACAGAGGACATATTTAGATAGAGAATTATGGACCGAATTAAGGAGAAAGTTGACAGCAGGGACTGGAGGGAGTCCGAGTAGTGTGTATGCAGGGACATTGTCAAGGCAATGTTGTGTCAAGGAGATGGGTATATTCTTGTCATGTGTACGCTACATCCAAAAATTTCATTATTCGTACAGCATGTCCTTGCCACCTTTTCTTATTTCTGAATACACCATGAATTGTCAAAATAGAACAAACTTATCAGTGAAAAGACCTAAATCTCGTAAATGCTTCCTCATCCATTTCACAAATATACCTGGTCTCAGTTCTAATCTCAATGATGTCCATTTCTATTTATCTGCTAAACCCAGACACAGAATGGGTTTGTTAAGACAAAGTCTTGTCTGACAAATTTGGTAGGATATTATGATGTGATTACAAAGGAACTGGATGCAAAAAATAATATTGATCTCATATATTTGGATTTCAGGAAAGCTTTTGACACTGTTGTGCAAGAAAGACTATTGTACAAATTGGAGCAGAATGGTATTAAGGGTAAGTTGTTACAATGGATAAAAGGATGGTTGGGTGGGAGAAGAGAGAGGGTGGTAATCAATGGGTGCTGCTCTTCGTTGACTAATGTTATTAGCGGAGTCCCACAGGGTTCGGTGTTGGGTCCACTGTTGTTTTGTATATTTATCAATGATATTGATGAAGGTATATCAGGCCGAAGTTTTCAGATGATACAAAGGTCGGCAGGGTTGTTAATGACAGTAATAGCAGTGTGCTACTGCAACAGGATCTAGAAAATTTGGGCAGATGGGCTAAGAAGTGGCAACTGAAGTTTAACCTTGACAAATGCAAACATATGGGTAGAAGTAACCCCAGAGAAACGTACCAACTGTGTTTTTTTTTTTTTTTTTTTTTTTTTATGTGAACCCCAAACACGAGAGATATTAGAACCTATAGTACTTAGTACCGTGCTTGGGTTGGAGGTTGAGAAGACGAAAGAAGATATTTGTTGATATTGGACTTGAACTTCTGTAGATTGTAATTTTCAGGAAATACGTATGAAGGAAGGTTGTTCCAGAAAACGGCAGTTGAATGAATAAATGAGGAAGATGAAAAGTTGGTTCTGTGGTTTGAAGTTGGACAGTAAACAGATGTTGGCTGGTGGCGGCACGTGTTCGGACTGTTTTGAAAGAGAGAGAGAGAGCGGGAATTACAGAATCCAATTCAGAAGAACAGTGCCCAGAGAAGTATCTGTAGAAGTGGCATGCAGCAGAAACAGTGTGTCAATGAGAAAGCGAGTGGAGAGACTCTGTTAGAGATGAATCATTAATTAACTTAACTGCCCTCTTCTGAACGGAATCAAGAAGCCTGAGAGAGGTTTTGGGGGCACCACCCCAGATGTGGGAACAATATTCCATGGCAGGGCAGATTTGCGATTTACAAAGAGCGAGCAGCTGTTTGGAAGAAAAGTAACGCTGAGAATGAAAGAGAAAGCCAAGTTTTTTAGATGCAGAGGAAGCAGTATTTGTAATGTGCTTGTGCCAAGAGAGATTACAAGTCAGGGTAATCCCCAAAAGAGATATATAATTTTGCCTAGAAATCGGAGTGTCACTAAAGATAAGCATAGGAGCAGAAGAATCCTTTTTGTAAGACAAGACTGGGTTTTAGAAGGGTTGAAATCAACTAAGTTGTCTTTGCCCCACTGGACAATTACCTGAAGATCGGCATTTAAGGAATTGGCAGCAGATTTTCGAGAACTTGAAGCTGATTGAGCAGGACAAGATTTCTCAAAATGGAAAGTTGAATGCAATGTGCTATCATCGGCAAAACTATGGTTAGGATTTACAGTCAATGGAAGAAGGTCATTGATATATAACTGAAGAATTAGAAACAAGCCAATTACAATATGCAACATTCTTCTCTTGAACAGCCTTAGCACATTTATTGGAAAACCAAGGTTTAGATAAAGGACGAGATTTTTAAAGTGGAGTGTGGGATAAAGGATTCCATTCCTGCAAGAATAATTTCACTGACACGATCTGAGCAAACGTTGACATCAGAAGTTTTGAAACAGTAATCCGACCAAGGAAAAGAAGTCTCGCGGGTCATCTCATTTTGCATTCTTTTAATGCCAAACAACACGAGGTTGAGAATAGCCATGAGATAAAGGTTCCATTGGAGAAGAGACAATCACCAAGTTGTGATCTGAAGTGCCTAAAGGACCTCTCACTTCGACCGTGTACTTAGAAGGGTTGTTTGTGAGAAAAAGATCAAGCGTATTGGCTGTATGATTAGGATTGTCCGGTATTCTTGTAGGTAAATGAACAATCTGTGCTAGGGCATTAGTAATTGCAAAAGCCTCAGCATCTCGACCTGCTGGGTCGGTGTGACTAGAAAACGGAAGCCAGCTGGAGTTGTGAACGTTAAAATCACCAAGGAAAATAACCTCACTGTTAGGAAAGTTGGACTGGAGAAAGTCAAGTTGCAAAGAGAGGAAGTCAAAGAGCTCCAAGTGATTAGTGGAGTTGGGAGAATGGTAGAGACAACAGATGAATTTGACACAATGAGGTACAGAGATTTTAAGCCAGAGAAGATCAAAGAGAGGAGATTCCAAATTGCCAAGTCTCTGACAGGGAATATCAGAACGGACATATGCACAAGTACCACCTTTGAGGCGAAAGGAATCATACAGCAAATAATTTGGACATCTAAGATGAGCAGTAGTTGAATCAACTGATAACTGAGATTCAGTCAGAAAAAGTACATGGGGTTTGGAAGACCGCAAGTGGAAATGGACATCGTTGAGATTGGAATTGAGACCACGTATATTTGTGAAATGAATTAGGAAGTCCTTGGAAGGTTTAGATCTTTTCGCAGATAAGCTTGCTCTATTATTTTGACAATTCATGGTGTATTCAATAGTAAGAAAAAGTGGGTGGGACATGCTGTATGAAGTAATGAAATTTTTGGATATGGCGTACATGTGGTAAGAATATACCCTGATCCTTGACATAACGTGGCCTCGATAATGCTCCCCGCATACACACTACTCGGACTCCCTCCAGTCACTATCTGGCAGAGTAGAGGTAGCAAGATTATACACGAGCTGATCCGGAACCCTCCTAGAGAGTTACCAATAGGTTTGGTCCGGTGTACTATCTAGCGGCCGGCCTGCGAACACCGTTTTAGAGCTGTACCCTCGAAATGTAAGGAATATTTACACTTAAGGTTTTAGAAAATGAAAAAGACCTGGGAGTAATTGTGCAGTCAGATATGAAGTTTTCTGAGCAATGCAGACAGGCTGCCAGGGCAGGTCATGGGGTTTTGTCAATGATATATAGGAATTTTGTTAGCAGGGAAAAGGAGGTGATTGTCCCTCTTTATAAGGCTATGGTCAGGCCACGCCTTCAGTACTGCGTACAGGTCTGGAGGCCTCATTTTAGGAAGGATGTAGATTCGCTTGAGCATGTACAGAGAAGGGCAACAAGATTGGTGAGGGGAATGAAGGGATCCTCTTACCAAGAGAGGCTTAAATTGCAGTGGCTGGTGACTAGGCACCTGCACGGTGATCTGATTGAGGTGTATAAGGCCTTGAATGGGTTGAGCACGCTGAATTCTGTTGGGATCCTTCTACTTGTCCAGATTACGAACCTAAGAGGGCATAAATTCAAATTAAGAAAAGACATGTAAAATAGATGTGCAGAAATTTGCCTTGAGCCAGCGGCTGGTTAATTGCTGGAACAAACTTCCATCTGTCGTGGAAGTTGATTTAGGGAGGAACTGGACAGGATTTGGAGGGAATAGTGTGATTTTTTTTTTGGCTGATGCTGCTTTCTTGCATGCCACTACTACTTTTCTTAACAGAATCCCTAACAGAATATTGGTTGATTCAACTATTACTCATCTCAGTTGTCCAAATTATTCGCTGTATAATTCGTTTTGCTTCAAAAGTGGTACTTGTGTATATGTCAGTTCTGATATAAGGAAAATAGGCTAACTGGACTTTAAACAAAGCACCACAGGTACACAATTTATACTTTAAGTTCCATTAATAATTTCTACACATCAATTTCTTTCTATTTTACATATTTTCTAGACCATGTCATCATTACTATGTATTTGCAAATATAAAATCATTCATTTTGCAAGACATTCAATACTAGTTCACAATACGGCAGGCTCCCGTTATAACGCAGTTCGCTTTACGCTGATTCGCTATAACACTGTTCTTATATTATAACCCATATCTGACTATAACGCTGTCACAGATCAATTTAGCGCTCTTTTACAGATTGCATTTTTGGCATATTTAATGAATTGTTTCATTTGATGGAGTCGATAACTTGAAAATGAGTAGCAAAACAGCATTAAAACGTTTCCCACGGCGACTTGAGAAATTTTCCCACGCTCAGTGAAATTTTCTCGCACACTAATTTAATTGCAGTACAGTGACTTGTTACGTAGTTCCAAGATCAACATTTTAAAAAATGATCAAGTATATTGCTTGTAATATTTGCATTATATGCATTTATCCGAAGTCTAGTCATCACTCAGTAGTATTAGACATCGTGCGTAACGTACAGTTTACTTGAACATTGTATCGTAATTAATGCAACCAACGCAGTTACATTTTCAAAGAGTTAATAATGGCCAATAAAAATGAAAAAGCAACGTCTGTCCTCAGTACAAAGACTATAAATGTAAGAAAAATACTGAATTTTAAAATTAAATTAGATGTTTTGAAGCGAATCAATTGTGGTCAACGACAAGCGAATGTGTGCCATAATTTAGGACTTGCAACTTTAACTGTAAGAATGATTATAAAAAAATAAAGAATTAATTTTAGCAGCGGGAAAGATAGCTGTTCCACTGCAAGTAACTAGGGCTAGGCCAGCTATTAGGATTGAAATGGAAAGACTTTTAACTAATTTTATTGAAGATAATATCCAATGCAGAATTCAGTTAAGTTAAATATCATTTAAAAAAAAAAAAAAAGAGAGTGAGATTAGCCAATATGATGATCTGAAGAAAACTCACCTAAAAAAAAAAAAAAAAAGTGGAACCATTTAAAACTAGTAAGGGCTGGTTGAATAGATTTAAAATCCAGGGAGAAGCCGTAAGTGCAGATTACAGAGCCGAAACTTTCAAAAAAGAACTTGTTAAAATTATTGAAGAGGGATATTATGTGTTATACTTCTCAATAAGTTTTTAACATAGATGAAGAGGACTTTTGTGGAAACGAATGCCTAAAAGAAGTTTCATATTGAAATAAGAAAAAAACATGCCAGGTTTCAAAGCAGCGAAAGATCGGTTGACTTTATTGTTGGGTGGTAATGCTGTGGGGGATTTAAAATTAATACCCCTTTTAGTTTATTTGGAAGAAGGCCAAAGTTCAACCCAAAATTGACACATTTTTCATGATTAAATTCATCAATTAAATTAAATCAATTAAAATCAATTTAGATCAATTAAATTCATGATTTTAATTGGAATTTTAAGTTTAATTTTGATACGTAAGTAGTTATCACATAATTATATATGTATCTAATACAGAATATTTTATATGTACAAATATTTGAATATTAAATATTTTGACCGACATTTGTACATCTTTTCACTACCGTTTATCATTGATTAGGAAATATCCTATGGCACTGACCGCAACTCACAAATACATATGTTACCTTATGGGATTGCAGTGCTCGCTTAGCGCGGATTCACTTAGCGCTCTGTTTTCCCGGAATGAATTATCAGCATTAAGCGGAGATCACCTACATAGTACTTAATACAGTATTCTCCCCAGAAAATTTTGCCAGCAGGGTGACACCATGAAGTAGCCAGGTGAGGAAGTGTAATACTTTGCAATATTATAAAATTTTCTGTTATTTATAAATGTGACTTAAGCGATCCAGAGCAAAAATTAATTGCACAATTTAACATTACAGGCATACCTCGGTTAACGTTACCTCTGATAACGAAGCTTCGATATAACGAAGTCCGCAATTTCAAGCCCCACTGAACATAAAAAAAATATTCCAGTTTAATCACCTGAAATCTAAACAAACTGAAGAAATTACGGAAACCTTTGGGGCTTCTCGTAGTTGGTTCGAGAAATTTAAAAAACAGGCCAGGATTCATAGTGTAAAATTAACAGGAGAAGCTGCAAATAAGTTTCCAGAAAAACTAAAGGAAATAATTGAACGTGAAAATTTTCCACCAAATTTGGTGTTCAATGTTGACGAAAGCGGTTTGTTCTGGAAACGGCTACCAACAAAAAGCTTCATTTCTATTGAAGAAAAATCAGCTGCTGGGTTCAAAGCAGCCAAAGACCGTTTAACGTTACTCTTTGGATCAAATGCCTCTGGCGATTATAAATTAAAATTGTTATTAGTTTACCATTCAGAAAATCCGAGGGCGTTAAAAGGTAACATAAAAATGAATTTACCTGTAATATGGAAAGCAAATAGAAAAGCGTGGGTTACCAAGGAGTTATTTACTGATTGGTTTGTTAACCACTTTTGTCCTGAAGTAAAACGGTATTGTCAAAAAAACAACTTTGAAGAAAAAGCTCTTTTGTTGTTAGACAATGCTCCGGGACATCCTACTGATCTTAACACGTTGGACACATGCATTCCTGTCAAAGTTGTGTTTCTTCCAGCAAACACAACTTCCCTGATTCAACCATTGGATCAGGGAGTAATAGCATCATTTAAAGCTTATTATCTGCGGTTATTATCAGCTTATTATAGCTTATTAAGCAATTTAACTGAACTAGAGGATAAAGAGGAAATGACAGTTAAAACTTTTTGGAAAAACTACACCATTAAAAACGCAATTGAAAACATTGATAGTTCTTGAAAAGAAGTCACTAAGAAATGCTTAAATGGAGTTTGGCGCAAAATATGGCCAGAAGTTGTACTAGAAGAAGAAAATAACATCCAAGAAATTAGAAATGAAGTTATCCAGATGGCTCAATCAATAGCTTTCGAAAATGTCGATGAAGAGGATGTTAGAAATTTACTGAATGCAGAAGATCATGGTTTTTCAGTGGAAGATTTAGAAAACCTTGTTAGCAACGAAGACAAAGATAATGAAGACGAAGTTAAAGAAGTTCCTGCCGAAAAAGTGTTAACAACCAAAGATTTAAAAAGGTGCTTAAATGACATTGAAAACGTTTTAAATTTTTTTAGTGAAAATGATCCTGATTTAGGAAGAAGTGTTATTGTTAAGCGATCAGTGTTAAATGCAATAACTCCGTATAGGCAATTGTTAAATGAAAGAGAAAAAAAGCATAAGCAATCAACTTTAGACTCATATTTTAAAATGTGATTTCACTTTGTATGTAAGTTGACTGTTTATTTAATAAAACTTTTCTTTGTTCGAAAAAAAAGCTTTTCATTTTCTTTACGTAGGAACGTATCCCTATTCTGGCCATAGTATTTTTACCTCTGAAAACGAAGTTTCGCTTAACGAAGTAATTTCGTGGAACGCATCCTATTCGTTATTCGAGGTATGCCTGTATATGCTCCTGTCGCATTGACCTCGATTGCATAGTATGTTCCAATTAATATTGATCAAGATCAGTGAGCAGTACCATACAGTACCACGAGAATTGCTTAAATTTTAGCTAGGCAGTCAGTTAAATTCACAGGTTCACCCATTCGATAGGTCCTGGGGAGAGCACTGTTAATAGCACATTAGTATATTTAGTTTTTAAGGCAATTCAACTGCCGAAATTATAACACACTATTTATACCTCATATTATATTAAAAATTACTCGACAATCGCAACTCTTATACCAGATTTGTGGCATTCAAACTCAACCTTAATTTCTCAGGTAGGTACACCGGACCAAACTAGCAATAAGGATTAACATTTTGGCTTAATGCTGGCAACTATCATCCTGTAGAGATTATAGGGATCAAAACTATTGTACAAATGTATTATCTAATAAAAATAGCAAATTAGCTCAACCCACCCTGAATGGTAAGAATTTTCAAAAATTCATAATGTGCTGGATCCAAAGGATACCAGATTTATGACATTCTACTGTATTAAAAGAAATCTAAAAGGGAACGTACAATTAGCTTTTTAATAAATTAATCTAATTTAAAGAATGAATCCATCGTTTGTACAATTTTTAACTTATATGCACTATTAATTGTATAGTACGAACATTATCAAATGCAATAATTTTGTTGTGAATGTCACTGCATGCCAACATATTCTATTACGTTCAATGCATTTGGGGCATCTTTTTTTTTTTTTTTTTCGGAAGCAGGATCTGTTCATCTTAACTTTCATCATTAGTCGCAAAATCTTTTTTTTTTTTTTTTTTTTGGGACTCAGCAGCTCTTCTGCAATTGGTGTTGCTGTGGTATCAACTTTACCCATCACATTCATTTGATTGGCCATGTTTTTTGATGATATTCTCTCCAAAGCCACTCTTTATGAAGCAGTTAATTATTATACTTGATGCAATACTAGACCAAGCAATAAGGGGACAAGTTGGCTGCAAATTGTCCCCTCCTTGTATGCTATGAATCAAGTCCTTATCAGGTTGGCTCTATATGCTCTAATACCTCGATCCATTCACTGCATAAAACTGGTAGTACTGGGAGGTAAAAACAACAAACATATATTTATAATATTAAATGTCTCAGCAGAGGGTCTGTGCAACTATATAGAATCATCAAAATATTCCTTTTCTTTTTTTTCTTTTTTTTCTGATGCCATTCTTCTGTCCACTCTGAATAACCAAGGCTGCTGAAAAATTCTGATTATAACCCAAGCACTTCTATTGGCCTTATAGTTGCACAGAAGCTGGTTTACAACATCTTTAAAACATCAACTACTTTAAAACATGTTTGCCTGGGAAATTCACCAATCACAAGTGAGTGAAGTTTTGTACAGCTATTTGCATTTCAGCATAACAGGATAGTAATCCTTTCTTTCTTTATTTAATTTTCCACCATTAAAAGATTTTCCATGAACAGAAAGCTTGGAAGCAAATTATAAAATATAGCCACCTCGTTAAGACAAAATATCTTAATGAGGTGGGTATATCTTATGGACCATACAGAAACACAACTGATATGTAGATTTTTCTTTGTCAACTGCTCCAGAATCATTGCTAACATTTCACAAAACTAAATTATTCCTGACTTTAAATCTCTGAAGTCAGCCACTGCTACACTTGAAGGTGCTAATTCCTTGTTTGAGAACTAGATAATTAGCCTTACAAAATTTATTATTAACAAATAAAATTAATTAATATTTTATTAATCTAATATATAATCTAATATCTTAAATTAAGATATTAGTAAATTAAATGCACACATTTGTCTGTACAACTCAAAAAGTTTTGTTTCAAGTTTCTCAATTTTTGCACCATGAATTAGTTTCCTATATTTTATTGCTACTTTATTCCGCACACTTCAAATTTTTTAAATTTTTTTCATTATTGTAAACAAAATAAAGAGATGTTATATTCCTTTGCAAAATAACACTGACAATGTCTTTTTTACTTCATTACTATGTCTTTTTATATATGGTAAGTGTGCAAAATCCTGGCAAGATGTTCTGATACACTGGGATAGTAGGGAATGTAGACAGTTGAGATGAAATCATTATCGTGTGGAGGACTTGGCTGTGTGACAAACTCACAAGATAGTCACATCTATCCAGAACATGTTGGAAAGATCTAACCACAGTTGGAAAGCTCCGCTCTTACTTTAGAAATCTCTAATTGCCTGTCACCTACAGAACTGCTAATATTCAAGTTTTATGTTCTAAAACCATACATGAGACAGAAGTGTACTATTTATGTCAGCAAGATAAATTTAATAGTTTACTACGGGAGGCATATACCATCAAGAACACACAGATTACACATGAAAGATAGTTGCAATTTATTCTGAATCTAAGTAGTAAACAGTTGTCTAGACAGCAAAGTGATATTTTAACTTTTGGCATGAAGTTTGCAGTTCTTCCATGGAAACCTCCCATGGGAGTGGATGCATCACTCGATTGACTACCTGAAACAGCTGCAAACGAAATTCATTTCAAAACCACCTGCCATCAACCTTAGACATTGTAGCAGGAAGCCCTTAAATCGCTATGCAAAGATTACACTATTGTAGTCTTACCTGCTGATAAAAGGCCAGCGCACCATGGTCATGGATAAATCTGAGTATTTGCACAAGCCCCTCTCTCTTTTACAGGATCGAGACATGTAATCTGTACAAGACTCCCTTATTAAAGTATTGTAGAAGTTAAGAGTCCAAAGTTAAAAAACTAGTACATACCTGATTTTTATCCAATAAGATTTAAAAGAGTGTTCGTTGGAGGCTTCATGCGGCAGGTTGTCAACTTTCAGAATTCTATGGACTTCCAAAGATCCATAAGCTCAATATTCCTCTACGGCCTATTGTTTACAGCTGCAATACACCCACATATGAGTTCTCTAGATATATTGCTAAGTTATTGGCATCCCTTGTAGGGAAAATTACTTATACTGTGTCCAGCAGTGTGCAGTTTTGCATAGCATTAAAGATTTTATTATTTCAGAAGATCATGGTTTCCTTCGATGTGGTCTCCCTGTTCACTTCTGTCCTCGTTCAAATCTGTCTTGCACAGGCAATAGCCTGTGCAAGACAGCTTTTGGATGGGGGATACCAACTAGAAGGACAGGACCATACTCTCTACCATATTTGTACAGCCCTCAACCTGTGTTTGACTGGTAGCATGTTCAACGACTCTCTGTTCCACCAGATTCAGGGCAGAGCTATGGGTGCTCCAGTTAGTTCCATTGTAGTCAATATTGCCATGGAGAAACTAGAGAGTCAGATATTTTCACATTTGCCTGTTCCTATCACTCTCTCTCTCTCTCTCTCTCTCTCTCTCTCTCTCTCTCTCTCTCTCTCTCTCTCTCTCTCTCTGGTGTCAGTATATTGTGATATCTTTGCTGTTGTCTCTGGGGGATCAGAAACTCAACTGCTCCAATATCTCAATTCCCTGTCGAACTGGAAACAAATAACACCCTTCCTTTCTTGGATGTTTTAGTCCAACGAATGGGTTCAGGTTTTACAACTACTGTTTTTAGAAAACCTGTGTGCAAGCCAGTTTACCAACTATGGGTCTGCATGCCTCCTGGTCACTTACACAGTATGGTGTGTACCTTGTTTACCCATGCTTGGGCGCATTCCAGTTCCATAGGTGACAGGCAATTAGAGATTTCTAAATAAGAGCAGAACTGTCCAACTGCGGCTATCCACCTCATGTCCTGGAAAGATGTGAACTACAAGCTCGTGAGTTTGTCAAACGGCCAAGTCTCCCTCACGATAATGATTTCATCTCAACTGCCTACATTCCCTACTACAGCATATTGGCACGTCTTGCCAGGATTTTCACTCTTACCATATACGGTGTGTGCAACTTCCTGGTAAGAAATTACGTTCCATTATTTCCAGGGTGAAAACACCAATCCCGCCTTCATTACGAAGCAGTTCTATGTACCGCATTACACGCGTGGATTGTGAGGAATGTTATATAAGCAAAACTACTAGGAAATTGAAAGACCACTTATCGGAACATGAAAGGGATCTTCGAACCACTAATTTTGAATGCTCCACTGTTGCTAAGCATTACTGGGTTGAGCAACACAACTTTGATCCCCAACATGACAATGAGATCAACCATTCATGTGACTACCACCAGCACGCATGGCTTGAGGTGCTGCACATAGTCAATTGTAATAGCACTATGAACCAAAATAGGGGAGTGCATATGCACCCCATTATGGAGTCTACCATTCTGCAGTGCAATGAGTGCTGGCATTCGCCCCGTGTGTGCAATTTTGCTCTGACACCAGACGTGATCCATGATTGTACCCAGTAAATTTTTATTTTTACTTTATCTAACATATATATGTACGCAGCACACCATTCACTGTTTGGCTGAGGAAGGAACACCTCACCCCGAAAGCAACTGCCATATTTCTTCGATTCTAAGACACCATCAATTGTAAGACGCACCTTCATTTCAGAAAAAAAAAAAAAAGCTATGATTCTAAGAAAAATAAATAAATAAAATAAAACACTAAAACAATAGTACTGGTATTTATCAGTAGGTATATTATTCATCACATCCTTCTGAATCTTCTGAGCCGTCGATATCTGTATCTGAATCAATATCAGCATCTACTTCACATTCAGGGTCCTTCTGAGCCATCGTTATCTTCATTATCCCACAATATATCATCTTCTGAGCCATTGAGAGCATTGGTGATGCAACATTTTTTAAATGAATGCTTTACTATTCTTTCTGGGATCAGCTTCCAAGCTGTTGATACCCATTCTGACAATTTTGATGCCGGCGTGCTTTCTTAATTTTTCCGGAAGGTGTCACGGAAGGTTGTCGGTCAACAAGCAGGATTCATATTCCTTTCTCAAGTAATCCTTAATTGGTTTGTTGACTGAAATGTCGAGCGGCTGCAGTTGGCTAGTCATGCCACCAGGAATCACAACCAAGTTACCACGTTTTTGCACGATTTTATTTTTAACACATTCGGACAAATGTGCACGAAATGCATCAAATACTAGCATTTAGGTGAGTTACGAAGACTTCCAGGACATCTATTCCACACAATATTTAGCCAGTCTTCCATAAGCTCTGCCAACATCCATCCATTTTTTTGTGCACGCATAATAACATCTTTGGGGAAATTTTCATTCTTTGGTATGGTTTTTCTATTTAAAATTAAATATGGTGGCAACTTTCGACCATCAGCGGTGATACGCTGTTTTTCGTAGCCCGCGCTTATAATCTTGATTTCTTTAGCACCTTTAGCGCTGACTGTGTAATTTCGAGGCATGTCGAAGAAGACTGGGGTTTC
The DNA here is from genome assembly GCF_048544385.1 of Mastigoproctus giganteus. NCBI lineage: Eukaryota > Metazoa > Arthropoda > Arachnida > Uropygi > Thelyphonidae > Mastigoproctus > Mastigoproctus giganteus. The sequence continues at coordinate 246,868,222 of NC_143577.1, forward strand.
ATCAGCATTTCCAATTTGACTAAACTCAGTTTCTTTTTTTTCCTTAATTTCATCACTTGTCGAAAGTTAATCAGCTTCTGTTGAAAGTCTGCAGGAATTTTTTGACAGATAGATGTTTGGCGCCTTAACGATAATCACGACGCATGGGTCTGTCGCACCAGATGCAAGTGCCTTTAAAAATTATTTTCTTTATTCCGAGGGACTTGGCAATTTCTCCAGCTTTCAATTGCATGGCTTGTCGAGTGATGGGTAATCCTTTCGCATGTGTCTCCGTTACAAAACGTATCACAGCTTCATCGACTTGTGGAAATCTTCCATTCTTAGCCCCTGTAAAGCACTTGGTTGTTGCTTTGCACGAAAATATGGAATTGCAATCATTTCTCCAACAACGAACATTTACTTCACTAATGTCAAAATGTCAACCCACAGCTCTATTTCCATGTTCTTTTGCATACACATTAACTTTTCATTTCAATGCGGCTCCGTAGTGCAATCTTTATGACATTTTAATGTGCAATAAGGGATCAAAATTAACAAAATACAGTAACTCCACTTCTTACGTACTTTCGAAAATACAAACAAAACTTCCTAATTTTCGCTGGGCGAGCTCCACTATAATGAAATGACGGTGGCTTCACATTTCGAAAGCACATGAAATCACCCACACCACTTTATTCTCCAATGGAATTGGAGAATGCGATAATGGTCAAACTTGGAGGTAGGATTTCCACGTAAAAAACGTGTGGTGCTGTGCAAAGCACGGGAAAATTCGAAAAAAAACTGCAATTGTAAGACGCCATCGATTCTAAGACACACCCCATTTTTAGAGACGTTTACAGGGGGAAAAAGTGTCTTAGAATCGAAGAAATACAGTATTATATTTTTATCATTTTATATTAATTTATATTTTTATCTATATATCTTTATCTGTATTTTACCATACTTTAAAGTTTTTACCAGTTTTACTTATATTTTATATCTTACGTATATTTTATTTTATACACGTAATTTTATTAAAACTTCATTAAAATATTTTATTTTAATAAAGTTAAATCAGTTTATCGGTCATTAACAGAAAGAATACAGAGTAAATAAAGTCAGTCGATGAGAATATGTTAGTCCTTGTAAAGTGTTAGCATTTAGTATTAATATTACAATGGTCAAAGGAGGCAAAGAAGCTAACTTATTCTAAAACCCAGAAAAATATAAAATAAAAAATTTGAAAAATCCCAAAATACAGATTTACCTATTTCTGAATGCCAGAAAGTGTACATCCAGTTCTGCCTTGAATATTGCCAAAATTTTTGCTACAACCATCTTGGAATGAAATTTATTACAATTATCTACAACATGCTATTTGAAGGTAAACTTCACAAGATAATTTGAAGGTAAACTTCTGCTAAGTCAGTCAACAAGGACATATTGTCCCTGAGATCCTATATTTGTATCCCCTGCTTCTCATGTCACTTTTCAGCAAAACAATAACTAGATCATTCATTTTACTGTTCCCTACAGGGCTTTATACAAACAATCAGATCCCCACAAGCATGCCTAGCTGCAAAACTAACCTAAACTTTTCCTCGTACGGAGAACATTTAGTGCATCTTACCAATCTGGTTACCCTCCTTTCAACCCACCTTTAGAAGTTCATTTTTTAGATGCTGCCTCCAACATATACAGTATTCCAAGTGTGATTTCTCACCATTCCCTTATGCAGAAAAATAATGACATCCCTATTATAAATGGTCTGAAAAATCATTAATAAGGCTGTTGTTTGGTTTTTAGGAGCATTAGCAACTAAGGCCATATTGCTCTGGGGATATGCGGTGGTCATTCCCTGACCTTTCCACATCCTCCAAATTTGGTGGCTGACGGGCTCGAACCCCGGTCTAATCAAGAAGCGTGTGCTACACACTGCTGCTCCTGCCCACCTGGCTATGGAGGCGCCTCACTAATAAGGCACCACATACCTTCCTTAACACCTATTTACACTGCATGGAAAACTTCATGTCTGTTCATATTGTAACCCTTAAGTTTTACTTGTGCTAAACTACATCAACTACTTTTCTCCTGATAGCTCACTTTAACACTGAATAGTTGCTTCAAAGGACCTAAATTTAAAAGACTGAAAACTGGACAGTGTCCCCTGAGCCTGGATCTTCATTTCATTTGTAAAGGAAACCATGATGTGACCACCTGACTTATGGTATTTACCATCAGTTCAAATATTTTAGCAATACAGCAAACTTAACTCACAGCTAATGAGAAAGCTAGCTTTGCTTATTTTTATCAATACAGCATCAAATAATTGAAGACAAAAACCAAAATACTGCACAAAGCATTTCTGTTATCTTTTATGCCCTTTCCCTTGGTGAAATAATATACCTAATTTGTGTTTACAGTTTCTACTGTTATGAAATAGAATTGTATGCCCTAAAATTCATATAATGTTGAAAAGTGTCCATTGTATAAGCGTAATTCATGCATGAATAGAGAAATTCTGTGTGGTGCAAAATTTTCTAGTTACAGCACTATTCTTTAAGATAGCTAAAAAAGGTCAGAACATCACCTGATATGGTATTATTAGCTAACATCACTGGAAAAATGTCAATAACAAACCTTAGGAATTGGTGTTTCACAGGCAAATATTTTTAAGATACTTAAAATTTACACAAGTAATAATAAATTGGCTAATATTTTTTGCTACAAATGTAGAAACTAAGCTTTAATGTAATAAAAACAAATTGAATTGATAAAAAATTACTAGAACACCATAAATTAATACAGTAACACAAATTTACCTGGCACAATTCTCTCAAAAGAGATTTTACATTCATAGTTTCATCATATCTGGTAGTTTCTTTGGGTTGCTAAAAATTAAAATAAAAATGTACAAAAAATATTATTAAAATGCATATATAAAGTGTTTATACAACAAAATCTAATTAATACAAAGTTCAAATTACCTAAATTTTAAGGTTTTGTAATAACAAGATGTGCAAAAAATGTCAAAACTTTACCATTTTTAGTGGTATATCTTTATTAATATTAACTTAGGTTTTGGCTAACAATAATAAGAATAATATTTTGTTTAGATTTTCTTTTATGTATAAGAGAATCCATAAGAAAAGAAATAATGTAATTGAAGCAAAAATATAATTAGTAAAGATAAACTAATAAAATCAAAATTTATATTAATATTAAAGAAAACATGAAACCAATTAACTCTTTAAAAATTGATTAATTTAAATACAGAATCCAATTTCATTTGCAAGTTTGTCCTGAATGCATTCTTAAGTATAGCAGACATTAACTTTCACTTTAAAATAAGTGAAAGTTAAAGTGTCTGGTGGTCAGCAGTTCTGGTATTAGCATTGCTGTTGTGGCAACATCATCTTCACCTATCTTAACAAATACCCAAATTCAAAAAGGAAATCCATGTGTTCCTTCAAAGTTCCATTTCATCCACATCCCATCCTATCACATTCATTTGCTAGAGCCTGTTTTTCAATGATATTCTCACCAAAGCCATTGAGTTAAAAAGAAACTATTACTTTGCAAAGCTATTGTTTCCTCCTATGATGTGGATCGAATATCTGATCAAGTAGGCTTTATACGGTCTCTTAAGGTTATAAATAATGCCTTGATTCAGCTGCTGCATAAAACACTAGTGGTATCAGAAAGTATGTTCTTCGGCTTTAGTCTGTCAGCAGAATTTTCCACAGTGATCTACATTAATCAAAAGGCTCCCTTTTTCTGAAGCCATTCATCTATCCAGAGATTAACTGAATTCTGTAATAAACAAACATATTTTTTAGCAGTGAAATGATATGGCTTTGTATTAATCAGAACTCTGTATAAACCAAGTCTGTAGTAACAAGATTCTACTGTATTTCTTTCTGAGTCTATGGCTGTATATTTCTTTGCAGCTACTTGTTGCATAGAGCAGTTCAACAACATTCAGCATATGTTGAACATATCATTCCATTCAATGTATGACTACCATTGCAGATCAGTGGTAGTCAAACTCTTTCGCTCACATGCTCCTTATTGCATTTTTAAAGAGCTTCATATAGTGAAATTGTCAGGGAAACAAGAAATATATTACACAAAAAGGATAGGGAGAATAAGACCAGAGTATGTCTGCCAAGGGCAGACTTACTTAAAAAGTATAGTTCAAAAAAAAAACAAAGGGACGAGTTAGGCTGTGTACAGAAAGGGCATTACTATATTTTTTTACATTTAATAAAAATGAAAAAAAAATGTAATGTTCTTTCTAAACACATTGTACACCCCATATTCAAATTCTGCATTCCTTATATCTGTGTTACACCAAGTCTTTGATATTCCAACAATGTTTGCATTTGATTACTTAACTGAGCACTTCAAATTCATCAAATTTATTTACCATGCTCCTTGATGTAGATACAAGTATACATGCACCCGTTCTTACTCTTAGTAACCCTAACACAGCCCATGTATTTGCTTGTTCCATGATGGCTACTAGAAGTCCTTGAAATCTCTGTCACCTTGTTTTCCAGTCTGCTGTTCATTTGAATAGAAGAAGTGCTAGAATCAATTTCACCTCTGCCTGTGGCTTTTGTTGTTCTAATAATCCATGTATCCCCCAAGCTAGCAGTTTCCCAACCCACCTAACACTGTCTCGATAACATCAGCAAATATTTTTGCACCCTTTCTATTTAAGGGTATCCTATCCCTATAAGAAGCAGTCACTACTGTTAACAAGTGGAGACCACACTGAGAAAAATTCTACCTGATGAGCCTTGCACTATCTGTCCAGGGTCGAAGTGATTTCAGAAAGAATAGGAAGGGAGGAGGGGGTCATGCTGTAGGTTAAGAAACAAAATAATGAAGTGCATCCATTTGACATGGGTAGCCACTCAAACGTTCAGTCAATATGGTGTGACATAAGCACTGGGAAAGCAAAAATGAGAGAAGGAGTGTGTTATAGGCCTAATGAAACTGATGAATACAATGAACAACTGTACAGAGAAATAGAGTGTCAAGTAAATCAGAATGTCATATAAGGGGAGATTTTAACTTTCTAGATATCGACAGGAACTTGTGGATTGGTTACTTGCACACAAGCAAGACATTTATTGGATGACTGTTTTCACCACCAGCATGATCAAGAAGCCACCAGAGGGAGTAATACTCTTGATCTTATTATCAGCATTGATTATTCATGCATTAAAAATCGGCAGATAAAGAAACCAGTAGGTGGCAGTGATTACAATGTATTAATGTAGGATTTACTTAAAGATGTAACTACCATCAGGTGTCAAGGCAAGGGTCTTTGCATTCATAAAGGTGACTACGGTGGTTTGAGACAGTTTTAAAATTGTGGGATTAACGATGTTACCATCAGCAAATTCTAATTGGGAAGTGACCGAGAAATTAGTCACAGATGCTACTAGACTTTTCATACCAACTAAGAAATACTATTCAAGGTTTAGGCCTAAGTGAATGTCAGATGAACTAATGAAACTTGTGGTAGAGAAAAAACATGCATGGGACATAAAATATCACGAGACACAAATGCCTACGATAGATATAAGATGGTCTGTAATCAAGTCACAAAGGAGATTAGGCAAGCAAAGGCAGATTACAAGAAATCTTTGGCAAAGGATGCAAAGAAAAATAGTAAAGACTTCTTTACTTATGTAAACTCTAGAAGGAAGGAGATGAATCAGATTGGTCCACTTGACATTGATGGTTCGACTGTTGATGATCCTGCTCAGGTTTTTTTTTTTTTTTTTTTGGTAGTTGTTGGTGCATAGGCTTCTGTTTCCATAATGCACCTCCCAAGGTTTTTGCAGTACTTTGATCCAAGCCCGAGACGGGAATCGAATCCGCGACCATTGGGTTGCTAGGCAAGCACTTTACCCACCCGGCTAGCCCGGTTGGCTCCTGCTCAGGTAGCTGACAAACTGAATGAGTATTTTGCATCTACATTCACATACGAGGAATTCTCTAGGGAAGTGGATGTATGGAGTTTATCAAACTCTAACAGGGAGCTAAATGATTTTGTAATAACTGAGAGCAAAGTGGAGGAGAAAATGTTGAAATTAAACAAAAGAAAGGCACCTGGGGTGGATGAAATCTATCTAGTTATATTAAAGGAGGCAGTAAAGGAAGCAAACCCTTAGCCATAATTATGAAAGCATCCTTGGACTCAGGGGAAGTCCCACAGACTGAAGATGGGCAAATCTATCCAGAATTCACAAAGGGGAATCAAAGGGTGACAGTAGTAATTACAGACCTGTTAGCTTAACTTCTGTTCCGGGGAAAATAATGGAGTCACTGGTTAAAGTCGAGGATGAGGGTAGCCTGTGCGGACATACATTTTTGCCGTTCCTGGAAGAGAGAAGTTTTTCCTGATTTATTTTCTGTTTTATTAGCTTAAATTGGCATATTAACTTATTTTCTATAGTAGCTTTATATTCCTATTTACGATACTTAGTTTAAAGTAACTTAGATAGAGATTTTGTAGGTATTACTTAGTATCGGAAAGGGTATCAAATCCACGTGTTTACCGTTCGTAAATTGCCGCCATTATTACGCGACAATAGATAGCATAAACTTAATATAGTATAGTACATAATATTGTCAATTAATCAGATAATTAATCTTGTTGAACTTCATTGTCAATTAAATTGTACTTTTAACTATACATATGACGACTTGGGTTACATAACATAAATAATTTGTAAAAAATAAATAATTAATACTTAACTTGATACGGAAGTTATATAAAGGGATTTCGTAGATAACACTCGATACTGAAACATAAATATAGCGTTATAACTGTGTTGAGATATAAGTTTAGGATTTTAATTTTTTACTGAAATTGAAATTTTATTGAAATTAAATCGAAATCATGACTCTGACCAGAGCAGCAAAGCAAAAGTCTCAAGCTAATGGGAGTGCTGTGGCTCAGGGGAGAACTGAGGAGGGCAGTTGCCCTCTAAATCACAGCTTATTAAAATGCACTACTTGCTTGATGTTTGTGGAGCAGTCGGGTACGGGACATGATACTGCCATGGGGGATGTCTTTGTGTGTGCGCGATGCAAGGAGTGTAAGGAAATCAGGCGACAACTCAGCGTTGTTATGGGCCTATATGAGAGCTTGAAGGACAGGGTGGATGCCCTCGAAGGATTAAAAGTGAGGGACCCATCAAGCTCTCAGCTGCCCACACCAATGCCAGAACTTGCACTTGGTCATCACGCAACACAGCGGCAGCCCCCAAGGCAGAATGCGCTGGGCCCAAAGGAACTAGTAGTTGTTGGCGACTCTATTGTCAGGGAAACGGGAAACAAGCTTTGTAAAAAGGATAGGTGGAACAGGCCCAGGGTATGTCGCCAGGGGCAAAGGTTGATGACGTTGTAGAGCGGATATCATCTTTTAAGGGCACAAAAGGTGATATAGTTGTACACATTGGCACTAATGATATTAAGAGTAGGAGACCGGCAGAATTACTTAACAAGTACAAGTCATTGTTGAAAAAAAGCTGTGAATTAGGGTTGAATTTGAAAGTGTCTGCAATTCTGCCCAGACACGATAGGAGGGAGTATATGATGAGAGCCCTGTCAATATTATGCAAGGCTCAAGGGGTAGAATTTTTTTCAGCCTAGTCTGTACTTATTAACAGGAGAGACTGCTTCTACAGGGATGGGATACACTTAAATAGAAAGGGTGCAAGAATGTTTGCTGATGCTATCGAGGCAGTGTTAGGTGGGTCGGAAAACTGCTAGATTGGGGGATACAAGGACTAATAGATTAACAGTAGCCACTGGCAGAGGTGAAAGTGATTCTTGCACTGCTTCTATTGGAATGAGCCGCAACCTGGAAAATACGATGCAGGATATTTCAGAGACTGCTGGGAATCATTGGGGTACAAGTAAACACATGGGTTGTGTTAGGGTAGCTAAGAAAAAGAACAGGTGCATGTATACTTGCATGTACACCAATGCTAGGAGTTTAGTAAATAAATTTGATGAATTTGAGGTATTGCTCAAAACATCAAAGGCAGATATTGTGGGGATTTCAGAGACGTGGTGTCACACAGATATAAGGAATGCAGAACTGGAATTTGGGGAGTACAATGTCTACAGAAGAGATAGACAGGATAGTTAGGGAGGATGGGGTTATGCTATTAGTTAAGAAATACACAAAATCCAAGGAAATGAAGCCAGTCGACATTGCTGGACAGAGCAGTGTCGAGTCAGTTTGGTGTGACATAAGCACTGGGAGATCAAAATTGAGAGTAGGAGTGTGCTATAGGCCTAATGACTCTGATGAGTATAATAAGAAATTGTACAGGGAAATAGAGTGGGATAGTAAATCAGAGAGTCTTATAATGGGGGATTTTAATTTCCCAAATATTGACTGGAATTTGGGGGCTGGTCACTCACACACTAGCAAGGCTTTTGTGGATTTATTGGATGATTGTTTTCTACATCAGCACATTCTGGAGGCAACTAGAGGGAGTAATACTCTTGATTTGATTATCAGTAGTGATTCTTCATGCATTAAGAATCTGCAGGTAAATGAACCACTAGGTGGCAGTGATCACAGTGTGCTGAAGTGGGATTTACTCAAAGAGGTAACTACCATTAGGGGTAAAGGGAAGGGTTATTGCTTTCGTAAAGGCGACTATGATGGACTGAGACAGTATTTAAATTCTATACAGTGGGGCCAACTGATGATGTTATCAACAGCAAATTCAAAATGGGAAGCATTCAAAGAACTTATCTTGGAAGCTACTAGGCTTTACATACCAACTAAGAAATATTGTTCAAGGTTTAGGCCTAAGTGGATGTCAGATGAACTAATGAGACATATGGCAGAGAAGAAAAATGCATGGGATACATACATTAACACTTGACACAGAAGCCTGTGATAGATACAAGTTGATCTGTAACCAAGTTACAAAGGAGGTTAGGCAGGCGAAGGCAGACTACGAGAAATCTTTGGCAAGGGATGCAAAGAAAAACAGCAAAGAGTTCTTTACTTATGTAAACTCTAGAAGGAAGGGGATGAATCAGATTGGTCCACTTGATATCGATGGGTCAACTGTTGATGATCCTGCTCAGGTAGCTAACAAACTAAATGAATATTCTGCATCGCATTCACACATGAGGAGTTATTCAGGAAGGGGAATGCCAGAGGTGTATTCAACTCTGGCCGTAAGCTTGAGAATCTTGTAATAACTGAGAGTAAAGTGGAGATGAAATTGTTGAAGATAAATACAAGAAAAGCACTCGGGGTGGATGGGACCTATCCAGTTATATTAAAGGAGGCAGCAAAGGAAGTAAGCAAACCCTTAGCTATAATTATGAGAGCTTCCTTGACAGTGGTAGAGAATGAAAGGGACCTGGGGGGGGGGGGGCGGTTTTGCAGGCAGATATGAAGTTTTCTGAGTAATGCAGACGGGCTGCAAGAGTAGCTCATGATGTATTGTCGATGATATATAGGAATTTTTCTAGCAGGGATAAAAAAAAAAAAAAAAAAAAAAAAAGTGCAGCCATTATCAACCCACTGCAGGATGGAAGCCTCCTCAACAATTCATGCTGAGGGAAATGGACCATAATCTGCCACGCTGGTCCAGTGCGGGTTGGCAGATCGACCGTATTCAGCAGTCAGGGGCTTGAACCCCGGTCTACTCAAAGAGTGTGTGCTACTGCACTCCCGCTCCTGACCACTCGGCTACGGAGGCCGTTAGCAGGTATAAGGAGGTGATTATTCCCTTGTATAAGGCAATGGTCAGGCCACACCTAGAGTACTGTATACAGGTCTGGAGGTCTCATTTCAAGAAGGATGTAGAGATGCTGGAACAAGTACAGAGAAGGGCAACAAGATTGGTGAATGGAACAAAGGAGTGCTCTTACGAAGAAAGGCTTAAGTTTTGCAAATTACAGTGTCTGGAGACTAGGCACCGGCAAGGTGATCTGATAGAAGTGTATAAAGCCTTGAATGGCTTGAGCATGCTCAATGCTGATGGGATTCTTCCTCTTGCTCAGAATAATCACCTGAGAGGGCATAAATTCAAATTGAGGAAAAACAGATGTAGGATAGACATGAGGAAATTTGCCTTTAGCCAGCGGGTGGTTGGTTTGTGGAACAGACTTCCATCCCTTGTCATGGAGGTTGATAACGTGAATAAGATTAAGGCTCAGCTGGACAGGTATTTCGAACGAACAGAGGGGTGAAGTGGAAGTGGTTATTTTTTATTTATTTATTTTTTTTTTTTTTTTTTTTTTGGCTGATGCTGCATAAGCTTGCTTTCTTGCATCAAATGCTTCTACTAATGCTAATGCTAAATGCTAAAAGAAGCATTGCAGGATCATCTAGAACTACAGTACCAATTCAGACACAGCATGTGTTTGTTAAGGGGGAAGTCTTGTCTGACCAATTTGACTGATTTATAGCATAGTCGCAGAAAGGAGTAAATGTGAATGGAGAGTACCTAACCCATTTATGATTTTAAGATGATACTGTGATCATAAGCCATGATCCCAAAGAATTAGAGGAAAATCTTAATCAGTTATGCAGAGTTAGTAAGGATTTCGGACTAAAGATGAATATGGCTAAAATAAAAGTAATGATGAACAAGTATGCCACAGAAAAACTGCTCCAGTAATTGACAAGTCATTAGTTGTAATAATAATAAATGGTTGGAAATCAAGAGAAGTATAAATTTTGGATGGATAGCATTCAGGAAATAGTCACATACTGAAGAGCAATATCCCAATTTGTCTGAAATGTAAAATAATGAACCAGTGTACTCCCCACCAGGACTTATGGAAGTGAAATTTGGCACTCACCAAAAGAATGGAAGAGAAGCTGAAAACTACACAGTGAATTTTTCACTGTATTATATGTTTTCACGAATTATATTAGGAATCAGACTGTTAGATAAGAGAAACACATGGATTAGGCAGCAAACTCAAGTAAAGGATATTCTTATCAAAACTAAAGAACTAAAATGGGCTTGGGCAGGACACATAGCTCGAAGGCATGATGACAGATGGACTAAAAAAATAACACAATGGTACCCAAGAGGAGATAGAAGAAAACCTGGAAGCAGTGGTGTAGCCTAGCCAGGAGGAGTAGAGGGGGGTGGTCTGGCCCAGGCGGCACTTTTTTGGGGGCAGCACAATTTTATTTTTCAACGATTCTTTTATTTATTTTAACTTAGTAATTTTTATTACTTAATTAATAATTAATTTTTAACAACTATACTTACAACTAAAATAAATAAAATATAAATATAACAAAACTTACATTTCTCTATCATACTATAATTCAAATTCTTAAAAATAAGGTGCCTCCATAGCCAGATGAGCAGGAGCAGCAGTGCATAGCACGTGCTTCTTGATTAGACAGGGGTTCAAGCCCGTGACCACCAAATACAGAGGATGCGGAAAGGTCAGGAATAACCACCGCATATCCCTGGAGCAATATGGCCTTAGTTGCTAATACTCCTAAAAACCAAATAACAACAACTTAAAAGTAAAACAATAAAATGCATGGCATGGCATTTGCTTTATTGCTTATACCATGGTGGCTGCATCTCAGCGGCGGCACGGCACAGTCAGTACACATTTGTGAAAAAGGTATTATTTTTTTTTTCCTTCTAATTTTGCGTATAACTAAGGCCATCGGTAATTATATTTCTGTGGGCTCCTATTATATTAGGGTTTTTGCTTAACCCTTTCGATGTGTTTATGCAGTGTATAAAAATTAAAAATTAGCTGCCCCTCTCAATTTGAGAGGGGCGGCAAACTCAGGGACTGCCAAGGGCGGCAAAAGCTCTAGCTACAGTACTGCCTGGAAGATGACAGAGATGGACAGATGAAATTCATGAGTTCTTGGGTAGTAAATGAATGTCCATTGCACAAAACAGAAGGAACTGGAAAGTTTCTGGAGAGGCCTTCGTCGTGCAGTGGATTGAAAATGGCTGCTGCTGATGATGAGGTCACAAAAGAACTGGATGGAAAAAATAATTTTGATATCATAATCAGGTAGCCCTTGTTTTTCACCAGTCTGATTTGCACCGGTCACTAACAACGAGGCCATTTTAATTTTTCTTTAATTATTTTTGCAATTTTTTTATTTTTTATTTTTTTTGGAATTGTTTTATAAATTGAAAAGTTTAAAATCATCAGACAAAATTTATTTGCATCGTACTGTACTATGTATCATGCACTATTCATGTGATTATGATCAAGAACAATCTGAGCCAATCACTGATTAGTGCATCTATATAAGAGCCAATCAGAGACGAGAAAGCTTCTCACCCTCAAATTAGCCACTCGTGGATGCGGGTAGTAAGGGTGCACGTGGTGAAGCTTTCAGTTAGTTGTTTACACCATTTATACCTGTTGGAAATTTATTACACCAACATTTTTTATTAATCGTGCTATTAATAAATTAAATAATAATAGTGATAGCCGTGTGCAGTTTTTGCAAATCACGTTTTTTTTTTTTTTTTTTTTTTGTTAGTTGTTGGCGCATTGGCTTCTGTGGCCATAATGCACCTCCCAAAGTTTTTGCATTTTCTACTCTGATCCAAGCCCAAGGCTGGATTCGAACCTGTGACCTTTGGGTTGTCAGGCAGGCACTTTACCCACCCGGCTAGCCTGGTCGGCACAAATCGTGTTATAAAATTCTTAATTTAACAAATGTGTTCATTGAAAAATGAAGTTATTGCTTCAATAACTTCATTTTTGGCTTGAATATGAATCCGTGGAATATATGCTTTCGATCCAGCTCCGTCATCTGTGATGAGTTCACAAACCAAACATTTCTTCCTTATTTCCACTACTAGTTATTTTTTATATCTAAGTTTCTTAAAACCATAACCATTGTGTTTGCTTTTAATAATTATTTATGCAGAGGTAAACCTGAAGGCTCCAAAGAATAAAGTGTTTTTAGGTGTTACAGTTGTATTCTTCAGCACAACTATCTGGCATAATTTGGTCTCATGAATAAACTATTTCCAATTCTCCTGGAATCTTAATTTCAGATAAAAAAATTTTTATTCAATGAACAGTATTATTTGTTGCTGGTAAAATTGTATATTGGAACTTTTCTTCCAAATGAGTTTCAATACTTCCAAAAACATCATGTATTAAATTTCCTGAACTACGAATATTTTCAGGAATCTCTACTTGATCATTTTTGTCTTTTACCACTTTATCGTTTTTACAATTTTTTTTTTTTTTTTTTTATCAATGATTGGAGTTTCAGTAGAGCTATCAACAATTTGTGATTCATTTTTTTGTTTTTTCATATCTTTCCTTTCTCAATTGTGAAGCCTTTAACTATTATAATTGCTTTGTTTTCTTCAATATCAGGAATTTTAAGTGTTACTTCATATTCTTCAAGATCTTTTCTTTTTTTTCTCAGCCTTTCTGATACAATTCTTCTCTTTTCTATTACTGCTATTATTAATAACATTGCTAATAGCTGAAGAAACTTTTGAAAAAAACTGAATCGTTGCCTTGAGACATGTAAAATTATAAAATTAAACCCCACAATTATCAACAGCCGAACTGTCAATATTGTGTGATCATAACGCTACTAACTGCTATCAGGTAATGAGTCATCGCTGTGGTATATGCAGCTTAATTTATGAGTGATGTACCTTAAATTTAAGGCACATCACTTTAAGGCATGGACTTTGAGAGAGAGAGACCTGTCAATCCCTTTGTTGTAGTATGATGCAATAGCAGTTAAAAAAGTGTGCATGTGAAAAAGCACTATTTTCTGAAATATTCTTTTATATATAGATAGAATAAAGAGACGCCATGTCTGGTAAAAGAAGTTCAATGAATCCTAGTTGCAAATGAAAGCGTGAAAAAGACACGTTGATCTATCGCATTGGAAAACAAGATGGAAGTTATTCGGAGGCTGGAAGCTGGTGAAAGCCACCCTAATATGTGTGGGGCTATGAATATGCCTCCATCAACTATTACTACAATTATGAAGAATGCTGATAAAATAAAACAATCAATGCAAAGTGCTACCAGAGTAAGTGCTACACAAGTTAGTTACAGCAGAAGTAAGCTTTTAGAAAAAAATGGAGCAATTGCTGACACTTTGGGTTGATAATTTGAACCTAAAAAAACATTCCCTTGACCCAAGCTGTAATAACAGAAAAGCTAAGTCGATTTTTGAAGACTTAAAGAAGGAGGTCAATGCAATGAAATATTTTTGGCTAGCAAGAGCTGGTTCATAAGATTTAAAGCAAGAACCAAATGCAGAAGTGTGAAAATTACCAATGTTGCAAATGCAAGTGTTATCAAGTGCAGACGTTGAGGTAGCTACCACATTCCATGCAGAATTTCAGGCCATAGTAAAGGAGGGTGAATATCCTTCAGAGCTGTTCTTTAATATTGATGAAGTGGGCCTCTATTGGAAAAAGTTACCTTCATTGCCCATGAAGAAAAGTTGGTTGCTGGGTTTAAAGAATCGAAAGATAGGCTGACACTTTTGTTGGAAGCAAATGGATGGATGGATGGATGGATGGTTGGTTGGCTGGATTGGATATTTTACTGGTACATCAGCTTCTATGGCTATAATGCGCCAAACTTATGATTTTTGGCTTATTCAATGATGTCTTTTGTTATGATTTTCATATCAAATTGTAGTAGTTTATGTGTTTCAGAAACTGGAAGACTTCGGATATATTAGATTTATCTGACAATACTGTTCGTAATGAAAATGTGTCCGTTCCTTTTAAGGATTTAAAGGTAACCTGACGTTCCTGTGTAAAGTTAGGGCAGTGAAGTAGAATATGTTGGACTGTTTGCACTGTGTGACAGTCAGAGCACTGGGGCGGAGATTCGGCTCAGAGCAGATAGGAGTGGTTAACGTTGGTGTGTCCTATTCTTAATCTGCTAAGTATAACTACTTCTTGTCTGTTGGTTCTTGTACTGGTTTTCCATTGTTGTAACAACGGTTTTATCTGAAATGATTTGTTACCAGCCCGTTCCTGCCATTTTTGTTGCCACTGTTTTTCGCCACTATTTCGAACTGTAATTTTATAGTCTAGGTATGGTATTTTTATGGTATTGTTGATCGGGCTTTCTGCTTGTTTTGCTGCTTGGTCTGCCTGTTCATTGCCATCTATTCCTACATGTCAGGGAAAGCAGAAACTTATGTTTTGCTTTCGCTTTGCTAGTTTTGATAGCTTGTTATGTATTTTACATACGGTCGGATGGGTATTTATGGTGTTATCTTTTAAGGCTTGCAGAGCATTGAACGAATCAGTAAATATTATACTTTTGGCGATGTTGGTTAGCCATATATAGTTCATGGCTAGTTGTATAGTCTCCAGTTCTGCCGTATAAATTCTGCACTCAGTTGGAAGTAGTTTGGAAATGATAGTATTGGGGAATTTGGCTGCTATTCCTACTTTGGTTTCTGTTTTGGAACCATCTGTGTATATCAGGGTAGAATTACAATGTTGGTCTCTGTAGGTTGCGTGTAATTGTTGGAAATTTTGTATAGGTAGAGAATCCTTGTTCCATTTATGCATATGGAGATCACATATCGTTTGAATGGTATCCCAAGGTGGATATGGAATTTTAAGAGAAATTGCTATCTGATTGAGATCTAAATTACATTGCTGGATTATGTCTCTTAAATATATGCCTGCTGGTTTGTTAGCATTTGGATGTGTTCTATATAAGTTTTCCAAACTTGGTTCTTGTACGATTGTCCATGTCGGGTGGTCAGGTATTGATGTTATCTTTGCAGCGTAGTATAACAGCAAGTTTTGTCTCCGGAGTTGTAGTGGTGGTTCATAAGCCTCTGCATATAGGCTGTGGACTGGTGAGGTGCGATATGCTCCTAATGCTGTTCGTAAAGCACTGTGGTGCACTGGATCAAGCCACCTCAAGGCACTCGGTTTGGCTGAGTTATACACAGGGCTCCATAATCTAGTCGAGATCTTATGAGGGCTCTCTAAAATCACAACAGAATAACTCTATCTGCACCTCAGGTCGTTGCAGACAAGACTCTCAAAATGTTTAGTTTCTTAAGGCAGTTTGTTCTTAGTTGTTTTATATGTTCCAAAAAAGTTAGTTTTTTATCACAAATAAATCCAAGAAATTTTATGGTTGGCTTGATTGGAATTAACTGTCCATTAAGTTTTAATTCCGGATCTAAATGAAGGTTTCTTTTCCTACAGAAGTGCACACCTATAGTTTTTTGTGTGAAGATCGTGAAACCATTTTCCTGAGCCCAGTTGCTGACCTTGTTTATTGCACCTTGTAACTGGCGTTTTATTGTTCTCATGTTTTGGGATTGGAAAGAGATACTGAAATCATCTATATAAAGAGCTGCATTTATGGAGGATGGTATCTGTTGGGTTATAGAGTTTATTTTTATTGCAAACAAGGTGGCACTGAGGACTAATCCCTGTGGTACTCCTTCTTCTTCTTGTAGAAAGACCTTTGAGTGTGTAGTTTGTATTCGTACTTGGAAAGTTCGGTGCTGTAAAAAGTTCTGGATGAAAACAGGGAGATGTCCTCTTAGCTTTAAGTTATATATGTCCCGGAAAATGCCATAGCGCCAGGCTGTATCATATGCCTTTTCGATATTGAAGAATATCATGACTAAATGTTGTTTTCTAATGAAAGCATTTTGTATGTTGTTTTCTATTTTAATCAGGAGATCCAAGGTTGATCTATGTTTCTTGAAGCCACACTGCACTGGGCACAAAAGGTTATAGTTTTCTAGGTACCACATGAGTCTTGCATTTATAATCTTTTCCATTAACTTTCCTAGGCAGCTGGTGAGTGCTATTGGATGGCTATTGGTAGCTGTTTAGATCAGTAGGATCTTTGCCAGGTTTTGGGAAGGGAGGACAATTGCATGATGCCACATGTTAGGAAACTCTTGTTCCATAAAAATTCTGTTGTATAAAAGAAGTAGAGACTGTAATGATTCTTCACTGAGTTTCTTTATCATTATATAATTGATGCCATCTGGATCGTCTGCACTTTATTTTGTTTGTGACAGTGCCTTATGGAGTTCCATTATGGTTAGTGGATGGTTATATTGTTCTACATATTTTGTGGAGAATTTTAAGTTGTAATTTTCTTGATGATTTTTATATTTCTGGAATTTTGGTGAATAGGATGTGGCAGCTGATATTTTGGTGAATAGGATGTGGCAGCTGATATTTTGGCAAATGTTTCACCTAAAGCATTTGCTATTTCTTTTGGATCAGCAATGTCCTTGCCAACTGGATGTACTAAATTTTGGCATCTATTGTTCATTTTTCTTATTTTATCTCAAACTGTTTTAGTATTTGTAGTTCTATTTATGGTTGAGGCAAAACATATCAGGAGGCTTTCTTGCATGCCCATCTGACATATCTTGCTCTTGCTCTCATTTTTTTAAAATGTATTAGATTGTCTGTGGTAGGATTTTTGCGAAAAATATTCCATGCTCTGTTTCTAACTCATTTTGCTTGGGTACATTCCTCAATCCACCAAGGCTTTGGGAATAGAGGAAGTTTGGTAGACGTTTTTGGTATTGATTGTTCTGCTGCTTGGCTAATTTGATTCATTACATATTGTACTGCTTGGTCAATGGTTAGTTGTTGGACTCTCTGTTGTTCGATTGCTGCTAAAGTTTTGAATTTTCCCAGTCTGCTTTGTGAAATTTCCATTTGGGTTTTAGTCTGGATTGACATAGGGTGTCTTTTGTTAAAGTGACAATAATGGGGTAGTGGTCACTGTGTAATGGATCTTCATGAACTGTCCATTCTAAAACAGGATATAATGCTGGGGAGCATAAATTAAGGTCTATCGCTGGGCTGGTTCCTGTTGGAAGATGGAAATACGTGTGTTTTCCACTATTCAGGAGGATTAGATTTTTGGCATCTATTATTTTTTCTATTTGATGTCCTCTTTTATTAAAATCAGTATTTCCTCATAAATGGACATGGTGATGTCCATTTAGATCCCCATTATACAGTAAGGAGGGGGTAGTTGATCTATTAGTTCTAAGTCTTTGTAATTTATTTCTTGGTTCGAGGATAAATATATTGATACTATTGTTATTAAATTACTTGTTGCTATATGTACTGCTACTGACTCAAGAGTAGTTTGTAGGTGGACTGCTTGGACTAGTATGTAAGAATTGACAAGGATTGCTACTCCTCCGTGGGCTATAGAATTATTTATTTGGTCTCGTCTATGTATAGTGTAGTTCTTGATTAAGATTGTATCATCATGTTTTAGATACATTTCTTGTAAGCAGAAACATATCGGGTGATATTGAGAAATTAAATCATGAACATCATCAACATTCTTACAGAAACCTCGGCAATTCCACTGAATAAAGGTACTATTCATTGTTTTCTTTTAGATGAGTTTTCTGGTTGTTTTCTCGTTACTGTTTTAAATTTTTCTGTCCGTGGTTTGTCTTTTTTAGGGAAATATGGCTTTCCAGTGTACATATCTTCCTCGGCAAATATTTCAAAATGGGTTCTTCTTGTTGTGTTTTTCCTACCGTGTCCATTTGTTCAGCAGCATGGTGCATTATTATGGAGATATCTTCTTTGATTTTTCCCTGCAGTGGTGAAATTACTGTTGGTGGAACTGAGATAGGGGTGTTTGCCGCTTGTTCTCATTTCTGCTGTTTTGGAGGCATGAGCCATTTGCGTGCCCAATCCGACAACAATTCATTTGATGTGATTGTAACTTCGGTTTGTGATCCCGTTGTTTGTTGGTTCTGGGTTATTTGTACTACTTGAGCTATCTGTGCGTAGGTAATGTTTCCTTGTGTTAGCTGGTTGTATCGTCTTTCTGGCTTCCTGGTATGTAACTTTGTGTTCTGCTTTGTATTTTTGAATTTTTCTTTCCTGTTTCCATCTTTTGCATTCTCTAGAGTAGGCAGTATGGCTTCCACTACAGTTTTGGCATTTAGGGTGCTCGGTTGTGCATTCTTGATTGGTGTGTTCTCGGGAACCACATTTGGCACATATTGCTATTCCTCTGCATGTTGTTTGTGAATGTCCGTATTTTTGACATTTAAAGCATCAAATAGGATTTGGTATGTAGGGTATGTATGTATGTTTGGTATGTATTTGACAAAACAAGTACCCTGCTTTCACGTGCTGTGGTGGACTTGGGAGTATTGAAAGTTAAAATGATATTTCTGGTCTGGATGATTATTCCTTCTTTTTTGGCCGTTATTCTTTTAATATGAATGACTCCTTGGGTTTTCATTTCTTGTAATATTTCTTCTTCCGTTATATTGAGGAGATCCCATTCAGAGATTACTCCTTTCGAGGTGTTTAAAGTATTATAGGGTGTAATTGATACTGGGATTCCACCAAAAGTGGACATTTTCATTATTTGCTCTGACTGCCGTATACTGGCTGTTTCAATTAGTAGGTCGCCTGATTTTAATCTTTTTACTGCTTTTGGAGTTCCAGCTATGCTTTCCAGACATTTTTGTATCAGGAAAGGGGATAATTTTCCTGTGGACTGTTCGCCCGTAGAATGGATTATGAGATACTTTGGAGCGGGTATCTCATATATATATATATATATATATATATATATATATCGGTTTTTTGTCTTTTGGCCATGTTTATACTAATTTCTTCACGTTCTTGAGTTGATTGGGCCATGTTAGAGGATTTTGTGACTTTGTTGTCAGAATCCATGCTGTTTGCTCCTTTTTGCCCTGGGAGTGAGAGTTTTTCCTCCCAGGTTTCCAGCCCCGCCACGTGGAGGCAGGAGCGGTGCCACCTAGTGACCAAGCAGGAAAAAAAAAAGGTTAGTAAGTGATTAATATAAAGAAAGGTGACTTTCCTTTCTGTATTAGTAAGTTTTAATGTGCTAAATGTTATTAATATATGCAGTAGGAGTTTAAGGAGATTGCAAAAAAACTCACACAAAAAATAAGCTCTTTACAATAATTGGCACGCTAGAAAATTTGCTGAAAGATCACTCGAATCACTACACTTGGCACTCGGGGCCGGGAGCAAATGGGTCAGGCAATTTAAAATTGAAGCTAATGTTGGTGTACCACTCAGAAACACCACGTGTTATGAAAGTCTTAAATAAAGCCATGTTGCCTGTGTACTGGGAGTCAAACAAGGCAGCTTGGGTGACAACGGACGTCTTCTTGGATTGGTACACCAGCTATTTTTGCCCTACTGTTCTCAAATTCTGCAATGACAAAAATTAACCAACCAAGTCTATTCTTCCTTTGGACAATGCCCCTGGATATCCTACAAATCTGGGTGAAGTCAGAATGCCTCTTAAAATTAATGTTGTCTACATGCCTTCTAATACAACATCAGTTTTGCAACCCATGAACCAGGGAGTAATAGTCACCGTTAAAGCTTATTACCTACGGCAAACATTTACAGAAATGGTAAAGGCTTTGGACATGTCCAACATTACCATCAGAGAATATTGGGGGTCATTTGATGTCTTAAAGGGCATCAATCACATTAACACAGCCTGGCAAGAAGTGACTGTCAACTGTTTAAATGGAATATGGTGCAAACTTCTCCCAGATTTCATGCATGAATTCAGAGGATTCAAGCCACAACAGAATGTTGTAGAAGGCATCAGGCTGGCAAAAGAGGCAAGGTTAGAAGAAGTTACAGTGGAAGATGTAACTGAGCTCTTGAAAAGTCATGCAGAGACTCTTTCAAATGAAGACCTTGAAAAGTTAGCTGCAGAACTTAGCCAACAGCAGGAGGAAACGAAAGAGGCTCTCCTCTAAAAATTATGAAGACCAGTGACCTACAATGGATTCTTGCAAGTGTAGAATCCCTCACTAATGAGCTTTGTGAAAGTCTTAATTAAACAAAGCCATGTTGCCATTGATCACGAGTGAGAGAGGAATGCCACAGTTAAAAGGGGGGGGGTGTCATATCAACCATGAGCCCTTACTTTAGAAATTCTTAAAGATAGAAGGAAGAAATCCAGGCAATCAACACTTGATTCTTTGTTCGAAAAAAAGGAATCTTCTTAACCAGGGCCTTCAAAAGAAGAGCCTCAACCAGGACCTTCAAAAGCCAACTAAAACTTCGGTATTATGCCACTGTCAAAACGTTTTATGTATGTATTAATTTATTTTTTATTTACATGTATATACTGTTTTATATATATGTAGGTTAAAAATAAAACACTTTTTTTAATTAAAAAAGTTTATTTCTGAGCTTTAAATACCCCAGTATTGAAAAGGGTAGACAAAATAAATTTTTGTTGCCCGGAATCTAAACCTGTGATTACCCACTGACTCCATAATATAAAGGATTCCATTTGCACCAATTCCATTTGAGCCTGTCCCCACAGGAACCTAACCCGGGCATAAATCAAGGGCTACCTGTACTTGGATTTCAGGAAATCCTTTTGATACTGTTGCACATAAAAGACTACTGTACAAATTGGAGCAGTGGGGCATTAAAGGCAAGTCAGTTGCCTACGGATAAAGGGATGGCTGAATGGGAGAAGACAGAGTGGTAATCAATGAACACTGCTTTTCAGACTAATATTATTAGTGGAGTTGCCAGGGTTCAGTCTTGGGCCCATCGTTGTTTTCTATATTTTTATCAATGATATGGATGAAGGTATATCAGGATTAATATCCAAGTCTGCAGATGATACAAATGTTTGCAGGATTGTTAATAACAGTGATGACCATATGTTACTGCAACAGGATCTAGAAAAGTTAGGCAGATGGGCTGAGAAGTGGCAACTAAAGTTTTACATAGACATATGCAAAGTACTGCATATGGGTAGCAGTAATCCCGAAGTAACATACCAACTGTGTGGTGCTCCACTCAGGGTAGTGGAGAATGAAAAAAGATCTGGGAGTAATTGTACAGTCAGTTATTAAGTTCTCTGAGTAGTGTAGACAGGCTACCAGGACAACTCATGATGTTTTGTCAATGATATACAAGAATTTCTCTAGCAGGGAAAAGGAGGTGATTATTCCTTTGTATAAGGCAATGGTCAGGCCACAACTTGAGTACTGCATACAGGTCTGGAGGCCTCATTTTAGGAAGGATGAGTACAGAGAAGGGCAACGAGATTGATGAGAGGAACAAAAGGGTGCTCTTACCAAGAAAGACTTCAGTTCTGCAAATTGCAGTGTCTGGAGACACAGCACTGTAAGGTGATCTGATTGAGGTGTATAAGATTTTTAATGGTTTGAGCAAGCTCAGTAATGATGAAATTCTTCCTCTTGCTCAGATTATGCACTGGAGGGGGACATGATTTCGAATTTAAAAAAGACAGTTGCAGAATAGATGTGCGGAAATTTCCTTTAGCCAGCGAGTGGTTGAATGCTTGAACAAACTTCCATCTGATGCTGTGGAAGTTGATAGCTTAATAAATTTAGGGAACTATACAAACTTTTAGAGTGAATGGATAGGTGAAATGAAAAGTGTGGAGTTTTTTTTTTTGGCTGATGCTGTTAAGCTTGCTTTCTTGCATTATATGCCACTACTAATGTTAATGCTAAACCTGCTTTAAGTAGCCCTCTGTTAAGTGATCCTATATTAAGCATCTCCTTTTTATGTGTTGTGGCAGATATTTTATCAGTCCCTTACTAGATGATCCCTCTAATAAGCATAACCTATCTAATATAAACAGCGAGCAGTGTATCCAGTCCCCTAAGAGCTAATCACACCTGTATTAAGCAAGTATTTTTTTTGTCAGCAAATTTAATTCCATATATCAAAAGATTTGTGTTTTTTAAATGTTTAGTTGACTAGCTATTTTATCACCAGTAGATTAAATAGGTTACAATTTTCTCTTTTTTTTTATCATTAACAAATAATGATATTGTAACACTAAAATATAGAGTAATACTACAGTGTACTAAAAATAAATATTTGAAACTGTGAATTTCTTATAGTGAACACAGTACTTCCAACGGAAAACTGTTAGTTCAATTACAGTGCCTGGCAATAAGGATATGAGTAAGTTAACATCAATTAATCAATTAGAGTGATGGCATGTTGTTTCCCTATAAGGTTTTAATTTTGACAAGTTACATAAATTACTGTAACTTAAATTATTGTAACAATAACATGCTTACTGCATTGCAGTTTAGGAATGTGCAGTTAAGTATCAAATTAGAGCATGTAACAATTAAGTACTTTCAACCTAATTGCACAAGTGTGATTCAACTTTTGTAACAAGAAAAAGAAATAGTGCAAACAATGAAATTAAATTTTAGAAGGAAACAATTCTTGCAAATTTTAAGCCAAACAAACATCAACAATGAAATTACCAGGCCAGAATTATTAAAATTATAAATTTATAGGACACAATTTCTTGGGCAAAAACTTCTTGAATGGAAGTCAAAAAAATGAAACTATTCAAAAATGTTTCCAAAGATGTGGGTTTTAATTTTTACTCAAAGTTGCTGATGAGAGTGCCAAATGAGAAAAGGCCATACAATTCTGTTGAACTCTTCACAAACTGCAGGGTTAATTAGATGGCACTTGAAACTTAAAAAATGATCTACCAACATGTGAAAACAGTGTAACCAATAATTGAGACAAATCTGTTGGGAAAATATTACATCAGTGAGAACAAAATTCAAGAGCTGCCCATAAATAAAACTAAGCAAAATAAAGAGACGTTACAGTGTATCAAAAAATTAAAAGAATTTACCGCTGATGAAAGTATAACTAAATGTTTTTTATATTAACAACTTTTAAAAATAAATTTTAAATTATATATAGGACCACACCACTATTCAAGTCTTCTGCATTGGCAATTCGATCTAGAGATCGAGTGGTGAACTGATTTTTTTTGATCGACTCGCCTTTGCGGCGATTTGTCTAGCAATCGAAATGCAGAAAAGAAGATCTATTTTTGATTTATTTTTGTTTTATTTTATTGTAGTGGTTTACATCTCTGTTGGTGATATTTCACATAAATTTGGACCTGGTGCCCGTCAGAGTGGGGCCATTATATTTCTATTTAATTGGCTTTCGAAATTTAATGAATTATTATTTTATTATCCTTACATTTAGATGTTCTAAATTATCTTAGAGAGTTTCTGCTGCAATATTTTTACTCTTGTTACCCCTCTCTTCCCTCCGTTGGTTTATTGTTATGTTTAATTTTGGCTATTTTCGCTCTTGTCTTGCCATGCTGCTGGCATTATTTTTATTTGCACATGGAAGACTGCTACACAAATTGGAGCAGTGTGACATTGGAGGCAAATTGCTGCTATGGATAAAGGGGTGGTTGAGGGGGAGAAGACAGAGTGGTAATCAATGGACACTGCTCATCGTGGACTAATGTTATTAGTGGAGTCCCTCAGGGCTCAGTGGCGGGTCCATTATTGTTTTCTGTATTTATAAATGATATTGATGATGGTATATCAAGCTTAATGTCCAAGTTTGCAGATGATACAAAGGTTGGTAGGGTTGTCAAGGACACTACTGACACTATGCTGCTGCAACAGGATCTGGAAAGGTTGAGCAGATGGGCTGAGAGGTGGCAAATGAAGTTTAACATTGACAAATGTAAAGTACTACACATGGGAAACAGCAACCTCAGAGCAACGTATCAACTCTGTGGTACTACACTGACAGTGGTAGAGAATGAAAGGGACTTGGGGGTGGTTGTGCAGGCAGATGTGAAGTTCTCTGAGCAGTGCAGACGGGCTGCAAGAGTAGCTCATGGAGTATTGTCAATGATATACAGGAATTTTTCCAGCAGGGATAAGGAAGTGATTATTCCCTTGTATAAGGCAATGGTCAGGCCACACCTAGAGTACTGTATACAGGTCTGGAGGCCTCATTTCAAGAAGGATGTAGAGCTGCTGGAACGAGTACAGAGAAGGGCAACAAGATTAGTGAAAGGAACAAAGGGGTGCTCTTACAAAGAAAGGCTTAAGTTTTGCAAATTACAGTGTCTGGAGACTAGGCACCAGCGAGGTGATTTGATAGAGGTGTATAAAGCCTTGAATGGTTTAAGCATGCTCAATGCTGATGGGATTCTTCCTCTAGCTCAGAAAAATCACCTGAGAGGGCATAAATTCAAATTGAGGAAAGACAGATGTAGGATAGATGTGCGGAAATTTGCCTTTAGCCAGCGGGTGGTTGGTTGGTTGGTGGAACAGACTCCCATCCCTTGTGGTGGAGGTTGATAGCCTAAATAAGTTTAAGGCTCAGCTGGACAGGTATTTTGAACGAACAGAGGGGTGACGTGGAAGTGGGTTTTTTTTTTTTTGGCTAATGCTGCATAAGCTTGCTTTCTTGCATCAAATGCCTCTACTAATGCTAATTTTTAATACTTAATCTAATTTATTTTTATTGTTATATATATATATATATATATATATATTTTAAAAAAAAAACACCATTTTAGGCAAAGACAGCCTATGTCAACAATGCCAAAGTAATGTGCATATTTTTTACCAATGACATATAAGTATATCTAGCTTGTAATATTTGTTCTATGCAGGTTCTTTGTTAAAAAAAATTTCAAAACAGCACGACTTTATTTTTCCTCAATCAGAGCGTTTTAGCTCTGATTCAAGCAGGCTTCAATTTTTTGCAAAATAATAATTTAATATTATAAATGCAGTTTTTCTGACAGAATCCCAATTAACAGTTGCTTCAAACACTCGCATCTCAATTTCCAGAATTATTTGCTTTACAATTCCTTTCACTTCAAAGTCAGTATTTGACCACATGCTTGCTATGATATTCCTTCTAATCTGAAATCTCCTCCAGCTTAAAATTTCTCCATCCCATCTGTCAAATTCATCAGTTGTCTCTATTGTTCTCCCAGCTCCACTAATCACTTTTAACTCTGACTTCCTTCCTTTGAAACTACTCTACTTTCTCCAATCTACCTTTCCTAACAGTGAGGTAACTTTTCTTGGTAATTTTAATGTTCACAACCCCAGTTGGCTTCAGTTTTCTAGTTGCGCAGACCCAGCTGGCCAAGATGATGAGCCTTTTTCAATTACTAATGATTACACTTAGCTTGTTCATTTACTCCAGAATATTAGACAAACCTAACCACACACCCAACACTTTCTTTTTCTCACAAACAGCCATTCAAATAGTCAGTCAGTGTAAATGGACATCTCAGATCACAACTTGGTGATGGTTTCCTCCAATGGAGCCCCCCCCCCCCTATCTCTCTCTCTCTCTCTCTCTCTCTCTCTCTCTCTCTCTCTCTCTCTCTCTCTCTCTCTCTCTCTCTCTCTCTCTCTCTCTGTGTGTGTGTGTGTGTGTGTGTGTGTGTGTGTGTGTGTGTGTGTGTGTGTGTGTGTGTGTGTGTGTGTGTGTGTGTGTGTGTGTGTGTGTGTGTGTGCGTGTGTGTGTGTGTGCGCGCGCGTGTGTGTGCGCGCGTGTGTGTGTGTCCATTCTCAGCTTCATACTGTTTGACATAAGAATAAAATTTCTATTTTTTTCTTTGGTTGCACTGCTTTTATCAATCTTATGATACCAATGTTGTTTGCTCAGACCATGCCAGTGAAATTATTCTTTTAAGGATGAAATGCTTTATTCCACCTTAAAACCTCATCCATTATCTAAACCTGTTTTCCAAAAAAATGCACTAAGGCTATTAAAAATAAGAATTTTGGATATTGCAACTGGCTTGAATCCAAATCTTCTGCTTCACTTTCTGCCAACACTAAAAGCTCATAATTTTAAAACAGGATAAGAGTAGAAAAATTGCTCCTTGTACAAATTATAATCTGGCATTCTGGCCTCTCAGAGCTACTGGCCACTACTCATGTACATCTACACTCCCATCTGTTACAAGATGGGTCTGTGCATCCTCAACAAAAGGTAAAGCTGACTTACCAGTATCCTATTTTGTTTCTCTTGTTAACAAGAAAAACAAAGCAAGCCATTTCCGATCATATCAAAGACAGCCTCTGTCAACAATGCCAAAGTGATGTGTGTGTATTTTTTACCAATGACATAAGAGTATACCTAGCTTGTAGTATTTATTCTATGCAGGTTTGTTGTTAAAAAAATTTCAAAAAAGTATATGACTATTTTTCCTCAATCAGAGCCATTTTAGCTCTGATTCAGGTGGAATTCAATTCTTGCTGTTGAGCTGGTTTCCCTCCTCTCGTTCTCCTTCAAATTTTTGAAGTGCACTGCACCCAACAATAACAGCATTACATATACATTTAAGCAAGCAAGTAAGCTAGTTGCCGCCCCCCTATGCTTCCACACACACACATGCAACTAGAGCTGATCTGCTTTTAATTACATAACCATGTCATATCAGTAGTTTTATCAAACAAAAACAGAGACCACATCTCTGGGTCAACTTAAACATAAAGTAAAAATAAAAAAGAGATTTAATCAGGAGAGTGACCTTTAACTTCATGGTGGGGATGGGGCATCACACCCTACCATGAGGAGGTAGGTCTCTACTATTTAAGCTCTCAAATGACAGTCTAATTACATCATAAACTTAGATGCCAAATCACATACAGATATTAAACACCTATTAAGTCCTATGTTGTTAAACACCTATCTAGCATCTTAGACGGGTGTTATTAAACACCTATCTAACATCTGTTAGATGTTAACAACATAGGGCCAGGAACCCACCAGCACAACAAAACGGGACTATAAATACTAAGGCAAGATCTTATCTGCCTGAGCAACACCCCAACAGACTCCATCCTCTCCCAGGGCAAACTGCTGGATCACTTGCATTTCACAGCAAATTTTGGAAGCAAATTACACCCAACACTAACAGCAAACCTAAGTGTAACATTTTTACTGACAGCATAAGAGAATAATTAATTTTAATCTTTTGTTTTTCTATGTGAGGTATCACCTTCAGCAGTTAATAATTCACAAGCAGCTTCACTCTTAGAACCACTTTTTATGTATTGGCGATATATTGGCACTTCTCCAATCCAAAGGAATCTCCCTTGAGTCCAAAGATGCCCTCATAATTAACCTCATTGGTTCCCTATGCTCCCTGGCAGCCTCCTTCAAAATTACTGGGTACATACCATCAGCTCCAGGAGCCTTACTTGCCTTCATACTCAAAAGTTTTCTAATAAACAACCATCTGTAATTACATTTTGTAATAACAGAGCAAAGTGGAGGAGAAATTGTTGAAGTTAAACATAAGAAAGGCACCTGGGGTGGATGGGATCTATCCAGTTATATTAAAGGAAACGGCAAAGCAACTAAGCAAACTCTTAGCCATAATTATGAGAGCATCATTGGACTCAGGGGAGGTTCCCACGGACTGGAGAGGTGCAAATGTATCCCCAATTCACAAAGGACAAAGGAGGATTGAAGGGTGACACGAGTAATTACAGACCAGTTAGTTTAACTTCTGTTCCAGGTAAAATAATGGAGTCACTGGTTAAAGATGCATTGCAGGATCATCTAGACAAGACTGCAGCAATAATTCAGACACAGCATGGGTTTGTTAAGGGAAAGTCTTGTCTGACAAATTTGATAGGATATTATGATGTGGTTACAAAGGAACTGGAGGCAAAAAATAATTTTCATATATCATATATTTGGATTTCAGGAAAGCTTTTGGACACTGTTGCGCATGGAACACTATTGTACAAATTGGAGCAGAATGATATTAAGGGTAAGTTGCTACAATGGATAAAAGGATGGTTAAGTGGGAGAAGACAGAGGGTGGTAATCAATGGGTGCTGCTGTTCGTGGACTAATGTTATTAGTGGAGTCCCACAGGGTTCGGTGTTGGGTCCACTGTTGTTTTGTATATTTATCAATGATATTGATGAAGGTGTATCAGGCTTAATATCAAAGTTTGCATATGATACAAAGGTTGGCAGGGTTATTAATGACAGTAATGGCAGTGTGCTACTGCAACAGGATCTAGATAATTTGGGCAGATGGGCTAAGAAGTGGCAACTGAAGTTTAACCTTGACAAATGCAAAGTACTGCATATGGGTAGAAGTAACCCCAGAGAAACGTACCAACTGTGTGGTACTACACTTAAGGTGGTAGAAAATGAAAAAGACCTGGGAGTAATTGTGCAGTCAGATATGAAGTTCTCTGAACAATGCAGACAGGCTGCCAGGGCAGGTCATGGGGTTTTGTCAATGATATATAGGAATTTTGCTAGCAGGGAAAAGGAGGTGATTGTCCCTATGTATAAGGTCCTTCCTAAAATGAGGCCTCCAGACCTGTATGCAGTACTCAAGACGTGGCCTGACCATTGCTTTATACAGAGGGACAATCACCTCCTTCTCCCTGCTAGCAAAATTCCTATATATCATTGACAAAACCCCATGACCTGCCCTGGCAGCCTGTCTGCATTGCTCAGAAAACTTCATATCTGACTGCACAATTACTCACAGGTCTTTTTCATTTTCTACCACCTTAAGTGTAGTACCACACAGTTGGTACGTTTCTCTGGGGTTACTTCTACCCATATGCAGTACTTTGCATTTGTCAAGGTTAAACTTCAGTTGCCACTTCTTAGCCCATCTGCCCAAATTATCTAGATCCTGTTGCAGTAGCCACTGCCATTACTGTCATTAACAACCCTGCCAACCTTTGTATCATCTGCAAACTTTGACATTAAGCCTGATATACCTTCATCAATATCATTGATAAATATACAAAACAACAGTGGACCCAACACCGAACCTTGTGGGACTCCACTAATAACATTAGTCCAAATGTAGATTTACTTGAGCATGTACAGAGAAGGGCAACAAGATTGGTGAGGGGAATGAAGGGATCCTCTTACCAAGAGAGCCTTAAGTTCTGCAAATTGCAGTGGCTGGAGACTAGGCACTTGCGCGGCGATCTGATCGAGGTGTATAAGGCCTTGGATGGGTTGAGCACGCTGAATTCTGATGGGATCCTTCCACTTGTTCAGATTACGAACCTAAGGGGGCATAAATTCAAATTAAGAAAGGCCAGATGTAGACTAGATGTGCGGAAATTTTCCTTTAGCCAGCGGGTGGTTAATTGCTGGAACAAACTACCATCTGTCGTTGTGGAAGTTAATAGGTTGAATAAATTTAAGGAGGAACTGGACAGGCATTTGGAGGAATGGTGTGATTTTTTTTTTTTTTTTTGGCTGATGCTGCATAAGTCATACACTTGCTTTCTTGCATCACATGCCACTACTACTACTACTGCTACTACATCACTAATTTCATATGGCTCAGCCTCACTCACACAGCCTCTTCTCAGCATGAAGGGACTAAATGAACTATTTAGGAATTAATTATAATCCAGTAGAGTGGAGACTTTTTATTGACTTATCAAAGAGGGGTCTCAAATGCGTGTTGCTCCAAAATGGAAATAAATATGGGTCAATTCCAATAGCTTCCTCTATGCATTTGAAAGAAATAAAAGAACTTGAAATTGTTGACAAATATTAAGTATGAAGAACATGGTTGGTTTGCTGCACTGATTTTAATGTTACTTAGACAGCAATCTGGCTATGCTACACAAAAATGTCTTGCTTTTGTGTAAGCAGGACAGTTGGGCAAGGAGTAAGCACTAGGATATCAAGGTCTGGCCAAAGAGGGGCAGTTTGTTGCTTGGATCAAAGAACATAGTTTATTAACCACTGGTAGATCCCAAAACTCTCCTCCTTTCACCCTTGCACATCAAACTGGGTTTGATGAAACAGTTTGTGAAACTTTACCTCAGGAAGTCCCTACTTCAACTACCTTTATACTAAATTCCCATCCATCACCCAAGAGAAGCTAAAACAAGGAATTTTTGTTGGACCTCAAATTCACAAACCGATGAGGGAACTATGAATAAAAGAGAAAAATAAGCACGGATCTGTTGGGTTCTCAACAACGGGCTTCAGGTCTGTTGTTGAGAACCTCTTAGGGAACAACAAGGATCCAGACTACAAGAATATAATTGAAAATGTGTTAGCAAGCCTCAAGGAGCTGGTTCGCAACGTGAGTGTTAAGGTACATTTTTTACACTTCCACATCGACTACTTCCCAGAAAATCTAGGAAGCGTTAGTGAAGAAGAGGGTAACAGGTTTCACCAGAAACATTAAAGACATGGAGATGGGGAGGTGAAATGTCATCATGACGGCTGACTATTGCATGGGAGATCAGTGTTTGAATCAAGTGGTTGAATCAACCAATAACTGAGATTCTGTCAGAAAAAGTACATGGGGTTTGGCAGACTGTAAGTGGAAATGGACATCGTTGAGATTAGAATTTATTACATATAAAATATAAATATTCAAGAAGAAAAAATATATATTTATACAAATTGCAGTATTTGCACAAAATGAAAAAAACAGATCAGCAAAAGACATTCTGCAACTAGATATAAAAGCATTTGGTCAGACACCACAGCATGCTATCTGAATGTTTATTCTTGAATGGCCCAACTCACACACATTATGCATTACTAGTCATAAAGTAATCCTGACTGGATGCACCAATTGAACCCTGGAACTGAAAATTTGATTGTATGATATGCTTTCTGACACAGTTGTGGGAAATTCTTCAAAGAGCATGTTAACTATCACATATTTGAGCAAGCACTTGACAATTACAGCTGATCATTTTGATGACAGGCACTGAATACTCAGTGCTAGATGCTGTTCTAACTGGTTAATACATTTTTCACTTTGCTCTCAATCTATCAGGAAATGAATAATATGCTCAATGGTTTGGAGTATGTGGAGCTGTGTCTTGCGCTCCCTGGCTGCAAACTCACTCCCCTGGATTCCTTTCTCTGATTCACTGGTACTCATATAGGCATATATGTTAAATAGCATGTTTATTTAGCAGAACCACAATCATTTAATGACTTGTGTTCTTAATTCATGCCAGCAACACCAGCATTCCATCAGATATGAACAGATAAATTTCTAGGAGCACTGTTTTATGGTTCATACAAAATTGTTACAAAAATCTCCACCAGTTAAAAGGTAAAGATTTAAGACAACTTTTTTTCATTTGTTATTAATTGACTTTTGTGTCATTCTGTGTATAAGAACAACAGTCATCTATTTAACAGAAATAGAATTAAAAATTAAAGCAGATCAATAGCAAATAAAAACCAGCTGTGAATAAAAAGAAAATTTGGCTAAGGTAAAGAAAGACTGCACGAGAAGCATGCAAAAGTTCGATGAAATTTACCGGTAAAAGTACTTTGCTGTAACGGCATTTGTATTGTTGCTTGCTCAGTAAACAGACTGTGGGTGTTATCGGTCTGGAGTAGAAGTTGAATCCCACAGGAGCTTGAAACTCTCCCGAAGTGGGGGGGGGGGTTACCTGACCTTTTTTCTTTAGAATCACTAATTGAATTAACTAACTGAATCAAGAACAGAGTCATATTGGAAGTTCTGATGTTGTAAAAAATGTTCGTAACGTAGTTTCACCGGTAAACGTTTTCGACGTTTGCTGTGCTTATCCTGTGGGCTTCCTTTGCCTTTTTTTTTTTCTTAATAAACAATTTATCCACTAATCCACTAGTGATTCTAAAGAAAAAAGGTCAGGTTACCCCCTCCACTTCGGGAGGGTTTCAATCTCCCATGGGATTCAATTTCTACTCCTGACCGATAACACCCAATGTATGTTTACTGAGCGAGCAAAAATACAAATGCTGTTACGGCAAAGTACTTTTACCGGTAAATTTCATCGAACTTTTGTGTGCTTCTCATGCAGTCTTTGCCAAAAATTTTTAGAATTTCATAAAAAAAAAATAAAACAATATAAAATGCTAAACTAAGATATTTATGTAGTAAAAGTAAAAATACAGCTCAACATACACTTACTCCATTAAGGCACCTTTCAAGAGTGTCTAGAACAATAAGCTGAGATTCATAAAAGTTCTTTTCAAATTCTGGCTGGATCTGACCATGTGTGCGCTAAGAAAGGAAACATTTTTTTTTTTTTTTTAAAAGGCTTGGCATGTTAATACCCTTAAAAGTACTTTAAATGAAATACAGGATAGTTTTAAGGCATTATGCACAAAAAATAAAATCCCTTTCACAATTTATATATATATTTTTTAATCTTATTTTCAGGCATCATGAATGCTCCAAGTTTAGAGCAGAAGATAACTGCTGCCTAAGAAAACAATTAACTGAGAAATATATAGAATTATTACAAAAAACTGAACAATAAAAATTTATTACAAGTACACTAAACATGACACAAAGACCAAGGTTACATTCCTTGAAAGGATAGCTAAAAAGTTGTTCCTAACCTATGTGTTTAATGTGGGATCCACTGGCAACCCTGAACATGACAAAAACTCATCTCATACTGTGCACAAGGTATCTCCCATCAATGGATTTCACAGGTTGTAAACCCTATACTTGAGTTTGCAAATTGTAGAAGAGAAGGAACATGCACTTGATCTTTCATGCAGTTACAGAAATTCAGGGTGATCAGATTGCACAATCTGAGAGACCATGCCTTTGGAGCTGAATAGAAAAATCCATCTGAGCAATTTGCCATACTCAGGAATCCTGTTACTGCATTGTAGCAATAGGGCAGTATCTCCCTCTTGCTTAAAATCAAATCTTTGAAATCTTCATTACGCTGAGGCTTTAACCAGCTGAAGTATATCCAAGTAAAAAATTCTAGTTACAGTTTTTTCAATAAAGAAAAATCTTCTTAGTGTTTAAATCTTTTTAAAGTGTTTAATTATTTTGTGGTAACTCTGTATCACAAGCATATATATATAAATACATTAATTTTTTTGGGTTGGTTTTTTTTTTTTTTTTTTTTTGGCTGATGCTGTATAAGCTTGATTTTTTGTATCATATTGCCTCTACTAATGCTTATGCTAATTTTTTTTTTTTTATCTGCAGCAGTATTTGCATTTTTATCTTCTGTTTTCAAATCAATGGGCTCTGTTTATCAGCATAACTTATACTGACTTTTTTTTAATTAA
The DNA here is from genome assembly GCF_048544385.1 of Mastigoproctus giganteus. Taxonomy (NCBI): domain Eukaryota; kingdom Metazoa; phylum Arthropoda; class Arachnida; order Uropygi; family Thelyphonidae; genus Mastigoproctus; species Mastigoproctus giganteus. The sequence continues at coordinate 246,902,144 of NC_143577.1, forward strand.
TTTTTTTTTTTATTTTACAGATGAAACTCTACTACTTCAACAGCCATCAACACCAGCATTCCATCAGATATGAAATGATAAATTGCTAGGAGCAATGATTGAAATAGGTCTTTACAGAGTCATGTTTCTGGTCAAAAAATTTACTCAATTTTTTGGGAATGGGAAAACATTCTACACTTTTTCCATTCTTATAAAAGACATTTCAGAATTATACATCTACTGAATATATTGGAAAGTGGTGTCAAAACATGGACAATGTCACTACCACATCCAGCTTTGTTCATCTAGGGCATTTTATACTTTTTTTTTTTTTTTAATTTGCTCTAGAGTGAAAAGGATAACAAGAACTCTATAGAATGTTTTTTTTTTTTTTTAATTTAAGGTATATTAGTGAAATTTCAAATCTTACTACGTCGTTTCCAGCCACTTCTCCGGCTAAATTTCTTGAATCAGTTTCCTTTGCCATTGGGATGTTATAAAGTTTTTCATTTTCTTTTTAAGCAAGCAAATTTTTTCTAAGCATTAGTAAAATTTAGAATAAGTTGGTTGTGAACAAAATCTCCATCAAATTTTGTAAGCAAATAGTCAAACAGCAGTTAGGCCCCTCAAGACTCAGGCACCACTGAGTAAGGAGCTACAAACCAATTCATTTAAAGAAGTAAATAACATTTTCAACTTCTTTTTACCATACAAACTTCAGTGTATACCTGATGGTATTTAGGATAGAGTTATATCTTTAATGGAAAAGTACAAGTGTTTCCCATATGACTGGAATAACTGGACAAAACATGTGCTTATCCCATTGTATAAGGCAATGGTCAGGCCACACCTTGGATACTGCACAAAGAAGTCTCATTTTAGGAAGGATGTACTGATGAATAAGTACTCATACCAAGTACTCATAAGTACTCATACCAAGTTCTGTAACTTGGAAAGAGTACCCATTGGACACTACTGAAGAAGTGTTTAAGGCTTTAAATAGATTGAGTAAACTAAATGCTAATGGCATCCTTATTCTTTCTCAGACAACACTCATAAGGGGACATAAAATTAAATAATGAAAAAGAATGGTTGATTATAAATGAATGATTATAAATGATATTAAACATATATTTTTTAAAACAAAAAATTATATTAAAATATATCATTTTGTTTTGTTATTGTAAGTTTTGAATGACTGCCTCAAATCATTATGGAAACCAAGAGCAGGTCATAAATATTCTAATGTCCTATGGTGAAAAACAGTCAAAAATTACATAAAAAATTAATCAAAGGAGATGAAACTGTATGTCAGTGACATCTGTATAAGGTTTTTACATTTTTAAAAAAGGACAAACAGTTTCATGATAGGGCCAAAAGAGGAAGACACAAAGAGGTCACATTGCAAATGAAACAAAGGTCAATGAAAATGATTGTCATATAAAAGCCAGTGACACTGCTAATGCATCAATGTTCAAAATAATGACAAACAGTTTCGAATACTGAAAAATATGCTCCATATGGGTGTACAAAAGCTAACAATACAAACAAAAACTTTTCCCCTAAAAATTTATGCAGTTCTGAATCCAGACAACAATTGATCAAATGGCATCATAATGAACTGCCAACAAAGAAAAATACCAATGTTATGCAAACCACTTTTTTGGGATAAACATGATGTCCTATAACTCTTCTTCCCCCCTTCAGGTAAGCTGTGATTTTTTGTACCTTTTCTAGAATAGTTTGTGTTTTTTTAATGTAATAATTGTTTTTATATTCTAGAAAGTTTTGTGATTCTTTATGTTATTTGTGTTATGGGAAATGTGTTATTTTTTATTCGCGATATTAAAATTTTATCATGGAAAAAAGTGTGCGCACACTGAGCATGCATGTTGGAAGTCTGAAACTTCTTTAGAATCTTTTGAAATGTTTACTTTTCGACATGTTGAATTAGAAATTTTTTCCGTCGAAATTTTTTATGAAATATAGTAGAGAATGACTAAAGAAATAATTTCTTTTTTAAATCGGAGCGCTAGAAGCTGAGATATGGCGATTTAAAACGTAAACTCGAGTTACACCATGGTTGCGCTGTAGGGGTACTGATTGCGTTGTATGTCACTGCTACATACAGTGCCGCGTAGCTTGCCTGGTAGGGAATAGTACAATGTGGAGGGAATCATTTCATGTCTCATTTTCGTGACGATTTTTGTCAAACCACGGACGCAAGTCGCTTCAATGTGAAAACTGCCTGGGGCACTACTAAAGAATTTTCACTTAAAAAGTCGGCAAAATGCTTGCAAGCCCATTGTTAAAATATTCACAGCTCACCACTGGATCAATGCCACATCAGATTGCTGCTGTACTGAGGGCAAAAGGAGGACCTACAAAGTATTAGGTAGGTGGTCATAATTCAGTGTTCACTCAGTGTATATGCTGAAGTGTGAATAATGTATTTTGTCTAAGTGAACAGGCAAGAGGTGTATGGAAGCAAAACTTCCATTAAACTCATAACTACCATAAGTACCTTTAACCATTAGAACTGGGTTGCATTTTTCCCAATGCAGTACAATACTATAAATTTATAGGGGAACCTTTCAATACAATAAATAGAAACAAACAGAATTTATCCATTACTGCATTCAATTTCTGATAAAAGGAATCAATTCTGCTCCCACCAAAGACTGAGACTGAATACTCAGCATTAACTGACATGAAAAGTACCTCATCCTACTGGAAGAGATAATATTTTTGCCACTAAGACTATTAGCATTAACATTAGTAGAGGCATATGATGCAAGAAAGCAAGCTTATACAAAGGGTACTAGGAAAGTTTTGCAATACAGCTTTGTTTATTTAATTTTTTCAAAGTAATTTCCTCTACATTCAATACACCTCTCCATCCTCCGAAACCAATCTTTAAACCAGTTCTGCCAAGTTTCACTAGGGAGTAAAGCACACTCGTTGTCCCAAGCCCGTGGAAGGTCCTCATCACTGGAAAACCGCCTCCCTTTTAGCTTCATTTTCACATGCGGGAACAGTGCAAAGTCGCAGGGAGCAAGGTCTGGACTGTAGGAAGGGTGCTCGAGAAGTTTCAGTCCTGTCGTGGTCAAATATTCGGTGCAGGCTCTGGAGCATTATCGTGATGGAGGTACCAGGTGTCCATTCTTGACTTTGGCCGCAGGTTCTTCATAGATCCAATGACTTTAGGCAGGCATTGTTTAGTATACCACTTAGCTGTGACTGTCTTCTGTGTGTCCAAAACGCCACGTTCCACAATTCCACTCGATTTGAAAAATACAGCTATCATTTTCTTCTTTACAGATCGGGATTTTCTGACAATTACGGGTGTGTCGTCATCATCAAAGACCCAAACTTTGTTTTGAGCCTTGGTCGGCAGATCATAATAGTACAGCCAAGTCTCGTCACCTGTCACGATGTTGTTCACATACCGAGATTGTCCCTTATCAAACTTTTTTAACATCTCCCGGCACCAAGTCACACGTCGTGTCATCTGCTCTTCAGTCAGTTGATGCGGCACCCAGAGAGAACAAAGTTTCTTCACGTGCAAATGATCTTGCAGAATCGAACGAATTGCTGGTGCATTTAGGCCCAAAGTATCCTCTATCTGTTGGTAGGTCACTCACCTGTTTTCGTCAAGCATTTTCCTCACAGCAGTAACGTTTTCCTCCGTAACTGACGTTCGTGGCCTTCCCGGCCTCTCAGAATCCTCCAGAGTGAAATTTCCCCTTTGGAATTCTCTATACCACCTGAATATCGTTGTACAATGTGGGCAATCAACATCTAGTGCAAGAGTCACTTCTTCTAAGCACTGGTCTTGGTTAAACCACGCACGAAATTATACCGCAAAACTGTCCTTATCTCATTTCGTGACCACGATGCCATCGCAAGCACTTTACACTCTCACTACTAATGAATAACTGAGCCCATCGACTTGGCGCGGCGGCTACTATGCACATATGAACATGTCTCAACATGCAGCAACAAGCAGCTTCCTGTGATTCATTGTTGCGTCATATTGCAAAACTTTCCTAGTACCCTTTGTATAGCATCAACCAAAAAAAAAAAAACACCTTCCCGTTTCACCCACCTATTCACTCCAAAAATTTTTGCCTAGTTCAGCCTTGAATTTATTTAAGCTGTCAACTTCCACAAAAACAGACGGAAGTTTGTTCCAGAAGCAACCACCAGTGGGTGGCTGATGGTTGATAAAGGAAAATTTCTGCACGTCTATCTACAACTGTCTTTCCTCAATTTGAATTTTTGCCTCTTCAGTTGCAGAATCTGAGCAAGAGGAAGAATCCCATCCGCATTGAGCTTGCTCAAATGATTCAAGGCCTTATACACCTCAATCAGATCACCTCGCAGGTGTCTAGTCTCCAGATGCTGCAATTTGAAGAACTTAAGCCTACCTTGGTAACAGCAACCCTCTGTTCCATTCACTAATTTCGTTGCCCTTCTCTGTACTCGTTCTAGTAGGTCAACATCTTTCCTAAAGTGAAGCAACCAGACCTCTTTGCAGTACTTAAGGTGTGGCCTGACCATTGCTTTATACAAGGGGATAATCACCTCCTTATCCCTGCTAGAAAAATTCTTATATATCATTGACAAGACCACATGAGCTACTCTTACAGCTTGTGTGCACTGTTCAGAAAACTTCATATCTGACTGCACAATTACCCCCCCAGGTCTTTTTCATTCTTCACTACCCTGAGTGTAGTACCACACAGTTAGTATGTTACTCTGGGGTTACTACCCATATGCAGTACTTCGCATTTATCAATGTTAAACTTCAGTAGACACCTCTCAGTCCATTTGCTCAACTCCTCTAGAATTTAAGATAAATTTGCACATCCCCAATCCATGGGGACCTCCCCTGAGTCCAAAGATGCCCTCATAATCATGGCTAAGGGCCTGCTTAGTTCCTTTGCTGCCTCCTTTAATATAACTGGATAGATCCAATCCACTCCCAGCTGCCTTCCTGATGTTTGACTTCAGCAATTTCTCCTCTACTTTGCTCTCAGTTATTACAAAATCATTTAACTCCCTAATAGAGTTTGAAAAGCTTCTGGACTCCACTTCCCTACAGAATTTCTCATGTGTGGGTGTAGATGCAAAATACTCATTCAGTGTGTCAGCTACCTGAGCAGAATCATCAACAATTGTACCATCAATATCAAGTGGACCAATCTGATTCATCTTCCTCTAAAGTTCCTCTTCCTTCCTTCTAAAGTTTACATAACTAACAAAGTCTTTGCTGTTTTTCTTTGCATCCTTTGCCAAAGATTTCTCATAATCTGCCTTTGCTTGCCTAATCTCCTTTGTGACTTGATTACAAACTATCTTTTATCTACCATAGGCATCTGTGTCTCCTGATAATTTATATGCATCCCATGCATTTTTCTTCTCCACCACGAGTCTCATTAGTTGATCTGACATCCAAATTTTGAACTTTATTCAGTGTTCTCATAAGCACAGGAACTTTTTGTAAACTAAAATTAGTTGGTATGAAAAGTCTAGTAGCTTCCAAGATGAATTCCTTGAATGCTTCTCATTTAGAATTTGCCATTGGTAACATCATCAGTTAGTCCCACTGTATAGAATTTAAAAACTGTCTGTGACCACTGTAGTCACCTTTACAAAAGCAAAAACTTTTCCCTTTACCCCTGATGGTAGTTACATCTTAGAGTAAATCCCACGTTAGTACACTGTGATCACTGCCACCTAGTCATTCCTTTATCTGCTGATTCTTAATGCATGAATAATCACTGCTGATAATCAGATCAAGGGTATTACTCCCTCTAGTTTGCTCTCAAACATGCTGCCGTAGAAAACAATCATCCAATAAATCCACAAAGGTGTTGCTAGTGTGTGAGTGACCAAACCACAAGCTCCAGTCTATATCTGGGAAGTTAAAATCCCCCATTATAAGACAATCTGATTTACTGGTGCCCACTCTATTTCTCTGTACAGCTGTTCATTATACTCAGAGTCATTAGGCCTATAACACACTTCTACTCTCAAATATTGCTTTCCCACTGCTTTTGTCACATCAAAATGACTCAACACTGCACTGTCCACCATGTCAACTGGATGCACTTCCTTAGATTTATGTTTCATAACTATCAGCATGACCCCTCCTCCCTTTCTACCTTGTCTACCCTTTCTGTACACGTTGTATGTCTCTGATATCCCAACAATATCTGACTTTGATGTCTTGACCAGCACCTCAAATTTATCAAATTTATTTACTATACTCCTAGCATTGGTGTACCTGCAAATATACATGCACCTGTTCTTACTCTTAGAATTCTTAAAGCATTATGCTATATTTTTCTTCATTCTTTTGGAATTCAGATTTGATTGTGCTTCTGAAAACTCTTTAATTTTTTTGAAGTTAACCTCCTAAAAAAAATCTTGAACTTTATTCAGTATTCTCGTAAGCAGAGGATCTTTTAGTAAACAAAAATGAATACAGTTTAAAAGTAAAAGTTTTAACACAAAATAACATTGCCTGTTTTATTTATGTACATCTGTGTGCTAAATCAATTCTTAAATATGAATATCTTAGTATAATCATACATGTTTTATATACTTAGCATTATTTTACATGTTAAATGTAATTACGAAGAAAACACAACTCATGCTTCACATGTGAGACTCTGCCATGAGCATCTGCTAGAGGTACTAGTATTAGGAAGAGGAGAGGAATTTAGAAAAAGGCAGGAAATGTACTCCTGTATTAGAATATATGTTAAGAGTAATTAAATAGTATGATGCCTCATTTCATGCAGCATCATGCTCTTGAAACCCCCATCATACTCTCATAACTCCCTCTCTCATTAAAACAAAGGTATAATGAGAGTGAGAGTAATCTACAGACCAGAAAATTGTGAAGAGAATGACGAGAGTTTTTCTCTCGTCATTCTCTTCACAATCTTTACTTGCAGAAGGAATGGGCAGGCAAGTGCAAATATCTTATTATGGGTAGTTTCAATCTGCCCCAGATTGACTGGAATACATGGGAGGAAAACTCACCCACCTTGAAGAAAAATTTTTCTAAACTAGCTGATTATTATTTGTACCACCATGTCAGAGATAATACTAAGGGTGAGAATATTCTTGACCTCATCATTACTCACAAATTAGATGTTATCACAGGGCTTAAAATACAGGAACCATTGGAAGGTAGTTATCTTACTGGTATTAATTTATATTAATTTAGATTAATTTATATATGGTATTAATATAATTAATACCATACTGGTATTAATTTCAGAAGAGGAGAATTTGACAGTTTAAGGTGCTATATGGCATCTATTAATTGGACGGATTGCAGAGTGAAGGCAAATACACTTGAATTATGAAATTAAAGCAAAAATCACAGAAGCAACGAACACACATGCCATTAAGCAAATATTGCAGGAGGAAGAGGATGCTGAAATGGATGAATGTGGAGCTGGCTGGTCAAATAGAACAGAAACAGATAGCATGGGATAGATACAGAGCGATGAAAAATACTGAAGCCTACAACAGCCACAAGTTGATTTGTAATAATACTACAGATAAGGTTGGAGAGATCAAGGCTGCTAAGAGAGCAAAGAATGGGGACAGGGAATTTTTCATGTATGTGGAGACATGAAAAATTCCTAAGAGGCTGCGTGAGTGAGGCTGAGTCATATGAAATTAGTGACTTCAAAATTACAGATGACTGTTTATTAGAAAACCTTTTGAGCATAAAGGCAAGTAAGGCTCCTGGAGCAGATGGCATGTACCCAGTAATTTTGAGGGAGGCTGCCAGGGAGCATATGAAATCAATGAAGTTAATTATGATGGCATCTTTGGACTTGAGTGAGATTCCTTTGGATTGGAGAAGTACCAAGGTATCGCCAATACATAAAGGTGGTTCTAAGAGCGAAGTGGTAACTACAGTCTGGTTAGTCTGACTTCAGTGATGGGAAAATCTTAGAAGCAATGGTTAAGAGTGCAATTCAGGGACATTTAGATAGATGCAGCATTCTGAATAGTACAGAACATGGTTTTGTTAAGGAAAAACCTTCTCAGAGTATTATAAACCTGGTAACAGGTACCAGGTTTATAAGGCTCTAAGAGGAGTTAGTAAAATTAATGAAGGCGGAATTTTCACTGTTACAGAGAATTGCAGAACCCAAGGGCATAAATTCAAATTGCAGGAGAAGAGGTTTAGGTAGACTAGATTGTAGGAAGTTTGGGTTTTTTTTTCCCCAGCCAGTGCAGCAAAAGCCTATATAAAAGCCTATATGGCTATTAGTAATGAATTTTATGTTAGTTATTCCAGTAATATATGGTAATTTATCTGAATGTTATTATTATTATTACTAGCCATATAGTGAAAGGAAACCTGAGGCTTATACTGCACCAGCTAAAAAAAAAAATTTCCGAATTACCCTGGGGGGGGGAGAGAGAGAAGTAGAAGGGAATCAACCAAGAAAGAGAAGAATGATGATATCCAGCTCAGGACCCTGGGTGTGCCAAGCCCATACTCACCAGATGTGAGCCCCTGGGGTTAAATGGTTATATACAAGTCACTGCTAATGCAAAGATGTGTTAAAGCTGTCACTAAATGTTTAAACCATTGCCACATTACTCCTAAATTATTATGTAATTCACTTCAACAATTGACTCTCTTTGGAATTAAATTAAGAAATGTTTTCCATTGTGGTCCTGCATATTATATTACTTATAATAACTGTCTCTGAAAAATCTCAGGTAGAAGATAGTGTTTATTTTGCTGGGAACTAACGAGCATCTTATTTTTGGAAAGAAAGTGGCTTAACAGAACTGAACAATTTTTAAAAAGAACAATCACCTTAAAGACCATTATGTTTTTGTTCGAATGAACAAAAATTTGTATAGTAGTTTAAGTTTGTGCTTAGTCATAATTATTATGGCCACTTTAGATGACTGCTATGAGAACACAGATTCTGATTTATGTCTACAAGTTTCATTTTGCCCTTGTAAATTTTTTTTTTAAATATGAATAGAAACAATATATTCAGTTCTTTCAAATAAGAAAGAGTATTTTGTTGCAAACTTCTTTGCACACAAATTCCTATTTCCTGAAAGTATACTAAGATTCCTGAACCTGTGGTTACTCAAAGAGAACTCAAACTCACTCTCAGCTGATCAAGATAATTTTATAATACAAATACCTTTTCTTTCATTGTTAAGGTCAAAAGGGGGGCAGGGGAGGAAAACTGTTTAGCTTCAAACGTTTTTGCATAACTGAATTGTTGGATTATTCTAATGAAAAGAAAATTAAATAGGGAGACTAATTTCACAATAATTCTACTAACATTTTTACTAGCTTTGAGAAGTTTTTTCCACAGATCCTACAGGAATTCAAGCCTCATCCCAATTAAGTAGTTGATTCAAATCTATTTATGCATTTAGTTTCTTTTGTTAATTTTTAATATAATTTCAAATATTGCAAGTAATCAATTCTTTGTTGTAATCCTCATAAAATTTGTGAGGAAGTTCTCAAACATTCTTTTAATATCAACTTTGTACTTATGTAGTTTTATCAAAACCTTAAAAATATGTTCCTAAGATGATTTATGTAAAATTAAATTTTCTGTTTATACTCCGGCACGACAACCAAGTCAGTAGAGTTTACAATAAATCGTCAATACAAATATTTATCGTATTTAGTAGTCACGGCCTTGAATTCCGGTCCACTCAAGGAACGCGTGCTATGCACTCTCGCTCCTAACCACTGGGCTACATCAGGCCACTCTACGGCACACACTGCCATCTTTACTATATAAAATTGTTTCTTAGAATAGTATGAAACCTGGGATGAGAGATTCCATCAGCATGCCAGTGCCATTTTTTTTTCGTCAGCACAATTAAGTGGTAACCTATTTTTTTACCCTTTGGATATACTGAGAAAAATTTCTTTGTGCACATTATTGCAAATCATATTTGTCTGTATAAGATCTTTAGCACCTGTGAATGTGTTTGCCCCTATTATTTTTTGACTGTCACAGCAAAAAAAAATAACCAATCATATGGAAAAGATCAGTATTAGTTGCATAGTGCAAAGAAGCCCTAAGCTTTTGTTACACCAGCCCAAAAAAAAATTAAGAAACCACCAATTTGACTCACTCCTCATGTAGTAGTAGTAGTAGTGGCATGTGATGCAAGAAAGCAAGTGTATGAGCTTATGCAGCATCAGCCAAAAAAAAAAAAAAAAAAAAACACACCATTCCCTCCAAATGCCTGTCCAGTTCCTCCTTAAATTTATTCAACCTATCAACTTCCACAACGACAGATGGAAGTTTGTTCCAGCAATTAACCACCCGCTGGCTAAAGGCAAATTTCCGCACATCTATTCTACATCTGTCTTTTCTTAATTTGAATTTATTTATGCCCCCTTAGGTTCGTAAGCTGCACAAGTGGAAGGATCCCATCAGAATTCAGCGTGCTCAACCCATTCAAGGCCTTATATACCTCAATCAGATCACTGCGCAGGTGCCTAGTCTCCAGCCACTGCAATTTGCAGAACTTAAGCCTCTCTTGGTAAGAGGATCCCTTCATTCCCCTCACCAATCTTGTTGCCCTTCTCTGTACACGCTCAAGTAAATCTACATCCTTCCTAAAATGAGGCCTCCAGACCTGTATGCAGTACTCAAGGTGTGGCCTGACCATTGCCTTATACAGAGGGATAATCACCTCCTTTTCCCTGCTAGCAAAATTCCTATATATCATTGACAAAACCCCATGACCTGCCCTGGCAGCCTGTCTGCATTGTTCAGAGAACTTCATATCTGACTGCACAATTACTCCCAGGTCTTTTTCATTTTCTACCACCTTAAGTGTAGTACCACACAGTTGGTACTTTTCTCTGGGGTTACTTATACCCATATGCAGTACTTTGCATTTGTCAAGGTTAAACTTCAGTTGCCACTTCTTAGCCCATCTTCCCAAATTATCTAGATCCTGTTGCAGTAGCACACTGCCATTACTGTCATTAACAACCCTGCCAACCTTTGTATCATCTGCAAACTTCGACATTAAGCCTGATATACCTTCATCAATATCATTGATAAATATACAAAACAACAGTGGACCTAACACCGAACCCTGTGGGACTCCACTAATAACATTAGTCCAAGAAGAGCAGCACCCATTGATTACCACCCTCTGTCTTCTCCCACTTAACCATCCTTTTATCTATTGTAGCAACTTACCCTTAATACCATTCTGCTCCAATTTGTACAATAGTCTTCCATGCGCAACAGTGTCAAAAGCTTTCCTGAAATCCAAATATATGATATCAAAATTATTTTTTGCCTCCAGTTCCTTTGTAACCACATCATAATAACCTATCAAATTTGTCAGACAAGACTTTCCCTTAACAAACCCATGCTGTGTCTGAATTATTGCTGTAGTCTTGTCTAGATGATCCTGCAATGCATCTTTAACCAGCGACTTCATTATTTTACCCGGAACAGAAGTTAAACTAACTGGTCTGTAATTACTCGTGTCACCCTTCGATCCCCCTTTGTGAATTGGGGATACATTTGCACATCTCCAGTCCGCGGGAACTCCCCTGAGTCCAAGGATGCTCTCATAATTATGGCTAAGGGTTTGCTTAGTTGCTTTGCCACCTCCTTTAATATAACTGGATAGATCCCATCCACCCCAGGTGCTTTTCTTACGTTTAATGTAGATGTCTATTCACCTGAGCTTTGAATTTCTCCAAGCTATAAGCTTCAACCACCCATGGAGGCAACTTATTCCAATAATTAACCTCTCTCTCTCTCAATTTGAACTTATGAGCCCTAGTTTCCTTCATATTCATTATTATACAAGAAGAAGTGATAATGTTAATCTGTTTCCTGCTGGTTAAGATAGAACAGTTAATGATCAATTTGTCCACCTTCAAACAATCAACTGGATCCTGTTACAAGGTGGCAAACAATACAGATATTTCATATTATCATCATCAAAATAGCTCCTATCCTAAATTTCAGTTTTTTTTTTGTGGTGGTAAGCAAAGATGAGACATCTATCTCATTGTCTATCTCGTCCCTGATTAGTTGTCAGCAACCAAAAGAGCTTCAAGCTATTATTAGCTCATTTTGCCAAAACTACACCCATGCCTCAGCATTACTAATGCAATAAGAAATTATATAGCTTTATATCCCAGTTCAGTTCTTGAGATACCTGTTCTTAGATATGGAGTAATCTCTATACCAATTTTTATTATGAACAGAAAGTGTTCAAGGTCTCTAGCTATATGTATGCTACAAAAAAAATTAAATAATGTTCATATGTGTAAATTTTCTTTGCATAAGTACACACATTTTTAACTTAAACAGTATCAAATATTTAGAACTCTGAATCACTTAAAAACTCAAGGTTTCAATATATATATATAATTAAAATATATTTTTTCAACTTACCATTTCATTTACAGAATGAAGAATTTTGGTAAGGCCAGAAATAACTAATGAGAATTTGTATTTGCTAATATTGATGAGAGACTCTTTATTTTGTTCCACATTTATCCTGGAATGGGTTGTCTGAGGACCACTTCTACAAGGTAGCTGAAATAATCAAATCTAATTTAAATAATTCTTCAAATTAGTAATAGTAAAATAGCAAAATGAACACATGGTTGAATTATATTTTGGAGAAAGGCTTTTGATACTGTTGCACATGGAAGACTGCTACACAAATTGGAGCAGTGTGACATTGGAGGCAAATTGCTGCTATGGATAAAGGGGTGGTTGAGGGGGAGAAGACAGAGAGTGGTAATCAATGGACACTGCTCATCGTGGACTGATGTTATTAGTGGAGTCCCTCAGGGCTCAGTGTTGGGTCCATTATTGTTTTCTGTATTTATAAATGATATTGATGATGGTATATCGGGCTTAATGTCCAAGTTTGCAGACGATACAAAGGTTGGCAGGGTTGTCAAGGACACTACTGACACTATGCTGCTGCAACAGGATCTGGAAAGGTTGAGCAGATGGGCTGAGAGGTGGCAAATGAAGTTTAACATTGACAAATGTAAAGTACTACACATGGGAAACAGCAACCCCAGAGCAACGTATCAACTCTATGGTACAACACTGACAGTGGTAGAGAATGAAAGGGACTTGGGGGTGGTTGTGCAGGCAGATATGAAGTTCCCTGAGCAGTGCAGACGGGCTGCAAGAGTAGCTCATGGAGTATTGTCAATGATATACAGGAATTTTTCCAGCAGGGATAAGGAGGTGATTATTCCATTGTATAAGGCGATGGTCAGGCCACACCTAGAGTACTGTATACAGGTCTGGAGGCCTCATTTCAAGAAGGATGTAGAGCTGCTGGAACGAGTACAGAGAAGGGCAACAAGATTAGTGAATGGAACAAAGGGGTGCTCTTACGAAGAAAGGCTTAAGTTTTGCAAATTACAGTGTCTGGAGACTAGGCACCAGCGAGGTGATCTGATAGAGGTGTATAAAGCCTTGAATGGTTTAAGCATGCTCAATGCTGATGGGATTCTTCCTCTAGCTCAGAATAATCACCTGAGAGGGCATAAATTCAAATTGAGGAAAGACAGATGTAGGATAGACGTGCGGAAATTTGCCTTTAGCCAGCGAGTGGTTGGTTGGTGGAACAGACTTCCATCCCTTGTGGTGGAGGTTGATAGCCTAAATAAGTTTAAGGCTCAGCTGGACAGGTATTTTGAACGAACAGAGGGGTGAAGTGGAAGTGGTTTTTTTTTTTGTTTTTTTTTTTTTTTGGCTGATGCTGCATAAGCTTGCTTTCTTGCATCAAATGCCTCTACTAATGCTAATGCTAATTATATATGGTATCTATGAATATTTTGGACTAAGTTCTCATTTTATATTTGAATGGACTAAGTTCTCATTTTATATTTGAATGTTTGGAATTTTATATTTGAATATTCTAAATAATAAACAACCTTATTTGACACAAATCACTATAAATAGACTGCAATCACAATATACAGACTGCCACAAAATCATAAAAGTAAATGAAAAATGTCTGACAATGAAGGGTATTTTATATATCCAGCTAAGGTATCTATAATTAACACACTTTTTTTTTTTGTTTGTTTTAGGTAATCTTAAAAAAACAACAATACAGTAAACCCTCTTTCTTATCTTGCTAATCCAGATTAACTGAGGGAGAAGTCATCTGGATTAAGTGATAATCCAGATTAGTGAAGCAAAAGACAGCCCTAAAAGACAAAAAAAAACTCAGTATACAAATAAATGGAAAATTTAATGATATAGATAGTGCTGATAAAAATAAATTTAAAAAAATATATCACTATAGAGCCTTTATTTAAAAAATATAAAAAGACAATACATTTATCCATTGATAGAAGACTCAGAAGTTGTACTTGTTTTTAAACATACTAATAATAATACAGATTTGAAGAAACTGTCAAGTTTTGTCTGAACAGACCTGTGCTGCTGTTTTTCAATTCTTAGGTGTTCACAAATACCACTGCAACTTTTAAATTGTTGAAGAATCCACAATTGATTACTGTATCAATCCCATCTCTTGCAGAGCTAAGTTTCTTCTTAATTGTAGATTCTTGCAGTTTGTCTAGTTCATTATCTGATTCTTATTCCATAGCAGAATCCTTAATAACATCTGCAGCAATTTCTTCCTCTGTCAGAAGATGAAATCCAGGATCTTCTTCCAGTTCAAGCTAATCTTGGATATTTTCTTGCATTATTTCAGTCTCTCCAGCTGCCCTCAACACAGTCTGAAAGTCTTCTGGCTCTAATCCCTTAAAGTCAATATCACCATCTGTATTTTGCAAGTTTTTTTCCCAGCTATTCACTAAAGTTTCCTTTCTAGTGTCCTTCCATGCATTGGCACAGTTGAAGATAGCAGACTTGATATTGTATGATTTGATATTTTCCAGCATTCTTCTTCCTCTTGTGTTGTTATCTTCATCCATTGTCTTCAACACTACCATCACCTCATCAGGGAACTTGCAGGCCATAATGATGCCTTGGTCCATGTCACCAAACACAACTGCCTTTCCAAGCACTTAATTTTACCATCCTTACTGGACATATTTTCAAATTTGGATGTGTGGGGGCATTGTTAAGAATTAAAAGTGCTTAATCTAGTAATCTGAAAATTTCAACACTTCTTTCTAGTACCTCTTGACTTCAGGTACGAAGTGGTTATGGAACCAATTCTCTGCAATTTCTGGTGTGAACCAAGCGTTTTGCAAGCTGTAGTAAACAAGTAATATGCATATATACAGTCTTTTAATGCCCTTGGATTCTTAGCCCTGCCAACCACAACAGACTTGAGCCAATGAGTTCCACTTGCATTAGCACAAAGAAGTGCTGAAAACTTCTTGTTCTATTTCCACCCTGGAATTGAACTGCTCTGTACATGAGGCTTATGCATTTTCCAGGAGACCACACCAAAACAGTCCTGTTTCATCAGCATTATATATTTGAAAATAACAAAGACCTGACTGTATTATTATTTCATTTAATTTTTTTCTAAATGACTCAACACCTTCAACATCACCACTTAGGGCTTTGTCACAAAGTTTTCTATTAATGATATTGTGCCTTTGTCTAAATTGCCACGTGTGTGTGTGTGGACATGTGTTTTTTTAAGGGCGGCTTCTAGAACATGAGTTCATCTCTGCCTCGCATCTCTGTGAAGGACAATACCACTGTAAGAGGACCAGAAATGTGAGTAGTATAGGTTTGTGTGTATTATATGTGTTCTGTTGTTATATTCTAGCCACTTGGATACCCAGAAGCATCAATCACCTGGATAGATAATTCTGAGTACTTGTCCACACCACGGGAAGGTGGGCCAGTCCCAATGGAGCACGTACTGTCTCGATATAAGACTCTGACCCACCTGATGTTGCCAAAAGGTGGACCAGATTTCTCTGGGGACCACTCCATAGAGGGGAAAAAAATTCCCCGTGGCGCAATAAAAAAAATTAAAAAAAGCTGTCTGGCACCAGTGACAGCCCAAGTCTCAGGTGCCACAACAGATCGCAAGTAAAAAAAAAAAAAAAAAAATTTAATCCCACACCCTGGCTAAAGTGAAAAGGAAGAGATAAGTTGGGGGTGCCAGCAGAGAAAGAGAGAAAAAAAAAAGAATGAGAGAGTGGATTACCATCCCACACAGGACAGAGTGAAAAGAAGAGAAAGTGGATCAAGGCTGCTCCTAGTTCCAGGGCAGGCCCTGAAACCAGTTCAGAATGCAGGTTAGAGGGGGGGGGTAAAAATTGCAGTGAAGTAACAGTCAGCAGAAGTAGTGATTTTCAGTTGGCAGTGGCACTATTAATGATCGGAATTTCCACATCAGTGATTGGCAATCAGTGTCCTCCTCCAGGCAGATATATCTCAGCTGCGAAGGTCTGGAAGGATTCGAGATTGTTCTGGGTACATGTCAGTTGATGCAGATCTGCTGGGGGAAGTCCTGGATCTTGTTCTGGAGACGGTTTCTGAGGTTGTGGTAATGTACACACTCCAAAAGCAAGTGTTCCCAACCTTCACTTTGTCAACAAAAGCAGAATGGAGTGTCAATGAGTCCAGCATATGCAGTTTCCATCAGCATTGAGCATGCTCAAACCATTCAAGGCTTTATACACCTCAATCAGATAACCTTGCAGGTGCCTAGTCTCTAGACACTGTAATTTGCAAAATATAAGCCTTTCTTTGTCAGAGTAACCCTTTGTTCCATTCACTAATCTTGTTGCCCTTCTCTGTACTCTTCCAACAGCTCTACATCCTTCTTAAAATGAGGCCTCCAGACCTATATACAGTACTCAAGGTGTGGCCTGGCCTGACCTGACCATTGCCTTATACAAGGGGATAATCACCTCCTTATCCCTGCTAGAAAAATTCCTGTATATCATTGACAAGACACTATGAGCTACTCTTGCAAACCGTCTCCACTGTTCAGAAAACTTCATGTCTGCCAGCACAATTACCCCCAGGTCCTTTTTGTTCTCTACCACTGTCAGTGTAGTACCACAGAGTTGATACGTAACTCTGGGGTTACTGCTTCCCATATTTAGTACTTTACATTTCTCAATGTTAAACTTCATTTTCCACCTTTCAGCCCATCTGTTCAACTTTTCTAGATCCTGTTGCAGCAGCAGCATACTGTCATTAGTGTCCTTAACAACCCTGCCAACCTTCGTATCATCTGCAAACTTGAACATTAAGCTTGATATACCATCATACATATCATTTATAAATACAGAAAACAACAATAGACCCAACACTGAACCCTGAGCGACTCCACTAGTAACATTAGTCCAAGATAAGCAGTGTCCATTCATTACCACTCTCTGTCTTCTCCCACTCAACCATCCCTTTATCCATAGTAGCAATTTGCCACACTGCTCCAATTTGTTCAGCAGTCTTACATGTGCAACAGGTGCCTCCGTAGCCAGGTGGGAAGGAGCAGCAGTGCATAGCACACGCTTCTTGATTAGATCGGGGGTTCGAGTCCGTGACCACCAAATATGGAGGATGCGGAAAGGTCAAGGAATGACTACCGCATATTCCCGGAGAAATATGGCCTTAGTTGCTAATGCTCCTAAAAACCCAAATAACAAACATGTGCAACAGTATCAAAAGCCTTTCTGAAATCCAAATATATTTTATCAAAGTTACTCCCTGCATCCAGTTCCTTTGTGACCACATCAGTATCTAATCAAATTGGTCAGGCAAGATGTTTCCTTAACAAAACTATGCTGTGTCCGAGCTGTAACTAAAGTCTTGTCCAGGTGATCCTGCAGTTCTTCTTTAACCAGTGCCTCAATTAATTTTCCTGGAACAGAAGTTAAACTAACAGGTCTATAATTACTTGTGTCGGCCTTTGATCCTTCTTTGTGAATTGGGGTCACATTTGCACATCTCCAGTCCATGGGTACCTTCCATGAGTCCAATGAACCTCTCATAATTATGGGTCAGGGTTTGCTTACTTCCTTTGCTGCCTCCATTAATATAACTGGATCGATCCCATCCACACCAGGCGCCTTTTTTATCTTTATCTTCAACAATTTCTCCTCCACTTTCCTCTCAGTTATTACAAAATCATCTAGCTCACTGCCAGAGTTTAACTCACCTCTGGCATTCCCCTACTTGAATAACTCCTCGTGGGTGAATGTAGATGCAAAATACTCATTTAGTTTGTTAGCCACCTGAGCAGGATCACCAACAGTTGAACCATCAATATCCAGAGGACCAATCTGATTCATCCCTTTCCTTCTAGAGGTTACATAGGTAAAGAACTCTTTGTTGTTTTTCTTTCCATCCTTTGCCAAGGATCTCTCATAATCTACCTTTGCCTGCCTAATCTCCTTTGTGACTTGGTTACAGACTGGCTTATGTCTATCATAGGCTTCCATGTCACCCATTAATTTATATGTATCCCATACATTTTTCTTCTCTGCCATATGTCTCATTTGTTCATCTGACATCCATTTAGGCCTAGATCTTGAAAAATATTTCTTAGTTGGTATGTAAAGCCTAGTAGCTTCCAAGATAAATTCTTTGAATGCTTCCCATTTTGAATTTGCTGTTGGTAACATCACCAGTTGGTCCCACCGTATAGAATTTAAATACTGTCTCAGACCATCGTAGTCGCCTTTACGAAAGCAAAAATCCTTCCCTTTACTCCTAATGGTAATTACCTCTTTGAGTAAATCCCACTTCAGCACACTGTGATCACTGCCACCTAGTGGTTCATTTATCTGCAGATTCGTAATGCATGAAGAATCACTACTGATAATCAGATCAAGAGTATTACTCCCTCTAGTTGCCTCCCAAACATGCTGATGTAGAAAACAATCATCCAATAAATCCACAAAAGCCTTGCTAGTGTGTGAGTGACCAACCCACAAATTCCAATCAATATCTGGGAAATTAAAATCCCCCATTATAAGACTCTCTGATTTACTGGCCCACTATTTCCCTGTACAGTTTCTTATTATACTCATCAGAGTCATTAGGCCTATAACACAATCCTACTCTCAATTTTGATCTCCAAATGCTTGTGTCACACCGAACTGACTCGACACTGCACTGTCCAGTGATGTCGACTGGTTTCACTTCCTTGGATTTTATGTGTTTCTTAACTAATAGAATAACCTCTCCTCCCTTCCTATCCTTTCTGTACACATTGTACTTCCCAAATTCCAGTTCTGCATTCCTTATATCTGTGTGACACCATGTCTCTGATATCCCAACAATATCTGCCTTTGATGTTTTGAGCAATACCTCAAATTCATCAAATTTATTTACCAAACTCCTAGCATTGGTGTACATGCAAGTATACATGCACCTGTCCCTAGTCTTAGCTACTCTAACACAATCCATGTGTTTACTTGTACCGCAATGACTCCCAGCAGTGACTTCTCACTATGACTGATGGGAGTAGCGATGGGGGAACCCCTGGTGTTATCAGACAACTAACACACACTATGAGTGATAGGGAAACCCTTGGTGCTGTTAGACCCTAAGCACACACACTATACACTATGACTGAATTAATCAGCATTCAGTGAAGTTTGCTTCACAAAAATATCTGGCTTTTGTTCTGTCAAACTGGAATAAAAAGTTCTAAAAGTAGAGTGGTTCCCCTCTAAATGGATTAAAATCCAATGCCACACATTTGCATTAAGGAAACAGTGAATATATTAACTGACAGGTGGAGGCGGTATTTAGTTTACATTTCTAAACTATTGAAAACATTTCTAGATAAGACTATGGAGGAACTGGCATCCTATTCATTTATTTTCTTTGGAAATAAATCTATAATGATATTAGTTTCAATAACCTAATTTTTTTTTTTTTAATATTTATTGCTTTCTTGAGAAATTAAGAAAGTCTTGGAAATGAAACTTTTTTAGAATAATGTTTGTTTGTTTTTTTTATAGCCAATTGAACAATTACAGCAAACTATTTTCAGGTGCTCATTACAGCCAAATTCATTAACAAAAATAAGCCACAAAATTTTTAAAAAAAATTCTGATTTTAACAGTTTTACTATTTTATACAGAAATAAAAAAATGGAGAAGAACTATATTATTGCAAAGTAAGGAAAATTCCATGTCACAAACTGTCATGTCAGTGAGAGAGAAAAGGGATCAATTCAAGTCAAAAATACCGATCACCTTCATAAAGCAGGAGAGTTGGCAGCTGCGATACAGTGTGTGTGTGTGTGTGTGTGTGTGTGTGTGTGTGTGTGTGTGTGTGTGTGTGTGTGTGTGCTTGTTGTTTGTTATCTGGAGCATTAGCAACTAAGGCCATATTCTCCGGGGATATGCGATGATCATTCCCTGACCTTTCCACATCCTCCGTATTTGGTGGGCATGGGCTCAAACCGTGGGCTAATCAAGAAGCGTGTGCTACGCACTGCTGCTCCTGCCCACCGGGCTACGGAGGCGCCGTGTGTGTGTGTGTGTGCATATAGTATTCACCAGAGCCATGCCGAGGGTGAGGCGAACGATGCTCTTACCTCACCTTATAAGCTGAAAGGGGTGCCAAAAAGAAAGATTAAATAATTGCCAATGTTGCCATGATTAACAGTAGGGTGCAATTTTTCATTCTTGCCTCAGGTAATAAAATGGCTCGGCACAGCCCTGGTATTCATATCACATAGGGCTGATGTATCCATGAAAGAGATGAAAAGGCAGGTAAGTAATGAATGGGCACA
Organism: Mastigoproctus giganteus; assembly: GCF_048544385.1. Classification (NCBI taxonomy): domain Eukaryota; kingdom Metazoa; phylum Arthropoda; class Arachnida; order Uropygi; family Thelyphonidae; genus Mastigoproctus; species Mastigoproctus giganteus. Next base: position 246,922,871 of record NC_143577.1, read on the forward strand.
GAAAGCACTATAATACTTGGCAAGCAGTATACACTGGTAGTGAAGCTCTATTATTGGAACAATTAGCAATTTTTAGCTGCATTGTGTGAATATAGAATTCGAAAGGATATACAGAATTCTGAAAAAAGAATTCCTCACAAAATGAGTTGCAAAGCATGAAAAGATTTGAGGAAAAAGGGTTTTTATATGGTAAAGGATAACAACCACTTGAGGACTGTTATTTATTTTAGACTGCTATTGACTTTTTTTTTTTTTTTTTTATGAAAACCCTAAACACGAGAGGTATTAGAACCTATAATACTTAGTACCGTGAATGGGATGGAGGTTGAGAAGACGAAAAAAGATATTTGTTGACATTGGACTTGAACTTCTGTAGACTGTAATTTTCGGGAAGTATGAAGGAAGATTTTTCCAGAAAACTGCAGTTGAATGAATAAACGAGGAAGAAAAAGTTGGTTCTGTGAGTTTGAAGTTGGACAGTAAATAGATGTTGGCAGATGGTGGCACATGTTCAGACTATTTTGAAAGAGAGAGTGGGAATTATAGAAGCAAATTCAGAAGAACAGTGCCCATGGAAGTATCTGTAGAAAAGGTTTGCAGCAGAAACATGAGACAGAAAGTAGAGAGACTCTGTTAGAGATGAGTCATTAATTAACATAACTGGCCACTTCTGAATAGAATCTAGAAGCCTGAGAGAGGTTTCGGGGCACCACCCCAGATGTGGGAACAATATTCTATAGTAGGGCGGATTTGCAATTTGTCCAGAGTGAACAGCTGTTTGGAAGAAAAGTAACACCGAGAGCATAACAGAAATCAAGTTTTTTAGATGCAGAGGAAGCAATATTTGTAATGTGCTTGTGCCAAGAGAGATTAGAAGTCAGAGTAATCCCCAAATGAAATACATCATCTTACCTAGAAATCAAAGTGTCACCAAAGGTAAGCATAGAAGCAGAAGAATGCTTTTTGCAAGATATAAGACAGAACTGAGTTTCAGAAGAATTGAAATGAACTAAGTAGTCTTTGCCCCACTGGAGAATTACCTGAAGATCGGCATTTAAGGAATTGGTAGTGGATATTCGAGAGGCAAGGTTTCTCATACTGGAAAGTGGAATGCAATGTGCTAACATCAGCAAAACTATGGATAGGATTTCCACTCAATGGAAGAAGGTCATTAATATACAAGAGGAAAATAGTGTGGGAAACAATTGAACCTTGGGGAACACCAGTATTAGTGGAGAAGTTAGGACAGAGAGCCATCTACCATCACCCTCACTGAGCGGTCAGAGAGAAAACTGGATAACCAATTACAAAAAACAGTTGGCAAACCATAAGATGAAAGCTTGTTTAGAAGACCTTTATGCTAAACATGATCAAAACCTTTGAGATGTCAAGAGCAACTGCTTGTGTTTTACCAAACTTTTCCATTGAATTTGTCCATAAATTGATTTCTCTATTACTTCAGAAAGAGTAGAAGTAATTGCAATGGGATGATAATTGGATAGGAAGGATTTTTCACCCTTTTTAGGAACTGGCTGAATATGAGCAAATTTCCAAACAGAAGAAAAAACACCTTTGGAATAAGAAAGTGAAAAAAGGTGGCAAAGAACAGGAGCACAGGTTTTGAGAACAAGTGGAGAAATACCATCAGACCTGGTGCTTTCTTAGCATCAAGATTTGTCAAAATCCTTCTGACATTCACAGGAGGCATTGGAGCGTGCTGAGAATGATGGGTGGTATTTTTACCAAGATCATTAATACATGAGTTGGAATAAAAATGGGATGCTAGCAGGTCAACTTTATCCTTGGCTGAAGTGACAATAGAACCATCTGATTTCGGCAGAGATGGGCAAAAGTTGCAGCCAATAGCTTTGGAAAGTGACTAGAGTGCTCACTACCATTAGGGCAAGAAGCAAATTTTCTACTCTTAGCCTGTTAAAAATCTAGTTTGGACTGATTTTCAATAGTAATCTGAAATAAATATTCCATTGACAATTATTTGCAAAATACTACTGTGGACAAACAAACTGCATCTCAATTTAATATATTTAAGGAGCAATTACACATAACATTATGAAGAATGGACAGATGACATAGATATGGGTAGGGTTTTTTTTTGTTTTTTTGTGGTGATGCTCTATAAGCTTGCTTCTTTGTTCATTTGCCAGGAGTAATAATAATAATTTCCAGCTCTATGGCAGTATGAACACCCACAGCACTAACATATGGGGATGGTCAACTATGTATATTATTCAGATATTTTTCTACACTCTCAACTTACTACTGCATAGCTTGCTATTTTGTTATTTTTTGTTATATGCTATTTTTTTTTATTGGACTCTGTTCTTCAAAGAAGCTCAAGTTTATCCATAAAAGGCATCATAATTAGTGCAAATAAATGTAAACTCATCACCTAACACGTTATTCCTAGTATGTCACATTGTTCACTGCTGCAGTTTCTTCATGACAAATGTTCACATACTTTACTACAATTGTGTATATAAATAAATAAATAAATTTCTGTTTATTTTAAATACAGTTTTTTCTAGCTGAAACAGGTTTTTGATGCCATAGTTCACAATGTGCCATGCATTTTTCATGACAGCATATGAGCGTAAACCCACAACCCCTCCATATCTTAGGCCATGACACTAACCACGGGACCATGGCTGGGCACATCTTGAAGACTATTATAAGGAAAAAAAGATCATGGACCATACAACAAATTAAAACAACAATATACTTGGAAAGGAGAAATTTAGCTACCTGAGTTTATTTTAATTAGAATTTAACTTAATATTCAAATTAAAATTTCATCCACCTGGGGTGGGTGGGTGGGATCTATCCAGTTATATTAAAGAAGGTGGCAGAGGAAGTAAGCAAATGCTTGGCCATAATCATGAGAGCATCATTGGACTCAGGGGAGGGCCCTGAGTGCAACACACTGGAGATGTGCAAATATATCCCCAATTCAAAAAAGGTGACATGAGAAATTACAGACCTGTTAGTTTAGCTTCTGTTCTGGAGAAAATAATTGAGTCACTTGTTAAATAAATATTGCAGGATCATCTAGACAAGACTGCAGCAATAATTCAGACACAGCATGGGTTTGTTAAGAGGAAATCATGTCTGACCAATTTGATTGGATACTATGATGTGGTTACAAAGGAATTGTATGCAAAAAATAATTTTTATAACATATACTTAGATTTCAGGAAAGCTTTTGATACTGTTGCACATGGAAGACTGCTGTTGTTGTTGTTTTTGGTTTTTTTAGGAGCATTAGCAACTAAGGCCATATTGCTCCGGGATATGCGGTGGTCATTCGCTGACCTTTCCACATCCTCCGTATTTGGTGGTGACGGGCTCGAACCCCGGTCTAATCAAGAAACGTGTGCTACGCACTGTTGCTCCTTCCCACCTGGCTACGGAGACGCCAAGACTGCTGTACAAATTAGAGCAGTAAGGCATTAAGGGCAAGTTGCTGCTATGGATAAAAGGATAGCAGTGTGAAAAAAACAGAGTGGTAATCAATGGACACTGCTCTTCATGGACTAATGTTATTAGTCCACTAATAACACTAAAACACTAATGTTATTAGTGGAGTTTCCCAGGAGTGTGTGTTGGACCATTGTTGTTTTGTATATTTATCAATGATATTGATGAAGGTATATCAAGCTTAATGTTGAATTTGCAGATGATATTAAGGTTGGCAGGGTTGTTAATGACAGTAACAACGGTATGCTACTGCAACAGGATCTAGAAAAGTTGGGCAGATGGGCTGAGAAGCAGCAACTGAAGTTTATTAAAGTACTGCATATGGTTAGCAATAACCCCCAGAGAAACTTACCAACTATGTGGTACTACACTTAAGGTAGTGGAGAATGAAAAAGACTTGTGGGTAACTGTGCAGTCAGATATGAAGTTTTCTGAGCAGTACAGGCAGGCTGCCAGAGCAGGTCATGGGGGGGGGGGGTCTTGTCAATGATATACAGGAATTTTGCTAGCAGGGATAAGGAGGTGATTATCCCCTTGTACAAGGCAATGGTCAGGACACACCTTGAGTACTGCGTACAGGTCTGGAAGCCTCAGTCTACGAAGGATGTAGAACTGCTAGAACGAGTACAGAGAAGGGCAACGAGATTGGTGAGGGGAATGAAAGCATCCTCTTACCAAGATGGAGACTTAAGTTCTGCAAATTGCAGCGTCTGGAGACTAGGCACCTGCAAGTGATCTTTTTAATTTAGATCTATTAAATTTATTCAAATTGCTTTCAAGTTATCTTACTGAGAGATTTGTTACAGTTGCTTCATATTTTTGGTCAATAAATAAACATATTTATTTGCAGTTGCCAACATGGAACATTTTAAGTCCCCTATTTTGGAATTCTCGTATTAAATTCCTGGCTACTAAAAACAATTTCCTAATTATCTGGAAATGCTCTGCCTGCTTCAAACATACATAACATGCCAAAAATCATGGCAGAATGAGGCTAGAGGTAAACTGCACCTTCATTTGGTGGCTCTGCAAAGAAAAAATAATAAGAAAAAAAATAAGAAATCATTATATGAATACTGCAAGCCCTTATACATCACAGAAGTAAAAAAAAGGTAAGGTTTTTTTTTTTTTTTTTTTGATTTGGTAGTTGTTGGCGCATCTGCTTCTGTGGCCATATTGCACCTCCCAAGGTTTTTGCAGTACTTTGATCCAAGCCCGAGGCGGGAATCGAACCCGCGACCTTTGGGTTGCCGGGCAGGTACTTTACCCACTCGGCTAGCCCGGTCGGCAAAAGGTAAGGTAATAACAACAACAAAAAAGGTAAGGTAAGCTGTTTTTGTTGTTGTTATTTGGTTTTTAGGAGCATTAGCAACTAAGGCCATATTGCTCCGGTGATATGCGGTGGTCATTTCCTGACCTTTCTGCATCCTCCGTATTTGGTGGACACGGGCTCGAACCCCGGTCTAATCAAGAAGCGTGTGCTACGCACTGCTGCTCCTGCCCACCTGGCTACGGAGGCACCCTTAAGGTAAGCAGCAGCCATTATCAATCCACTGCAGGATGAAAGCCTTCTCAACAATTCATGTTGAGGGAAATAGACTATAATCTGCCATGCTGGTACAGTGCGGCCTGGCAGATCAACTGTATTTAGTAGTCAGGGACTTGAATCCCAATCTACTCAAAGAGCGTGTGCTATTGCCTCCTGCTCCTGACCACTCAGGAGTATCATGTCACAAAAACAAAGTATTCAATTGCTGCAAAAATACTGTCATTACAGAAAAAATTGACACTGGCTCCATGGAGCCAAAGGTGGATCCAGGAATAACATCATGTGAAATAAAAAAATACAATTTAAGCCTAATAAAATCAGTTTTATCTTATTCAGTATTTTCATTTACAATCAACAATAAAGGTTTGTGGTAACTGAAGTGGGATACATAGTTGAAACAATTCAAACTATTAACATTGCGATTAAAGATCAAGTCTAATGTAACTAAAGTAACTTTGAACGCTGGGCCGTAAATTATGGAATATGTTGTACTTGTTGCATCACTGCACTTGTTGCATCGCTGCATGCAACAAGTACAATGTATGCCAAAACCTTCAGCCCAGCGCTCAAAGTTACATTGTGAAAGAAAGAAAGAAAGGGAAATTGGACAGAAATGTGAATCTAGATGACTCTCTCTTTTGCATTCCGCCGCCAACTTTGGTGCTTGCATTTCAACATTAGATTTGTGATTTTGTCGAAATCTTTGAACACGTTTAGTTGATATAACTTTCGGCATCGTTACAACTTAATTAAATGAAACACAACCGCACTGCTCGACAAATGCGAAGTAACTGAACAAAGTAGTTACTTTAACGAGTTGTTCAACTTTCTAAAACTAAAAACCCGATTTGAAATCTAGTTATATATCCTTGTGGAGCTCTCAAAGGGCAACAATTTTGTTGCTTACTGTTTTTGTCTAACATTTATAGTTTTCAAGATATTGCAAAAACATATGCTCAAATTTTTCAACTCTCTCAACTTTGCATCACTATTACTCAGGAACCATACGAGCTACGTCGAAACTATTTATATGTATATAAAAACTACATTTCCTACTGAACAATTCTGTTGCTTACTGTTTATGTCTATCTATCATAGTTTAGAAGTTATTGTGAGTGAAAGTAACCAAGGTGCAATGGCAAATGACCAATATGTGAACTTTTTAGTTATTTTGAAAAAAATGATATTAAATATCAAAATTTCTAATTTTTTCTTGCATATTCGTCGACGGCATTATATACCCGATAAAATAAGTATAAATTGTTTATACTATTGTCTATTAGTTTCGGAGATATAACAGCAGTTAGAAGTTTCACTTTTCGTGACAGCCTGAGTGCTGTGGGGTACCCAGCATAGATGTTATTCACATCAAAATCACTGCACTGTCAGATTCAGCAAACAAAACACATATTAAAAACAGTTAAATATAAACAAACTTTTCTGCAGCACAAGGTTAACACCTTGAAAGTAGATACATTCCCTCTTCAGAAATGTAGAAAATTTTTGTTGGTACCAATGTATCTCCTGTCTAGAGTTGGCTGTCAATAGCATTTCCAGTTTCATCAGGAAGAGGTCCGAATTTTTTTTAAAATTCCATTCAGGATTTGAGATAAACTGTTATAGTTCAATTTTCCTTCTGCACTTGTTAGTTTCCCAGTCAAGGGGGAAACTAACAAGGAAATAACACAAACTTCTTTCATAATTCATGTCTTCATTTTTATTCATATTTATTTTGATAATTTCTGGTAGATTTGAACATTAGCTCCACACATTAAAATTAACAGAACTCATACTGCAAAAAATCTAAAGCTTCATCTTTAGATGAAGCTTCACCTAAAGCATTTCTTTATCTTTAATGATAGTGAGAAGTAGTGGAAACTTGTTTAAAAAAATTCAAATTGAGAGCAAACTGCTTTTCAATTCAATGATTTCTTTTCTTAAGAAAAGTCATCATACTTGGATGGCACTAAGAATTCACCTGGATTGCTGCCAGCCATAGCAATCAAAACTACCATATTTTTTCAATGCCATTACTACTTTGCTCAATTTCACTAACAAATGCCAGCAGCTTTTTTTTTTTTTTTTTTTTTTTTTTCATATCCATATCTTTTCACTGTTTCACAAACAGGAAACATTTCTGAATAATGCACCTGCATGATTGAGCAGCGGAAACAGTTGCAAGAACAGTTCACGAGATTTCCATTAATGATTTGTTGTTGTTATTTGGGTTTTTTTTTTTTTTTTTTTTTGGGAGCATTAGCAACTAAGGCCATATTGATCCAGGGATGTGTGGTGGTCATTCCCTGACCTTTCTGCATCCTCTGTATTTGGTAGTCACGGGCTCAAACCACGGTCTAATCAAGTGTGTGCTATGCACTGCTGCTCCCGCACACCTGGCTACGGAGGTGCCTCCATTAATGATATACAGGAATTTTGCCAGCAGAGACAAGGTGGCGATTATCCCATTATATAAGCAATAGCTGGCAAAATCGTAAGTGCTGCATACAATACATCTCTCAAAGCCTCATTTTAAGAAGGATGCAGAACTGTTGGAATGGGTGCAGAGAAGAGAAACAAGATTAGTCAAGGACACAAAAGGATACTCTTACTATGAAAACCAGTTCTACAAATTGCACCACTTGGAAACTATGCACCTGTGAGACCTGTTGGAAGTGTTTAAGGCTTTAAGTGGAATTGAGCAAAATAAATGCTGATGACAACCCTACTCTTTATTGGACAACACACACACAAATTTAAATAGGATAGTTGTAGGATAGATGTTTGCTTTCTTCCAGCGAGTAAATGATTGTTGGAACAAACTATCTGGTGTTGTGGAAGTGAGTGGTTGTAATAAATTTAAGGAGGGATTAAATAAATTATTAGAGGGGATAAACATGTGATGTGGGAAGTTTTGTTTTGTTTGTTTTTTTGGCTGATGCTGTATGAGCTTGCTTCCTTGCATCATTTATTAATAGTAATATTATTTAATAATCAAACTAAGAATACATAATGTAATGCAATGCGACTTATGCACTGTGAAGCACTATTCAGGCAAGTGTTGGATATACTTGTGTTAGACATCACCCAAACACATCAACAACAAAGTAACAGATTTTTCTGATGTAAAAAATTTACTTTTCATAAACTTGTTTTTTTTTTAAATTTAAAATGCTCAAGTCTACATCTAAAATAGCTTCTAAGCTGGATGACAAATAGCCTTCACAGATAGCTATTTGAGCACAGCAGAACCTTATCAGAATAATGAGAAAATAGACTGAAGACTGATTTGGGAAGTTACATAAATACAATGATTACATTACATAAGAACAATTATGAAAAGTATGAGTGAATCAATGTAAATGAATGTTGTGTTATGCAAACACTGACAAAAAAACTTAAATTTATGAAAGAAAATTTGTGCCCCATTGTGATTAAACAAAAAAAAAAAAAAATTATCTGTCATTTGTAGGCTGACACCAGTGCAAACATTGCAAATGACCCAATGTGCCAACAGTTTCTGCTCAGCAGCAATATGCCACACAAACAATTAACTCTGAGAAGAAAAAATAAATATTGTTTATGAACTCCGATCCAATGGGTTGGCCACATAGGATCAGAGGAGTTTATATGATAGAGAATACAAGAACATTAATGTATTTAGCAGTTGTGGGCTCAAATCATGGTCAACTGAAATGAATGTATTACTGTACCTCTATGTTTGCCCATTCAGCTACATCAAATTTTAGAAAAAGAAAAGTGTAATTATTGCTCTTGACAGGAGGGCCTTTCTAATCCAAGGGAAAATATAAATACCCAAGGCCAGAGCATCTAATAATTTTATTAGAAACATTAAATATGAAAGATTATGACAATTAAAATATAAATTAACCAAAAACAATATTATAATTCTGAAAGAAACCCACAGTGAGAATTTTGATGTGATGAAAAATAATGGATAAAAAGGGAGTGTCAAACAATAAGGTAAAAAGTATGGAAAACAGCCAAGTTTGAAAGGATGTGCATGAATCATGTGCCAACATAAGATATGAGACCAGAAAAACCACTGTGTTAGACTTAATTAATAAAAAACTGAAATTATAAACACAAAGAGTAAAACAGGAAAAATGATATGACAAGTGGGGATGATAGAGCTAATAATATATATATAACTGATATTAAATCAAAATTAATGCGAGTAGCATGGCAAAACTGTTGAGCAAAAATAATAAATTAAACATAATGATTAATCAACAGGGAAGGAGAAGAAAAGGTGAGACTAAAGATTGTATCAGAAAATCTCCAAATAATTTAGAAATCCAATTGAAAATAATAAATCAATTTTAAAATTTAAAGCCAAAATTACATAAGAATTTAGGGGCATCCCCCTCGTAAGGTGCCAGTTCCGAATTAACATGAAATGTCATAAAGAGACTAAATTTTAACTACTTCATTATACTAATATATATATATATATATATTATTTCATTATTTGTATTCTTATATTTATTTCATAATTACATATATTTGTATTCACACACACACACAAAAAAAAAATATATATATATAATGAAAGACCACCAGAGATATAAAAGCATACTGGAAGAAAACTCAGAGAAATTAAAAACTCAAAAGGGCCAGTGAGATGAGATGTCTCCTTCGTTGGCATAAAGTTAACACAACTGAGATGTAAATTTAGATAGAAAAAAGGTCAACTAGTGAGAAAGGCTGATTCAGAAGTAATAAAATCAAATGAAATATAGTAAAAGTAACGTGAAATCTGCACATGATATCAAAGGACGAAGTCTAGTTTACAAATTAATTTTAAATTCAAGAGAGAAGGTGTTGCCAATAATTGAGCAAAGATAAATTAAATTACAGTGGGGGGGGATCTTCAAATAATAATGGCTATAACCTATACAATTAAGTGAGGAATGAAAAAGGGGGTTTCAAAACTATTAGGATAAAATATAAAGAACCTTACACAATTACTTGTTAAATGTAAGTTTTCATTATTTTAATGAAATATTTGGAAACCTTTGGGTTTTATAAGCCTATTATTTTCAATTAAACAAAAATTTTATTAATTCTACTGAAAAAATAAGTTAAAAATATACAAAGGGAATGATTGGTGATTTCCAGTTTAAAGTTTATAAAACCATTAAGCTTGCAAAATTTCAAATTAAGCATACTTGCATATTTCTGCTTATATATATTTAAATATTAAGAGTGAATATACTGTCAAAATTATATATACACTAAAATTTTGACATCATATAATAAGAGTTTAAAAAAGCTTTTGACATATTCCATGCAAAAACTTCTATACAAATTGGAATAGTCTGGTACTAGGGTCAAGCTACTGCTATGGACAAGGGTGGGTAGGGTGGTTAATTACAGTAATTAAGGTACTTGGTAAAAAATGCTACTCTTGTAAAAAAATCTTGAAGATGGACTGAAAAGTGGCAGACAAAGTTTAACATTGAAAACAGCAAGCTACTGCATATGGATAGTAGTTATCCCAGAATAATACACCACCTATGCAGAACCAGACTTGAGGTAGTAGAAAACTAAAAAGACCTGGCAGTAATTGTGCAGTCAGACATGAAATCCTCGGAACAGTGTAGATGGACTGCTATGGCAACTCATGGAGTTTTGTCAATGATATACAAGAATTTTCTAAAGATAAGTATGCAATCATTCCACAGTATAAAGCAATGCTAAAGGCCACATCTTATAGTATTGCATACAAGCCTGAAACTTCATTTTAGGAAGGATGTGGATCTGTTGGAAAGGATGCAGATAAGGGTAATGAGACTAGCAAGTGGAATAAATGGTAGTCTTAGCAAGAAAGGCATCAATTCTGCAAATTGGAGCATCTGAAGACTAGGCACCTGTGAAGAAATCTGATTAAATTGTTTAAGGCTTTGAATGGATTGACTAAGATAAACATTGATGACATCCTTCCTCTTGCTCGGACAACGCACAAAAGGTGGCATAAATTTAAATTTAGAAAGAAAGGTTGCAAGATATATGTGTAGAAATTTGCTTTTAGCCAGAGGATAAACTTTTATATGGTGTGGTTTTTATTTTTTATTTATTTTTTTTTTTTTTTGCTGATGCTGTATAAGCTTGCTTCCTTGCATCATTTACTAATACTACAATGGTTATAATTAATTTTAAAAAAACTTGAATATCATACTATAAATTGTAATGTGATAATATAAAAGCATGCATTAAAAAATACTATGTCAAGTCGAGGATAGTAATAAATAATTGCCCACTAAGAACAGGTTTATTTGTTAACAAAGTACTGAATTCTTTACGAGTATTGTCAAACTGTTAGGGTTTCTTGATTCATTACTCCTCCCCCGGCACAAACTGATTTAAAAAATGCTACTCTTGTATTTGTGCAATCCCGACTGTCATTATAATAAAAATCTTCTTAGGTAATTTGTAAAAATTTAGGGCCAACTAATGTTGATCGTATTTTGAACTACAGAAAATAAAATTATCTTTTAAGATCCCATTGGCTTCACGAAAGTGCGGAAATAGAGGAAGGTGGAAACCCCATGAATGCTTCTGTGTTAATATACATGAATGTTTATATCTTATTACTCTGTGTATGGTGTAATATACTGTAATACTTGAATGTTTATATTTTATTAAACTGTGTATGGTGTAGAGATGTAATTTTTTTTTTAAAAAATGACAGTGTAAGGTTAGATTTCTTTTAATAAAATTCGTACCACATAAAATATACTAGAGATCTTGGCAAAGATGGCATTTCTCTGAAGAATATACAAATAATAGCGCTAAGAAAAAATCTAAAAACCACTACCCTAGAGTAAACATAATGCGAAGTACAAGGAACTAGTTTCGCAAACGTCAATTGGTAGTTTATGGTCAACACTTCTTCATTCATAACTATCAAGACACTGGAACCAATGAAACTAACCGGCACTTTGACAGCAGTCCCAAAAACAAGAATCAATTAATAATCGAATATATGTTAACAAACACAGGAGCTCCTCACCTGTTCTTCGAATCGTGTTATTAACGACGAAACCCACTCAACTGGCTTCTGAGTAGCCATAACGCCAAAATTTTCCAAAAACATTAAATACTGTGTTTTACTATCCCCGCACAGCTACCATCTTGGAGCAGCCAAACGATGCGCAGAACATCTCAACGCATGCTCAAACTTTCAAAGTCTGGCATGAAGTGGAAAATAAAAATGCCGAAGGAAACAAACTTCACTGATTCCCTAATAGGGGACCTTTAAATTATTACAGAACAACCGTGAGGGAAGACGTTCGTCGACTGGCTTTACTTACTTGGATTCTCATGTTTACAATACGCTCGATAACAACCACTAAGTGTAATACATTAATGGTAACAAGGGATTTTGAAAATGAATGAAAATAATCAACCAGTAGCTAAACGGAACGTTATTATTATTATTATAATTAGCCATATGGTGCAAGGAAGCCTGAGGCTTTTTCTGCACCAGCCAAAATAAAATAAAAAAATTCTGAGTTACCCTGAGAGAGAACAAGAATCAGAAGCAGAAGAGAATCACCAAGAAAGAGAAGAATGATGATATCCAGCTCAGGACCCTGGGTGTGCCATACTCACCAGATGTGAGCCCCTGGGGTTGAGCAATAGCAATATTAGAAGTAGCACATGATGCAAAGTTATACAGCATGAGGTAAAAAAAAAAAAAAAAACCATATCCACCTCATCTGTCCATCCTCTAATAATTTGTTTAAATTTTCCTTAAATTTATTCAAACTACACGCCTCCACAATACTACATGAAAATTTGTTCCAACAAATTTTCATGTAGTATTTCAAATTTTCATTTCAATCACTGCCAACCATCTATCCTACGACCGTCCTTTCTCAATTTAAATTTATCCGAGCAAGAGTTAAAACACTACCGCATTTAATTTATTCAATCCATTTATAGCCTTAAACAACTCAATCAAATCTTCTAATTGCCAGGTGCTGCAACTTACATAACTGAAGTCTTTCTTGTAAGAGCACTTTTGTGTTCTTGACTAATCATTGTTCTCTGCGCCCGTTGCAACAGATCCACATCTTTCCTGAAATCAGAATACAACAGATATGTATGAGACATATACAGTATTCAAGATGTGGCATAATCGAATTACAGTAATTGCATTGTAAGATGGAAAAATTACTTCCTTGTCCCTTCTGGAAAAATTCCTGTATATCATTGAGAGTATCCCATGAGCTGCTGTAGCTGCACGTCTACAATGCTCAGAGAATTCGAATTAGAAAATATTAGCAATCGAAAGCGACTAAAACGAAGATAACGTTTTTTTTTTTTTTTTTTTGTTGTTGTTGTTTTTTTTTTTTTTTCCCCAAAGGTTTAACCCGAGCATTAACACAAGCTTACATTGGTTCAGATATTTGGACCAGACAATTAATTACCAAAATGCTAAAATTTCTGATGGGTAAAAACAATCTTAATACTTTTGAAACCTTTTATTTTATTTTATTTTATTATTATTTTATTTATTTTTTTATTTATTTTTTTTTTTTTTGAAGTTTCATGATTGGACACTTCCAGATATATTTTAAAAAGAAAAGCTATCAACGTTAACTACGTTCCAATCCAATTCGAGCGTTGATTCCTTCTCAATTCATTGCTCCAATTTAGTATACACATAATCAGCATTTTACAGTATGTACTTGGTGTATACCCACTGGAAGGTACATTTAGATTATTGTGTAGGAATTCTTCCTCCCCCCCCCCCTTTTTATCAGCAACAGAGCATTCATGCACCTCATTCATTTTGGCTTTCACTTCTCTGACTTCTTTAAACGTTCTACTGTCATAACAGCCTAATGAAAACTTCACTAAACAGCCTTACAGTTGCCAACAGAATGATTGGCAGGGGTCCTGATGTCGTATGCCGCTTTGATGTTAAATAACACATCCTCTATTGTTGACATAAAGTAATTGTTGGAGACATTGAAGAAGAAAGAAAACCCCGTGGTGCTCTTCAAACCAGAATAAGATGATTCAAGGTGGTTTGCAATGGCATATTATTTTCTGATCGTAACTACCAACTGTTGGACCCCAAAATAACAATCTTAATTTGCCTTATTTGTGTACAAGGAAATAAAAATGACACCTACCACACTATATTTCTTATACTTCCTACAATAGCAAAATTACGACACGTTCTGTTCCGCCACTGCGGGTGGTTAGAGGAAACACTAGCCGACGGCGGGCGTAATATTATTACAACATATCATATAAATTTTTTCGTAGTTACTTTGCTAATATAAACACTTCTCTCCACAGCAGTGTAAAAGACACCAGTTTGATTCCCATCACTGACACCAGGAATTTCTTTTTCTTTATTTATTATTATTATTTTTAAAGTCAGTTAGCCGATCTTAGGCAGTTTTAGAGGATTAAAATGTTTTTTCTTTTCGATACATGGTGTCACACAGACATAAGGAATGCAGAACTGGAATTAGGGGAGTACAATGTGTACAGGAATGATAGACATGATAGGAAGGGAGGAGTGGTTATACTATTGGTTAAGAAACACATAAAATCCAAAGAAGTACATTCAGTGAACTTGGCTGGACAGTGCAGTGTGGAGTCGGATTCTTATGACATAAGCACTGGGAAATCAAAATTGAGAGTAGCAGTGTAGTAGTAGTAGTAATAGTAGTAGTAGTAGTGGCATGTGATGCAAGAAAGAAAATGTATGAGCTTAGGCAGCATCAGCCAAAAAAAAAAAAAAAAAAAAACACACCATTCCCTCCAAGTGCCTGTCCAGTTCCTCTTTAAATTTATTCAACCTATCAACTTCCACAACGACAGATGGAAGTTTGTTCCAGCAATTAACCACCCGCTGGCTAAAGGAAAATTTCCGCACATCTATTCTACATCTGTCCTTTCTTAATTTGAATTTATGCCCCCTTAGATTCGTAATCTGAACAAGTGGAAAGATCCCATCAGAATTCAGCGTGCTCAACCCATTCAAGGTCTTATATTCCTCAATCAGATCACCGCGCAGGTGCCTAGTCTCCAGTCACTGCAATTTGCAGAACTTAAGGCTCTCTTGGTAAGAGGATCCCTTCATTCCCCTCACCAATCTTGTTGCCCTTCTCTGTACACGCTCAAGTAAATCTACATCCTTCCTAAAATGAGGCCTCCAGAATTGTACGCAGTACTCAAGGTGTGGCCTGACCATTGCCTTATATAGAGGGATAATCACCTCTTTTCCCTGCTAGCAAAATTCCTATATATCATTGACAAAACCCCGTGACCTGCCCTGGCAGCCTGTCTGCATTGCTCAGAAAACTTCATATCTGCCTGCACAATTACTCCCAGGTCTTTTTCATTTCCTACCACCTTAAGTGTAGTACCACACAGTTGGTACGTTTCTCTGGGGTTACTTCTACCCATATGTAATACTTTGCATTTATCAAGGTTAAACTTCAGTTGCCACTTCTTAGCCCATCTGCCCAAATTATCTAGATCCTGTTGCAGTAGCACACTGCCATTACTGTCATTAACAACCCTGCCAACCTTTGTATCATCTGCAAACTTCGACATTAAGCCTGATATACCTTCATCAATATCATTGATAAATATACAAAACAACAGTGGACCTAACACCGAACCCTGTGGGACTCCACTAATAACATTAGTCCAAGAAGAGCAGCACCAATTGATTACCACCCTCTGTCTTCTAGCACTCACCCATCCTTTTATCCATTGTAGCAACTTACCCTTAATACCATTCTGCTCCAATTTGTACAATAGTCTTCCATGCACAACAGTGTCAAAAGCTTTCCTGAAATCGAAATATATGATATCAAAATTATTTTTCGCATCCAGTTCCTTTGTAACCACATCATAATATAATATCAAATTTGTCAGACAAGACTTTCCCTTAACAAACCCATGCTGTGTCTGAATTATTGCTGCAGTCTTGTCTAGATGATCCTGCAATGCATCTTTAGGCCTATTGACCCTGATGAGTATAATAAACTACTGTACAGAGAAACAGAGTGGGCCAGTAAATCAGAGTGTCTTCTAATGGGGGATTTTAATTTCCCAAATATTCACTGGGATTTGTGGGTTGGTCACTGAAATATTAGCAAGGCATTTATTGGATGTTTGTTTTCTACAGAAGCATGTTCGGGAGCCAACTAGAGGGAGTAATACTCTTGATCTAGTTATCAGTAGTGATACTTCATGAACTAAGAATATGCAGGTAAAGGAACCACTAGGTGGCAGTGATCGCAGTGTGCTGAAGTGGAATTTACTCAAAGAGAAAACTACCATCAGGGATAAAGGGAAGGGGTTTTACTTTCTTAAAGGTGACTACGGTGGTCTGAGACAGTAATTAAAATTCTATACGGTGGGACGAACTTATGATGTTACCCAGAGCAAATTCAAAATGGGAAGCATTCAAACAATTAACCTTAGAAGCTACTAGGCTTTTCATACCAACTAAGAAATATTGATCAAGATTTAGGCTTAAATGGATGTCAGATGAACAAATTGGACATGTGGCAGAGAAGAAAATGCAAGGGATACATAGAAATTAACAGGTGACACGGAATCCGATGATAGATAAAAGGTGGTCTGTAACCAAGTCACAAAGGAGCTTCGGCAGGCAAAGGCAGATTACGAGAAATCCTTGGCAAAGGATGCAAAGACAAACAGCAAAGAGTTCTTTATTTATGAAAACTCAAGAAGGAAGGGGATGAATCAGATTGGTCAATTTGATATCGATGGTTCAACTGTTGATAATCCTGCTCAGGTAACTAACAAACTAAATGAATATTTTGCATCTACATTCGCACATCAGGAGTTGTTCAGGAAGGGGAATGCCAGAGGTGTATTAAATTCTGACAGTAAGCTACATGTTCGTGAAATAACTGAGAGTAATGTGGAGGAGAACTTGTTGAAGACAGACATAAAAAAGGCATCTGGGGTGGATGAAATCTATCCAATTATATTAATGAAGGCAGCAAAGCCTTAGCCATAATTACGAGAGCTTCTTTGGATTCAGGGGAGGTACCCATAGACTGGAGATGTGCAAATGTGACCCCAATTCATGAAGAAAGATCAAAGGGCGACATAAATAATTATAAACCTGTTAGTTTAACTTCTGTTCCATGGAAATTAATGGAGGCATTGGTTACAGAAGTATTACAGGATCATCTAGACAAGACTTAAGTTATAGATCGGACACAGCATAGGTTTGTTAAGGGGATGACTTGTCTGACCAATTTAATTGGATGCTATGATGTGGTCACAAAGGAACTAGATGCAAGGAAAAACATAATTTTCATTTTTTATTTTATTGGATCTTAGAAAGACTTAGGCTTTTGATACTGTTGCACATGGAAGACTGTCGCACAATTTGATCGCACGTGTGGCATTGGAGTCAAATTGCTGCTAGGGATAAAGGGATAGACGAGTGGGAGAAGAAAGAGAGTGGTAAGCAATGGAAACTGCTCATCGTGGACTAATGTTATTAGTCTACGATGGTTGAGGGGGAGAAGACAGAGAGTGGTGATCAATGGGCACTGCTCATCGTGGACTAATGTTATTAGTGAAGTCTCCCAGGGTTCAGTGTTGGTTCCATTGTTGTTTTCGGTATTTATTAATGATATTGATAATGGTATATCAGGCTTAATGTCCAAGTATGCAGGCGATACGGAGGTCGTCAGGGTTGTTAATAACATAATGACAGTGTACTGCTGCAACAGGATCTAGAAAAGTTCAGCAGGTGAGCTGGGAGGTGACAAATGTAAACTACTGCATATGGGAAGCGGTAACTCCAGAGTAATATATCAACTGTGTGGTACATCACTGAAAGTGGTAGAGAATTAAAAGGACATGTCGGTAATTCTACACCAGATATGAAGTTTTCTGAGCAGCGCAGACGGTCTGCAAGAGTAGCTCATGGTGTCTGGGAATTTTTTATTAGGGATAAGGAGATGATTATCCCCTCGTATAAGGCATTGGTCAGGTTTGTCCGGCCACACCTTGAGTACTGTGTATAGGTCTGGAGGCCTCATTTTAAGAAGGATGTAGAGATGATGGAACGAGTACAGAGAAGGGAAACAAGTTTAATGAATGGAACAAAGGGTTGCTCTTACGAAGAAAGGCTTAAGTTTTGCCAATTACAGTGCTAGAGACTGGGCACCTGCTAGGTAATCTGATTGAGGAGTATAAAGCGTTGAATGGTTTGAGCATGTTAAATGCTAATGGGATTCTTTTTCTTGTTCAGAATAATCTCCTGAGAGGGCCTAAATTCAAATTCAGGAAAGACAGTTGTAAAATAGATATGCGGAAGTTTACCTTTAGCCAGCGGGTGGTTGATTGCTGGAACAAACTTCCATTTGTCATTGTAGAGGTTTATATTTTATATAGATTCAAGGCAGAACTAGCGGATGGGTGAAATGAGAAAGGTTGTTTTTTTTCTTTTTTTTTTTTTTTTTTTGGTTGATGCTATATAAGCTTGCTTTCTTGCATCATGTGCCTCTACTAATGCTAATGCTAAAATCTGCCGTGCTACCCGTGAGAGCACTTAGCAGTGCGTTCAGTATAGATGAGTTGTTTGCTTGAGTAAATATATTATATTGTAAATTACACGCGCATCTTCCTTTCGGTGTGGCTGTTTTTTTTTTTCATGAGAAAACTCATATTTACAAAAATTTAAACGCTCTTACCATATCTGTGCATAAAATCGTATGTGATATTAATAAAAAAATCATTAATGTTCTGACAGGATCTGAACATAGACCTTTTCCACCCCATGCAGCAAGATAATCATTATGACCATGGCTCAAGTGTGGGTTCATCGTCGCCGTAAATAGAGCTATAAGACGTCAGTATATTTTGCTTATAGTTATTATTATTATTGTTAGCCATATGGTGCAAAGAAGCTTGAGGTCTATGCTGCACCAGACAAAAAAAAAATTTGAGTTACCCTGAAAAAAAAAAAAAAAAAGAGAGAGATAAATAGAAGGGAATCATCAAGAAAGAGAAGAATGATGATACCTTGTGTTTCTTAGCAAAACATTTTAGCATTAGTACAGGAATATGATGCAAGAAAGCAAGCTTATACAGCATCAGCCAAAAAAAAAGCTATAATTTCATCCCTCCATTCGTTCCAAATACCTGTCCACCTCAGCCTTAAATTTATTTAGGCTATCAACTTCCATAAAAAATAATGGAAATCTGTTGCACCAACCAACTACCCGATGCCTAAAGTCAAACTTCCGCACATCTACCCTACAACCGTCTTTCCTCAATTTGAATTTATGCCCTCTCAGGTGATTATTCTGAGCAAGAGAAAGAATTCCATCAGCATTCGGCATGCTCAAACCATTCAAGGCTTTAAAATACATTTCAATCACTTAATCAGATCACCTCGGCAGTGCCTAGTCTCCAGACACTGTAATCTGCAAAACCTAAGCCTTTCTTCATAAGAGCAACCATTCGTTCCATTCAGTAATCTTGTTACCCTTCTCTGTACTCGTTCCAACAGCTCTATATCCTTCTTAAAATGTACTCAAGTTTTGGCCTGACCATTACTTAATACAAGGGGATAATAACCGCCTTATCCCTGCTAGAAAAATTCCTGTATATCATTGACAAGACACCAGGAGCTACTCTTGCAAACCGTCTGCCCTGCTAAGAAAACTTCATATCGCTGCATAATTATCCTCCAGGTCCTTTTCATTCTCTACCATTATCAGTGTAGTACCACACATACCCCACAGTTGATGTTACTCTGGAGTCACTGCTTCTCATATACAGTACTTTACATTTGTCAATGTCAAACTTCAGTTCCCACTTCTCAGCCCACCTGCTCAACTTTTCTAGATCCTGTTGCAGAAGTGTACTGTCATTAGTGTTATTATCAACCCTGCCGACCTTCGTACCTCCAAACTTGGGCATTAATCCTGATATACCATCATCAATATCATTAATAAATACAGAAAATAACAATGGAACCAAAACTGAACCCTGAAAGACTCCACTAATAACATTAGTCCACGATGAGCAGTGTCCATTGATTACCACTCTCTTTCTTCTACCACTCAACCATCCCTTTATCCATAGCAGCAATTTGCCTCCAATGCCACACGGCTGCAATTTGTACAGCAGTTTTCCGTGTGCAACAGTATCAAAAGCCTTTCTAATATCCAAATATATGATATCAAAATTATTCCCTGCATCTAGTTCCTTTGCAACCAAATTATAGTATCCAATCAAACTGGTCAGACAAGACCTCCTCTTAAAAAATCCATGCTGTGTCCGAGCTATAACTGAAGTCTTATATCTTATATGATCAAAGTTCTTCTACTCTATTTGGAAAAAGGCTAAGTTCGAAGCCTGTAAGAGAGAGGAGACAATTATTTCATTTTTTTTTTTCCAGGCGATGGTCAAGTTAGTCAGTTCAAGGCCAATTTCTTTCCCTATATATCGATACTCGAGGTTTCACTCCAGGAAAAGAGATTGTTCGCCTATGGAAAACCCGCAACACACTAGTACACAAGCTTTAGCATGCGAAACACTGAAACATGAAAATGATCTGGTGTTTTTGTACTGCAATCTGTTAATCATGATGATCAGGCAGAACTAAAAATGATGTATAGCTACATGAACAGTCGTATAACGTAATTCCTGTACAACCGTTGACGTCACCTTATCTGATGACGTCATTGGTCGAAAACGTTTTCTTGAGACAACTATGTTTCTTCTGCATTTCGGTTAGTCTGCACGGATATTGTCTGCGCGGTCACAGTGGTGTCGTCACCGTCCTCCCCACATCGGGTGGAAAAGGGCCAGGTTCGAATCCGGTCGATAAAGCGAGGAACTTTAATGGGCTTTTTCACTCCATGGCTGAGTCGGTTTCAGGCGTAGATGGCAAGGTTTTTTCCACAGAAACTGTGGTTTTTCATCCACCAAAAAGACAAATCGACCATAGAACACACGCAATAACAGACATGAAATACAGCACAGCAGATGAATTTAATTATTCGGATGGCCTAAATATAATAGTTTGTTTTTTTTTGCACTTGGGTTAATATCCAGTAATTTTCTTCTTCACGGAAAACTGTTCTCTTCTTGTAGAGTATTAGCGCATCAGCAGCTTACCCCAACGTAAGCTGCTGATGCGCTAGACGGTGATTATATCAACAGTGCTACGCATGAGGACTTCACATTAAAGGCTTTTGACACGGATGATTCATAGACTTGTAGGCGTAGAATGCAGTTGTTGGCATTACCAAGAATACATGTGTCATTGTAAATATCAGACTGTCTCTATTGCATGGCATCCATAGGCAAAACTGTAAATCTGTGGCCCCTTCCTTACCAGATTTCCCAACAATCCCCAATTCATATTTAATAAAAATATTCTTACGCCTGCAGAAGCTAACAAACTCCACTGTTCAGTAAAATAATCAGTACCAATCGGTGAATTTACATCCATAAAGGGCATAATTTAAATTTGCACACGTTTTTTTTAATTTCCCCATGGGTTGATATCTGGTAAGGATGGGTGTGGCACACCCAGGGTTCTGAGCTGGATATCATCATCTTCTCTCTCTCTCTCTCTCTCTCTCTCTCTCTCTCTTAAGATAACTTAGAAATTTTTTTTGGCTGGTGCAGCATAAGCCTCAGGCTTCCTTGCACCATATGGCCAATAAGAATAATAACAATAATAAAAATTATTATTATTATTAAAAATTATTATTATTATTAAAATTATGTTCTGGCTAGCACTTAGCCCACTATCCACCATGCTGAACAGCAGCAAGTACCCATCTCACCCACCTGATGTACATGGATGACATCAAGCTCTACGCGGGAACCGAGAAGCACCTCCAGCAACTACTCCAGATCACCGAAGAATTCACCAATGATATTAGGATGGAATTTGGTCTAGACAAATGCAAGACCCACGGATTGCACCAGGGAAAATTAGTCACTCGAAACTACAAGCTGCAAACTGGTAAAGACATTGAAGCCATGGCAGAGGGAGGGGCCTACAAATACTGTACTCGGGGATGATGCATGCTCAGCAGTTACAGCACAAGGAAATTAAGGCCTACTTGGCTGAAAAATACCATCAGAGACTCAGAAGCCTGCTGAAAGCAAAGCTGAATGGAGGAAACACAGTTAAAGCCATAAACACCTATGAAGTCCCAGTGATAACATACTCCTTCGGGGTCACAGATTGGACTAATACCGAGCTGGATGATATCATGAGATAGACAAGGACACTGATGACCAAGAGCCGACAACAACACCAGAAATCTACCTTGGAGAGACTGGCAAGGAAGGGGCCTGATAGACCTCATTGAGCAACAGAAGACAGCGATAGGATTACTTCCAGAAACACACAGCAGCACTCCAGCAGGCAATAAGGAAGATAGACAAGAGGTATATCCCACTGAAGCAAGGAGTCCCCCGACAACCAGGAAGTACAAACGAAGCTAAAAAGATGGGCAGAGAAGACACTCCACGGCAGACACTACAATGATCTCCATCAAGATCACATAGATAAAATTGCTTCTAATGCATGGCTCACTAGCGGGACGCTCTTTCACGAGACTGAAGGATTCATGCTCGCCATCCAATAGCAGGTCATCAACACCAGGAACTATAGAAAAATACATCGCCAAGGAGCCCGGAGTTTTCGATGACACATATTGACGATGCCACCTGCCCTCAAAAACGATCCAGCACATCACCGCGGGATGCAAGGTGATCACCCAGACTGAGTACACTCACAGACACGACCAGGTAGCCAGGATAATACATCAGCAGCTACCAAGGAAATACCAGTTGGTCGAAGAAATTATACCGTACTACAAGTACCAACCCCAAGCAGTACTAGAGACCACGACCCACAAACTGCACTGGGACTGCGACATAATAACGGAGAAGACAATCCCGCACAATACACCGGACATAACCCTTGTGGAAAAGAAGGAAAAGGCTACCTATCTGATTGACATAGCGGTACCCAACACTGGCAACCTGCAGAAAATCCATAGGGAAAAATTCAGGAAGTACACGAAGCTAAGACAGGAGATCAAAGAGATGTGGCATATGCAACAAGAAATGACCATCCCGATCATCGTGCAAACCACAGGTATGGTGCCAAAGACAGGAACAGTTCCTGCAGATACAGGAACCACTAGGTGGCAGTGATCACAGTGTGCTTAAGTGGGATTTACTCAAGGAGGTAACTATAAATAAAATCAGGCGTAAAGGGATGGGCTATTGCTTTCGTAAAGGCTACTACGATGGTCTGAGACAGTATTTAAATTCTATACAGTGGGACCACCTGATGATGTTACCAACAACAAACTCAAAATGGGAAGCATTCAAAGAACTCATCTTGGAAGTTACTAGGCTTTACATACCAACTAAGAAATATTTTTCAAGGTTAAGGCCTAAATGGATGTCAGATGAACTAATGAGACATATCGCAGAGAAGAAAAATGCATGGGATACATATAAATTAACATGTGACACAGAAGACTATGATAGATATAAGTTGATCTGTAACCAAGTTACAAAGGAGGTTAGCATTAGCATTAGCATTAGTAGAGGCATATGATGCAAGAAAGCAAGCTTATTAAGCATCAGCCAAAAAAAAAAAAAAAAAAAACCCCACTCCCATTTCACCCATCTGTTCGTTCGAAATACCTGTCCAGTTGAGCTTTAAATTTGTTTAGGCTATCAACTTCTACAACAAGTGATGGAAGTCGGTTCCACCAACCAACCACCCGCTGGCCAAAGGCAAATTTCCGCACATCTATCCGACATCCGTCCTTCCTCAATTTGAATTTATGCCCTCTGAGGTGATTATTCTGAGCAAGATGAAGAATCCCATTGGCATTGAGCATGCTCAAACCATTCAAAGCCTTATACACCTCTATCAGATCACCTCGCCGGTGCCTAGTCTCCAGACTCTGTAATTTGCAAAACTTAAGCCTTTCTTCGTAAGAGCAACCCTTTGTTCCATTCACTAATCTTGTTGCCCTTCTCTGTACCCGTTCCAGCAGTTCTACATCCTTCTTGAAATGAGGCCTCCAGACCTGTATACAGTACTCAAGATGTGGCCTAACCATTGCCTTATACAAGGGAATAATCACCGCCTTATCCCTGCTAGAAAAATTCCTGTATATCATTGACAAGACACCATGAGCTACTCTTGCAGCTCGTCTGCACTGCTCAGAGAACTTCATATCTCCTGCACAATTACCCCCAGGTCCTTTTCATTCTCCACCACTGTCAGTGTAGTACCGCAGAGTTGATACGTTGCTCTGGGGTTACTGTTTCCCATATGTAGTACTTTACATTTGTCAATGTTAAACTTCATTTGCCACCTCTCAGCCCATCTGTTCAACCTTTCCAGATCCTGTTGCAGCAGCATAGCGTCAGTTAGGCAGGCGAAGGCAGATTACGAGAAATCTTTGGGAAGGGATGTAAAGAAAAACAGCAAGGAGTTCTTTACTTATGTAAACTCTAGAAGGAAGGGGATGAATCAGATTGGTCCACTTGATATCGATGGGTCAACTGTTGATGATCCTTCTCAGGTAGCTAACAAACTAAATCAATATTTTGCGTACATATTCACACATGAGGAGTTATTCAGGAAGGGGAATGCCATAGATGAAGTAAATACTGTGAGTGAGCTAGATGATCTTGTAATAATTGAGAGTAAAGTGGAGGAGAAATTGTTGAAGATAAATACAAGAAAGGCACTTGGGGTGGTTGGGATCTATCCAGTTATATTAAAGGAGGCAGCAAAGGAAGTAAACAATCCGTTAGCCATAATTATGAGAGCTTCCTTGGACTCAGGGGAGGTACCTACAGACTGGAAATGTGCAAATGTAACCCCAATTCACAAAGGAGGATCAAAGGCTGACACAAGTAATTATAGACCTGTGAGTTTAACTTCTGTTCCAGGAAAATTAATGGAAGCACTGGTTAAAGAAGCACTGCAGGAACATCTTGACAAGAATTCAGTTATAGCTCAGACACAGCATGGTTTTGTTAAGGGAAGGTCTTGCCTGACCAATTTGATTGGATACTATAATGTAGTCACAAAAGAATTTGATGCCGGGAATAACTTTGATATTATATATTTGGATCTTAGAAAGGCTTTTGATACTGTTGCACATGGAAGAGTGCTGCACAAATTGGAGCAGTGTAGCATTGGTGGCAAATTGTTGCTATGGCTAAAGGGATGGTTGAGTGCCAGAAGACAGAGAGTGGTAATTAATGGACACTGCTCATCGTGGACTAATGTTATTAGTGGAGTCCCTTGGGTTTCAGTGTTGGGTCCATTGCTGTGTTCTGTATTTATAAATAATATTGATGATGGTATATGAAGCTTAATGTCCAAGTTTGCAGACGATACAAAGGTTGGCACGGTTGTCAAGGACACTACTGACACTATGCTGCTGCAACAGGATCTGGAAAGGTTGAGCAGATGGGCTGAGAGGTGGCAGATAAAGATTAACATTGACAAGTGTAAAGTACTACATATGGGAAACAGCAACCCCAGAGCAACGTATCAACTCTGTGGTACTACACTGACAGTGGTAGAGAATGAAAACCCCTAACCTAAACAAATTTAAGGCTTAACTGGACAGGTATTTCGAGCGAACGGAGGGGTGAAATGGGAGAGGGTTTTTTTTTTTTTTTTTTGGCTGATGCTGAATAAGCTTGCTTTCTTGCATCATATGCCTCTACTAATGCTAATGCTAATGCTAACCAGTGGGTGCCAGCAAATCCCGTACCCACAGCTACCCAAACTTAGGGTACCAGCAGAGAGGAAAAAATTAATAAATAAAATTATAATAAAAAAAAACAGAATGTTAGTTAAAAAAAAACAAAAAAGTAAAATATAATAAACTAAGATATAGAAAAAGATAAACTAAGATATATAAACTAAGATTTATAGAAAAGAGTAGGAAAAAAAAATAAATAAAAATAATAAAAAATTAAATTTAAAAAAAGTAAAATAAAATAAAACAGTAAAAAAAAAGTAAAATAAAATAAAAAATATATATATAGAGATACAAAGCGAAAAAAAAGGAAATTGCTAATTAAATAAATAAATAAAATAAAATGATGGTGAAGTAAAATTATATAAAATATAATTTTATAAAATTTTAAACTTTTATAAATTATAAAATTTACTATATATAATATAAAATTTTATAAAGTTTAATATATAAAATTATATTAAAATATAAAATATAATATTTATTTTTTTATATATAAAAAAATAAAAAAACAGTATCCCATACTTCTATTTTCTCTAGCCGGTACGACTAAAGAAAATAGAAGAAAAGAAAAAAATTACACAAAAGTAAAAATAAAACATATTAAAAAATAAATAAATAAAATTTAAAAAAAGAAGAGAAAAAAAAAGGAAAGAGAAAAAAATATAAATAAATTTAAAATAAAAAATAGTTAAAAAAAATAAAAGTGAATTGTCTAAGATTGTACAAATCCCACACCCACTGGAGGCAGTGCAAAACCAGTGTGTGTCAGCAATCCTCAGGTTGCCCAGGCCTGAGGGGATGAAAGTAAAAAATAAAATAAAATAAAAATAATAATAATAAAAAAAAAGAAAACTGGATCTTTGTGATCTTCTAAGAGCTATTCAAGGTGACAATATTTTATCTTTGCAAGACACCGCTCACTGTTGAGGCTGACATTATTGAAGGTGCTGGAGGCACCGTAGGAGGTGAAGCTGAAGCATGTTTGGCCAACAGAAGTTTTCTTCTAGCAAATAAATCAGAAGGAAATTGTTGTAGGATTCTAAGGTGTGAGGTAGATTCTACTAGATGTTTTTCGTTGCAATGTGAGAAGGTGGTATGCAGTCTTTTAGCATTAGCATTAGCATTAGTAGAGGCATATGATGCAAGAAAGCAAGCTTATTCAGCATCAGCCAAAAAAAAAAAAAAAAAAAAACAACTACTGCTCCCATTTCACCCCTCCATTCGTTCGAAATACCTGTCCAGCTGAGCCTTAAATTTCTTTAGGCTATCAACTTCAACAACAAGCGATGGAAGTCTATTCCACAAACCAACTGCCCGCTGGCTAAAGGCAAATTTCCGCACATCTATCCGACATCCGTCCTTCCTCAATTTGAATTTATGCCCTCTCAGGTGATTATTCTGAGCAAGAGGAAGAATCCCATCGGCATTGAGCATGCTCGAGCCATTCAAAGCCTTATACACCTCTATCAGATCACCTCGCCGATGCCTAGTCTCCAGGCTCTGTAATTTGAAAAACTTAAGCCTTTCTTCATAAGAGCACCCCTTTGTTCCATTCACTAATCTTGTTGCCCTTCTCTGTACTCGTTCCAGCAGCTCTACATCCTTCTTGAAATGAGGCCT
Source organism: Mastigoproctus giganteus (assembly GCF_048544385.1). Classification (NCBI taxonomy): domain Eukaryota; kingdom Metazoa; phylum Arthropoda; class Arachnida; order Uropygi; family Thelyphonidae; genus Mastigoproctus; species Mastigoproctus giganteus. The sequence continues at coordinate 246,950,372 of NC_143577.1, forward strand.
CCAGACCTGTATACAGTACTCAAGGTGTGGCCTGACCAATGCCTTATACAAGGGAATAATCACATCCCTGTCCCTGCTAGAAAACTTCCTGTATATCATTGAAAAAACACCATGAGCTACTCTTGCAGCTCGTCTGCACTGCTCAGAGAACTTCACATCTGCCTGCACAATTACCCCCAGGTCCTTTTCATTCTCTACCACTGTCAGCGTAGTACCACAGCGTTGATACGTTGACCTGGGGTTACTGTTTCCCATATGTAGTACTTTACATTTGTCAATGTTAAACTTCATTTGCCACCTCTCAGCCCATCTGCTCAACCTTTCCAGATCCTGTTGAAGCAGCATAGTATCAGTAGTGTCCTTAACAGCCCTGCCAACCTTTGTATCGTCGGCAAACTTGGACATTAAGCCTGATACACCATCATACATATCATTTATAAATACAGAAAACAACAATGGACCCAACACTGAACCCTGAGGAACTCCACTAATAACATTAGTCCACGTTGAGCAGTGTCCATTGATTACTATTCGCTGTCTTCTGCCACTCAACCATCCCTTTATCCATAGCAGCAATTTGCCTCCAATGCCACACTTCTCCAATTTGTGCAGCAGTCTTCCATGCGCAACAGTATCAAAAGCCTTTCTAAGATCCAAATATATAATATGAAAGTTATTCCCTGCATCCAGTTCTTTTGTGATTACACCATAGTATCCAATCAAATTGGTCAGACAAGACCTGCCCTTAACAAACCCATGCTGTGTCTGAGCTATAACTAAATTCTTTTCCAGATGATCCTGCAGTGCTACTTTAACCAGTGCCTCCATTAATTTTCCTGGAACCGAAGTTAAACTAACAGGTCTATAATTACTTGTGTCAGCCTTTGAACCTCCTTTGTGAATTGGGGTTACATTTGCACATCTCCAGTCCACGGGTACCTCCCCTGAGTCCAAAGAAGCTCTCATAATTATGGCTAGGGGTTTACTTACTTCCTTTGCTGCCTCCTTTAATATAACTGGATAGATCCCATCCATCCCGGGTGCCTTTTTTATGTTTATCCTCAACAATTTCTCCTCCACTTTCCTCTCAGTTATTAGAAAATCATCTAGCTCACTGCCAATGTTTACTTCACCTACGACATTCCCCTTCCTGAATAACTCATCATGTGTGAATGTAGATGCAAAAATACTCGTTTAGATTGTTAGCCACCTGAGCTGGATCCTCAACTGTTGAACCATCAACTTCCAGTGGACCAATCTGATTCATCCCTTTCCTTCTTGAGTTTAAAGAGGTAAAGAACTCTTTTCTGTTTTTCTTTGCATCCTTTGCCAAGGATTTCTCATAATCTGCCTTTGCCTGCCTAATCTCCTTTGTGACTTGGTTACAGACCAACTTATATCTATCATAGGCTTCCATGTCACCCATTAATTTGTATGTATCCCATGCATTTTTCTTCTCTGCCATATGTCTCATTAGTTCATGTGACAGCCATTTAGGCCTGAACCTTGAACAACATTTCTTGGTTGGTATGCAAAGCCTGGTAGCTTCCAAGATTAGTTCCTTGAATGCTTGCCATTTTGAGTTTGCTGTTGGTAACATCATCAGTTGGTCCCACTGTATAGAATTTAAATACTGTCTCAGACCATAATAGTCGCCTTTACGAAAGCAAAAACTCTTCCCTTTACCTCTGATGGTAGTTACCTCCTTGAGAAAATCCCACTTCAACACACTGTGATCACTGCCACCTAGTGGTTCATTTATCTGCAGATTCCTAATGCATGAAGAATCACTACTGATAATCAGATCAAGAGTATTACTCCCTCTAGTTGCCTCCCGAACATGCTGGTGTAGAAAACAATCATCCAATAAATCCACAAAAGCCTTGCTAGTGTGTGAGTGACCAACCCACAAATTCCAGTCAATATCTGGGAAATTAAAATCGCCCATTATAAGACTCTCTGATTTACTGGCCCATTCTATTTCCCTGTACAGTATCTTATTATACTCATCAGAGTCATTAGGGCTATAACACACTCCTACTCTCAATTTTGATCTCCCAATGCTTATGTCACACCAAACTGACTCGACATTCCACTGTCCAGCGATGTCGACTGGCTTCACTTCCTTGGATTTTATGTGTTTTTTAACTAATAGCATAACCCCTCCTCCCTTCCTATCCTGTCTATCCTTTCTGTAGACGTTGTACTCCCCAAATTCCAGTTCTGCCTTCCTTATATCTGCGTGACACCACGTCTCCGATATCCCAACAATATCTGCCTTTGATGTTTTGAGTAATACCTGAAATTCATCAAATTTATTTACTAAACTCCTAGCATTGGTATACACGCAAGTATACATGCACCTGTTTCTATTCTTAGCTACCCTAACACAACCCATGTGTTTACTTGTTCCGCAATCACTTCCAGCAGTCTCTGAAATATCCTGCATCTTGTTTTTCAGGCTTCTACTCATTCCAATAGAAGCAGTGCAAGAATCTCTTTCACCTCTGCCAGTGGCTACTGTTAATCCATTAGTCTTTGTCTTCCCCCAAGCTAGCAGTTTTCCGACCCACCTAACACTGCCTCGATAGCATCAGCAAATATTCTTGCACCCTTTCTATTTAAGTTTATCCCATCCCTGTAGAAGCAATCTCTCCTGTTAACAAGTACATTCCAGGCTGAAAAAAATTCTACCCCTTGAGCCTTGCACAATCCCTCCAGGGCCGAATTGATCGACAAGACTCTCATCATATACTCCCTCCTATCGTGTCTGGGCAGAATTGCAGACACTTTCAAATTCAACCCTACTTCACAGCTTTTTTTCAACAGTGACCTGTACTTGTTAAGTAATTCCGTTGATCTCCTACTCTTAATATCATTAGTGCCAACGTGTACAACTATATCACCTTTTGTGCCCTTAAAAGATGATATCTGCTCTAAAAGTCATCAACCTTTGCCCCTGGCAGACATACCCTGGTTCTGTTCCACCTATCCTTTTTACAAAGCATATTCCCCGTTTCCCTGACAATTGAGTCACCAACAACTACTAGTTCCTGTTGGACCAGCGCATTCTGCCTTGGGGGCTGCCTCTGTGTTGCAAGATGACCAAGTCCAAGCTCTGGCGTTGATGTGGGTAGCTCAGAGCTTGGTGGGCCCCTCAATTTATTTCCTTCGAGGGCATCCACCCTGTCCTTCAAGGTCTCATATAGGCCCATAACAACGCCGAGTTGTCGTCTAATTTCCTTGCACTCCTTGCATCGTACACACACAAAGACATCCCCCATGGCATTATCATGTCCCGTACCCGATTGCTCCGCAAACATCAAGCAAACAGTGCATCTTAAAAGGCTGTGATTCAGAGGGCAACCGCCCCCCTCAGTTCTCCCCTGAGTCACAGCACTCCCATTAGTTTTAGCCTTTTCCTTTGCTGCTCTGGTCAGAGTCATGATTTCGATTTAAATGTCAATAAAATTACAATTTCAGCACAAAATTAAAACCTTAAACTTGTATCTTAACACAGTTATAACGGTATATTTATTTTTCAGTATCGAGTGTTATCTACGAGTTCCCTTTATATAACTTCCGTATCAAGTATGTATTAATTATTTGTTACGTTTGTACTCTAAGTCGTTATATATATATAGTTAAAAGTACAATTTAATTGACAATGAAGTTTAACAAGATTAATAGATGTACTGATTAATTGACAATATTATATTATGTACTATACTATACAAAGCTAATGCTATCGAATTCCGGATATGCTGTATCGCGTTTCAGTAACGAGTGTTATCTACGAAATCCCTTTATATAACTTCCGTATCAAGTTATGTATTAATTATTTATTTTTACTAATTATTTATGTTCCGTAACCTAAGTGGTTATATGTATAGTTAAAAGTACAATTTAATTGCCAATGAAGTTCGACAAGATTAATAGATTTTACTGATTAATTTTCACGTAACAATGGCGGCTCTTTATGAACGGTAAACACGTGGATTTGATACCCTTTCCGATACTAAGTAATACCTACAAAATCTCTATCTAAGTTATTTTAACTTTAAGTACCGTAAATAGGAATATAAAGCTACTCTAGAAATAAGTTAATATGTCAATTTAAACTAATAAAGCAGAAAATAAATCAGAGAAAACTTCTCTGTTCCAAGAGCGGCAGAAAAACTAGGTGTTTATGCAGTCTTTCGTAGGTCGGCATAAAGAGCTCAGTGATAAAGCAGGTGGTTCCAGTTGGAGACAAAGGCAAGAATTGGTATTGCTTATTCTGAACTGAAAGAGTTTGGAGTTGAAAGAGCCACGTCCAGTTACGATAAATGATGTGTAGAGGTTTGGAAAGAACCATAGGGAATTTTTCTTGTTGGCAGTAAAGGAGACATCTGGTATACATTTATATGTAGTTCTGCCTTTAGGGGTTGTATTCCAACGATCTTGCCAAATTTTTGTTAAAGCAGACCAAATCCGGGTTTTTTCAGCTTTGGTATCTACAAGGACATCATTCTGTATTCCATAGACATCCATGGAGGTCTGATGTTTTTGAAAGTAGCAGAAGACACGATGTAAAATGCGCAAGTCGGGAGGTAATACTCCAGCTATGACCTGCAGGGCACCAGTTGAGACAGTTCTGCTTTCACGGAGCATTGTAAGAATCACGGATCTTTGCAAGGAGAGTAGTTTTGATTTCAGTTTGACGTTTTTAATTCTGTCATACCAAACCGGAGCAGCATAGGTTGCAATAGGTATAAATACTGCCTTGTAATATAAGAGAAGAACTCTGCGTCCAAGCCCCCAGTCGGTTCTCCTAATCCGAACAATAACCATAGTAAATTTCTTGATTTTATCTATTAGGTGGTTTGCGTGGAGAGTAAAATTGAGCCTATCATCAATGATCACACCAATATGTTTCAAGTACTTGACATATGGTATTTGCTTTTAACTATTTTCAAGATCGGAGGACAATGGATATTTAGTTGACCTTAAAAGATCATGAGCCGGGTTTTGGATAGAGATATTTTAAGTTTGTTGACAGTGGCCCATTCAATGAGATCCTTTAAGACCGGAGAAGCTCTTTCTTGAATTTGTTGCCTGGAGTTGCCTGAGAAAACAATGACAAGGTCATCAGCATATGCGAATGGAGTAGCAAATCGAACTGTCTGGTTAGCCACGTATTTAGTGTAATGTTCCAGTAGAGCCGCACCAGAACAGACCCATGAGGACATCCTCTATTGACAGCTCATGTTATGCTGCAGGTTTTTGAAGTAGCCTGTATAGATCTGTGATCAAAATAGGCTCGGGTAGCTTGGTACAACTGAGAGGAGCATGATATGTTCCGAAGGCTTGCGAGGTACTCTCCCACCAGAAGGAGTCAAAAGCACCTTCAAAGTCTTCTTCTTCAAGAGGAGTGTTTCCAATTACAATGGGTTTCCTCAGCCTACAAGTTGTTTCTTGTTAGGATTTTTTCCCGCCATAAAGTGCGGTTCAAGGTGTCTTGGTCGGTTAAGCCTCGGGCTGTCATGCACTCCCGTACTCCATCCATCCATGTCCTCCTAGGTCTTCCTCTTCTTCTTCTTCCAGGAGGTATCCCTTCCAGGATAGCCTTTGGATATCTGTTTTCTTGCATCCGTTTTACATATCCATACCATATTAGACGCTTTTCTTTGATGGTGTCAATAATAATCTTTCTCACTTCCATTTTTTCCCTTATGTCTTCATTCCGTTTACTGTCTCTTCTAGAAGTTCCTGCTGAGCGTCTCCAAAAATCAATTTCTGTGGAGAGCAATTTGTTTTCTGCTCGCCTATTCAATGTCCAGGTTTCCGCTCCATACAATAGAAGACTTTGTACAATCGTTTGAAATTTATTTAGGATATTTTTGCTCCACAGAACAGAGTTTAACATGCCGATAGCCTTTCTGCCGTGTGTAATTCTCTTATTGATCTCTGCTTGGGATGATCCATCACTTTGTAAGATTGATCCCAAATATTTGAATTTATCGACTTGTTTGATTTTAAAACCTGCAATATTTAGAACGTGTCCTGCTCCTGAAGACAACATTTGCTAAAATTGATTTTTAGACCCCCATTGTTTATATTCCTCAAACGATTGACGACATGCATACTTTGCATCTTCTAAGTCTTGTGCTATCACCACCTGATCATCTACAAAAAGTAAATTGTGAATATAGGTTTTCTTATTAATCGGCAATCCCATTTTATTACATTTTTTTGACCAGGATCTTAGGTAGATGTCAATATAAATTTTGAAAAGTGTTGGTGACATGCAACAACCTTCTAATAAGCCTTTTGAAGTGTGGAATTCAAGTGACAAAGCTGATCCCACTTTAATTCTGCATCTATTATTCCTGTAAATTGCCTTAATAATGTTAATCAGTTGTCCATCAATATTTGCCTCTTTCAGTGCTTCCCATAAGAGTTTTCTTGAAACACTGTCATATGCCTTTTCAAGGTCAATGAAAATCATAAAGATTTTTTTCCCTTTTGATTGGCATTTTTCAAGGATCTGTCGTACTATTGAGATATGATCTATACATGACCTCCCAGCTGAAAAACCACTTTGTTCTTCTGATACCTGGATTCGGACTTCTAAATGGTCCCTGATCCATTTTCCAAGGATCTTTAACAGCGGGTTCAGGACGCATATTCCTCTGTAATTTGAACAGCTTTTCCGATCGCTCTTCTTATAAATTGATGTAATATATCCTGTTATCATTTCTTTCGGTATTTCTTCTCCTCTCAGTATACTATTTAACAGCTTTTGTATCAGAACAACCACTCCTCTTCCTCCATATTTCAGAAGTTCCATGTAAACTCCTCCAGGTCCAGGTGATTTGCCATTCCTTCCTTCCTTTAGCAGGAATTCCACTTCCCTAACAGATACTTCAAAGTCTATGAAGATGATTATTTTCTACAGCAGCATGTTCGGGAGGCAACTAGAGGGAAGTGGATGGACTATTCAAATTTTGCATCTTAATCTGCCAATTACGAGATATATGCATTCCATCTGGGAAAAAATATACACAATTTTGTAACGTTGAGAAAGCCTATCTTTAACGCGTTTGTGCCACAGAAGCTAGTATAGATTATTTTTCATTATTATTATTATTATTATTATTATTATTATTATTATTATTATTAGCCATATGGTGCAAGGAAGCCTGAAGCTTTTGCTGCACCAGCCAAAAAAAAAAAAAATTTTCTAAGTTACCCTGAGAGAGAGAGAGCAAACAAGAGTAAGAAGGGAATCACCAAGGAAAGAGAAGAATGATGATATCCAGCTAAGGACCCTGGGTGTGCCAAGCCCATACTCACCAGATGTGAGCCCCTGGGTATATAATAAATATTGCCTACGTGTATTGGAAGAGGAGTGTATTGGATTGATTAGTGGAGATTTTTTGAAAAATTTTGAACAAACTGTTTGACATATTGATCCATTTATAAAATAGCAAATATTTCATTACGGAGAACAGCCTGATCGTCCATTCAATTTAAGGAGCTTACAGACAAAACATCATGCTGGATCCATTGATACTCCTAGATTCATGTCTGAATGTCACATTGTACCTAAACATCATTGCTGACCAAGTGCATCCGTTCATGTTGACAATTTAACCTCAGTCAGATTACTTCCAGCAGGATAATGCGCCGGTGCAGAAAGCCCGAATCACTATGGAATGGTTCCAGGAACATGACAATGACTTTTCTTTGCTGCAGTTTCTCAGATCTCAATCTTTTTGAACATCTTTGGGATGAGCAGGCAAGGGCTGTTTGCTGCAGGCCTACACCTCCGTCGAATCTCAAGGAACTGCGTGACACACTCATCTCTGCATGGTACTCCGTTCCTGCACAACGTTTTCAGCATCTTGTTCAATCCATGCCTAGACGAATTCAGGCTGTTTTGAAGGCTAAAGGAGGCTCAACACGCTACTAGGTAGGTGTACCTAATAAAGTGGCAGCACAGTTTATGTTCCCGTTATAAGAATCAATTTTGAACGCCTTTGTGATAGTTTTGCGAAGCACATTTATGGAAGTCACGACCAAAAACCATAAAAAAAAAAAAAAAAATTGGCACTTTCCAGTTTATTGTGCTTTTCTGTTCGTGCGTGTAATCATAAACGGGTAGTAAAGTCGATGTTATTGCATTTGCGATAATACCGATAACTGCAATTGTGTGGGTGGGTTTTTACGCTATTATGGTGAAATGTGATCCCTTCAATGAAATCTTCAATCATATAAAAACCAAATTTTCCGAAACTTCTCTTTATTCCTATTTACGTATTACAATGATGAAGGGAAAGCAACCAACGAAAAGTCCAAATGGTGGTAGGACCAGGAAACGAAACAAAATTGATTTAGAAATGAAGATGAAAATGATTAAGAGGTACGAAGCTGGACAAAGTTTGTCATGTATTGTAAGGGAATTAGGTCCCGCTACTTCAACAGTGAATACTATTTTAAAGGACATTGCCCTTATAAAGGAACATGTCAAAGGATCAACGCACTTAAGATCAACAGTGATCACAAAACAGCGTTCATGTGCTACATCGAAAATGGAACAGCTGTTAATAATGTGGATCGAAAATCAGATTCAGAAGCGAGTGCCCCTGAGATTTATAAACAAGTGTTTAACAATCCAACAAGTATTTATAAAGATATTAAGGATAAGTACGGCGAACTTCAACCCAAGTTCGTAACAAGCAACGAGTGTTTTAATAGGTTCACAACGTTAAAGTATGCGGTGAAGTCGCCAATGCTAATTCTGCAGCTGCAGAGAAATTTTGTGATGTATTGGAAAAATTATTGATGAAGACGGCTATCCAACGCAGCAAATTTTTACTGTTGACGAGACTGCTCTGTTATTGGAAAAAAATGCCGGATCGAACATACATTGCCAGGTTTCAAGGCGTCAAAAGATAGGGCCACGCTCTTGCTTGGGGTTAATGCAGCTGGATATTACAGATTAAAACCACTGCTTGTGTACCATTCTGAAAATCCTCGTGCATTTAAGTGCATCAGTAAAGCCACTCTGCCCGTGGATTTCCGATCGAAACAGAGAGCATGGATAACAATATCTCTCTTTGAGGATTAAATGCTGCTTCATTTCCAAGGTTGAAAAATATTGTAAAGGCAACGACTTTCCTTTCAAGATTTTGCTTCTGTTAGATAATGCTCCTAGACATCCTACGCATCTAAATGATGTCAATTCGAACGTGAGAGTCATACTTCTACCGCGAAACACGACTTCACTCATCCAACCTATGGATCAGGGTATTATTTCGAATTTAAAAGCATACTATTTACGCACAACATTTGCTCAGGCATTGTCTGGAGTAGACGGTGAGAAAAATTTTACGTTAAGAGACTTTTAGAAATCTTACAATATTTACCACGCCATCTTAAACATTAATAAGGCCTGGGCGGAAATTACTAAAAGTTGTTTAAATGGCGCATGGAAGAAACATGCCCACAGCACGTTTTTGGATGCAAAAAAATAAAAATATATATTTTTTAAATTGCATGCTTTTTTAATTTTTCTTGCGCATGAGATAAAAAATTGAATAAATACAATAAATAATTCTATTTACATGTTCGTCGAACATTCCTTTTTTGATTCAATCAATTCAAAGAGCACAATTGTGAGTGCTGCACATACATGGAAAAATTCCCAGACTTACGGAGCGTTCTCTGAAACGCAAGGAACTCCCCGACTTATTTATTTAAATCGGGGGAGTTCATGTATATGATATTAAAATTATTTTTTGAATCCAGTTCCCTTAATGCTAATCAGCTCCAATTTTTACAGTAGTCTTCCATTCATAACAGTATCAAAAGCTTTCCTAAAATCCAAGTATATGATATCAAAATTATTTTTTGCGTCCAGTTCCTTTACAATCATATCATAGTATCCAATCAGATTTGTCAGACAATACTTTCTCTTAACAAACCCATGCTGCCTCTGAATTATTATTAGTCTTGTCTAGATGATGATGATGCAATGCTTCTTTAGCCAGTGACTCCAGTCCATTATTTTCCTTGGAACAGAAGTTAAACTATCAGGTCTGTAATTACTCGTGTCATCTTTTGATCCTCCTTTGTGAATTGGGGATACATTTGGACATCTCCAGTCGATGGGGGAATTCCCCTGAGTCCAAGGATGCTCTCATAATAATAATAATTATTATTATTAGACCCTGAGTGTGCTAAGCCTATACTCACCTGTGAGCCCCTGGGGTAAATTATGGCTAAGGATTTGCTTATTTCCTTTGCTGCCTCCTTTAATATTACTGGATAGATCCTATTCACCCCAGATGCCTTTCTTATGTTTAACTTTAAAAATTTCTGCTCCAGAGAGTAGTTATTATTATTTTAACTACTCTGTGGAGTAGTTATAAAATTAAATTATTTATAATTGTGATTAGTAATTAGTGATGTGAACACTTAACAATTAGCAAAATATAAATAGAGGATCAATCATAAGTTTGAAAAACCTCATCTGAAAACAATCGAACACTAAAATATTGGCAATGAAGTGCACTTTTTCATCATGATCATCATGGATCACTTTTCTTGTGCTCAAACTTATTTTTTGTCTTTTGTTCTTCTGTCAGTTTCCCTTTAAGATCTGTTTTGGACATTTCACATTTGGCTGTTTTATAATGTGTCCATAATAACCATTTTAAGCTTTTGTGTTTTTATCAGTTATTCTCGTTTTGTACCTCTAGTTGCATTACTGCGTGATTTCTATTTTCGGTGTACATCTGTATGGTAAAAAATAATGAAATAAAATAAACAAATAAATAGAAATATTGTATTTTTTTGTGGTTTATTACCTCATCAATGTGTAACAGAACAACCGCTACAGCGCTTATTAATCACTTTTATTCGAGTAGTAAAATATGAGTCTTCGTATCCCTGTGGAAAATCGCATGGTTATTTCATCCAATCAGTTTCGTTTAAAAGTGTTGTGTTCGTGATATGGAACCGTAGATGTGTTATCAGGAAGAATGTGCTTCTGGTTAGTTTGAAACAATACGCACCTGCCAGCTTTTTTGTGCTTGCTTTTGCTTTGCCATAATAACATAGTGCATATATGATTGGTGATTGTGGTACAGCTGTTAAATTAGGCGAAATGCCACGCAACAATTTTTATTCTTCCTCAGATGAACAAAACTGTATACCAAATGTTCGTGTCATTGAAGCGAGCACCGAAACAAGCCAAATGGATAATTTACAGCCCAATAACTCTAAACGAGCTTATATCACTGTGGGAATACTATTTTTCATTAACTTAATAAATTATATGGATAGGTATACGGTTGCAGGTAAGTACTGCTTTTTAATTGCATGGATTTTTATTTTATTACTTTACAAAATAATAGTTCAAGTTTTTTTTTTTTTTAGTTTTATCAGTAGTTCTCGGAAGGGTATTGCTGTTTCTCAGTTATTTATTTGTTTTTTTCATACATGAGACGATATTTACTATTTATTTAATAATTTTGGTGTTCTAGTGAAACGGGCGAACAAACCACAGATTACACACACCACTAACGCCTCGTAGCCTGACTTGCATGAGAAAACAAACACTTTGATATGGTTTGCGATGATTCATTCGTGGAATGCATATATCATATGAAGAAAATAAAGTTAGAGTAACCAATATTGGATATTGGTCATAGAATTGTTTTTTTTTTTTTTTTTTTTTTCAGAAGTTGTGTATGAGAAAGTAATAGTTGGGTTGAAGTCACGTTAATCAGTAATTCATGGTCATCCGGTTAAACTTTCCAATCAGCTGATCGTCATTTTCTTGACACTTAACATTGATCGGCGCAGTAGTGGAAGAAAATCGCAATTTCATTTTTAGTCTGCTTATTTTTTAGATTATTTCTCGTATTTAGGCTGAAATTTTTTTAATGTGATGTTAAAATTGGACTACATGGTTTCGTTTAGATTTCATTTTGCATTAGTATTAATATCAGTAGTGGAGAAATGATGCAAACAAGCAAATTTATACTTATCCGAACTCCTTTCCCGATTTTAATCCAGCGGCAAGGGGGGAAATGCAAAAAAGCGGTAAATTACGCAAAAGACTAGGTCTTCCAAACAGTGCAAACTGCAGGAGGGGCTAGGCCTGTTCATCAGTTGCGCGCAACGACCCATGGGAAGGGGTGATAATGATCATGTTCTAAAGTTTATCCAAAAAAAAAAAAAAAAAACACGCACATTTGATACCCCTTCTAATAATTGGTCCAATCGTTTTAAAGTTATTGAGACAATCTACTTACACAAAAGCAGGTATTTATTCCAACTAGGATAGGGCCACGGCATTTGAGGGCAGGCTGGTTTTGGCCTCTCCTTTTGTTACACTGTGTCAGGGCCTAGTGCAGCTCCCTTTTTAAGTGGTCCTGATTCTAGCAATCAATCTGAAAGTATATTTCTGCATATCTCACCTACAACCATCTTTTACCAAATTTATGATTCCTCAAGTTGCATTTCTCAACTTGTTTAAAGCCTTAAACACTTCAGTCATATCTTGCAAGTGCCTGGTTTCCAAACACTTTTATAAATGTCTTTCTTGGTAAGTCTATCCTTCTGTGTCCCTAACTGCTCTACTATGCACCCATTTTATCAGATATGCATCCTTCCTAAAATGGGGCTTTTAGACCTGTATGCAATACCAAAAATGCATCTAATCAATTGCTATTTTTTCAATGGGAAAGAATTTTCTGTCATCTGTGTATTTCAGAACTGAACATGAATTTTTTTTTTTTTTTTTTTTATTATAAAAAAAAATAATAATCACAATGGTTGAAGTGTAAGAAGATGTAGTGCAAGCTGCCCTATCCTGATGAATAAACATTATACAATCATTTTTTGTTTTTTAATCCAAACCTTTCTTGAAGGTAAATGAATGGAATATCTTGCACTGCTTCTATTGAAATGAGCAGAAGCCTGAAAAACAAGATGCAGGATATTTCAGAGACTGCCGGGAGTCATTGCGGTACAAGTAAACACATGGGATGTGTTAGGGTAGCTAAGAATAGAAATAGGTGCATGTATACTTGGGTGTACACCAATGCTAGGAGTTTAGTAAATAAATTTGATGAATTTAAAGTATTGCTCAAAACATCAAAGGCAGATATTGTTGGGATTTCAGAGACGTGGTGTCACACAGATATAAGGAATGCCGAACTGGAATTTGGGGAGTACAATGTCTACAGAAAGGATAGACTGGATAGGAAGGGAGGAGAGGGTTATGCTATTAGTTAAGAAATACATAAAATCCAAGGAAGTGAAGCCAGTCGACATCGCTGGACAGCGCAGTGTCGAGTCAGTTTGGTGTGACATAAGCATTGGGAGATCAAAATTGAGAGTAGGAGTGTGCTATAGGCCTAATGACTCTGATGAGTATAATAAGATACAGTACAGGGAAATAGAGTGGGCCAGTAAATCAGAGAGTCTTATAATGGGAGATTTTAATTTCCCAGATATTGACTGGAATTTGGGGGCTGGTCACTCACACACTAGCAAGGCTTTTGTGGATTTATTGGATGATTGTTTTCTATATCAGCATGTTCAGGAGGCAACTAGAGGGAAGAATACTCTTGATTTGATTATCAGCAGTGATTCTTCATGCATTAAGAATCTGCAGATAAATGAACCACTAGGTGGCAGTGATCACAGTGTGCTGAAGTGGGATTTACTCAAAGAGGTAACTACCATTAGGGGTAAAGGGAAGGGTTATTGCTTTCGTAAAGGCGACTACGATGGACTGAGACAGTATTTAAATTCTATACAGTGGGACCAACTGATGATGTTACCAACAGCAAATGCAAAATGGGAAGCATTCAAAGAACTTATCTTGGAAGCTACTAGGCTATACATACCAACTAAGAAATATTGTTCAAGGTTTAGGCCTAAATGGATGTCAGATGAACTGATGAGGCATATGGCAGAGAAGAAACATGCATGGGATACATACAAATTAACACATGACACAGAAGCCTATGATAGATACAAGTTGATCTGTAACCAAGTTACAAAGGAGGTTAGGCAGGCGAAGGCAGATTACGAGAAATCTTTGGCAAGGGATGCAAAGAAAACAGCAAAGAGTTCTTTACTTATGTAAACTCTAGAAGGAAGGGGATGAATCAGATTGGTCCACTTGATATCGATGGGTCAACTGTTGAGAATCCTGCTCAGGTAGCTAACAAACTAAATGAATATTTTGCATCGACATTCACACATGAGGAGATATTTAGTGAGGGAAAAGCTAAATAACTCCTCATGTGTATTACTAGTGTATTCAACTCTAGCAGTAAGCTAGAGAATCTTGTAATAACTGAGAGTAAAGTGGAGGAGAAATTGTTGAAGATAAACACAAGAAAGGCACCGGGGGTGGATGGGATCTATCCAGTTATATTAAAGGAAGCAGCAAAGGAAGTAAGCAAACCCTTAGCCATAATTATGAGAGCTTCCTTGGACTCAGGGGAGGTACCCACAGACTGGAGATGTGCAAATGTCACCCCAATTCACAAAGGAGGATCAAAGGCTGACACAAGTAATTATAGACCTGTGAGTTTAACTTCTGTTCCAGGAAAATTAATGGAGGCACTGGTTAAAGAAGCACTGCAGGATCATCTAGACAAGACTTCAGCTATAGCTCGGACACAGCATGGTTTTGTTAAGGGGAAGTCTTGCCTGACCAATTTGATTGGATACTATGATGCAGTCACAAAGGAACTGGATGCAGGGAATAACTTTGATATTATGTACTTGGATCTTAGAAAGGCTTTTGATACTGTTGCACATGGAAGACTGCTGCACAAATTGGAGCAGTGTGGCATTGGAGGCAAATTGCTGCTGTGGATAAAGGGGTGGCTGAGTGGGAGAAGACAGAGTGGTAATCAATGGACACTGCTCGTCGTGGACTAATGTTATTAGTGGAGTCCCTCAGGGCTCAGTGTTGGGTCCATTATTGTTTTCTGTATTCATAAATGATATTGATGATGGTATATCAAACTTAATGTCGAAGTTTGCAGACGATACAAAGGTAGGCAGGGTTGTCAAGGACACTACTGACACTATGCCGCAGCAATAGGATCTGGAAAGGTTGAGCAGATGGGCTGAGAGGTGGCAAATGAAGTTTAACATCGACAAATGTAAAGTACTACACATGGGAAACAGCAACCCCAGAGCAACGTATCAACTCTGTAGTACTACACTGACAGTGGTAGAGAATGAAAGGGACTTGGGGGTGGTTGTGCAGGCAAATATGAAGTTCTCTGAGCAGTGCAGACGGGCTGCAAGAGTAGCTCATGGTGTATTGTCAATGATATTTAGGAATTTTTCTAGCAGGGATAAGGAGGTGATTATTCCCTTATATAAGGCAATGGTCAGGCCACACCTAGAGTACTGTATACAGGTTCGGAGGCCTCATTTCAAGAAGGATGTAGAGCTGCTGGAACGAGTACAGTGAAGGGCAACAAGATTAGTGAATGGAACAAAGGGGTGCTCTTATGAAGAAAGGCTTAAGTTTTGCAAATTACAGTATCTGGAGACTAGGCACCAGCGAGGTGATCTGATAGAGGTGTATAAAGCCTTGAATGGTTTGAGCATGCTCAGTGCTGATGGGATTCTTTCTCTCACTCAGAATAATCACCTGAGAGGGCATAAATTCAAATTGAGGAAAGACAGATGCAGGATAGACGTGTGGAAATTTGCCTTTAGCCAGAGGGTGGTTGGTTGGTGGAACAGACTTCCATCCCTTGTCGTGGAAGTTGATAGCCTAAATAAGTTTAAGGCTCAGCTGGACAGATATTTTGAATGAACAGAGAGGTGAAGTGGAAGTGGGTTTTTTTTTTTTGGCTGATGCTGCATAAGCTTGCTTTCTTGCATCAAATGCCTCTACTAATGCTAATAAGTTAATAATGAAAAGGCACAATATGGCCCAGGAGGCCCTTGTGCCAAAAAACCCAAAACAACAAAAAACAACAACAAACATATTGTACAGACACTCCTTGAGTCCTCACAAGAGGGTGTCTATTCATACTGAGTTGACCTTTCAATAGTAATTGCAGTCTTTACTGAGATTTGCAGGCCATATATCTTAGACCATTCTATCAAATCCCACATAATTCTTGCAACCTGTTCTTCTAGGTGTGACCGAGCATTACTGTATATCAAGAAGAGGTCATCAGCATATGCTAGAACATCAATCCCAACATAGTTCCACATCAGTGGTCATGCACCAGGCCTGAGGGCATCCTCTTACAACCTCTTTCTATCTCTGTATATATGGGTCTTACAGTTACTTTCCTTTTCTCAAAATACTGTCTTTAGACAGTATTTTGAGAAAAGGAAAGTACTGTCAAAATACAATTTTTCTCAAAATACTGTCTAAAGACAGCATTTTCTTATTCTTAGCCTAAACAGCATCTCCTCCCACCACAGCTTATTGAATGCACTGTGAAAATCAACAAACACACCCAGCAAATACCGCCCATTGCACTCTTGTATATACCTCACTATCTGGCATCTTCTGTTGATTTCCTTTTCCTGTAACCAAATTGGTTACAAGAAGACATTCTTTGCTCGTATCTAATCATTATCCTACTTATACATAGGCTTTCATATGTTTTTGCCAATACAGATAGCAAGGCAATCGGACGGTATGCACCGGGCTCTTGTGGTGTCTTATCTCGACTTAACTATCAATCTCAATAGTGTAGTTCTCCACGCCAGGGGAAAGGAACCCCTATCCAGACATTTATTATACATTCGTACAAACAGCACTGGTTTCATTTTAAATGCTCTTTTCATAACTTTTACTTCAATGAGGTCAAGGCCCGGCGATCGGTTATCCTTTGCCTGTGAAATTTCTTGCGAGACCTCCTCCTGCATAAACATATCCTCTTTCTGCTGAAACCAATACTCAACATTGCCTCTGACCATCTCCCCTTTGAATCTCAGTATATTCCATCTCCAATACTGGAAATAGATCATCCAAAACCATGTTTGTGGATCCATACCAATCTATAGTGTTAATACCATCTCTATTTATTGTATAACTTACCTCATTAAAATATATCTTTTCTGTAGCTATCTTAAAAATAGAACCTCGTGGGTCTCTCGATCCCCTTTCTCTAAGAATTTTTTCTTTACAGTTTTTTTACTTTTCACATATTCACTTCTTAACCTCTTATATTCCGATTTATACACATTAGCCAAATTTAAATCACCTTGATGTCGATAGTTCTGAAATTTTCTCACAGTTCTTAGTTCTTTCCTTTGAGGTTCTAAGAGACCACTCCACCAATTCACTGGTTGCCTTCGAAACTTCTTCCTCTTCAAACTACACTTAGATGACAAAAACAAAATATATTATAATAATTCTTTGTGTTCAGCATCAATCAATTTATCCTAATTTACATTATCAGACTGAGCACGGAAAGCTAGATTGAATTTTGTCCAGTTTGCAGTCTGAACTGCAAATCTTTCCATTTCCTGCTCAATTTCTTCTGCTACAATGCTACCAATCTCAAAAAAGTGATCACTTGTCGTCACGTCTCCTATTACTCTCCAGTTATGAACTCTACTATAAGTAGAGATTGTACTCATAGTAAGATCTATGAAAGACTTCCCATGAATAGTTGAGTATGTAGGCTGGTGTCCTGGCACATTCATCACTACCAGCCCCGAGGCAGAAAGAAAATCCTCAAGAATTTCATCTCTCATCAGGCTCCCTTCTGCCCCAGAGTGGGGATTTTGAATTTGAGTCAAGAGCAACCATCAAATAATTAGGCAAAACAACATGGCATACCCTCTAATTTATTTAAATGTACTTCTATATCCTCAGAGGGTGGGTAGTATAAGGAGACAAAATATATTACTCCAATAACCTCACAACAAACAATGCTATCATCAGAAAGAAAAGGAGGCAGCTTAGTAACTACTAGTCTTAATTTCTTACTACGATTGAAGTCTTTGGGTGTTTCCCTTCCAATATCACCTGATAACTTATCGGGTATCCCCTTACACCACCCAACACCTCGTACGGTTCTTGGACTAGTGCAATATCAAAATTTTTCTTTTCCATTTTGTATGCTAGTTGTGCTGCAACACTTTCAATCTTTGTGCATTTAACTGTGCTACTCATAACTCACTAGCCATAATTTATTTTCAATTTATTTTGCTCCAATGCTCTTCCATACTCCTGACATTCCTTGTCAACTGCGACATAATTCATCACCCTTCTTTTTATCTTACAATTATTACAAACCGGTGTCTCATTTTTCTGAGGCCATTCCTTATGAGTGGCCTGCTTCTGCACAGTGACCACAAATAACACTTCTTTGACAATACTTAGAAATATGTCCCTAACGCAGACATTAATGACAGTAATAGCGGTGTGCTACTGCAACAGGATCTAGAAAATTTGGTAAGATTGGCTGAGAAGTGGCAACTGAAGTTTTACATTGACAAATGCAAAGTACTGCATATGAGTAGAAGTAACCACAGAGAAATGTACCAACTGTGTGGTACTACAATTAAGGTGGTAGAAAACGAAAGAGACCTGGGAGTAATTATGCAGTCAGATATGAAGTTTTCTGAGCAATGCAGACAGGTCAATGATGTCAATGATGTACAGGAATTTTGCTAGCAGGAAAAAGGGGGTGATTGTCCCTCTGTATAAGGCAACGGTCAGGCTACGCCTTGAGTACTGCATACAGGTCTGGGGGCCTCATTTTAGGAAGGATGTAGATTTACTTGAGCGTGTACAGAGAAGGGCAACAAGATTGGTGAGGGGGAATGAAGGGATTCGCTTACCAAGAGAGGCTTAAGTTCTGCAAATTGCAGCAGCTGGAAACTAGGAACCTGTGAGCTGATCTGATTGAGGTGTATAAGGCCTTGAATGGGTTGAGCACGCTGCATTCTGATGGGATTCTTCCACTTGTTCAGATTACAAACCTAAGGGGACATAAATTCAAATTGAGGAAATACAGATGTAGAATAGATGTGTGAATTTGCCTTTAGCCAGCGGGTGGTTAATCGCTAGAACAAACTTCCATCTGTCGTTGTGGAGGTTGATAGGTTAAATAAATTTAAGGAAGAACTGGACAAACATTTAGAGGGAATTGTTGTGTAAAGTGGTTTTTTTTTTTTTGTCTGATGCTGTATAAGCTCATACGCTTGCTTTCTTGCATCACGTGCAACTATTTATACTACTACTACATTTATAGCATTGTACTACAGAATATATTTCTCAACACTTATATACCATCCAAGAGGCGAATAGTCTCACTCTTTTTCCTATGATCTTCCAGAATTTCAATTCGACTTTCAGCACCCAGTTGACCTTATCATTAGTTCTCAATTTATTTACTGACACAATCTCAACATTTTCTTTAAACACTTTTTTAGAAATTCCATTATCTTTACAGTTTTTTTTATCAACAATTGCTCCATAAATTCTTGATTCGTGTCCTTTTCAATATTAAATAACGCCATTTGAGGATGAATTGTTCTCTGAACACAGAACTTGAAACCAACTTTTTGTGTCTTCTTACAGCCCTTGACTCTGCTAATGTCATCATCTCCCTCAGCCTCCACAAGGATGCCACAATCTCTAACAGTTCTTATATTTCTAACCTTTACATATTTCAGTAACGGCTTCACCTTCTGAAACAATTCCTTTTTCACTTCCTCATTTGTTTTAAATCTCTCATTTGCACTTTTTATCAAAATAATTTTCGGAGCTTTCTTTTCCTTTGGTACTTCGTGTACAACTTCTGCATAACTTTTCACTTCACATGCACTTTTCTGCAATCTCTCTCTCTTTTAAC
This sequence comes from Mastigoproctus giganteus, assembly GCF_048544385.1. Classification (NCBI taxonomy): domain Eukaryota; kingdom Metazoa; phylum Arthropoda; class Arachnida; order Uropygi; family Thelyphonidae; genus Mastigoproctus; species Mastigoproctus giganteus. The sequence goes on from NC_143577.1 coordinate 246,970,240, forward strand.
AGCAAGTTCTCCATGTACACGTCCATCGCTTTGGTTTCTAAAGTGGCCCACATTTCCAAAATTATCTTCATTGCTGCCACTGTAACTCGACTACACTCATCAAACAAGTAGGCTTTTAGACGTTCTCTAATTTCCTTTACATGCTCAAATTCTTTATATTTTGATCTTTCCTTCCTATGATCATCTCTTTTCTTCTTGTATACACCTCCACTTTCTTTATTATAGGACTTATCTTTTTTAGGACTATTGCTTGATCTTGCTTGGACTTCTTGCAAGAATGCAAGAAGTCCAAGCAAGATTTCTAGGCAAAATGATATATCTCTTTTGGGGATTACCTTGACTTCTACTCTCTCTTGGCACAAGCACATTACAAATATTGCTTCTTCTGCATCTAAAAAACTTGGTTTTCTCTTTTGCTCTCGGCGTTACTTTTCTTCCAAACAGCTGCTCACTCTGTATAAATCGCAAATCCGCCCTGCCACGGAATATTGTTCCCACATTTGGGGTGGTGCCCCCAAAACCTCTCTCAGGCTTCTTATTCCATTCAGAAGAGGGCATTTAGGTTAATTAATGACTCATCTCTAACAGAGTGCACTCGCTGTCTCATAGACGTACTGTTTCTGCTGCATGCCTCTTCTACAGATACTTCCATGGGCACTGTTCTTTTGAATTAGCTTCTATAATTCCTGCTGTTTCTTTCAAAACAGTCCGAACACGTGCCGCCACCAGCCAACATCCATTTACTGTCCAACTTCAAACTCACAGAACCAACTTTTCATCTTCCTCGTTTATTCATTCACCTGCCGTTTTTCTGGAACAACCTTCCTTCATACTTACTTCCTTCATACTTATTAATTACAGTCTACAGAAGTTCAAGTCCAATGTCAACAAATATCTTCTTTCATCTTCTCAACCTTCGACCCAAGCACGGTACTAGTACTGTAGGTTCTAACACTTCTCGTATTTGGGGTTTACATAAAAAAAAAAAAAAAAACACTGTATTGTATAGCTACGCACATGGTTTGGAATGTGGTATTTATGAATGTTTAACATTCATTTTTTGCAATTAATGTTCATATTTTTGATTTTGTTGATATTTGAGAAAAAAAACTTGTAAACCCTGGAACTCTTAAAATGAGAACTGCCTGTATTTAAAATTAGACTAATTACAAGTATTTTGGCTACAAAGAAGGCTGTTGTGAAGGTTTTTTTGTTTTGCCTGCAATCTCTAGATTGCAGGCAAAACAAATCAACAGATTGCAGGCATGACTTTTGGCTACAGTACATCAACCACAACCGATGACTAACCATTTAGGTGTGCTAGATGTGGGGAGAATGACTTAAGTTAAAGCTTGGCATATTAATAGATGTGATGTGATTTGACTAACTGAGAAGGCAAGTGGATGCTATGGAACAAAACTAATCCCATGGATCAGTGGTGCTGTTAGGTGCAGAATGCCGTTATTCAAAGAGAAGATAATCTTAATGAGTGGCTCAGTTGGTTAAATATATAATAAGCATTGCATGATTTTTATAAACCTAGTACTGTATGGGACTTCATTGGTCCATTGCCAAATAAAAGCAGTGAGTTAATTTCTGAATAAATTAATTCAATGTTCAGCATTGAAATTGATGGAGCACAACTTCTTGCTCTGGTCTACATATAAGATTTTTGAGAACTGACAGTAAGCCTCTCCCACTGATAAGTCTACAACATTCCACATTGTCTTCCTGAGATAACAGGAATGCATATGATATTCGAAATCCACACATGGATTTGGAACATTTATATGTCTGTGAAAGGGTTATTTTGGTGGGAATGAAGTAGTTCTAGTAAACATTCTCTACCAAAACTGTCTAGCCTAGTGTTTTCCATCCTTGTGATTTGCATAACATAAGAAAACTGTTCACTGACTTGACAGCAAAACACATTTTTGCAGGGGTAGGCAACAATTCCATTAACAATGATGGGAGTTACAGGTCTGCCTGTAACAATGTAACATATACCTACATATATTAATTATCAATAGATGTTAGTGGTCCACTGTTTCCACCCCAGATATAAGTGTTACATATTAGGAAGGGCACATTATGCAAGAAAGCAAGCTTATATTATGACAAGCTACTGTGTAGTCATTGGTTGGCATTATAATGCCAACCAATGACTACACAGTAGCTTGTCATCTGTCGTGCCCACCACCAATAATTTCGTCATTTGTCATGCCTACCTGTCAATCAGTATATCCATCTCGATTTTGGCTCCAGACCAATAACACCTACCGTCTGTTTACCGAGAGAGCAGTGCTAGAGTCCGGTGTCGGGAAACTAATTTTCCGTGTAAGTTATCCGACGTTTCTCGTTGTTCTCGTGTTGGCTATCTTTACCTTAGCTGAAAGATGTTGCAGTACTTAAAAAATTTAGGCATGGGATTTAATTTCAGACAAGGAGTACAATTACAGTTTAAGGCACTACCTGGCATATGTGAATTGAGTGAATTGCAGAGAGAGGATAGATATATTAGAATCGTGGAATACCTTGAAAGCAATAATCAAGGAAGCCATGAATGCTATGATGGACGAATATAGACCTGGCTATCTAATAGAGCAGAAAAAGGTAGCATGGGAAAGTTACAGAGCAGTGAAAGTATGGAGGCCTACAACAGCTACAAGTTGATCTGTAATAGTATCACAGATAAGATTAGGGAGGCCAACTCTGTCTGAGAAAGCACTGATGTATGTGAATACAAAGAAGAAAATGAATTGGATCAGACCTTTCTATACTGGGAATGTATTAGAAACCCAGCTGATGTTGCTTATGAATTGAATAGGTATTTTCCATTAGTCTTTACTGACAAGAGACCCTCTATGCCGAGGAGAGTCCATGTGAGTGAGACCAAGTCTTATGAAAATAGTGATTTCAAAATTACAGATGACTGTTTATTGGAAAATGTTCAAGCCTAAAGGCAAGTAAGACTCTTGGAGTTGATGGTATACACCCAGTGATTTTGAGAGAGGAACCTAAATAATGTGTTTAACCATTGAGGTTAATTATTATTATTACTAGCCATATAGTGCAAGGAAGCATGAGGCTTATGCTGCACCAGCTAAAAAAAAAAAAATTTCTGAGAAAGAGAGAGAGAGAGAGAGAGAGAAGAATGATGATGATATCTAGCTCAGGACCCTGGGTGTGGCAGCCCCTGGGCCTAATTGAGGATATGTGGGTCCTAGGCAGAAGTTTTTTTTTTTGTGGCCTGTAAAAATGTTTATTATGAAACACCGTACTTTTAATAGTGAAAAAATAGGGCATAGGGCCCTTGGAAAATTAGGATTACACGATCAATATAAAAATGTAAAGGAAATATATATATACAAATCTAAACATCAGCTGCACACACATTCTGACTAGAAGCTACATTACAATTTGAAAGTATATTTTATTTGCAAATTTTATAAGGACCACTGGCACTCAATTACACTACTGGATGTCACTGATTTTGGCTGTGTCCATTCAGGCCCCTTCAAAGTATGGGCCCTAGGCACATGCCTAGTTTGCTTACAATTATGATTATGAGGCCTTATAATTATGAGGGTATCTCTGGACTTGGGAGATATTCCTTTAAATTGGAGATGTGCTAACGTATCACCAAAAGATGGTTCTAAGAGTGAAATCTCTAACTATAGAAATATCTAACTATAGAAATTTTACCTACCACTTCAGTGGTAGGTAAAATCTTAGAGGCAATTATTAAGAGTGCAGTCCAAGGATGTTTAGATAGAAATGGCATTTTGAAGGACTCACACACACAGTATGGGTTTTTGTTAAGGAAAAATCATGTTTAACTAAACTGGTAAGCTATTTGGACACAGTTCTTAATGAGCTAGATGATGTAGGGAACAATTTCAACATAGTTTATTTAGATTTTAGCAAGGAATTTGAATTAGTCCTTCATAAGAGGTTAGTGTATAAGCTGGAATGCATTGTGAAATTGGAAAGATTCTAAGGTGGATTGCAAGGCAGAAGGCAGAGGGTTGTGTTTAATGGATATATTCTTCAGATTGGTGTCAGAAGTAGAAGGGAATCACCAAGAAAGAAGAATGATGATATCTTGCTCAGGACCCTGGTTGTGCCAAGCCCATACTCACCAGATATGAGCCCCTGGGGTCACATCTGGTGAGCATGTTCCTTATAAAATTTACCAAATACAGGTAACTCATCTGGTGAGATCAACAAAAGGGCATCCATATGAGAAAAGACTTTGAATGTGTAGGTTGCAGCTTGGAAACTAGTCACCTTAAAGAATACTTGGTTAGACTGTTTAAGGCTTTGAGAGACAAAAGTAAAAATGAGGAAGGACAAAATTTTCACTGTTAGAAGTCATTCTAGAACTAGGGGCCATAAATTCAAGTTACAGGGAAGGGGGGGTTATGTTTAGACTGGATTGCAGGAAGTTTTATTTTAGCCAGCAAGTTATAAATTACTGGAATAAGTTACCTACATTGGTGGTAGAGGCTGACAGTTTGGGGAAATTTGAAGATCAGCTGGATAGTTACCCTTGGAAGGAGAAAAATGCACAAGTTGTCTATTTCGTTTTCTTTTATTATTTATAAATTATTTATTTTATTATTATTTTATTTTATTTTTTTTTTTGGCTTGTGCAGCATAAGCCTTAGGCTTCCTTGCACCATATGGCTATTACTAATACTAACATCAGAAGTGGGATCCCCTTCCCCCCAAGCATTGATTCTTGGGCTACTATTTCTTCTGATTTTCATAAACAGCATCAAAGGGATAAAGGACGTTATTAATGGCATGCTCCTTCAGGAAGACTTGAACAGGCTTCAAGAATGGTCAGAAAAGTGGCAACTATGTTTTTATAATTAGCATTAGTAGAGGCATATGATGCAAGGAAGCAAGCTTATGCAGCATCAGCCAAAAAAAAAAAATACTCCCATTTCACCCCTCCATTCATTCCAAATACCTGTCCAGCTCAGCCTTCAATTTATTTAGGTTATTAACTTCCACAACAAAGGATGGAAGTCTGTTCCACCAATCAACTCTGATCAAGAGGAAGAATCCCATCAGCATTGAGCATGCTCAAACCATTCAAGGCTTTATACACCTCAATCAGATCACCTCGCAGGTGCCTACTCTCCAGACGCTGTAATTTGCAAAACTTAAGCCTTTCTTCGTAAGAGCAACCCTTTGTTCCATTCACTAATCTTGTTGTCCTTCTCTGTACTCGTTCCAACAGCTCTACATCCTTCTTAAAATGAGGCCTCCAGACCTATATACAGTACTCAAGGTGTAGCCTGACCATTGCCTTAATCAAGGAGATAATCACCTCCTTATCCCTGCTAGAAAAATTCCTGTATATCATTGACAAGACACTGAGCTACTCTTGCAGACTGTCTGCACTGCTCAGAAAACTTCATATCTGCCTGCACAGTTACCCCCAGATCCTTTTTGTTCTCATTTTAATGCATCAAAATGCAAAGTTTTACACTTGGGAAATGGAAACCCCAAAATAACATGCATTTGGTGGGAGTGAATTAAAAACAGAAGAGAAAGAAAAGAATCTGGGAGTTATGATATGCAGATACAAAGTTTTCTGAGCACGGTTGACAGAAAAAAGGCTGATAGGAAAGGAAAGCCTATGGTGTTCTGTTGAGAACACCATAGGCTTTATTGATTTATTGAACTTGATTTATTGAACAATATCCTGTAGAGTTAGGGAGATCACAATCCCACTATATAAGGCAATTATAATACTGCATTTTGAATACTGTTCCCAAGTATGGAGACCTCATCTGAAAAAAAAGACATTGAGCTTCTTGAAAGGGCCCAAAAAAGGGTAACCCATATAGTGAAATCTTCAAAAGGACAACCATGTGAGGAAAGACTTAGATGATGTGGGCTGCAGCACTTGGCAACCAGGCACGTTAGAGTGGACCTGTTTGAGGTACTGAGAATGGTTAGTAAAATGAATAAAGGCAAAATTTTCACTGTTATAAAGAATTCCCGAACTAGCAGCCATAAATTCAAATTAGAGGTGATGAGGTTTAGACTAGATTGTAGAAAGCTTTCTTTTAGCAAGCAAGTTGGTGATTACTTGGAAAAGTTGCCTTTACATTTAGTTGAGGTTGACAGTTTAAAGGAATTCAAAGGTCAGCTAGATACTTATCTACATGAGGAAGTGTATAATTTCTATTTTCTTATCCACTTCTTTGCACTATATGACTAATACTACAGATTTCCCAAATTGGGAAACTTTTTTTTTCTTTTTTGGAAAGTGCTGTATATTTAAAAGTAGTTTTTAAATATACAGCTAGTTTTTAAATATACACTTTCTTCAGTGAGAGAAAGTCCATATTAAAGACCTGTCATTTTTTTCAGACTGAAAGAGAAATTAGAGGTAGAAACATTTGCAAGTGATTTTTACTGTCTGTGATCTTATTCTAATTATAGAGCATTATGATACAATAGATGTTACCCTAAATTCAGTTTTGTATTTTATTTAAATCAGATGTTGTGCCACACATCTGATTCTAAGTTGCATACTTTTTTTTTTTTTTTACCAGGTGTTCTCAGAAGTATACAGAGTTTCTATTCTATTGACAATACAGAAGGTGGTCTTCTACAGACATCTTTTATAGTCAGCTATATGATTATGGCACCAGTATTTGGATACCTTGGCGACAGATATAGCAGAAAGTACATTATGGCAGGTGGTGTACTTTTCTGGACAATAACTACTTTGCTAGGTTCTTTTGTTCCAAGAAAGGCAAGTTGTTTTTTTTTTTTTTTTTTTCTTTATAATATATGTAGTTTTTCTTGCTTTAATTATGGAACCCTAAAAAAAGAAAATTACAATATCCTAAAAGTACAATGTATGGAAATGTGAAACTTTGCATGTTTATTATTATTGGAATGGATAAAAAAAAAATCATTCATACTTTACCAAACTTTTAGCATGGCATGTAATTTTTAATTTATTCTCATGATGCAGCTTCTTGTTTCCTCTACCACTGAGAATATATCCCCTTCAGTGTTTTATTCATCTTAATTATTCCCCCCTCCCCTCCCAAGGTGTCTGGTTAGCAAGCTTTGCAGGCTGTATCTTCTAGTTTATTTTTTTCATATGGACATTTGCTCTTTGAAACCCCCTCATGGTTTTTTTTTCTTTTTTTTGGTGGCTTCCAGACCTGACCACAATGTAAATGTGGTCTCACCACCATCTTGTACAAAGGGATAATGATGCCTTTCTACCCGCTTCCAGAGGTCATGTAAATCATAGGTAAACCACCATATGCTTTTCTTGTTGCTCCTTTATACTGTGTGGTAAAGTTCATAACTAACCATATCATAACCTTAAGTCATCTATCTCATCCATCATTGAAGTATTACATTATTGAAATTTTCTCACCTACTTGCTTGAAAGTGAGTAGGTGCATAGCCTTGCTAGAAAATGAAATGGGAATTTTAATGAAGGTAAGTTATGAAGGTGAAAGATAATATTGACAATTTTTTCCATAAAAATGGCCCTAAAAAAAGTTTGAAATGGCACAAAGCATGTTTATTTTTTGGGAGTCCATTCATGCTTACTGACTTGGTAAGGATTTTTAGTGCCTTGCACCCAAATGCTTGAGTGGTTCACTTTTTCAATCAGTTTAAAAGTGGCTTTGGCACTGAAAACAAACAATGCTACCACTGCATTTTCTTCCACTAATAAAAAATTTTATTAGTGGAAGAAACTCCACTTCCACTTATTTGTCCTGGTTTAATATCTTCACTAACTGCAACTTTGAAGCTTTCAAGAGTAAATTATTTTGGAGAATGTACCAGCTTATAGCATTAAGACTTTATAATAGCTTTGCCAAAATACTTCTCTTGTACATACTGTTTCATGAGTGTGCAAGGGTTAATTCAGACCCTTTTTTTTTTTTTTTTTTCTCCTTACAGATACAGCCTACATTGCTTTTAAATCGCTTAACAAGTTCTAAATTGACTTAGATTGTGTTGTTTGTGTGTGTGGGCGCAAAAGTCATGCTTCTAAACAGAGAAGTGTAATTCCAATCACTCTTGAATAGTGGAAGAGACCTGTGCAGATTTCCTAATTTTTTTCTTAATTAGCAACTGACCATGGATATCATTTTATTAATTCTCTGTTATGTATGAAAAAATGCAACAATCTTCCAAGGGTCATATTTATAAAAAATAAAAAAAAAAATATATGAAGTGGAAATTAAGTGGTTCAATATCTGGATGAATAATTATGATTATAAAATGAATAGATCTTGATCATATTAAAGCATCCTTGTTGACAGTTATTTCAGAAGTTTGTTGGCAGTTTTTTTTTTTTTTTTTTTACATCTTGTTTCAACTTACAAAATTACTGGTTTTAAAAAGGTTGTAGGGAAAAACCATTAACTATAAATGCCCGTATTCTATATTGCATCCTGCCAGCTAAGATGCAGATCTTTTCAGATGAACAAGGCCATAAACTATTTTGTATGTTGCTTCATTGAGGTGTATAAAGTGGATGGGGTTCAGATGCAATAGTGGCTTCTATATCTGTGGATACAAGGAGGCGAGTTCTGTTCTCCCTTTTCATAAGTTGTATTATCAATAGAAGCATCCCATTACAAAGCTCACCTTTTTCACTTCTAAATTAAAAAATTTGGTATGGCCATATTCAGTTTAAGCTCTGTCCAAATTTGAAATCACAACACACTTAAACACTCCTTTTTAAGTGTGTTGTTAAGTTCATGTAGTAATGTATTTAAAATAAAGATCCTGTTCCAAAACCTTTCCATATCCAATGTTGCTTCTATATCTCATCTGATCATAGTGTGATTTTTTTTTTTTTTTTTCTGATTCCATATGGTAACATGCTTCCATTAATATTCATGTTAACAGTTAACTTTGTTGGCATTAGCCTGTATATCTGAGTTTATCATCTTCTACCAGTTTTTGTATAAATAGTAATTTTGAATAATGGAGGTGTCATGTCCGAATAGTGTGTAGCTCAAATATTCACTGGTCATAGGGATACTGAAAATATAGGTGGTGATTTGAGGCTCATGAGAACACTGAAATATGAGCCCTTGCAGGAACACTATTATTAGGTGCTTAGCATATTAAACCCCAGGGGCTCACATCTGGTGAGTATGGGCTTGGCACACCCAGTGTCCTGAGCTGAATATCATCATTTTTCTCTTTCTTGGTGATTCCTTTCTACTGGTGCTCCATATGGCTAATAATATATATATATATATATATATACACACACACACATACACCGATGAGCCAAAACATTATGACCACCTACCTAATATGATGTTGGTCCTCCACGTGCAGCTAAAACAGCTCATACCTGGTGAAGTATGGACACTACAAGATTTCTAAATGTGTCTTGTGGTATCTGGTACCAACACGTAACCAGCAGATCCTTTAAGTCCTGTAAAGTTTTAATGTTCACAACTCCAGCTGGCTTCCGTTTTCTAGTCACACCGACCCAGCAGGCCGAGATGCTGAGGCTTTTGCAATTACTAATGACCTAGCACAGATTGTTCATTTACCTACAAGAATACCAGACAATCCTAATCATACAGCCAATACGCTTGATCTTTTTCTCACAAACAACCCTTCTAAGTACACGGTCGAAGTGAGAGGTCCTTTAGGCACTTCAGATCACAACTTGGTGATTGTCTCTTCTCCAATGGAACCTTTATCTCATGGCTATTCCCAACCTCGTGTTGTTTGGCATTACAAGAATGCAAAATGGGATGACCTGCGAGACTTCTTTTCTTCTTTTCCTTGGTTGGATTACTGTTTCAAAACTTCTGATGTCAACGTTTGCTCAGATCGTGTCAGTGAAATTATTCTTGCAGGAATGGAATCCTTTATCCCACACTCCACTTTAAAATCTCGTCCTTTATCTAAACCTTGGTTTTCCGATAAATGTGCTAAGGCTGTTCAAGAGAAGAATGTCGCATATCGTAATTGGCTTGTTTCTAATTCTTCAGTTTCATTTTCTGCCTACACCAAAGCTCACAACAACTGTAAAGCAGTTATTAATCAGTCCAAACTAGAGTTTGAACAGGCTAAGAGTAGAAAACTTGCTTCTTGCCCTAATGGTAGCCGGGCATTCTGGTCTCTTGCCAAAACTATTGGCCGCAACTTTTGCCCACCTCTGTCCAAACCAGATGGTTCTGTTGTCACTTCAGCCAAGGATAAAGCTGAACTGCTAGCATCCCATTTTTCTTCCAGCTCATGTATTAATGATCTTGGTAAAACACCTCCCACCATTCCTAACATGCTCCATTCAATGCCTCCTATGGTCTTCCATCAAAAGGATATCAGAAGGATTTTGATGAATCTTTATGCTAAGAAAGCTCCAGGTCCTGATGGTATTTCTCCACTTGTTCTCAAAACCTGTGCTCCTGAACTTACTGCTATTCTTTGCCGCCTTTTTTTTTCAATTTCTTATTCCAAAGGTGTTTTTCCTTCTGCTTGGAAATTTGCTCATATCCAGCCAGTTCCTAAAAATGGTGACAATTCCCTCCCATCCAATTATCGTCCCATTGCAATTACTTCTACTCTTTCTAAAGTAATGGAGAAATCAATTAACCGCGAACTCTTAAACTACCTAGAAACCTTCCGTCTGATCAACGATCGCCAGTATGGATTCCGTCAGTGTCGATCCACTGGTGATATTCTGGCTTATGTTACCCATTTATGGACTAATTCAATGGAAATGTTCGGTGAAACACAAGTTGTTGCTCTTGACATCTCCAAGGCTTTTGATCGTGTTTGGCATAAAGGTCTTCTAAGTAAGCTTCCATCTTATGGTTTGCCAACTGTTTTTAGTAATTGGTTATCCAGATTTCTCTCTGATCGCTCACTGAGGGTGATGGTAGATGGCTCTCTGTCTTCTAACTTCTCCACTAATGCCAGTGTCCCCCAAGGTTCAGTTCTTTCCCCCACTCTTTTCCTCTTGTATATCAATGACCTTCTTCCATTGACTGGAAATCCTATCCATAGTTTTGCCGATGATAGCACATTGCATTCAACTTTCCATTTTGAGAAACCTTGTCCTGCTCAATCAGCTTCAAGTTCTTGAAAATCTGCTGCCAATTCCTTAAATGACGATCTTTAGGTAATTCTCCAGTGGGGCAAAGACAACTTAGTTGATTTCAACCCTTCTAAAACTCAGTCTTATATCTCGCAAAAAGGATTCTTCTGCTCCTATGCTTATCTTTAATGACACTCTGATTTCTAGGCTAAATGATATCTCTTTTGGGGATTACCCTGACTTCTAATCTCTTTTGGCACAAGCACATTACAAATATTGCTTCCTCTGCATCTAAAAAACTTGGTTTTCTCTTTTGCTCTCGGAATTACTTTTCTTCCAAACAGCTGCTCACTCTGTATAAATCGCAAATCCGCCCTGCCATGGAATATTGTTTCCACATCTGGGGTGGTGCCCCCAAAACCTCTCTCAGGCTTCTTGATTCCATTCAGAAGAGGGCAGTTAGGTTAATTAATCATCTCTAACAGAGTCTCTCCACTTGCTTTCTCATAGACGCACTGTTTCTGCTGCATGCCTCTTCTACAGATACTTCCATGGGCACTGTTCTTCTGAATTGGCTTCTATAATTCCCACTCTCTCTTTCAAAACAGTCAGAACACGTGCTGCCTCCAGCCAACATCCATTTACTGTCCAACTTCAAACCCACAGAACCAACTTTTCATCTTCCTCATTTATTCATTCAACTGCCGTTTTCTGGAACAACCTTCCTTCATACGTATTTCCTGAAAATTACAATCCACAGAAGTTCAAGTCCAATGTCAACAAATATCTTCTTTCGTCTTCTCAACCTCCAACCCAAGCACGGTACTAAGTACTATAGGTTCTAATACCTCTCGTGTTTGGGGTTCACATAAAAAAAAAAAATAAATAAAAAAAAATAACAATTACTCAGACAGTAATTGTTTACTGAAGCAGTAAAGGTGTGCTATTACTTCACAGCAATGCACCTGCCCACACTGCTGTTGCAACCACTGATCTTGTCTGGAAGTCAGGACTTGCATATCTTGTCACACCTGCCTCATTCCCTCTAACTTGACACCTTCCTCCGCCTTCCCAGCTGAAATCGTTTTTGCATGAGAAACAGTTTTTGGTAATGCAGAGGTAATTTCTGCAACAGAAGCATGGGTTCAAGAGCAAAGTGAGACCTACAAAAAAAGGCTTAAGGAAGTGCCACAAAAGATGGAAGAAATGTCTCTTTGGGTGGTGACTTCATAGAGGAGTAATACTTGTTCAATATCTCATCCTCCTGGGACACGTAGAAAGTAGTCAAGGGGGGAAAATCCATAATTATCCACTTATAAAAAGTTTGTTGGAAGCAGATCCATTATCTCAAATTTGTTGCTCTTTAAAGATTACATGATGAAAGCATATGATTGTTGCCTTCAATTAGATGTTCTTTTTATGGATATAAAATGATAAATTTTGACATACTTAATTTCAGTAAAGCTTTTAATACTGTTTCATGTGAACAACTGCTGTACAGATTGGAACAGTATGGCATTAGGGATGAGTGAATACTATGGTTAAATGGATGTCCCTCAGGGTTTAGTGCTGGTCCCTTATTGTTTTCAGTATTTAATAATAGTATCAATGAAGGCATATTAGTTATAATGTCTTAGTTTGCTGATGATACAAAAGTGGCATTGAGTGCCAAGCGAGTAATCATAGCAATTTCCAATGTGATTTGAAAGCATCTTCTCTCCAGCTGACTGATTAAAGATATTAGTCTTTTAATTCACAAAGTTATTTATTTTTGCTGAAGGGCAATACCAAATTGCTGAAGAATTTGGTATTGCCCAACAGACTGTGCCAGATATTAAAAAACAAAATGAACAAATAGACAGGCATTAAAAAAAGCCAAAAGAAGTGTTGCTGGAAGAAACTGTATTAAGTGGTATTCACAACAATGATCAAGTGCCTGTGATGCCGGCACCACCTGATAAATGTATATAATAACAATACATTTATCCATCTATCGATGGATAAATGTATTGTCTTTTTATAGTTTTTAAATGAAGGCTTTACAGTGAGATATATATATATATATATAGGGTGATTCACTACCAGTGCGACAAACTTGCAGGAGATGTAGGGGCACAAAGACGAATCGAAATCAAATAGCATTGCAGGGTCCGAAATGCCTTCATCATGTGGTAGAGGATGTTGAACGGGAGGTCGCGTGAACAGCGATCCCGCTGGAAGTCAGCATTTGCGAACCGTTTCTGTTGAAGAAATCAAGTAGCAAAAGTCCTCCGGAGTGGATAATCCTCAAGCTCCAATGATTGGACGCATTGCAGATGGTATGAACTCATTTGGTTTGTTGACAGTATCCTCCATACAGTGGATTGGGAAATACCCAATCGTTGGCCTATCGCTCGAGTACTTGTACTCGGATTGCCTTCTGCAAGACGTAGGACATTCTCCTCATTGTGTGGTGTCCTCGTTGTTTGCTCTCGATTCATGGTACCTGTCGTGAAACAACCAGTCTCATGTAACCTTCTGTGCACACGTGCGGGAAACGTTCCTAGTACAAGCGCAGAGCGGCGCGCCCATTACAGTCCGCAGCTCCATACACGAGGTGCATGTCAGCCAGTTCAACGTTTGAATACTCGTCCATCCTACTGACTCTGGAACCGGTTCGCAAATGCTGACTTCCAGCGGGATCGCTGTTCACGCGACCTCTCGTTCAACGTCCTCTACCACATGACGAAGGCATTTCGGACCCTGCAATGCTATGTGATTCTGATTCGTCTTTGTGCCCCTTACACCTCCTGCAAGTTTGTCGCACTGGTAGTGAATCACCCTGTGTGTGTGTATATATATATATATATATATATATATATATATATTTTTTTTTTTTTTTTTTTTTTTTTCATCAGAACTACCTATATTTGATTTATTAAATTCTTCATTTATTTGTGTTCTAAGTTTTTGTTCTTTTGTTCTTATCTTATCGCATAATCCGGATTAGTGAGGGTTTACTGTATATATATTCTTTGGGTGACCATTCAGTTTTCGATGCCTCTTTTTGAACTTAACTGATTCAAGTTAACCTGTTTAAAAAAAAACAGCATTAAGACAAGGTTTTTGTTAATAGCTTTCATAAGAGTTTAAGAAAAAATCATGATGTTTGCTGGTGCAATATTCTGTTTTCTTAACAGAGATAAGTGTTACTAATTTTTTTTTTTTTTTTGTTTACAGTACTTTTCATTGTTTATCTTCCTAAGAGCTCTAGTAGGAATAGGTGAAGCAAGCTATTCTACAATTGCACCAACTATTATTGCAGACATGTTTGCTGATAATAAAAGATCAAGGATGTTGGCTCTGTTTTATTTTGCTATACCAGTAGGGAGGTAAGTGAAAGTTTTGCTAAAAAAAAAATAAGCAAATAAACTCATTTCTCTTGGGCTGAATTTTTTAGGTTATAATATTTATGATTTTCTTGAAAGTTGTTTTGGAGAATGTAAAGAAGAGAAATTAGTATGCACTTGAATTGTAGATGGTTGCTGGTTAGCTACGATAGGCCATGTTTGGTCTAGTTTGGAAGATCAAAGAAATAAGATTCCAGTTAAGAAGAGCAATTGCCTGTGGAAATATTTGTGCATATTTTATCATGGAAATTTCTGTAGAAAAAGAATGTAACAAAAAAAAAAAAAAGTGACTGTACTTAGTCTTCTTGGTACAGCAATTATTCAGGTTTCTTCTAATGTCCCATTGAAAGACTAAGGGAGACATTGAGTGGAATGTGTTTGTTATTACAGAATATTCTCAAGCTCATCAATGCAAGAGTTGGAGAAAAAGTAAAATGTTAAATATATGTGAGAGTGCAATAGAACCATCAGGATGTAACCTAAGTGGAAGTAGGAGAAAGGATAAAAGTCACTGGTTTCTAACCCACTTGGTCTTTTAAAAATAGTTTCGATTTATTAATAACTTTTTTACAATTGTTTCAAGGTGTTATACTTTTTTTTTTTTTTTTTTTTTGTAATTGTTGGCGCATAGGCTTCTGTGGCCATAATGCACCTCCCAAGGTTTTTGCAGTACTTTGATCCAAGCCCGAGGCGGGAATCAAACCCGAGACCTTTGGGTTGCCAGGCAGGCACTTTACCCACCGGGCTAGCCCAGTCGGCAAGGTGTTATACACCTTCCATGCACCTTGTAAATCACCTAATCCTACCAAGGTAAATTAGCAACAGGTACTGTGCAGGTCACCCTATTCACATTATTATAGTGTCAAATATTGAGGCTGAAATGGGCTCCGGCAAGAGATTTACATTGCAGAAACAATCATTGCCAATTTGTGATCTGAGTACCTGGAACAGGGGCTAAAGTAGCCCCTTTCCCCTTATGATCAAAATAATGTGTTTTTTTTTTTTTTTCCAATGCTACATGATGACTAAACATTTAGTCCCCATAAAGACATTAACTGTGTATTTCAGAAAGTTGTTGATGAGGAAAATATAGTGAGTGTGTGGTTGAGATGATAATAATAATAAGATTCTTTATTAACATAAATTTTATACACTAGTGATTCCTTACACAGAAAGCCAGAGGAATCTTACATTTAGTTGTTTATACAAGTGATTTTGATTTATAAAAAAAAATTTTTTTGTATTGTACAGTGGTAGATAAGTGATAATTTTAAGTTCTGTCTTCTATCAGTCACTCTGCTAAAACCGTTATACTACTGTACTATTGAATTGTATTGAATATTGGATCTCACCACGAGGTCTGTCATAACCTCAATACAATGTATGCTTGTAGAAGAAATTGTAGAGAAAGACACAACACATACCTGTAGAAGAAACTGGAAGATGCCAGAGGTTCGCTCTGGCATCTCCCAATTTTTCCACAAGTTTTTTTTTTTTTTTTTTCCTACAGGAGACTAAAATGGTTTTCATCACTTCAATCCTCCAGTAAGTAAAGTGGTGACTAATTTACCACCTCGAGCCTATAACGCAGTGATTTCCAAACTTTTTTTTATTTTGCGGCACCCCTACTCCATTTTCTGCCTGTTAGATCTGATTCTCTCTCTGCGTGTATTTATATTATAGTTATTACAATAATATATATATATAAACATCAATTATAGATCACCACAAAATCAAAAAGATGCTGTGCGCCTTTTTATAATGAAATAAACATAAATTAAAAAAAAAAAATTTAAACCCAAATTACGTGGCACCCCTGGAATGTTGTTGTGACATCCTAAGGTGCTACCGCACCCCGGTTGAAAACCACTGCTATAACGTTTCCTGTTTATTGGTATAATTGGCATATGTTGACATTTGAGTTGTAATGCCATTGTTAGTATAAATAAATAAAATCTTTATTGTGAAGTACAAAATTACAACACACTATCCCATCATGGTGATGAGCACCAGGGGTTTACATGTGGCTGTTTGAAAAAACAGAATAAAAACTGGCATGTAAATACAATATCAGGATACAAAATGCAACATACAAATAAAATGGATACAAATACATACAAAAAACAGCTTAGCAATAATTCGTCAGTGATGACAGATTTGAACTGGGTATGGGAAAACAGGAGCATTGTCATTCTCTTTTTAGTAGATTAGTGATCAACGGCTTTGATAAATTTGTATCTGTCTTTGTTACTTATTAGGCTGTCAAAATCGGAGTCCACACAGGAATCTGTCAGTGAGTGCAAGCCTGTTGTGGTGAGCCACAAGTGCTGGTGACCATCTTAGGCTTGGCTGTGGGATCCTCCAAGAGCAGGGGTTCCAAATATTAGGAGATGATATCTAACCTGTGAGGAGTTTGGCTGGGAAGACTAACCATTTCCATGATCAGGGTCTTCACCCTCAGGATTTAGAGTGCTTGTGCCATCTTGGTAGTTGTGGTGGCGGGAGGCAGACAATACAGAGACATGGTGTCACACGGATATAAGCAGTGCAGAATTGGAATTTGGGGAGTACAATGTGTACAGAAAGGATAGACAGGAAGGGAGGAGGGGTTGTGCTATTAGTTAAGAAACACATAAAATCTAAGTTCATCCAATTGATGTTGGTGGACAATGCAATGTTGAGTCTATTTAGTGTGACATAAGTACTGGGAAAGGAAAAATGAGAGTAGGTGTGTGCTTAATGAATCTGATGAGTATAATGAGCAATTGTGCAGAGAAATAGTGGGCAAGTAAATCAGAATATCTTATAATGGGGGATTTTAACTTTCCAGATATTGACTGGAACTTGTGGGTTCATTACTTGCACACTAGCAAGACTTTTGGATTTATTGGATGACTGTTTTCTACAGCAGTATGTTTGAGAGGCAACAAGAGGGAGTAATACTCTTGATCTGATTATCAGCAGTGATTATTCATGCATTAAGAATTTGCAGATAAAGGAACCACTGGGCGACAGTGATCACAATGTACTGATATGGGAATTACTTAAAGATGTAACTACCATCAAAGCTAAAGGGAAGAGGTGACTACAGGGATCTCAGACAGTTAGATGTTAGCAACGTTGAATTCAAAATGGGAAGCGTTCAGGGACTTAATCTTGGAAGCTACTAGGATTTTCATTCCAACTAAGAAATACTGTTCAAGATTTAGGCCAAAATGGATGTCAGATGAATTAATGAGACTCACGGCAGAGAAAGAAAATGTATGGAATGCATATAAATTATCAGGTGAAACAGAAGCTATGGCAGATATAAGCTTGTCTGTAATCAAGTTACAAAGGAGGTTAGGCAGGCAAAGACAGATTACCAGAAATCTTTGGCAAAGGATGCAAAGAAAAACAGCAAACAGTTCTTTACTTATGTAAACTCTAGAAGGAAAGGGATGAATCAGATTGGACCACTTAACATAGATGGGTTGACTACTGATGATCATGCTCAGGTAGCTGATAAACTGAATGAATATTTTGCATCTACATTCACACATGAGGAGTTATTCAATGAGGGGAATGCCAGAAGTTTATCAAACTCTAACAGGGAGCTAAGTTATTTTGTAATGAGAGAGTGAGGAGAAATTGTTGAAGTTAAAATAAGGAAGGCAACTCAGGTGGACGGGATCTATCCAGTTATTATTAAAGGAGGCAGCAAAGGAAGTAAACAAACTCTTAGCCGTAATTATGAGAGCTTCCTTGGATTCGGGAGAGGATCCCCATGGACTGGAGATGTGCAAATCACCAGTTCACAAAGGGGGTTCAAAAGGTGACACAAGTAACTATAGACCTGTTAGTTTAACTTGTTCTGGGGAAAATAATGGAGTCACTGGTTAAAGAAGCATTGCAGGATCATCTAGACAAGACTGCAGTAATAGTTAAGACACAGCATGGGTTTGTTAAAGGGAGGTCTTGCCTTGCTAATTTAATAGGATACTATTATGTTGTCACAAAGGAACTGAATGTCAAAAATAATTTTGATATCATATACTTGGATTTCAGGAAAGCTTTTGATACTGTTGCACATGGAAGACTGCTGTACAAATTGGAGAGGTATGGCATTAAGTGTAAGTTGCTACAATGGATAAAGGGATGGTTGAGTGGGAGATGACAGAGTGGTAATCAATGGATACTGCTCTTCGTGGACAAATGTTATTAGTGGAATTCCCCAGGGTTCAGTGCTGGGCCCATTGTTGTTTTGGGTATTCATCAATGTTATTGATGAAGGTATATCAGGATTAATGTCCAAGTTTAAAGGTGATACAAAGGTTGGCAGGGTTGTTAACAACAGTAAAGATAGAATGCTACTCCAACTTGATCTAGACAACTTGGGCAAATGGACTGAGAAGTGACAACTGAAGTTTAACAGTGACAAATGCCAAGTACTGCATATGGTTAGCATTAACACAAGAGAAACATACCAACCGTGTGGTACTACACTCAGGAAAGTAAAAAAAGACCTGTGGGTAATTGTGCAGTCAAATATGAAGTTTGCTGAGCAGTGCAGATGGGCTGCCAGGGCAGGTCATGGAGTCTTGTCAATGATATATAGGAATTTTGCTAGCAGGGACAGGGAGGTGATTATTCCGTTGTACAAGGCAGTGGTCAGGCGACACCTTGTGTACAGGTCTGGAGGCCTCATTTTAGGAAGGATGTAGAGTTTCTAGAATGAGTACAAAAAAGGGCAACAAGATTGGTAAGGGGAACGAAGGGGTGCTCTTACCAAGAAAGGCTAAAGTTCTGAAAATTGCAGCACCTGCGAGGTGATCTGATTGAGGTATATAAGGCCTTTAATGCTTTGAGCAAGCTGAATGCTGATGGGATTCTTCCCCTTGCTCAGATTAAGAACCTGAGGGGGCATAGATTCAAATTGAGGAAAGACAGTTGTAGAATAGATGTACAGAAATTTGCCTTTAGCCAGAGGGTGATTGATTACTGGAACAGACTTCCATCTTTTGTTGTGGAAGTTGATAGCCTAAATAAATTTAAGGCTGAGCTGGATAGGCATTTGGAAAGAATGGAGGGGTGAAATGGGAGGGTTTTTTTTTTTTTTTTGGCTGATGTTGCATAAGCTTGCTTTCTTGCATCTTATGCCTCTACTAATGCTAATTACCATAATGCTAAAGCTTGGTGTTGGCCCATTTCAGTAGCCAGTATTCAGCAGTCTACACTCACTTAAGGTTTGTAGGTGCTGCTAGGGTCCTTATTTACAACGCTATAGAGAATGGTGGGGTAGATTGTGGAGATGATGAATCTTATAATAATGAGGGGATGTTGAATGTGTAGCAGCTGCTGGTTTGAGATCCACCTAAGACGATAAAATTTGTTATTGATTTTGTCGATCTGGTTGACAAAGGACATCTTTTGGTCAAACAGAATGCCAAGGTCTTTGTGCGATAGCACATTTGGTATTGGTAACCCTCCTAGTGAAACATTGATTAGTATTGGCACAGGTTTAAGGGAAAATATAACCTAAGCAGCTGTGAGTTGATTCGAAGGTGGAAGCTTGCAAGGTATAGTTCAAGAACTTTAAATTGCGAATTGATCCCCCTGTTATCTTTGGTGAAATTGGAAATGGGACCAAGCAAAGGATCCTGATAGACCCTGCTCATACCACTAGTCCATTCAGAGAATTGTTCATTTAAACTATCCTCTGTTGTGTTTGTGCTTGATACCAGTTCTTATATTATAGTTTATACAGTTTTGTGGGGGGGGGTGTTTTATGTGTGCTTTCCTGCTTTTTTTCGTATGTTATAATAGCTGAAAACTGAATAAATCATGGGGTGGGAGCTATTCCTTCTCTCCACTGAGTCATTGAAAAGTTCTTCCACTTTCCATCAGAGAGTAGAGCCCTCTTTCTTCTATCATTTAACCATACCTTTGTTTAATGCCCCCAGTTTCATTGTTTTCCAAGTTATAGTTGTGCATAATACTTCATATGGAATTCTTGTCAAAAGTCTTTCTAAAATCTAAGAAAATAGTGTATACCAATGGTGTGAACCAAATGACAAAATACTAAGTAAATGACCCTATCCTGTAAAACATAGCCAGCCATTTTGTTTTTACTCCCTGTCATGTTTTCTTTTTTCTTATTTAATGTTAGCGTATAGTGCAAGCAACCTTTCATCTTTTGCTGCACTAGCCAAAAGTAAAATAACTAAATAAAAATAACAAGAAATAGATTAATAAAAATAATAAACAACCTATGTTTCCCTCCTCATGTAGGCAATCATCCAGCTGACCTTTAAATTTCTCTAAACTGTCAGCCACAACTACCCATGGAGGAATTTATTCCAGTAATTAACAGTTCTCTGGCTAAAAGTAAACATCCTACAGTCCAGCCTGTCTTTCCTCATGATTTGAATTTTTTGCCCTGGCTCTTCAAAATATGAGATTGGTACTAAGTAGCAAACTTTGTTTGCTCACCACTACTTTTGCCAATCACTTGGTTATGTTATAACAATGCTAAGTTGCAAAGTGGCACTGCAGATACAGAAGTTAATCATTTGTTTCACATACAGAAGTTAGGTTCTATATGTGAAACTAATGATTATATTTAATATTCAATTTGAAGTCAGTTGTTTCTGTGTGTTTCTATAATTCATCATATACAAATCAAATGTTTATTGTGAACTGATGTTTACTGTGAATACACTGATGTGAACTGTTACGTTACATCAGTGTTATTAATAAACCAACAGTTTCTGGTATGTTTATGGTGAGTATTGAACAACAAAAACTTCTCATGATTGAGATTTATGATCTGTATTTTTGCTACAAAATTGGAAATCAAAATAAACCTTGAGACCAATATATCTTTTGTAGTGGCACTTAAAAGATGGTTGATTGGAAAATGTTAAATGTATGCCATTTGCAGTGACATGGTAAGAACAAAGTCCATTTTAAGGACTTCTATTTTTGTATAACCAAGCACATTGGCTTTTCATCTAAAAGGATTTGGTACTCCAGTCTGCCTTCTGCAATGCTGCCAGTAACTCATTCCAGCAACCTCCTCAAACATGGACTTGAACATTTGAATTGAAGGTATACCTTGTGAAGATGATGAACAAATGAAATGGAAATTAACCTAAAAGAGTCTCTCTCATTTGATTACTCATGTGGAACTAAATGGCCTCATTCAAGACCTTACAAAGATTTTAGAGTGAAGCTAACTCTTGGGTTCCAGATTATAGGGATCAAACTTGCATGTACATTATGTAATCATATGGATATTACAGCTGCCAAAAGGATTTAATGCAGTTTTTCTCTATTACAGGAGCTCGCTTTCTACAGTGATATTAATTAGCATTAGTAGGGCGTATGATGCAAGAAAGCAAGCTTATATAGCATCAGCCAAAAAAAAAAAAAAAAACTCCCCATTTCACCCATCATTCACTCCAAATGTTTGTCTAGTTCTGCCTTGAACTTATTTAAGTTGTTGACCTCCATTACAAAAGATGGAAGTTTGTTCCAACTATCAACCGCCCACTGGCCTAAGGCAAATTTCCGCACATCTATTCTACAAATGTCTTTACTCGATTTGAATTTGTCCCCTCAGGTGAGTAATCTGAGCAAGAGGTAGAATCCCATTAGCATTGAGCTTGCTCAAACCATTTAAGGCATTATACACCTCAATTAGATTACCTCGCAAGTGCCTAGTCTCCAGACACTGCAATTTGTAGAACTTCAGCCTTTCTTGTTAACGCCAAATCTTTGTTCCACTCACCAATCTTGTTTCCCTTTTCTGTACTCCTTCCAGCAGCTCTACATCATTTTCTAAAATGAGGTCAATAATATTTATATATATAATAAGCAGAAATATATCTGCATGCATGTGTTTGAAATATTATGCACTTGATGGTCTTTTAAATTTAAAAATGGAAGAGATTAAGATAATGTTTCTATTTTATTTTTGAAACCTGTTTTGTTTTTTGCAATTTTTTTTTTTTTTTTTTTAAGTAAAAGGTGCAAGAT
Organism: Mastigoproctus giganteus; assembly: GCF_048544385.1. NCBI lineage: Eukaryota > Metazoa > Arthropoda > Arachnida > Uropygi > Thelyphonidae > Mastigoproctus > Mastigoproctus giganteus. The sequence continues at coordinate 246,992,722 of NC_143577.1, forward strand.
ACATGGAATGTTTTAACATTTAATTTTTTATTAAAATTTAAAGCACATACAATAAACACTCCAGTGCAGTAATACAAAATAAAATATTGGCACTAAAGCAGAATTCAGAAAGACTCAAAAAAAAAAAAAAAAATATATTAGTCATCTGTCAGGTGACATGCCACCACTTATGTTTTATTTCGGGAACCACTACTGCTGTGTTATTCTCATAAAAATTCATGTTTTGTTAAACGATTTGTTAATAAACTGGTTAAAAAAATATTAATTTTCTGTAAAACCAGATGTGATGGCAAAATTTGAACTTCATATTCAGGTTCATCATTATAAAAATATATATGAATAACATTTTACTATGTGGGGGATGAAAAGAGTTTAAAATTACTGACCAGTGTTATTTAATGGCACTTTCTTTTGAAATAATTGTTGTTTGTTCATAAGAATAAGAATATTTATCATTTGTTAATGTGCAACGTTGTTGATAGTTAGTTCAGGTAAAGCTACAGGAATAACAAACAACTAAAAAAAAAATTAATAATGTGAATCTTAGATAATTCAGATTTTGAAGAATTTCAAATTAGAAGTATCCAAGTTTTACTGTCCTTAAAAATTTTAATCATTAATAATAAATTAAAATTGCTGATAAAAAAATTAATGGAAAATTTGCTGAACCTTTGGGATCCTTTTTTGCAGTATCCCACAGTCCTAATTCTTGGATAATTTGCAGTTTATCAAAATTTTAATTGAATTGAAATATATTTTTAAATTTTAATTTATTAAAATAAAATTTTAAACAATAAGGAATTTTACCAAAAATCCTTATTAAACATGATAGTAGTCCTAACAAACTCTCCCAGAATGCTGGGGTTATACAGAACCTGTTTTGAAAACCTACAATCTAGTGTGTTTTTCATTGATAACTTGTAGAATGCAACATCTAACATCTTAATATAGTCCTTAGTGTTTCCCTTTCATAAGATTCTTGTACTCTTTATGGTGGCATTGAGAAGTTATAAAATATATTGCCATTTAATATATTGCCAATAACAAATTGTTTAATTTCTGTTTATTTATGAATATGAAAACTTTTTGTCTAATAGATTGCATCTTTTATGTAAAGACTTATCAAGATTTAACATCTTATAATGCAGTGATAAAAATTAACATAACTCAATAACTATAGATATTGTGATTATGTGATAGCTGTTATCCCAAGTGACTTATTTTATGTCATGCTTCCCATCCCATAAGCTTAAATCCAAATTTATCCAAATACTTCTCTATAGATAGTTAATTAGCTTCTTTTTCTCCTCTCCTGATCTCTTTCTGTAGTGGCCTAGGTTATATTATAGGATCTGAGATGGAAAAATTGTTTGGACATTGGTACTGGGCATTAAGGGTAAGTCTGGAGTTGTGATAAACTTTTAAATTATTATGATTATTTAAAAAAAAATGAATTCACTTCTTTCTAATTTCTTTCTAATTTTTTTTGTTACAAAAAGTTGTACCCATAATTCATTATTTTGAATTTGGCAAAGCATAAAAAAAAAAGGTAAACTGCAGCCATTATCAATCCACTGCAGGATGGAAGCCTCAACAATTCATGATGAGAGAAATGGACCATAATCTGCCACGCTGGTCCAGTGTGGGTTGGCAGATCGACCGTATTTAGCAGTCAGGGGCTTGAACCCCAGTGTACACGTCTCAGAGCCATACTTCTGAACAAAGGTCAACATTCTGTTATGCCCACTCTGATTCTTAACATTGAAAATGCACTCCTTTACCACATGTGAAGCTATATAAATTGTTTATTGAAATGTAATTATCTTAATATGTATTTAATACAGAATATTTTGGCAGTGTTTCAGATTTTGGCTAAAACCGATCTTTGGGCATCAAAGTGCAAGCAAAAAGCAGTTAGTGCAGAAGAACTGCTCCTGTGCTTTTTTGCCCACACCAGCACTTTATTAGGTCTGAAGACAAGGTTTTAGTTTAAATCTGAAAAATTGCTAAAATATCTTGTGTTGAGATGTTTGCATTTCAGTGAGCAACTTGCATTCTTTTACCACGTATAAGATTGTATATTTTTCAATTAACTTTAATTAAATTTCAAACTGCATGTCATCATCATTTCCTGCTTCTCCCCCACAAAGCTTTAAGCTCATTTTATTCTTCATTTTGTATGAATTTGGTAGTGGTGACCCTGATCAGTCCCCCCCCCCCATTATTTCATTAAGAAATGAAACGGGGGTGGGGGCTGACAATGTTGAGGTCTGGGGAATCATACTGTCTGTGGAATCAACACACCCTGTTATGTCCATCAGTTTGGAAAGTTGGTATCCAGGAATCCACAGGTGTGACAAAGAAATGAGGTGATGCAACATCTTGATTATCTCAGTTATCTTCAGGAAGATATTTTTATAATGTGTCAAGACATCTAAACTTGGTGACGGTTCAAATTTTAACAAATAAAAATTGATCTTAAACCTTTGATTGGGAGAGCTCAAAGCACAATCACCTTAAGAATGTTGTGTAAAAAAAAATAAATAAATAAAAATAATGATAAACACATATTACATGCCATGTAATTTCTTGTTTTCCCAGATTCTAACATTTAGTTTTATTTATGAATGAACTGGTACATTCTAATCAAAAGTGCACTTATCACTGAAAGTGGAATGATTAGTGCGACAATATTTAATGACCATTTAAACTAAAATGTCATCAGCCAGTGATGACTTATTTGTGGTTTGTTTGGTTTTATGCTTGCCTCTTTTCTCAAAATTCTCCTCTCAATAGGCTGGTTACTGCAAGTGTCCCAGTGTATTGGAATATTCTGATATTTGATTTAAATTTTCCAGGATTACAAACACTTTTTTTTTTTTTTCCCCACAGTTTTATCACACACAGCCTCCAAATGTTTTTAGCACGTAGCAAAGAATAACCTCTTTCAATAAAATTGCTTTGCCAGATATACATGGAATGGCTGCTAGGGGGTTGTTTTCCATATCATGTGCAAGAACTTTGAACTGGGACTGCAGGCTTCGATTGTTCAGATAGAAAAATGCACACTGTTCTGATCTAGTGAAAGTTTCCATTTTGTTGTTTGTTATATGTGTGCACACTGCACTACTTTTGAATTGTATTGTATATATTTGCATAGACAAATAATGAGAACTTATTCTCTACTGAATTCAAATTCCTTTTCAACAGATCTCTCTCTAGAGCTGTTCTTTTACAAGCATTTAAAGGAATGGAAATCTTTTTTTCTTATTAAAAGATTAAACATCTGATTCTCAGATGAAACATAATGTGTATTATTTTACTTTGAAACATGTGTATTATTTTACTTTACATTCCAAAAGATTATACAAAGTCAAATAGCCGGGAAAATATCTTCACCTGTCTTTTTTAGAAATGTGCAAAATACATCGTGTCTTGTTTTCCCAGAATACTTGGCCAGATGTGAGGGCACACAAGTACATTGTTAGCACAGAGTAGTATTAGTAGTGGCAAATGATGCAAGAAAGCAAAAACTTTCCACGTCGCCTGTCCATGCCCTCCAATAATTTGTCCAGTTCCTTGATTTATTCACTTTAAGCACATCTATTCTGCAACCACCCTTCCTCAGTTTGAATTATACCCCCTTGTGTGTAGTGTGGGCTAGAGGAAGAATGCCATCAGCATTGATCTTGCTCAGTCCATTCAAAGTCGTAAACACTTCAATCAGATCACCTTGCAAGTGTCTACTCTCTAGACACTGCAATTTGTATAACTGAAGCCTTTTTTGGTAAGATCACCCTTTTGTTCCCATTACCAATTTTGTTGCTGTTCTCTGCACATATTCAGTAGGTCTACATCCTTCCTAAAATGTATGCAGTACTCAAGATGCAGGGATGGTTGAGTGGGAGAAGACAGAGTGGTTATTAATGGACACTGCTCTTTGTGGACTAGTTTTCAGTGGGTTCCCCGGGTTCAGTGCTGGCCCATTGTTGTTTTCTATATTTATTAATGTTATTTAAATAAATAACATTTTCTATATTTATTAATGTTATTGAAAGTTATATCAGGCATAATGTCTGTTTGCAGATGATACAAAGATTGGCAGGATGGTTAATGACAGTGATTAGGGTAAGCTACTACAACAAGATCTAGAAAAATTAGGCAGTGGAACTGGAAATGGAAGTTGAAGTGTAAATTAAAAAATGAAAAGTACTGCATATAGCAGTAATACTACATTACTCTATGAATTGCGTGGTAGTGCACTCAGGGTAGCGAAAAATGAAAATGACCTGGAGGTAATTGTACAGTCAGATATGAAGTTCTTTGAGTAGTGCACACAGGCAAGCTACCAGGACAGCTCATGGGGCTTTGTCAATGATATTCAGGAACTTTATTAAGAGGGATAAGGAGATAATTATCCCATTGTACATGCAATGGTTAGGGCATCATCTTGTCCTGCTTACAGAGCTTTAAATCCCATTTTAGGAAGGACATAGAGCTACTGGAATGGGTGTAAAAATGGGCAATGAGATTAGTGAAATGAACAAAAGGGTCTTACCAAGTCGGTTTCATTTCTGTAAGTTGCACTGTCTACAGACTAGGCAACTGCGAGGTGATCTGATCGAGGCATTTAAGGCTTTGAATGGATTGAGCAAGCTCAATATTGATGGCATTCTTCGTATTGCTCAGAGTAGCAAGTAAGGGGGCATAAATTCAAATTGAGTATGAATGGTTGCAGGATAGCTGTGTAGAAGTTTGTTTTCTACTAGCAGGTGGTTTTTGGTTGGAACAAACTTACATCTCTAAATATATTTCTTGACTAAATGTCAAAGAGCATGAAAAGGCTGTTTAAGCATAGGTAATGCATCTCCATCATTTCTACTACCCAGGTAATATGCATGCATTGTTTTATTTTTTTATGAAAACCTCAAACACGAGAGGTATTAGAACCTATAGTACTTATACCATGCTTGGGTTGGAGGTTGAGAAGATGAAAGAAGATATTTGTTGACATTAATTTGAACTTCTGTGGACTGTAATTTTCAAGAAATACGTATGAAGGAAGGCAGAAAACAGCAGTTGAATGAATAAACGAGGAAGATGAAGAATTGGTTCTGTGAGTTTGAAGTTGGGCAGTAAATGGGTGTTGGCTGGTGGTGGCATGTGTATGTCATATTGTGAATACCATCACAACAAATTGCCTAAGTATTGCACTACTTCGAATAAGTAATGCTTCTCTGGTAGAGAAGTGTTACTTATTCGAAAATTCATTAGCATGGATTTTAGTTTTTTTCCAATTCAGTTTGCACTATGTCAGAATCAGTGACACAGAACCATTTTAAAAAAAAGAAATGTATTATACACAAATCTCCTGTCTGTCTGAAAAGTGAAGTAAACTTCTTATAACACTCTGTTACCAGGTATTTTCCATTTTTCAGCAACAGCTATTAGAGGCTACTAGTGACGGTCGTGTTCAAAGCCGCTAAGTGGATTTTTCTTATTTATTGATTTGAAATTATTGTTTTTCTAAAACTTTTGATTTAAATTTAGTAGTATAACATTATTTTGTGATTTTTTGATTAATTTGGTGTATTTATTCTTTACTCGGCCTTGTAAAAGTATCGGTAAGGGTTTCCACGTGTTCGTAACTACCGTTACCGTTAGTAACTTTCCCGCCATTGTGATACCGTACTAGATAGCGTTAGTTGAACTTCGTTAGCAGTTAAATTGTACGTTTAAATAAATACATATAACGACTTAGATTACAAACGTAATATAATTAATAACATAACATAATTAATTAATAAATTAATAGAATCATGACTCAGACCAGAGCAGCAAAGCAAAAGGCTCAAGCTAATGGAAGTGCTGTGGCTCAGAGCAGAACTGAGGGGGGCAGTTGTCCTCTGACTCACATCCTTATAAAATGCACTGTTGGCTTGATGTTTGCAGAGCAATTGGGTACGGGACATGATACTGCCAAGGGGGATGTCTTTGTGTGTGCACGATGCAAGGAGTGTATCGATATCAGGCAACAACTCGGCGTTCTTGTGGGCCTGTATGAGAGCTTGAAGGACAGGGTGGATGCCCTCGAAGAAACTAAATTGAGGGGCCCATCAAGCTCTCAGCTGCCCACATCAACGCCAGAGCTTGCACTTGGGCATCGCGTGACACAGAGACAACCCCTAAGGCAGAATGCGCTAGTCCCGAAGGAACTAGTAGTTGTTGGCGACTCTATTGTCAGGGAAACGGGGAACATGCTTTGTAAAAAAGATAGGTGGAACAGGACCAGGGTATGTCTGCCAGGGGCAAAGGTTGATGACGTTGTAGAGCGAATATCATCTTTTAAGGGCACAAAAGGTGATATAGTTGTACACGTTGGCACTAATAATATTAAGAGTAGGAGACCGGCAGAATTACTTAACAAGTACAGGTCACTGTTGAACAAAAGCCGAGAATTAGGGTTGAATTTGAAAGTGTCTGCAATTCTGCCCAGACACGATAGGAGGGAGTATATGATGAGAGCCTTGTCGATCAATTCGGCCCTGGAAAGATTGTGCAAGGCTCAAGGGGTAGAATTTTTTTCAGCCTGGACTGTACTTGTTAACAGGAGAGATTGCTTCTACAGGGATGGGATACACTTGAATAGAAAGGGTGCAAGAATATTTGCTGATGCTATCGAGGCAGTGTTAGGTGGGTCGGAAAACTGCTAGCTTGGGGGGAGACAAAGACCAATAGATTGACAGTAGCCACTGGCAGAGGTGAAAGAGATTCTTGCACTGCTTCTATTAGAATGAGCAGAAGCCTGAAAAACAAGATGCATGGTATTTCAGAGACTGCTGGGAGCCATTGCGGTACAAGTAAACACATGGGTTGTGTTAGGGTAGCTAAGAATAGAAACAGGTGCAGGTATACTTGCGTGTACACCAATGCTAGGAGTTTAGTAAATAAATTTGATGAATTTGAGGTATTGCTCAAAACATCGAAGGCAGATATTGTTGGGATATCAGAGACGTGGTGTCACACAGATATAAGGGATGCAGAACTGCAATTTGGGGAGTACAACGTCTACAGAAAGGATAGACAGGATAGGAAGGGAGGAGGGGTTATGCTATTAGTTAAGAAACACATAAAAACCAAAGGAAGTGAAGCCAGTCGACATCGCTGGACAGTGCAGTGTGGAGTCAGTTTGGTGTGACATAAACATTGGGAGATCAAAATTGAGAGTAGGAGTGTGCTATAGGCCTAATGACTCTGATGAGTATAATAAGGAACTGTACAGGGAAATAGAGTGGGCCAGTAAATCAGAGTGTCTTATAATGGGAGATTTTAATTTCCCAGATATTGACTGGAATTTGGGGGCTGGTTACTCACACACTAGCAGGACTTTTGTGGATTTATTGGATGATTGTTTTCTACATCAGCATGTTCGGGAGGCAACTAGAGGGAGTAATACTCTTGATTTGATTATCAGCAGTGATTCTTCATGCATTAAGAATCTGCAGATAAATGAACCACTAGGTGGCAGTGATCACAGTGTGCTGAAGTGGGATTTACTCAAAGAGGTAACTACCATTAGGGGTAAAGGGAAGGGTTATTGCTTCCGTAAAGGCGACTACGATGGACTGAGACAGTATTTAAATTCTATACAGTGGGACCAACTGATGATGTTACCAACAGCAAATTCAAAATGGGAAGCATTCAAAGAACTTATCTTGGAAGCTACTAGGCTTTACATACCAACTAAGAAATATTGTTCAAGGTTTAGGCCAAAATGGATGTCAGATGAACTAATGAGGCATATGGCAGAGAAGAAAAATGCATGGGATACATACAAATTAACACATGACACAGAAGCCTATGATAGATACAAGTTGATATGCAACCAAGTTACAAAGGAGGTTAGGCAGGCGAAGGCAGATTACGAGAAATCCTTGGCAAGGGATGCAAAGAAAAACAGCAAAGAGTTCTTTACTTATGTAAACTCTAGAAGGAAGGGGATGAATCAGATTGGTCCACTTGATATTGATGGGTCAAGTGTTGATGATCCTGCTCAGGTAGCTAACAAACTAAATGAATATTTTGCATCGACATTCACACATGAGGAGTTATTCAGCGAGGGGAATGCCAGAGGTCTATTCAACTCTAGCAGTAAGCTACAGAATCTTGAAATAACTGAGAGTAAAGTGGAGGAGAAACTGTTGAAGATAAACACAAGAAAGGCACCCGGGGTGGATGGGATCTATCCAGTTATATTAAAGGAGGCAGCAAAGGAAGTAAGCAAACCCTTAGCCATAATTATGAGAGCTTCCTTGGACTCAGGGGAGGTACCCATAGACTGGAAATGTGCAAATGTGACCCCAATTCACAAAGGAGGATCAAAGGCTGACACAAGTAATTATAGACCTGTGAGCTTAACTTCTGTTCCAGGAAAATTAATGGAGGCACTGGTTAAAGAAGCACTGCAGGATCATTTAGACAAGACTTCAGTTATAGCTCAGACACAGCATGGTTTTGTTAAGGGGAAGTCTTGCCTGACCAACTTGATTGGATACTATGATGCAGTCACAAAAGAACTGGATGCAGGGAATAACTTTGATATTATATACTTGGATCTTAGAAAGGCTTTTGATACTGTTGCACATGGAAGACTGCTACACAAATTGGAGCAGTGTGACATTGGAGGCAAATTGCTGCTATGGATAAAGGGGTGGTTGAGGGGGAGAAGACAGAGAGTGGTAATCAATGGACACTGCTCATCGTGGACTGATGTTATTAGTGGAGTCCCTCAGGGCTCAGTGTTGGGTCCATTATTGTTTTCTGTATTTATAAATGATATTGATGATGGTATATCGGGCTTAATGTCCAAGTTTGCAGACGATACAAAGGTTGGCAGGGTTGTCAAGGACACTACTGACACTATGCTGCTGCAACAGGATCTGGAAAGGTTGAGCAGATGGGCTGAGAGGTGGCAAATGAAGTTTAACATTGACAAATGTAAAGTACTACACATGGGAAACAGCAACCCCAGAGCAACGTATCAACTCTGTGGTACTACACTGACAGTGGTAGAGAATGAAAGGGACTTGGGGGTGGTTGTGCAGGCAGATATGAAGTTCTCTGAGCAGTGCAGACGGGCTGCAAGAGTAGCTCATGGAGTATTGTCAATGATATACAGGAATTTTTCCAGCAGGGATAAGGAGGTGATTATTCCATTGTATAAGGCAATGGTCAGGCCACACCTAGAGTACTGTATACAGGTCTGGAGGCCTCATTTCAAGAAGGATGTAGAGCTGCTGGAACGAGTACAGAGAAGGGCAACAAGATTAGTGAATGGAACAAAGGGGTGCTCTTACGAAGAAAGGCTTAAGTTTTGCAAATTACAGTGTCTGGAGACTAGGCACCAGCGAGGTGATCTGATAGAGGTGTATAAAGCCTTGAATGGTTTAAGCATGCTCAATGCTGATGGAATTCTTCCTCTAGCTCAGAAAAATCATCTGAGAGGGCATAAATTCAAATTGAGGAAAGACAGATGTAGGATAGACGTGCGGAAATTTGCCTTTAGCCAGCGGGTGGTTGGTTGGTGGAACAGACTTCCATCCCTTGTGGTGGAGGTTGATAGCCTAAATAAGTTTAAGGCTCAGCTGGACAGGTATTTTGAACGAACAGAGGGGTGAAGTGGAAGTGGGGTTTTTTTTTTTTTTTTTTTTTGGCTGATGCTGCATTAGCTTGCTTTCTTGCATCAAATGCCTCTACTAATGCTAATGCTAATAATGATAGTAGTCTCAAATAGCATTAAAAATTGTACAATATTTAATTATTTCTAACTTATCTGGCATTCAGTCTGAAGGAGTAGTAAAAAGGGGAGGGGAAACACTCAGCTTTGGGTGGATTGTTTATCATAGCAATATTTTTTGTCATGAGTCTGAGTAAAATACAAAGCAGTTATTGCAGAATACTGCCAAATGGATGCATGCTTGTGTGCATTATATTCACAACAGAATTGCAAGAAAAAATATATTTTTAATTTATTGTTGTTAAACAGAGTGGCCAAAATGTAATCTTCCCTGTGTATCAAGTATATCCATGTGAGTATTGTGTTCCACCAGAACCTAGATGCATTTCTGTACTCTTTGACATCCCCTATGGAATTTAGATTTTTTTCAGGTGAAGGCCTCTTCCTTAACTGCATAAAATATGTTGCTGGATGCGTGTGTGTGTGTGTGTGTGTGTGTGTGTGTGTGTGTGTGTGTGCGCGCGCGCGCACACACACACACACACATTTGATCTGGTGGTTAGCAAGAACATTTGCCATTCCTGCAATCATAAGTTTCAGCATTGACTGGCTTAAGAAATCTTGACAGACTTGGCAATCATACCTGTCCACAGCACCATATTTGACTGGTTCTATTTCAACTCAAGGGTAAAATGTAGATTTCTCTTTACCCTGAACATATTTTCAGGATGTGAACTGCAATATATATCTTTTTTTTCTTCACTTGAAAAAATTCAATCAGAGAAGAGGACATTTAACATATGGATTTAGAGAAGGATTTCTGCCAACAAAGTGTACTCCTCTTATTGGCAGTCCCTCTCCATATTGGTGAAGTAAGCTGAACCTGAATTTGGGTGCCTCTACCTTGAGATTCTTCATAATGACCTTACAAGTTTTCTGCTTTAGTGAGCAGGCATATGCTATGTTCGTGGGCATTCCTGTATAGAAGATAAGAGTATGACAACTACTTTTTTGGTCACTCCACAGATCAGTTTTTTTTTTTTTTTTTTCATTATTATTTTTTTAATTTTAAAAAATGTTTTACCAAATCTAGTGTTTTTTTAAATATTTAAATTCTTATTTGAAATTTAGGTAACTCCAGCTCTTGGTTTTATCTCTGTCATTTTAACTGTTACTGTGCTAAGAGAGCCACGAAGAGGTGAAGCAGAGGGAGGTGTTATTATGAGTAAGACTAGTGTCATTCAAGATATTAAAGATTTGGCAAACAAGTATGTGATTTTCATAATCCATTTTACAAATAGTATGTATTAGTTAATTTTTATTTTCGTTATTAAAATAGTGCAATAAAGAATAGTGCCAATGAAAATACTAGCTGTACACAATGATTGTGGCATCGTGTCTAATAATGTTCACCTGCTTTTCTCCCATAAAAAGTGCAGAATACACCACTTGAACAAAATATTAGAAATCCTCTCCCATTTGCACCGACATGATGTAAAGGAATCCAGGAATTCTTTCAAATATTGGAATCAAAGAATCCAGTATTCGAAACGGGCACGTGTGAATTTTGTTTTAAATACCAATAGCATGGTTACAATCAGTGAGCAAAGTATGCAACATAACAGACGTGCAAAAAAAGAATTTATTGGTATGTGCAAAATCCAAAATTTATAAGTTGTTGAAAGATGGTGGTGGGGACAACCTTCTTGAAGGAATAAACTGTGGTAGAACTGCAGAAGCTGTGCAGAGTTTTATGTATAACTGAGCTCAAATTACCAATTTATTGTTGAACAGTTGAGGTAATTTTTAAACCTAGGTGTATATCTACTTGCTCAGCTAAGATTCAGTGAAGCATGAAATTGGATTTGTTAGCCATTTAAAAAATCAAGTCACTGAAAATGCCAACTGTACTCTATGAACCAATTCATTTCAGTCAAAAATTGGAAACAAAGGCAAGTGCTGAGAAAGAAGTATTTTCCAGCATTGATGGCATTAATTCAACTTGGCATGATTTTTATTAACCAGAAATTTAAACATTAAAGTTATTAGGTATTAGAATTGTCAGTATAAATTTTTTTTTTTTTTTTTTTTTTTTTCCCCCTGTGTTTTATTTAGAAGTGTGAGATATTTCAATTTCAGTGTGCATCATGAATTATGTTGTTTAAATCGGAGAAGTAATAGCCATTTAAAAAAAAAAGTTTCCTGGTTTTATCCCAGAAAAAAATGTGCTTGCTTTATTTTTATTTTTTGGCATGCCTACTAAAAAGTTAGGAAAAAACATTATAATAATGATGGATGGTCTGAGTATTTTGTTACAACATTTCGAAGGAAATAAATTTATTGATATTCACTGATGTGCATATCAATAAATTTATGTTATAAATTTAATCATTGTTTTATGGTTCTACTTTGTGTTAACATGATAAATTATGTAATCAGATCATTATAATAATCTTACTAATGAGTTAATGGAGTGGGGGGAAACAAATATCTTTAGGATGCACTTTTGTATTTCATGTTCTTTTGGGTTTCTTCTCCAGCCAGCACCTTATGGACAAATGAGTTTTAAGCTTATTGCAGGATTTTTTGCTGTCCACTGAAAACATTAGGACACCCCCCTGTGTTTTAGCAATCTACCATTCCTCCCTCACTTGATGACATACATGTTGCAGTGAGAACCAGTAAGTATGGTACTGCAGGTTCGTAGCATGTGGTCTACGAAGTACTTGATTGATGTGGGAACAAAGACTTGATCCGAATGACTTTGGAAAGGAGTGATGATCAGGTACTGGTTGAAGGATGGCAGTTTTACAGAAACTAGAGATCTTGTGGGCTGTTTGCAGAGTGAAGTAATTAAAGTGTTCCAAGAATGGACAAATGGTGGAGAAAGCAGCATTCTCCAGGCAAATGACCTTACCTCATCGATGGCTGTAGTGAATGTAGGCTTGTACTGCCACATGCAAGCCGATAAAAGATGGTGGAACAATGGCCCATACAATTCAGCCAGGGAACAGCCAGTGATGTTTCCAATGCTATGATCCAACAAACTGTCCTCTGAATGGACCCTCAGAGTAGGTGCCCATGCTCACCCTAAAGTTTGCATCTGAGCAGCATCATTGGACCGTTGACAACTGGAAAAAGTTGCCTTTTCCGATGATTCTTATTTCCTGCTATGCTGGGTGTGCTTGGTAGATTGAGAGTATGGCAACAAACTCAGTGGAGATCGGCATAGTGCTCCAAAAAGCTCTCTCAGGCTTCTAGACTACTCAATAGATAGCTTTTTTTATATATCTTTTGTATCTCCTATGAGGTCTCCACTTTGTCTCATAGATCTCTCTCTCTCTCTCTCTCTCTCTCAAAAGTGAACTGTCACTTTCAGTTTCTGCTAAATAACTTTTCTATGAACACTTCAGCACTCTTTATCTGAATTACTATCTATAATTCCATCTTTTCCAAACCAGTCTGAACACTTGTATCAACTATTCACTGTCCAACTCAAACTTGCACAACAAACTTTTCTCTTTCTTGTTTATCCCTTCTACTTCTACTTCTGAAAAATGTTAACATGTATATTCTGTCTTCTCAGACTTCAGTGTGTGCATGGTACAATGTACTATAGGTTGTGATATCTTCCATGTTTGGGGTTTAAAAAAAAACTTTGCGATTCCTCTTTGGTTGTTGTCGTTGCGGGTGTATCTCCTTATGTATAGAATTGTGCTTTTGCACTACTTGAGGTGGCTGTTGAGTATTAGTTTTCGTTAATTTACTTTAATTGTTAATTTGTTAGGGAGACAGGCAGCCGCAGCATTCATACCTTGCCAAATATGAACTTGCATGATGTATCAGTATGTAGTATAAAAATGTTAATTTTCACAACATAATCCTGAAGATAACCACTTTTTTTTTTTTCTTTTTCCTCTCACAGTCGTTCATTTGTGTTGTCTACACTAGGATTTACATGTGTTTCTTTTGCCACAGGAGCTATGGCATGGTGGGCTGCAACTTATATGACATATGCCATGGAAAAGTTGGGCCACCCATCCGATGATAAATCGTAAGTATATAAGATTAACATTTTTTTCTTTTTGTACTGAATTTGCAAACGGATAGCATGTAACGGATTATAGCATTGACCATAACTAAAATTATATTTATAACTCCTATTAATAAACAAAAAAAAAATTTAAGGTATCTATCAAAATTAGATTAGCATGGATTTTAGCATTCTTCCAATTCAATTTGCACTATTATGCTAGAATGGTTCTGTGTCAGTGACACAGAACCATTTTTAAAAAAATGTATTATACAAAAATCTCTCTCTCTCTCTCTCTCTCTCTCTCTCTCTCTCTCTCTCTCTCTCCCTCCCTCCCCCCTTAAGCCTTGAATGGTTTAAGCATGCTCAATGCTGATGGGATTCTTCCTCTAGCTCAGAAAAATCACCTGAGAGGGCATAAATTCAAATTGAGGAAAGACAGATGTAGGATAGACGTGTGGAAATTTGCCTTTAGCCAGCGGGTGGTTGGTTGGTGGAACAGACTTCCATCCCTTGTGGTGGAGGTTGATAGCCTAAATAAGTTTAAGGCTCAGCTGGACAGGTATTTTGAATGAACAGAGGGGTGAAGTGGAAGTGGGGTTTTTTTTTTTTTTTTTGGCTGATGCTGCATAAGCTTGCTTTCTTGCATCAAATGCCTCTACTAATGCTAGAACTAATGGTAAGCTTGTTCTGAAGAGTCCATGTATACAGATCCTTTAATACACACTTGGCAGAAGACTAGCTAAAACCCTTTGGAAATTATCTTCAATTAATATAGTTTAATCAACAGCATATGCAATAAGTCTACTCCTGTCTAAAGATTGTGCTAACCATTCCCTTAATACCATATTTCCACATTAACAGTCTCAAAATCAAGCCTTGAGGCTCAATTGAGTAACCTTCCACTCTACACACAAATTGATTTCATCAGTATTTTAATTTGTGAAAAATAACTTCGTACTAAGTTATATAACTGCTGAGGGCAATTAGCCTTTTTTTTTTTTTTTCCAGAAATAAAAAAATTTGCAGCCTTTCAGACCATGCATCAATGTAATTATAACACTTTTGTACTGCTTTAGGTTAAGCAAGTAAGTGATAGCACGTCCATTTCTTCTAAAAGAATAAGTTCTTTTAGAAGTTTAGAAGAATTTTGAATTACAATTCTTGTAATTCAGATTAGATTCTGTATTGTAGAAATATTTTTTATAAGTCCTTATACTTGGAAAGGATTAGGCTTTCCAATATCTTACAATTTTTGTTTAATAAGTTTTGATTATTTTGTATAACATACTGGCTCTTTTCTTTTCTGCAGAGTTGCAGTTGTCTTTGGAATAATAACTTGCATTGCTGGTATTACTGGAGTTATTATTGGTTCGGCATCTGCTCAATACTATCGAAAATATAATGCACGTGCTGATCCTTTAGTATGTGCATTGGGTGTGCTTACAAGTGTTCCAGCATTATATATAGGATGTATTATTGCAGATAAGAATATTGATGCATCTTGGGTGAGTAAATGTGTATATTGATGTTCATATTATTGTTTATTGTGATTATTAGAGACAAAAATCAAATTGATGAAATCATATAATACATTTAGTCAGTAGGCTAAATAAACTAACTAAAACACCTACGTGGTATAAGAGTAGTTATTTAGGAGAGAATTTCTTGATTTTAATTTCACAACTCTTGCTTGCTTCAATTTTATAGTTGTGTGGATGTAGGTGACATTTAATGTTGTTGATGAATTTTGCAAATTATCCATTATCCTGCTAGGGTACCAGACAATCCTAGCAATACAGCTAACACTTTTTTTTTTTTCCTTTGCCTCATTGACAACATATCAGAGTATAATTAATGTTAGTTGTCCTCTGGAGCCCATCTCCCAAAGCTCTTGTCAGCTTCCTGTCATTCGACTTTACAAGAGTGCAAAGTGAAATAACCTAAATTATTTCTTTTCCTCTTTCTTTGCTGAACTTGTGTTTAAATTCTGTAATTTTTAATTCTTGTTTTGCATTAGACTTACAAATTTTAATTTTATTTAACAAAACTGTTAATGCTGTAGATTGAAAGTCAAACCAATAAGGAAGGAAAACTAAAATTCATATTTACCGCTGTTCTCAAAAGGGATTAATGTGTTGGTCCACAAATAAAAAAAAACAAATTAGTATTGGGGCACTCTCCAAGAAAACGTTTTGTATTGTTGATATTAGTGCATCGAGCTCATCATAATTAAAAGTTTGAAATTTTAAGAAGCCTATTGATCTATAAGATTTTTAAAAATATTTTAAAGCTGAGGCGACTTCAGTTGTCCGTTTATCAAAAAATTAATAGTGTCTAATTACAGTAGATTTCGGTTATTTGGGACACATCGGGACTAGTGCATTTTGGCCTGGTTAAGCGGCTGCCCCAATTATGCAAAGTTTCACATAAACAGTTAAAAATACAATGGGCCCCCCGCTTTACGATTGATTTTTCTGCACGATCAAATCACGTTATGATGGACTCACCATAGTAAAGTACCGTTCACTATACAATATGTAGCAAGCGCCAGTCATTGTGATCATGTTTGAATTGAATTTTGTTTCTATTAAACAGCAATTCTAATTAGCAAAAATAGGAAGAAAATTATCCACAGGCTATAAAAGTAAAAAACAGCAAGCACAAATTTACACTTTATTACCTTACCAATTAAAAAATTAAATGATACGTGAAAATCAGAAGAATATTTTCCACCGGTTAGCAAAATAAAAAAATTTACACTTACATGCATAACTTAATTAATATGTACATACTAACTAGTTGATACTTCTGTTCACTAACATTTGTGGGTGGGGGTTAAAATTTAAAACAGTAAAAAAGATAAGCAATCAATAACAAAGAACACAGTACGCTCATAAATCTCAAGTAACATGATACTCGCAAGGGAGAATGGAGTAACAAGTTAAGAGGCTTAAAAAATAGGAATGAAGAGAAGATTCTGAAAATCTGTTTTTTATATGATTGAAGATTTCGTGGAAGGGGAAACACATTTCACTATAACATAAATTCACAGAATTCCAGCTATCGTATTATTGCAAATTCAATAAGTTCGAGTTTACTATCTGTTTATAATAGATTGCACTAACAGAAAAGCCCAATAAACAGGGGACTGCTAATTGTTTTTATTGTTTTAAGGTTATGATCTCCAGAAATCCAACCAAACCATTTGGTATGGTCGGAGACAATCGTAGGGTAATCTCGGGTGCCCTGATTAAACTGCATGTTATCCCAATTAAGCGAAGTAAACCCTGGCTATTTTCTCGATTGAGTTCTGTTCTTTAAGATTTGCCCCAAATAAATGGCTGCCCCGATTAACTGGTAGCCCAAATAACCAGAATCAACAGTATTTAATTTTAGCACATACTTTGAGACAGCTAACTAATTGTCTCAAAATATGTGCTAAAACTCTATCGTTCTCATAGTTATGAATTTTCCTGGATGTTTGTAAACACTCTTCCCCCCCCCCTCATTGTGGGTAATCTATGTATTCACTTTAAGTACAATGTATCAAACAATTACTAGTAGAGATAGAGATGTCATAATCCCATTGTATAAGGCTATTATTAGAACACACTTGGAATACTGTGTTCAGGTATGGAGACCATACCTAAAGAAAGACATTGTGCTCCTTGAAAGGGTCTAGAGATGGGTAACTCACCTGGTGAGATCGGCAAAAGGGCGTCCATATGAGGAAAGACTTCGAATATGTGGATTGCAGAGCTTGGAAACTAGGGCTCCTTAGAGGAGACTTGATTGAGGTGTTTAAGGCTCTGAGAGGCATAAGCAAAATGGAGGACGGAATTTTCACGGTTATAAATGATTCTAGAACAAGTGGCCATAATTTCAAGTTGCGGGGAGAGATGTTTAGACTGGATTGCAGGTGGTTTTATTTTAGCCAGCGAGTTATAAATTACTGGAATAAGTTGCCTACATGGGTGGTAGAGGCTGACAGTTTGGGGAAATTCAAAGGTCAGCTGGATAATTACCTATGGGAGGAGGGAAACGCTTAGGTTGTCCATTTCCTTTTCTCTTTTTTATTAATTATTATTATTGTTATTTCCTTATTTTATTCTTATAATTTTATTTTTATTTTTTTTTGTTCTTTTTTTATTTTTATTTTATTTTTGGCTGGTGCAGCATAAGCCATAGGATTCCTTGCACCATGTGGCCATTACTAATACTAAGTACTGAAATTTTTGCCGATACTATTAATAAGTGATTGTCAATTTATATATTTTAATTTTGCAATTCTTGTTGATTTATATTCAAAATAATTTATATTTCTTTCCATGCTTATAGGCTCTAATATTTTTTGGAGAGGTCTTCCTTTGTACAAATTGGCCAATTGTGGCAGATATGCTTTTGGTAAGTATAGTAAATAGCACTGTGAGGAAATTATTTTACATATGATTATTTTGAGATTATTTAATTTATTAAATAAACTGAAATTTAGTTATTTTCTATACCAAATTTTAATTAATCATCAGTTTTATTGCTTAAGATTTTCCCATTCTTTGATATGTATTGGTGTTTTTTTTAGTTTTGACTGCTTTGGAATTGCAGGACAAATTTTTTTAATATTTCTCACTGACACATTCAGTGACCCTTAATGCAAAGAATTTTTAAAGATTCCATCACAAAAATAACTGCAATAGGGATATCACAACTAACTGCATAATTATGATGCACATGTAATGCAAAATACAAGATGTTCACTTAGCAATTGATACCACTTCCCTGGAGAAAGCCATTGACCATTTGCTACAAAAAAAAAAAAAAAAAAGTCGCAAGTGGCAGAAATGTTCACTAGATTCTAAAGGATGAACTCAGCACTTGCCACTGAAAAAAATATATTTTTATTGTTCTCTGTTGATTATTTGATCCAGCCATGTGATTGGATGTATTAAAACTACATTGTGTAGTTTTCTTAGTTATAAAATGAGACCATGACTTCTAACTGAATTATATAAAGATAATTCTTGTTATTGTTCCACGTAAACTAAGTGATCATTGAATTCTGACGACCCCATCTGTAATGGACTATGTTGCATAGCTTGCAGTATAAAAAGCAAAACAGCTTTCTACACTAGATCAGTGGTAATTTGCATCTGGTTGTGCAAGTCCAAGTGATAGAGTAGCAGTTATGGGACATAGTAAAGCTATAACAGAATTTCAAAAGGGCACGATTTCAGAAGCTTGTGTGTCAGGTGTTTCCATGGCAGAAACAGCATGTCTTGTCTGTTGCTCACAGCCCACTGTGTACACAGAATGGTATCAAATGGGTGAAACAACTTCCTGCCAGCAGAACTGTAAAGGATTGCACAAAGTGGATGTTCATTGTGAGAAAAAGGACAGTGTTGTACAGGCTCAACAGCAGGTCACCAGGCAACAGTTGACATCTCAATACAATATGGAGAATGCAAGAACAATATCCCAAGCGATGTGTCGCACACTCAGATGTCACAACAAACAACTCAAGAGATATCCTCTCCTTACTGCTAAGCCTCATTCACAGTGAATGCCGTGATTCCACTTTGGTTGTACACTAGACTAGAGTACTGGAAACGAATGTGCTGGTCAGACGATTCCAAATACCTAGTTCAACATGCTGAGAGGTGCCTTCGCATGTGTGGCACAAACAACACAAGTCCATGTATCTCTTGTGCATGGAGCCCACTATCCAGAAAAGTGGTGGTGGCAGTTGCTTAATATGGGACATCTTTTGCTGGAAAGAACTAGAACCCCTGGTGCATATTGACCAACGTTTCACTGTTGAGGTCTACTGGCAACTCATAAGAGGTGTCATGTGTAATGTCGTCATGCCCACATTGTGCACAAGTAGTTTGAGGAACTCAGTGAAGATATCACCCATCTTGATTGGCCTTCAGATTCTACTGATCTCAGTCGAATTGAACACCTGTGGGATATTCTAGAATAGGAAGTGTGGCATTTGGACATGCAGCAATCATCTATTCCAACACTGGAAAGCCTTGCAGGCAGCATGGTTACAGATCCATGGGGTCAGCGCCTAGGTGAACACAGCTGTTATCTGTGCGAACAGTAGCCCAACAGTATTAGGTAGGTGGTTACAATTCGCACTGAGTGTATATAATTGGTGAAAAAATGAGTTGAAATTACTTCTCATTTGTTATAGTTGTGTGTGGGATAGGAATTTATATAGGATATAGGTTGCCTATTTCAATTATAAACTTTAGCATGCAGTTCAATTTCAGAAGATCTAATGCAAATGAAGCATTTCCATTGGCTTTTCTGAAATTTATTTTTCCTGTTCAATTCCTATTAGCTGCTCAAAATTTATATTTATTTTAATCTTAACCATTTTGGTTTTTTACTCATAACAATAACTGTTATTTCTGTTTAGATTATTTTATTTACATGCAGGGATATAATATAAACATGAAGTTTAATTTTTGGTAGTCAGTCTAAAATTTTTTTTTTTTTTTTTTCCCCACCCTCTCTCTCTCTCTATAGTATGTGGTGATTCCAACCAGGCGCTCACTGGCTGCAGCATTACAGATTTTGCTCTCTCATGCTTTTGGAGATGCATGTAGTCCCTATCTTATTGGTGCTGTAAGTTTCCTTGTTTTGTAATATTACTTTGATAAGTTGTGCAAACAAATGGAATAGGTAAGCAGGTATGAATATGTCATTAATTTTCCATGTGGACAGATATTAGGACTTATAGGCATGTTTTTCTCATACTGGAGAATCCAGAGAATAGGCAGGATAAAATGTAGTTGATCTAATTTTTTTATAAAGGATTCAACTGATATTGAGAATTTCTACATTAACTCCCTAGTAGGCCTGCCAAAAGCAGTTTGTTGCATGGCATTCTCCACTGAATATTTCTGGGAAAAAATGGCTAGCAATAGTTCAGGGTGGTCCAGGTTAGAATTATTATTTATTCTGACACTATTGGATAATAAGAACAAACATCCCTTGTTAAAAGCATCCTTTTTAACAAAAAAAAATTTATTGATCACAACATTTCTAAAATGTATTATGAGAAATCTAAGACTAAACAAATACTATGGGGAGAATAATACACAAGCAGGTATGTGGCACAATTGTTATACCAATATAGGGAAATCAACTTTTTATGGCTACATTTCTCCAGTTAAGAAAAAATAATAATAAATAATCAGTGATGCAAATTGAAATTGGAGATCTTGTTGGTGGCATGCTAATATTTAAATTTAACCTCTTCTCTTCTTCTTGTATTGTCAAACAGAATGCCTGCTAGAGTGGTAAAGAATGTTTAGCAAGTAGTGAATATAATGTGTTAGTGGTTTCATACAAAGTGGTGTGTTTTTTTTTTTTTTTTTTTATGGTATTACTTTAAATAGGGGAGATCCAAATTTCCTTACATTTCGAAGGTACAGCTCTAAAACAGTTCGTAGGCCGGCCACTAGTTAGTACACTGGACCGAACCTATTGGTAACCTTCTAGGAGGCTTCTGGATAAGCTAGTGCATAATCTTGCTACCACTACTCTGCCAGATAATGACTGGAGGGAGTCCGAGTAGTGTGTATGCAGGGGGCATTGTCGGGGCCACGTTATGTCAAGGATCTGGGTATATTCTTACCATGTGTATGCCATATCCAAAAATTTCATTACTTCATACAGCATGTTCCCCCCCCCCCACTCTTTCTTACTGTAGAATATACCATGAATTGTCAAACTAATAGAGCAAGCTTATCTGTGAAAAGATCTAAACCTCCCAAACACTTCCTAGTTCATTTCACAAATTTATGTGGTCTCAGTTCTAATCGCGATGATGTCCGTTTCCACTTAGTCTGCCAAACCCCATCTACTTTTTCTGACAGAATCTCAGAGATGCTGAGGCTTTTGCAATTACTGACCGCACACAGATTGTTCATTTACCTACCAGAATACTGGATAATCCTAACTATACAGCCAACATGATCTTTTTCTCACAAACAATCCTAAGTAAACGGTCGATGTTAGTGGTCCTTTAGTCATTTCAGATCACAACTTGGTTATTATCTCTTTTCCGATGGAGCCATTATCTCATGGCTATTTCCAACCTCGTGTTGTTTGGCATTACAAGAATGCAAAATGGAATAACCTGAGTTTTCTTTTCCTTGGTCGCATTACTGTTTCAAAACTTCTGATGTCAACGTTTGCTCAGATCGTGTCAGCGAAATTATTCTTGTAGGAATGAAATCCTTTATTCCACACCACTTTAAACTTGTCCTTTATCTAAACCTTGGTTTTCCAATAAATGTGCTAAGGCTGTTCAAGAGAAGAACGTTGCATGTCATAATTCACTTGTTTCATTTTCTGCCTACACCAAAGCTCACAATTATAAAGCAGTTATTAATCAGTCCAGACTAGATTTTGAACAGGCAAAGAGTAGAAAACTAGCTTCTTGCCCTAATGGTAGCCAAGGATTCTGATCTCTTGCCAAAGCTATTGGCCACAACTTTTACCCATCTCTGCTCCCACCTCTGTCAAAATCAGATGGTTCTATTGCCAAGGATAAAACTGACCTGCTAGCTTCCTATTTTTCTTCCAACTCGTGCATTAATGATTTTGGTAAAGCAACTCCCATCATTCCCAACATGCTCCATTCAATTCCTCCTGTGGTCTTCCATCAAAAGGATGTCAGAAGGATTTTGATGAATCTTGATGCTAAGTATGCTCCAGGTCCTGATTTTATTTCTTCACTTGTTCTCAAAACCTGTGCTCCTGAACTTACACCTCTTCTTTGCTGCCTTTTTTCACTTCCTTATTCCAAAGGTGTTTTTCCTTCTGCTTGGAAATTTGCTCATATCCAGCCAGTTTCTAAAAAGGGTGACAAATTCATCCCATCCAATTATCGTCTCATTGCAATTACTTCTATTCTTTCTAAAGTAAAGAAAAATCAATTAATCACCAACCTTAAACTACCTAGAAACCTTCTGTCTGATCAACAATTGGCAGTATCGATTCAGTCAGTGTCGATCCACTGGTGATATTCTGGCTTTATATTTATCCATATATATATATATATATATATATATATATATGGACAAATTCAGTGGAAAAGTTCGGTGAAACACAAGCAGTTGCTTTTGACATCTCTAAGGCTTTCAGTCGTGTTTGGCATAGAGGTCTTCTAAACAAGCTTCCATCTTATGATTTGCCAACTGTTTTGTAATTAGTTATCCAGTTTTTTCTCTGACTGCTCACTGAGGGTGATCGTAGGTGGCTCTCTGTCTTCTAACTTCTCCACTAATGCTGGTGTCACCCAAGGTTCGGTTCTTGCTCCTGCTCTTTTCCTCTTGTATATTAATGACCTTCGATTGACCGGAAATCCTATCCATAGTTTTCTTGAGGATAGCACATTGCATTCCACTTTCCAGTTTGAGAAAGTTCGCCCTACTCAATCAGCTTCAACTTCTCGAATATCCACTACCAATTCCTGCCACTACCAATCTTCAGGTAAATCTCCATTGGGGCAAAGATAACTTAGTTGATTTCAATCCTTCTAAAATTCATTCCTGTCTTATCTCGCAAAAAGGATTATTCTGCTCCTATTCTTATCTTTGGTTTCACTCCAATTTCTAGGCAAAATGATATCTCTTTTGGGGATTACCCTGAGTTTTAATCTCTCTTGGCACAAGCATATTACAAATATTGCTTCCTCTGCATCTAAAAAATTCTCTTTTGCTCTCAGCGTTTCTTTTCTTCCAAACAGCTGTTCACTCTGTACAAATCGCAAATCCGCACTACCATGGAATATTGTTCCCGCATCTGGGGCAATAGGTTAATTAATGACTCATTTCTAACAGTCTCTACTCTTTCTCATAGACTTACTGTTTCTGTTGCATGCCTTTTCTACAGATACTTCCATGGGCACTGTTCTTCTGAATTGGCTTCTATAATTCCCGCTTTCTTTTTCAAAACAGTCCAATCCTGTGCCATCCATTTACTGTCCAACTTAACTCACAGAACTCATTTATTCATTCAACTGCTGTTTTCTGGAACAACCTTCCTTCATACCTATTTCCTGAAATTTACAGTCTACAGGAGTTAGTCTAATGTTAAATGTCTTCTCAACCTCCAATCCATGCACAGTAATAAGTACTATAGGTCCAAATAACTCTCGTTTGGAGTTTTCGTTTGAAAAAAAAAAGTATATTTTCACTTTAGTAAGCTTTTGATACCATCTGAGATGGCTTTTTTAAATATATATATATATAAATTACCACAATGGTGCCACTAGTAGGAAGATACTGTGGTGGACAAAAGGTTGGTTAAACTGTAGAGGATGCAAGTTCAAAGCTAGTGCTCTGAACTGGAATCATGATTTGAGTCCCACAGGATTCACTAGTGCATTAGTTCTCAACCTGTGTTACATATACCACTGCTGGTACTCCTAACTGACCAGGTGGTATGTGAACCCATAAAACAAAAATTGAAAAATAATTTTTTTTTTTAATGAAAACCCCAAACAAGAGAGGTATTAGAACCTATATACCTAGTACCATGCTTGGATTGGGTTGGAGATTGAGAAGATGAAAGAAGATATTTGTTGAATTAGACTGGAAATGCGTAAGAAGGAAGGTTGTTCTGGAAAACGGCAGTTGAATGAATAAATGAGGAAGATGAAAAGTTGGTTCTGTGATTTCTAAGTTGGACAGTAAATGGATGTTGGCTAGTGGCGGCACATGTTCGGACTGTTTTGAAAGAGAGAGATAGAATTATAGAAGCCAATTCAGAACAGTGCCCATGGAAGTATCTGTAGAAAAGGCATGCAGCAGAAACAGTATGTCTATGCGAGTGCAGAGACTCTGTTAGAGACTAGTCATTAATTAACCTAACTGCCCTCTTCTGAATGGAATCTAGAAGCTTGAGAGAGGCTATTGGGGCACCGCCCCAAATGTGGGAACAATATTCCATGCTAGGGTGGATATGCGATTTGTACAGAATGAACAGCTGTTTGAAAGAAAAGTAATGCTGAGAGTGAAAGAGAAAACCAAGTTTTTTTAGACACAGAGGAAGCAATATTTGTAATGTGCTTATACCAAGAAAGATTAGAAGACAGGGTTGATCCTCTAAAGAGATATATCATTTTGCTTGGAAATCGGAGTGCCACCAAAGATAAGCATGGGAGCAGAAGAATCATTTTTGCGAGATATAAGAGAAGACTAAGTTTTAGAAGGATTGAAATCAACTAAGTTGTCTTTGCCCCACTGGAGAATTACCTAGAGATCGTCATTCAAGGAATTGGTAGCGGATATTCTACAAGTTGAAGCTGATTGAGCAGGGCAAGGTTTCTCAAAATGGAAAGTGGAATGCAATGTGCTATCATCGGCAAAACTATGGATAGGATTTCCAGTCGATGGAAGAAGATCATTAATATACAAGGGGCAAAGAACTGAACCTTAGAGGACACCAGTATTAGTGGAAAATTTAGAAGATAGAGAGCCATCTACCATCACCCTCATTGAGCGATCAGAGAGAAAACTGGATAACCAATTACAAAAAACAGTTGGCAAACCATAAGATGGGAGCTTGTTTAGGAGACCTTTATGTCAAACATGATCAAAAGCCTTTGAGATGTCAAGAATAACTGCTTATGATTCCCCCAACTTTTCTGTTGAATTTGTCCATAAATGGGTAACATAAGCCAGAATATCACCAGTGGATTGACACTGATGGAATCCATACTGGCGATCGTTGATCAGGCGGAAGGTTTCTGGGTAGTTTAAGAGTTGGCGGTTAATTGATTTCTCCATTACTTTAGAAAGAGTAGAAGTTATTGCAGTGGGACGATAACTGTATGGGAGGGATTTGTCACCCTCCCATACAGTCCCAGGCACCTCTGTAGCTAGGTGGGCAGGAGCAGCAGTTCATAGCACACGCTTCTTGATTAGACCGGGGTTCGAGCCCGTGATCACCAAATATGGAGGATGTGGAAAGGTCAGAGAATAACCACCGCATATCACCGGAGCAATATGGCCTTAGTTGCTAATGCTCCTAAAAACCAAATAAGAACAACCATACAGTTCCAGGAACTGGCTGGATATGAGCAAATTTCCAAGCAGAAGGAAAAACACCTTTAGAATAAGAAAGTGGAAAAAGGCAGCAAAGTACAGGAGCACAGGTTTTGAGAACAAGTGGAGAAATATCATCAGGCCCCTGGGGCTTTCTTAGCATCAAGATTTGTCAAAATCCTTCTGATATCCTTTTGACGGAAGACCACAGGAGGCATTGAATGGAGCGTGTTGGGAATGGTGGGAGGTGTCTTACCAAGATCATTAAGACAGGAGTTGGAAGAAAAATGGGATGCTAGCAGGTCAGCTTTATCCTTGGCTGAAGTGACAACAGAACCAACTGGTTTTGACAGAGGTGAGCAAAAGTTGCGTCCAATAGCTTTTACAAGAAACCAGAATGCTCAGCTACCATCAGGGCAAGTAGCAAGTTTACTGCTTTTAGCCTGTTCAAAATCTAGTTTGGACTGATTAATAACGGCGAGCTTTGGTGTAGGCAGAAAATGAAGCTGAAGATTTGGAAACAAGCCAATTACGATATGCAACATTCTTCTCTTGAACAGCCTTAGCACATTTATTAAAAAAACCAAGGTTTAGACAAAGGACAAGATTTTAAAGGATTCCATTCCTACAAGAATAATTTCACTGACACGATCTGAGCAAACGTTGACATCAGAGGTTTTGAAACAGTAATTCAACCAAAGAAAAGAGATCCTGCGGGTCATCCCAATTTGCATTCTTGGATTTGCCAAACAATGCGAGGTTGGAAATAGCCATGAGATAATGGCTCCATTGGAGAAGAGACAATCACCAAATTGTGATCTGTTGTGCCTAAAGGACCACTCACTTCAACAGTGTCATTAGAATGGTTGTTTGTGAGAAAAAGATCAGGCATGTTGGCTGCATGGTTAGGATTGTCTGGTATTCTTGTAGTTTACAAAATACGTAAAAAAATTACAAATACTTAAAAACATTGGTGCGAGTATGAACTTAATTTGGTAAATTACTATGTCTGATATACAAGTCAAATTGACAATTTTGTTTTGATAAGAAAATGCATGCTTCGATGTTTGTCAGTACTGAATGTTTGGGCAATATTTCAAGAAGTCATATCAAAGTCAACCATTTACATGGAACCTGGAAATGAACAGCTTGAATCATATTCATCTTAAATTACAATATTTCAACTGAGAAATTTTCTCTGTTTAACATATTACAGGCTAATATGTTTATATTAACATGGTTGTTTGCTTGGAATTTGCTATTCATGAGCTGTTCGAGACCATTAAATACTGCTCAGAGTAGTTAGAAATGGCCACAGCTCTTCATTGACTAATTAGCATTAGTTGAGGCATATGATGCAAGAAAGCAAGCTTATGGAAGTGGAAAAAGGCAGCAAAGTACAGGAGCCAAAAAAAAAAAAAAATCCCTCCCATTTCCCTCTGTTTGTTCCATATACCTGTCCAGCTCAGCCTTAAATTTGTTTAAGCCATCAACTTCCACAACAAAGGATGGAAGTCTGTTCTACCAACTAACTACCCGCTGGCTAAAGGCAAACTTCCACACATCTATCCTAATGTTATCAGTAGGATCCACAGTTTCTTGATTCCTTACTATTTCTATTATTCATTGGTAATATATATATATATACAGGGTGTCTCAAAAATACACGACATAACTTCAGGAATGAGTTCCTCATATGTAGACAATAAAAATATTTTATATCAACATAGTTCCGGAAATGCTTAGTTCCCGAGTTATTAACCGGAATGTCTCATCTCCCGCAGGTGATTTCCTTCATCACAAGGTTCTGACAGAATCTGGTGGTTTTCCATTCCGACCATGTACTCAAATCAGGAGCAAGCGGATATGCACTTTATGTACTGTTTGGTGGACGGCAGTGCTCTGGAGGCTCATCATTTGTACCATGGAAGGTTCCCAGAACGAAGATATCCAGACAGGAAAATGTTTGAAGGTATCCGTCGGCGCCTTTGTGAACGTGGGACCTTTTGCACCTCGTACTGCCAACAGAGGACGACCAAGATCTACGACTCCTGAAGTAGAGGGGTGGATCAACTGCCTGGCCTCCACGCTCATCTGATTAAATCCACTATAAGTCATTGGTGTATTCGACTCCGGTAGCTGATGTGGAAACTCTCTGCATTCAAATTGTGGCAGGTTGTGTGACAATACGAAACATGCCAGGAATTTTGGCATCGTCTTCGCGAGTCCATGAGACGTTGATGTGAGGCCTGTATTCAGGCAGAAGGTGGACATTTTGAACAATTACTATAAGGTGATGTGAACATTAAGTGTCATAGACAGACCTTCAAAACTCAGAAACCAAGCATTTCCGGAACTATGTTGATATAAAATATTTTTATTGTCTACATATGAGAAACTCATTCCTGAAGTTATGCAGTGTATTTTTGAGACACCCTGTGTATATATATCAAGTGTTACTATCTAAGTTTGTGGTTGATACAAACATGTGTAAGTTCTATATAATGATTCCCTCCACTCCAAGGGAATGAGAAAAACAGTTGTTATATCAGAAGGATGTTATATCAGTCATTCATAAAATCAACAACAAAACAAGTAAAGCTTGAACTTTTAATGTAATTCTGTTAATACAATATAGTATAATGTTATTTATAATATGTACTACAGTATTAAACAAGAAAATTATGATTGTAAATTTTGCATTGATTGTAGAGTGCAGTAAGGTTACATTTAAATTATAAATTTCACTGGCTACTTACTTATCAGGACCTAACAAGAGAATTGTTTCATACTTTAAAATAATCTGTCAAAACACTGTTTCAATGGTAGAGCATGTTTTAAAAGAATTATGAAGGCTCAACAGCAGTTATTTCACTTTCGCAGTTAGTGT
Source organism: Mastigoproctus giganteus (assembly GCF_048544385.1). Classification (NCBI taxonomy): domain Eukaryota; kingdom Metazoa; phylum Arthropoda; class Arachnida; order Uropygi; family Thelyphonidae; genus Mastigoproctus; species Mastigoproctus giganteus. The sequence continues at coordinate 247,021,449 of NC_143577.1, forward strand.
CTTTCACCAAAACTACTTCTTCAACCACAGTAGGTTCCTCTTCATCACTACTAATTTAAGCTCCTCGATGTGGGCATCTGTACGTGGTGAGGGGACCTCCCAGTGATGCTGCTAGTTTTCCAGATTAGCATCACTGGGATCTAATGCCCATACCTTGGTTCCAGGGTTACAACATTGGAATCCGGCGTGTGCAGCCATGCGCCGCTACCCGTGGAACTCGGAAAGGGGGATCCTGATGGTTGAGGGGCCCAGCCTTAATACACCACTTTGGCCCCTGCTTTGACAAGACGGGTGGTCCCGGACCGGCCCAACTGGGATCAATCGGCGTGTGGTTCTTACTGCTTGGGTCAACTGCATTCCAATAAGTCCTCCTCCCTTTGGTCCTGGGACGGGATCAAGGCTTATTGGAAACGTGGGTATGGTGCTCCTGAGCGAACTTGGCATCCCATTAGTGTAGACAGTACCTGCTAGTTCATGAGTGGACGTCCCCTTGTAGGGCTCCGTGGTGGGTGAGGTACTTAGGGTATCGGAAATTTTTATTTTACTCCTATGAGTATTATAAATTTAAATTCTTCTGGGGCCCTAACAAGGCCCCTACCTAATCGAGATGATAACTCAGAAAACACCTCTGTAAAAAGAGCCAGAACTGAGGATACACCACTATCAGTGACACTGCTCTTCCTCATTCTCCATTCCACCGTGGAACAGTCAATTGGGTAGATGTCACCCTTCTTTATCCAGAAAGGATTAGAAGGGTTGGCAGAGTCACCTAAATCTGTAAAAAGACTGCATTCTGGCGACCTTTTGGTAAAAACTTCTACCACAAAACAAGCGGCAAAAATCAAACTCTACATCCATAGGTGGAATGCCTATCACCGTAACCCCCCACAAAACTCTGAATTCTTCACAAGGTGTTGTATCAGAGTGGGACCTTCTTCATGTCTCCGAAGAAGAAATCTGCTCTGAATTGAAAGACCAAGGAGTGACAGCTATCAAGAGAATATCGATACAAAAGGATGGGAATCTCATCCCTGCCCGAGTTCTTATTCTCACATTCAACACCCCATGGCCTCCAAGTTCCATCAAGGTAGGCTATCTAAACTGCCCAGTGAGGATTTATATCCCAAACCCACTGAGGTGTTTTAGATGCCTAAAATACAGCCACTCACAAACATTTTGTCGTGGTAACCTTGCCTGTGCTCGATGTGGTGTTAAAGACCATGAGAGCAAGGAATGTTCAGCTTCAAAACCGATCTGTGTCAATTGCCAAGGAGAGCACCCCACCTACCCTAGAGCATGCCAGTGGTGGAAGGATGAAAAAGAAATCCAAAAACTGAAAATAGAGCTGAATATCTCCTACCCAGAAGCCAGAAAACGTATCCAAGCAATAAATAGCGGGAAACCTCAGATTGCACGCTATTTGAGTTCACAAAAGCCCACCAAAAAAACACAATCGGCTGCCACTCCTATATCTGTACCTCCTAGTGCTACACCACTACCAAATCCAGGTGGTAAAGAAAAGCTAAAAAGTTCGGAAGAGTCACCCGTAATACCAGAAACAATGGATGTAGAGAATAAGGAGGTACCGGACGAATCAGCCTTGGAACTCTTTGCGGAGGAATAAATGGACACTGGGCATCGTCCACACTGACAAATCCAAGACTGACAAAAGTAAGCCCTCAGCACCTCGGAAGCCGCCTGATGGACACACCAAGCCAAAATAATGGCTAAATTCCTACAATGGAATTGTCGTGGATTCCGGCGAAATACTGATGACATCAAGGCCCTCCTGCAAAAGCATGAGTCAGGTTGCTTTTGCTTGCAGGAGACTTATCCAAAGGCAAATGATGACCCCACCATGCATAACATCACAATTTTTCGTAAGGATAGAATTGCAGATGGTCCTGCTCGTGGAGGAGTGGCTCTCCTTTTAGGCAACCAGACCCCAGTTCAGGCCTTGCTGCTTACAACCAGCATAGAGGCTTTTGCAATTCGCCTTACAGTGGGATTTTTATTAACCGTCTGCTCTATTTATTTGCCACCTGGGACTGACATCTCCCAGGAAGACCTTGATGATCTTGTAACACAGTTGCCTCCCCCTTTCTTACTTCTCGGGGATTTTAATGGACATAACACCCTGTGGGGTAGGGCTAGCATCAATAGAAGGGGACGAGTCATAGAGCGTATGCTAAACGACAATGACCTTTCCCTTCTAAATATTGGAACAAACACCTTCTTCCACATGCCTACCCGTACGTTTTCTGCCATTGATCTCTCTCTATCTGCTCCCCTTCTCTACTACCTTCACTCACTTGGGAAGTGGAGGAGAACCCATACGGAAGTGATCACTTCCCTGTGATAACCTCATTACACAGTGGGAGACAGTGTCTTCCTTTCAGGTTACCGCGGTGGAAGACTGATCAGGCTGACTGGACTGCCTTCCAATATCAGGCAAATTTTGACCTCAGTACCGTCAGTCAGGAGCCTATCAATGATGCAGTAACGTACATCACAGAAAATATCGTCCAAGCAGCTGCGAATGGCATCCCAAAAACATCTGCCCGGTTTCCACCATTTCCTAAACCATGGTGGAATTCGCAATGCACAGCAGCAAAAAAGGCTCAAAACAAAGCGTGGGGGATATTTCGCTGATATCCTACCACTGTTAATCTAGTAGCCTTCAAACGTGCACGAGCCGAAGCACACTACATTTGCTGTCAGAGTCAAAAGAAATCATGGATCCATTTTACATCATCTATTAACCAGTCTACCAACACTAAGGTAGTCTGGGATAAAATCCGAAAAATGAAGGGAAAATATACATTCCACCCCTCATTGATCCTAGACTATAATGGCTAAACTATTGCAGAGCCCACTGCAATAGCCAATGCTCTTGGGGACACATTTTCAAACATCTCAGGGATATCATCCTATTCCCCAGAGTTCCTGGTCCTGAAACATAAAAGAGAAAAAGGGGCACTAAATTTCACACCGAAATTTTTCCCTACAACGTGCCTTTCACTCTGCAGGAAATAAAGAGCTCTCTATCATTCCAAGGCAAGTACTGTTGACCAGATGGCATCCATTATGAAACGCTTAAACATCTTTCACCAACATATATGGATCACGTGCTTGTTCTGTATAACAGAATCTATATAAAAGAACAATTTCCGGATTCCTGCCGCATGGCATTGGTGTCTTTGCAATGCCAGGAAAGGATCCTAAACTCCCTACTAATTACCATCCTATATCTCTGACTAGCTGTCTGTGCAAAATCCTGGAGAGAATGGTTAATTTTCGGTTAATGTGGTATTTATAATCGAATGATCTCTCCAGCATCCAGTGCGGCTTCCGAAAAAACAGATCAACTCTTGATCACTTAATTAGACTGGAAACATTCATCCGGGATGTTTTCCTAAAATGCGAACATTTGGTGTCGGTGTTCTTTGACATGGAGAAGGCGTATGACACAACTTGGAGAGTTGGCATCTTAAAAGATTTGCATAGCCTTGGTCTTAGAGGGCATCTCCCCATTTTTATTAAAAACTTTTTAGCCAATCGATCTTTCCAAGTTCGTGTGGGATTCTCGCTCTCTCGTCTCTTCCGCCAAGAGGAGGGAGTACCACAAGGATCAGTATTAAGTGTCACACTTTTCGCCATCAAAGTAAATTCTATCACAGAACAACTTCCTCCAACTGTAAATAGCGCCCTCTATGTCAATGACTTTAGCATATTTTGTCAGTCATGCAACATGAGGGTTATTGAAAGACAACTGCAACAAGCCATCAATCGCCTTAATTCCTGGGCACTTGCTAATGGCTTCAGGTTCTCGCCAGAGAAGACCGTTTGCGTACACTTTTGTCGTTAGTGTAATCTTCATCCTGAACCTGAATTAAGGCCCAGACAAAGTGCTATTCCAGTAGTGTCAGACACAAAATTCTTGGGACTTGTGTTTGATAAAAAGTTGACCTTTCTAGAACATATTAGTTAACTTCGTACAAAGTGCACGAGGGGACTAAATATTCTTCGCTCTCTCTCCTCTACACATTGGGGAGCAGACAGGTGCACCTTACTACGAATTTATCGTGCACTTGTACAATCCAAATTAGATTACGGGTCCCAGGTATACTCCTCAGCCAGAGACAGTGTCCTTCGATGGCTGGACCCTGTCCACCATCAGGCTATCCGTATCGCTACTGGAGCATTTCGAATATCTCCTGTCCAGAGCTTATACGTTGAAGCAAATGAACCACCTTATCCCTTCGACATAAGCAGTTGTCTTTAAACTATGCTTTACAGTTGAAATCCCAGCCAGACCATCCTTTTTTGAGCCACGTTGGGAAAACTTGTACAATATCCGTCAGATCGCCAACCGACCTTTTGGTATTCGTGTCCAAGAGCTACTCAGAGAGTTTAACATCATGGTAGACAAGGTTGCACAAACACCAAAAGAAAATCTTCCACCCTGGCATGCTCATATCCCATCGTGCGACTTTTCCCTTAAGAAATGGGTAAAGTCTGAGACTCCATCTGTCTACCAGCAGCTCTATTCTGCACACCGAGCTGAGCACTCAGACTTCCTGCCAGTTTACACAGATGGCTCAAAGTCTGAATCATGCGTAGGATCTGCTGTTGTCTTTCCGGACACTATAATATCTCAGCAGATTCCTCCTGAATCCAGCATATACACTGCAGAGCTGCATGCTATAGAGTTAGCCTTGGATCACATTCAAACTTGTCAGTGCCAAAGGTCAATAATATATTCTGATTCTTTGAGTGTATTACAGGCTTTATTATCTTTGAGACAACTCTCATCCAGTTCTCTGTTGGGTTCAGCAGAAGATACATTCTCTTCATGAATACAAGTTTGATATCCACTTCTGCTGGATTCCTAGCCACACTGGGACAAGGGGAAATGATTTGGCTGACACTGCAGCCAAATCAGCAACTCCCGCTAATAATCGTTGCCTGTCAGTCCCCTATACAGACTACAGGCAAATAATACGCAACAATATATATTCCCAATGGCAAGAACTATGGCAGAGAGAGAGAGAGAGAGAGAGAGAGAGAGAGAGAGAGAGAGAGAGAGAGAGAGAGAGAGAGAGAGAGAGAGAGAGAGAGAGAGAACAAATAAATTATACCAGATAAAGCCTGTAATAAAAACATGGCAGTCCAGTCTGTGCAGAAATTGGAGTGAGGAAGTTGTTCTTGCTCAACTCCGCATAGGACACAGTCATCTGACACATTCGTTTCTGCTGAGGGCAGATGACCCTCCTATGTGCGAGTCTTGTGACACCATTTTATCAATAAAGCATATTTTAATAGACTGCGTTAATTTTACCCATGTTCGCAATATACATTTTACCGCTTTTACTCATCCAACTGGGCCTTATACATTCAGTCAGATTTTATCAGACAACTACCATGTGTCAGCAGTTTTTAAGTTTTTACAAGCTATTAATATATACACACATATATAAATTGGATAATTTATTTTTAAACTTATACTGCCTTATATATATATATATATATATATATATATAAATAATTTGACGAGGTAACCATTTTTTAGATTACGGGTATTTATCATTGTTGATATTTTAATCTTTTCTTGACACAGTATAACTGTAGTCGTTTTTGTGCTAATAACATCAAAACTAATTTAAGAAGATTCCATTACGTGTGCAATGAGTTCCTCTTCATTCGTCCATATCCTGAAGCATTCAATGTAGTAGTAGTAGTGGCATGTGATGCAAGAAAGCAACTGTATGAGCTTATGCAGCATCAGCCAAAAAAAAAATAATAATAATAAAAAAATAATAAAATTAAAAATAAATAAATAAAATAAATAAATAAATAAATAAAAAAAATAACACCATTCCCTCCAAATGCCTGTCCAGTTCCTCCTTAAATTTATTTAACCTGTCAACTTCCACAACGACAGATGGCAGTTTGTTCCAGCAATTAACCACCCGCTGGCTAAAGGCAAATTTCCGCATATCTATTCTACATCTGTCTTTTCTTAATTTGAATTTATGCCCCTTTAGGTTCGTAATCTGAACAAGTGGAAGGATCCCATCAGAATTCAGCGTGCCCAACCCATTCAAGGCCTTATATACCTCAATCAGATCACCACGCAGGTGCCTAGTCTCCGGCCACTGCAATTTGCAGAACTTAAGCCTCTCTTGCATTTACTTGTGCAAGGCCTCCAGACCTGTATACAGGTCTGGAGGCCTCATTTCAAGAAGGATGTAGAGCTGCTGGAACGAGTACAGAGAAGGGCAACAAGATTAGTGACTGGAACAAAGGGGTGCTCTTACGAAGAAAGGCTTAAGTTTTGCAAATGACAGTGTCTGGAGACTAGGCACCAGCGAGATGATCTGATAGAGGTGTATAAAGCCTTGAATGGTTTGAGCATGCTCAATGCTGATGGGATTCTTCCTCTCACTCAGAATAATCACCTGAGAGGGCATAAATTCAAATTGAGGAAAGACAGATGTAGGATAGACGTGCGGAAATTTGAAGTACTGCAAAAACCTTGGGAGGTGCAATATGGCCACAGAAGCCGATGCGCCAACAACTACCAAATCAAATCAAAATCAAGCTTAAATAAGTTTAAGGCTCAGCTGGACAGGTATTTTGAACAAACAGAGGGGTGAAGTGGAAGTGGTTTTATTTATTTTTTTTTTTTTTTAGCTGATGCTTCATAAGCTTGCTTTCTTGCATCAAATGCCTCTACTGATGCTAAAATGCTAAATCTACATCCTTCCTAAAATTGAGGCCTCCAGACCTGTATACAGTACTCAAGGCATGGCCTGACCATTGCCTTATACAGAGGGACAATCACCTCCTTCTCCCTGCTAGCAAAATTCCTATATATCATTGACAAAACCCCATGACCTGCCCTGGCAGCCTGTCTGCATTGCTCAGAAAACTTCATATCTGACTGCACAATTACTCCCAGGTCTTTTTAATTTTCTACCACCTTAAGTGTAGTACCACACAGTTGGTACGTTTCTCTGGGGTTACTTCTACCCATATGCAGTACTTTGCATTTGTCAAGTTAAACTTCAGTTGCCACTTCTCAGCCCATCTGTCCAAATTATCTAGATCCTGTTGCAGTAGCACACTGCCATTACTGTCATTAACAACCCTGCCAACCTTTGTATCATCAGCAAACTCCGACATTAAGCCTGATATACCTTCATCAATATCATTGATAAATATACAAAACAACAGTGGACCTAACACCGAACCCTGTGGGAGTCCACTAATAACATTAGTCCACGAAGAGTAGCACCCGTTGATTACCACCCTCTGTCCTCTCCCACTTAACCATCCTTTTATCCATTGTAGCAACTTACCCTTAATACCATTCTGCTCCAATTTGTACAATAGTCTTCCATGCACTACAGTGTCAAAAGCTTTCCTGAAATCCAAATATATGATATCAAAATTATTTTTTGCATCCAGTTCCTTTGTAACCACATCATAATATCTTATCAAATTTGTCAGACAAGACTTTCCCTTAACAAACCCATGCTGTGTCTGAATTATTGCTGCAGTCTTGTCTAGATGATCCTGCAATGTATCTTTAACCAGTAACTCCATTATTTCACCCGGAACAGAAGTTAAACTAACTGATCTGTAATTACTCGTGTCACCCTTCGATCCCTCTTTGTGAATTGGGGATACATTTGCACATCTCCAGTCCGTGGGGACCTCCCCTGAATCCAAGGATGCTCTCATAATTATGGCTAAGGGTTTGCTTAGTTGCTTTGCTGCCTCCTTTAATATAACTGGATAGATCCCATCCACCCCAGGTGCTTTTCTTATGTTTAACTTTAACAATTTCTCCTCCCCTTTGCTTTCAGTTATTACAAAATCATTAAGTATCCTGCTACAATTTTATAACCTTCTGCCATTTTCAAACCTTAATAATTCCTCATGTGTGAATGTAGATGCAAAATACTCATTCAGTTTGTTTGCTATCTGAGCAGGATCATCAACAGTCGAACCATCGATGTCAAGTGAACCAGTCAGATTCATCCCCTTCCTTTTAGAGTTTATATAAGTAGAGAAATCCTTACTGTTTTTCTTAGCATCTTTTGCCAAGGATTTCTCGTAATCTGCCTTCGCCTGCCTAACCTCCTTTGTGACCTGATTACAGACTAGCTTATATCTGCCATAGGCTTCTGAGTCGCTTGATAATTTATATCCATCCCATGCATTTTTCTTCTCTGTTACAAGTCTCATTAGTTCATTAGATAACCATTTAGGCCTAAACCTTGAACAATATTTCTTAATAGGTATGAAACTTTTAGTAGCATCCACGATTAATTCCTTGAATGCTTTCTACTTAGAATTTACTGTTGGTAACATCGTCAGCTGATCCCACTGTACAGAATTTAAAAACTGTCGGAGACCACTGTACTCCCCCTTACGGAAGCAAAAACCCTTTCCTTTACCCCTGATGGTAATTAAATCTTTAAATAAATCCCACGTCAGTACACTGTGATCACTGCCACCTAGTGGTTCTTTTATCTGCAAATTCCTAATACATGAATGATCACTGCTGATAACCAGATCAAGAGAATTACTTTCTCTGGTTGCCTCTCGAACATGCTGCTGCAGAAAACAATCATCCAATAAATCCACAAAAGTCTGACTAGTGTGTGAGTGACCAACCCACAAGTTCCAGTCAATATCTGGGAAGTTAAAATCCCCCATTATAAGACATTCCGATTTACTAGCCCACTCTATTTCTCTGTATAATTGTTCATTGTACTCATTCGAGTCATTAGGCCTATAACACACTCCTACTCTTATTTTTGCTTTCGCAGTACGTATGTCACACTAAACTGACTGAACAGTGCACTGTTCATCTCTATCAACTGGATGCACTTCTTTTGATTTTATGTTTTTCTTAATTAACAGCATAACACCTCCTCCCTTTCTATCCTTTCTGTACACATTGTACTCCTCAAGTTAGAGTTCAGCATTCCTTATATCTGTGTGACACCGCGTCTCTACTATCCCAACAATGTCTGCCTTTGATGTCTTGACCAACACTTCAAATTCATCAAATTTATTTACTATACTTCTAGCATTGGAAGTTGATTTCCACATCAACTTCTGTGTAATCTTTGAAGCTTAAGTTTTCCTGTGTGTTTAGGTGATGATGCACGTGTCCAAATATTTCTTCCCTATCGTCAGACTGTTTTTCACAATTTATAAAGGAAGAAGCATGCAAAACTTCACGCATTGCATCATTTGAGGCGGTAGATTCAACACATTTGAAGCACTTGGCGATCACTTTTTCATCAAATTCGTCCCATGCTGAAACATAAATACATAAACACTAGATTACACCTTGATCAAGTGGCTGAAGAACTGGCATCATTTTTGGTGGTAGGTACTTGACTGTGATTGCACATCAGTCATTTACTTGACACTGAGGGGTGCAGTTATCCACAAACAGCAAAAAAGTTTTTCTATTCTTCTTACTCATCCTGCAATCGAAGTCTGGTCCATTCTTTGTATATTTATGGTCATCTCTTCCTTTTGGTTTGTGCAATACGTAGTTAGTAATGGCTTCAAACCTTTAAAGCATCAAGGAAAAAGAATGAAAGAAATGAAAAAAACATAATGACCATGAACATACATGGCTGCATAAAACAATATACAATTGGACCTCTATATAACGAAATCGATTATTTGCTTGAAAAAATTCTTTAAACAGAAATTTCCTTATAAAGAAATATTACCTTTTTCAACAATGAAAAATGTAATTCAACATTCAGAAATATAGTAAAAGGTGGGAAATAAATCGGACATAAGTGGGAATGAATAAATTTTCTAACATTTCAAAACAATTATTTTATTAATACATTAAGAAATGACTACTTACATGATGCTCACAATATATTAGTATACACTTTTAAGAATTATTTCATAAAATATTTGGTTACTTTTTTGTTATAAGCTGGACTACTGTATGTCGTTCATAAAAATGTTCACACTTGTTTAAACACTCAAATATAATTCCTAGCACATTTTCTTCACTGAAGGCGTCGACACAAAGTTTCAAATGCTGCCAACATTTCATGTTTGGAAGGCTTAAATTGCTTTTGTTGCCCTCATTTTCATCCACCTCATCAAGGTGGATGAAAATGAGGTTGCCACTAGTTTGAATACTCTCCAAAATGTTGGAATTACTCTGATATTCAGCTGCTATGATATCATTATTTTCCTAAAAATTCGTCAAGAACAATTTCTCCACTGATCAAACCTCTTGCTTGGAGTTTTTCCCAAGATTGCTCTATCTTGTAGTAATTTATCCCTCTTATTGCTGTTAATTGGAGTTTGTGCAAAACAATTCTTAATCGTTGTTTTTGTCACCCCTAGACTCCACACTTTCGCCAACTCTGATATGCACATCTGCAAATCTATAGATTGGTTGGTTGCTAATTGCAGTATAATTTTTTTTGGTATGCGCCTTTGGTAGTGTATTTTTGAATTCTTGATAATGCCTTGGTCCACTGGCTGCAGTTTAGATGAGCTATTCGGAGGGAAGAAAGCAAGGCAGTTTTTCTATTTTTTTTTTTAAATTTCACTTGTCATCCAAGGTTTTTTTTTTTTTTGTTTGTTGTAGTCCAACTCTAATGACTTTACTCATTTGAAACATCTTGATGGTTTACTTTTGCCTATTGCACCCTATCAAAAACTTTCGTTTTTCATTACTAGCCATATTTGCACCAACCAAAACTAATTCTCATTATTTTTACCACCTAAACATTTATCACTTTTAAAAGTCAGTGTCTTGTTTGGCAAACAGTTTAAAAAATAAACTGTTTCATCAACATTGTATGTCTTTGGGCTCGTGTCTTCTATAATTTTTTCAGAGCTGTTTCTTTCAAATGGAAATCTTCTTTGATTACAACTCCAGAAATAACTTTTTTGAGTAAGCTGTGGCATTTTTTAATTTGTCCAGCCAACTAAAACTGGCTTGGAATGTTTTATGCCCCAGAAAAGATGCATACTCCATAGCCTTTTCTTTTATTAATGGTCCTGATATCTGCATGTTTTGGTCTAGAATCAACTTCACCCACTTAAAAACGGCTTTCATCTTCATAAAGGCATAATTTTGCACGCTTCCAACTGGGTCCCATTTCCTCAAACAATTTCAGAACTGAAATACAGTTTTTCAGAATGGTTGACACACTACTGGCAGGGATACCAAATTTTAAAGCGGGGTTTTTTTTTTTTTATGCTCCGTTCTACACTATTAAGCATTTCCACTTTTTCCACTGCAGTCTAAGGATTTCCTCTTGCACAGCAGCTAAAACAAAACTGATTTAGGAACCACTTGTATACCTACCAAGTAAACAGAAACAGGTGAAATTTAGTGTGACAGTGTGGATGACTCATTTCTGTGAAACAACTGATGAATTTCCAGGATAAAAGAAAATCACTCCTAATTCTCTAATAAGGCACTTACCATAGAAAACAGGTTGATCAGAGCCAATGTCCTCGTTGGGAATATGCCTTAATCTTTGCCAATGGCTGTGGATACATATATAGCAGTGGACCAATATGACTTCTCGGTACAATAGAGGCTTTACCACTAAATTGTGGAATGTTTTAGCTCTTAATAATAAATTTTATATATATATATATATATAACTGTAATTTTATGTTACAATAAAAACCAACCACAAAAGAAATATGCCAGTAGCATGGCGAGGAAGAATTTAACATCAAAAATTAAGAATAGAGTACTGTTGGAAAAATATTAAATAATTTATAAAATAGAGTCCAAATTAAAGGACAATTTAGCGACGACCCCCCCCCCCCCCATTGCTAAGCACCAGTTTCTGAATTGTGTGAAATATCACTATATATAAATGTAACCAGCCAACAATACAGAAATAAATAAAAATAGAGAATAAAGTAAAAATAAAAAGAACATACCATAATATTGAATAGAAAGAATGACCATTATGTATTGTAGTGGTTCCCTGATCATTATGGCCTCATGGTCCACTGAGAGATGGGACATAATGGTTAGTCTTTTTTTATTCAATTCGATATTATGATATGTTCTACTTTTTATTTTTACTTTATTCTCTATTTTTACTTATTTCTGTATTGTTGCTGGTTACATTTACATATAGTTGGTAGTTCACACAATTCGGAAACTGGTGCTTAGCAATGGGGGGCACCACTAAATTTTCCTTTAATTTGGACTCTTTTCTAAATTGTTTAATAATGTTTCTCTAACAGTACTCTTGTTAATTTTTGATGTTAAATTTTTCCTCGCTCTTCTGGTTTTCCATGCTAATGGCATAACTTTCATTTCTTTTTATTGTAACATATTACATGCAACATGTTGTGGTTTTTGCACATTTGCTTATTTTTTATTTTCACCTAATTTTGCAATCGAATATTAAACAGCAGAAATAACTGCTGTTTATATATATATATATATATATAGAGTGCTTTTTCTTTTTTTTTTTTTTTTTGTAAAAAAATGCCAGTACTCATTCTTCGCTTTCAGGAAAAATCGAAAACTAAAAGGATATGAAAAGTACTCTAAATTCCCCCCCCCCCCCCGATATTGTTAATTTAGTAGTAATGTTTTTTGAATAAGAACAACAAATTAAGTATATTAACAGTTTATTAAGCATAAATTTATTATTCAAGTATATTAAAAAATAAGTAAACTGTGAGAAAAATAATTTCATAATAAAGTTTTTGTAGAATATTCCAAAATTTTTTTTTTTTTTTTTTAAGTTCTCATCCAACACTCTATGCTGACTTCTTTTCCTCTTTGTGTGTCTGTTGCTGAATGACGTTTCCGAAGCAACTTTTTTTTCTGAATTGAAGCGGGTCAGCGGTGGTCCTATAGTTTTAAGAAACAGTAGTGGAGAAACTGTTTTTGTCATCAATGAAGCGCTGGTTGGGCTGGCAGTCAGATTCATTTGTGAAAATCCTCACTCAGTGAAATTGGTATCATACTCAGAGCATTCATCAAATGCTTCAATTCTTCCAAAACCTTCTTACCAATTAGGTATCCATGAATTATATTTAACTGTAATCGACAATTTTCTAACTTCATTTTCACCAAATGCCAACAATTCATATTTAGAATTATTAATACCTTCGTTGTTCTTGTCTCATCATCGGTATTGTCACTAGTTCTTGAATTTGAATTTTTTTTTTTTTTTTTTTTTTTTTGAACTGTCCAAAATATCAGTGATATTCAGGTGCTGTGACCATGTAAACAGAGATAGGAAAAATTTACACGGTAAAAGAAAATCACTTTTCTAATTCTCAAACAGGACGCTTACAGTTGATTCATAGCAGTTTCCAACCTACGTCCCACGACGAAAGTGAACTAAAACAGCATTTTAAATTTTGTTAATTATCAAAAACATTTTCTAATTAAATGTTTTGTTCAGTAAATAGAATTGTGTATTGTACATAATAAAAGTTTTGAATATTTTCAATTTTACTTTTACGTGCAACAAGATATCAAAAATGTAACACACTAAAGAAATCTAACTTTGAATTTTTTTGAATATGGCCCCTGTACGGGGAAAAGGTTGGACACCACTGCAGTAGAAAGTGGGCCAGAGCCCATTGGGAATACACCTTGATCTGCTCACTCTTGACCAGCGCAACTTCTCCGTATGTGGGACAGGTAGTCAGATAGGTTTTACCAGGTACCACTAAGTTGTAGAATGCTAATCCCTTTAGCTCTCTTAATTCGCACAGCAGCACTAATTGCCTGAAGGCCAGTAAAGCAGACAGGGCATACCAAGTTAATTCTCTCCTAATCCGTTTGCTATATGAAAATTTTCTTCACTCAACGGAAACCATTTTAAATGTAACTTCCAAGGGGAATACAAAATAATTAAACAGAGTAATTTAGAATTATAGACTGAGTAATTTAGAATTATAAAAATAGTTATACAGTTTTATATAAAAAAAAATCTTAACAATAGACAGTAAAAAATGCAAATTTAGTTAAATCATTTTAAACTTATTTGAATAGTAAGTAAACATGTGAAAAAAATTTTTGGAATGTTATAAATTTCAGAGTGCATTGCATCCAAATGTCACACGTCACTGTTAATAAAGGTGCCGGTATGCCGTACTATTGCGTACCGTCCCAAAAAAAGCACTGTGTGTGTGTGTATTTTTTATTTATATATATAAACAAAATAACAAAGTGTCTAATGCTCCAAAACATGCAGTGCAGCGGTAAGGGAAGCAAAAGGATATAAATGTGTGGTTTATAAAATAGTCTGGGAAAATGGAAGTGAAAAGTACACAAGGTGCCTGAACAAAGAAGTTTAAGGGATAGTCTAATTGCCTAATTTCAACTAATTGCCTAAATTGCAATTTAAGCAATTAGTCAAATGGAAAACAAGTGAAAAAATTTTTGAAAAACCTAGTGCAAAAATGAATTGGGGCTGAGGAAGCAAAAAATAATAAATAACACTATATTCAGATATGGGAAAGCAATTTTAGGAAGAGGTTGAATCAGGGGATGGCAAATATGTAAAATAATTTTGCATATTTGCCATCCCCTGATTTGACCTCTTCCTAAAATTGCCCTCCCATATCTGAATATAGTGTTATTTATTATTTTTTGCTTTCTCAGCCCCAATTCATTTTTGTACTAGGTTTTTCAAATTCTTTCACCTGTTTAACCACTACTTCACTTCCACTTTTGACTATCCCTTAAACTTCTCTTTGTTCAGGCACCTTGTGTATTTTTCATTTCTGTTTTCCCAGACTTTATCTTTTATCTATTTTACAAACCCTTATCTATTTTACACATTTTTATGTATATATATATAAAGTGTAGTAGATTTATGATAAATTAAGAAAAATTATGGGCTGAATTACTAAGCCAGTATAAAGTGGGGGAACTGTAAAGGAAAATTAGTACATCAAAATAATAATATAATGCAAATAAAATGAAAATGTTATAGCTGCCATCAGATATGGGGGGAACATATTTAGAAAATGGTCAAATATAGGTAATGCAAATATGCATGATCTGATGTCAGCAGAAATAATTATTGATACATGATCAGGTATTTCATCAGGGGACTACACCTGCCCATGTATCAGGAACTGCATTTCTATACTTCTCCATAGTAGTAGTAGAAGAAAAGTGAATGGCCAAAACAAGTCATGATAAAAAAATTAGCACTTTCGAATACAGTATGGAAAAGGTAGTCTCAATGCAATGTAATTTATTGAGGTATGAATAATTTAGTTAAAATAAAAAAAATTTTAAATGAATATGTAGAATTTATTGTAGGATTTAATTTTGTGTAGATAGGAAATCAATTTAGAACAAGCAAATAGTATAAGGGTGAGGTATTAAATTGAGGAAGGGGAAAAGGAATATTTTAAATAAATAAAGAAGAAAAATAGCAATAGAAGTAAGTAGGATAGTAGGAACGTTCGTTTCACCCTCGTATTGCACTAATAGTTCAACGAATGGGAAGAAATTAGAAATAGAGCAGAAAGATGAAAAGCTTAGAAAAAGCAATTAAAAGACACTGAGCTTGTTGGGGTTGAGGCCCAGCTGTATAGTAAGGTTAGGCCTCACACTTTTACAACCATATTTTATCTCGGCAGAACAGAAGGAATGGAGAATAGAACCTTGCCATCCTAGAAATAGCTGTAAGATAACTAAAAATGATTTAAGAAGACTACTAGAAGATTAAATATTATGTGAATAAGTTCATATTGTGAATGAATGGAAAATATTTTTTTGTTTTAGAATGGTGCAAAGAAGAAGATGATGCCCTCAAATTAAGGAAAGAAAATTTGTCTTTAGTCAGAGTAATTAGCTACTGGAACAAATTACTACTCTAGCCTTATAGAATCAGAAGTATATCTCAGTAGGATTTGATAAATATTTGAAAATAGACAAAACAGCTTTATTCTTAAGATTTGATACTATATAAGCTTTGCATCCTTGCCATCATTCTGCCATTTCTAATGGTTGATAGTATTATTATATCTTGAGCTAACTTCAATGAATAATACAACTTAATCCATGATTTAAGATGGTGGAGATTATGTTAAAGTCACTTTTGATTACATTTGTCTATTACTGAGGAACTGACAAAGGGATTTTATTGTTATGTTAAGTTTTTTTTTTTTTTTTTTTGAGTAAATCGTGTTAATTAAAATTTGCTCTTTGTGAAAATAGCCGAAAAGAAAATGACTCATTTAAAGAACACGGGTTTACAATTGGTAATAATATTACTGAAAAGTCTGACTACTGTCTAACCAGAAAGGCACCTTTACATTTAAGCTAAGCTTATGGGAAACTTCCAGGAGTCTAGACCTAATGCCAACCTACACTTTCAGATGTAATCTGTTACAGGGAGCCAGCTATATAACTATTGAACAAACAAGAGTGGGATACAAAATATAAAACTAAGATGACCAAACCGGATATATTATAAGCTGAAACCCTTTCACTATGATAGGAAGAAACAATGAAACATAGTCCATGTCCAAGCTAGTCTGTAATCAAGTCACAAAGGAGGTTAGGCAGGCAAAGGCAAATTACGAGAAATATTTGGCAAATAATTCTAAGAAAAACAGCAAGGATTTCTTTACTTATATAAAACTCTAAAAGGAAGGGGATGAATTTGATTAGTCCACTTGATATCGATGGTTCGACTGTTGATGATCCTGCTCAGATTCAAACAAACTGAATGAGTATTTTGCATCTTCATACATGAGGAGTTATTAAAGATTGAAAATGTCAGAAGGTTATCAAATTGTTGCATGGTGCTTAATAAATCAGAGCAAGGTGGAGGAGAAATTGTTGAAGTTAACCTAAGAAAAGGCACCTGGGGTGGATGGGATCTATCTAGTTATATTAAAGGAGGCGGCAAAGGAAGTAAGCAAACCCTTAGCCATAAATATGAGAGAATCCTTGGACTCAGGGGGGGTCCCCATGGACTGGAGATGTGCAAATGTATCCCCAGTTCACAAAGTGGGATCGAAGGGTGACACGAGTAATTACAGACCAGTTAGTTTAACTTTTGTTCCGGGTAAAATAATGGAGTCACTGGTTAAAGATGCATTGCAGGATCATCTAGACAAGACTGCAGCAATAATTCAGACACAGCATGGGTTTGTTAAGGGAAAGTCTTGTCTGACAAATTTGATAAGATATTATGATGTGGTTACAAAGGAACTGGATGCAAAAATTAATTTTGATATCATATACTTGGATTTCGGGAAAGCTTTTGAGACTGTTGCGCATGGAAGACTACTGTTCAAATTGGAGCAGAATGGTATTAAGGGTAAGTTGCTACAATGGATAAAAGGATAGTTGAGTGGGAGAAGACAGGGTGGTAATCAATGGGCGCTGCTCTTCGTGGACTAATGTTATTAGTGAAGTCCCACAGGGTTCGGTGTTGGGTCAACTGTTGTTTTGTATATTTATTAATGATATTGATGAAGGTATGTCAGGCTTAGTGTCGAAGTTTGCAGATGATACAAAGGTTGGCAGGGTTGTTAATGACAGTAATGGCAATATGCTACTGCAACAGGAACTATAAAATTTGGGAAGATGGGCTGAGAAGTGGCAACTGAAGTTTAACATTGACAAATGCAAAGCATATGGGTAGAAGTAACCCCAGAGGAACGTACCGACTGTGTGGTACTTCACTTAAGGTTGGAGTAATTGTGCAGTCAGATATGAATTTTTCTGAACAATGCAGACAGGCTACCAGGGCAGGTCATGTGGTTTTGGGCGCCTCCGTAGCCAGGTGGGCAGGAGCAGCAGTGAATAGTACACGCTAATTGATTAGATCGGGGTTCGAGCCCATGACCACCAAATAC
Source organism: Mastigoproctus giganteus (assembly GCF_048544385.1). Taxonomy (NCBI): domain Eukaryota; kingdom Metazoa; phylum Arthropoda; class Arachnida; order Uropygi; family Thelyphonidae; genus Mastigoproctus; species Mastigoproctus giganteus. The sequence continues at coordinate 247,039,344 of NC_143577.1, forward strand.
GGAGGATGCGGAAAGATTAGGGAATGACCACCGCATATCCCTGGAGCAATATGCTTTAGTTGCTAATGCTCCTAAAAACCAAAAATAACATCGGGTTTTGTCAATGATATACAGGAATTTTGCTAGCAGGGAAAAGGTGATTGTCCTTCTGTATAAAGCAATGGTCAGGCATACAGGTCTGGAGGCCTCATTTTAGGAAGGATGTATATTTGCTTGAGCATGTACAGAGAAGGACAACAAGATTGGTGATGGGAATGAAGGGAACCTCTTACCAAGAGAGGCTTAAGTTCTGTGAGGTGATCTGATTGAGGTGTATAAGGCCTTGAATGCGTTGAGCATGCTGAATTCTGATGGGATTCTTCCACTTGTTCAGATTACAAACCTAAGGGGCCATTAATTCAAATTGTGGAAAGACAGATGTAGAATAGATGTGTGGAAATTTGCCTTTAGCCAGCGGGTAGTTAATTGCTGGAACAAACTTCCATCTGTCGTTGTGGAAGTTGATAGGTTAAATAAATTTAAGGAGGAACTGGACAAACATTGAGAGAATGGTTGTGTAAAAATTTTATTTTATTTTTTTTGGCTGATGCTGCGTAAGCTCATACACTTGCTTTTTTGCATCACATGCCGCTATTACTACTACTACTGCAGTCAGCAAGGTCCCTTCCATAATTGTCAGGGAACTAGAGCACATTGCTAAACATGCTACTGGAACAATTGTTGAGATAGTCACCATCAATTGGAAACTTAAATGGTAAAGAAATAAGACTAACAGAACTAGATTGATCTGATATATCACAGAATACAGGGAGCTGCAACTAAGTAACGATTACAAACTTGTATTCTGGAAGGGAGGTATGGTACAAGAAGGCATTTCATTAGCTTTTGGAACTGCTTTCGAAGATAAATGAGAAAAGATTATTCGGTAGTTTTTGAGCATGATTTAAGATTAGAAATTGGTGATTAAATCATCCTGTGCATGTTGCCCAGTTGAGGATACAAGAAAGGAGGAAATATTTCTTTATTATGTTATGAAGATTGGTAGTTCCTAATGACAAAGAATAGTGATGTGTGATGGTCATGGGTCTGGCCCAGAATCTCAATAGTACCTACTATATTGTAAAAATATATGAATATAATTCTTATACTGTATATTTATTAGGCCAAATTACAGTATTTTATATTGTACAGTACTGTATATTGTATTAAAGCTTTTTTTTTTTTTTTTTTTTTTTTTACATTAAGAACAATAAAAAATGTCTCCCCCCCAGGAGGTGCCTCCGTAGCCAGGTGGGCAGGAGCAGCAATGCGTAGCACATGCTTCTTGATTAGACCGGGGTTCGAGCCCATGACCACCAAATACGGAGGATGCGGAAAGGTCAGGGAATGACTACCGCATATCTTGGAGCAATATGGCCTTAGTTGCTAATGCTCCTAAAAACCAAATACCCCCCCCCCACACACACACACAGGTTACATTCGATTTAATGGACTTTCGGCATTAATGGATGCCCCTTCTCCCCTATTAGTCTGTTAAGTTTAGGATTTACTTTAATACTTGAGATTATTTCCCTGATTAATATCCTCCGAAAAAAAATATCCCATTTTCTTATTATTATTATAATATTTAGATTATTTAAGTATTATTAAGATTATTATAATACTTAAAATGTTTGATTATAATTTGTATGATTTTTGCAAATTTTAATCTGATTTTGATATCATTAAACTGTGTGTGTGTGTGTGTGTGTGTGTGTGTGTGTGTGTGTGTGTGTGTGTGTGTGTGTGTGTGTGTGTGTGTCATAAAACATTAACATTATCATATACTGTTTGCAAACTTTTAATGTTTTTAATGGCCGTTTTGATTACATGAAAACATTTTTTTATTGCAAAAACAGCTTCTGAGATGTAGACTAACTTTTTTTTTTTTTTGTCGGGAATCTGGCTGTTGGGATTTTGGATGGCACCGGATGGTCATATTTAAATAGTGAAGTAGAAGGTGACATATTTTCAGACAAATTTTGCAAAAATTTGGAGAGAAAGGCACAGTAATGGTAAAAGTTGCTGGAATATTGACACAAAAGAAACAAAAACATGATCAACTAGATCAGTGGTGTCCAACCTTTTCCCCGTACAGGGGCCATATTCAAAGTTAGATTTGTTTTGCAGGCTACGCTGGGTGATTCGAGAAAAATTAGCGTGTTACATTTTCAATGAAGTGTACTGCACGTACACTTTTGCTCACCAAGATCAAGCAGAAGGTGCACCATAATTGGAATCCCAGAACATTTTGATAGCACCCTGTATATACACACGATTCAGGTTGGGTATGTGCATATTTGATACAAAGCATAGATAAAAGAAACAAAATTCAAGACACCAACACGTGGCTTCTTGACTTCAACACTCTCACATATTCGCTGAAACGAGTCTCTTAAACACCGCAGTCTGCCACAGTCTTTTAAATTTGTTTATTTCCACATATTTCAGCATTGAATGTACACGGTTCTTGAAATAATTAAAATTTAAAATGCTGTTTTAGTTCGCTTTCTACTTGGGCCATATAAAAATTATTTGCGGGCCGTAGGTTGGACACCACTGAACTATTTCATAATAGAAAAGACCTCAAACAAAGAGTTGAAGCATGAGATTATACATAAAATATGTACATGCATTACATAATGAATGAAAAACGTATGCATTTCCAGGAAATAACATTTATTTTACATGAATAATCCATTCTTTCTAGGTATCAGATGCCATCCGACAAGATAAGAAATCGTATGCTGCTGAGTTCATTAGTCTTCAATATGCCATGTATATTACTGCCTTTGTTTTAGTCCTTGGTGGACTCTGTTTTCTACTTACTGCCCTTTACATTGTTGAAGATAAAACTCGGTGTGAGCAGCGTACTCATGGTAAGTAAAAATTATTAGAATGAGTTTTCAAAGTGCGTTCTAAGAAATAAAACTCCAGTATTATTATTATACAATAACCTTCCGATCTTACAAACTTAGGCTCAACTTCAACAGTAGTTGCTACCTCTTCAATATTCAATATTGACCCAGAGTCTAGATTAAAACATTCCATGTTTTAACTCCAGGTTTTGTTGTCAGTTCTCCAGATCATAGAATGGTAGAGAAAAAATAAATTTACACTCCATTTCAAGACAAATGTGATATTATTATATATTGTTCATGCACTACCCTGTTTAAAGCTATGGCTTTGATAAAGAAATTAGAAATCTATACAAATAAATAGTTATCACAAAAGTCCTTCTAGGGAATTTTATTCCAAATAAATAATTAATAAAAGCCATGTTACATCATGTACAGTTTAGTAAATTTGTTGAAATGGTTTGCAAGAAACTATATAACAACCACAATCAAGTATTATTTCACTTAAAGGAGATGTTTTAATATCAACTGAGTATCATCTGGATCTAGATAGCTAAAAGACTACAACAGGTACTATCCCAGTTGCATTTGTGCCTATTTACAAGTTTCTTGTAGGCACCTCCATAGCCAGGTGGGAAAGAGCAGCAGTGCGTAGCACACACTTCTTGATTAGACTGGGGTTCGAGCCCATCACCACCAAATACGGAGGATGCGGAAAGGTCAGGGAATGACCACCGCATATACCAGAGCGCAATATGGCCTTAGTTGCTAATGCTCCTAAAAACCAAATAACTAACTAACAAGTTTCTTGTAACTGTCTCAATAAATTGCATGATGTAATAATGTCTTTCTTTTCATTAATTTCATTTGCTGTGAATAACCACATCTCCACATAAAGCAATTTAGTGTGTGTGTGTGTGTGTGTGTGTGTGTGTGTGTGTGTTTATATATACCTCCCCCCCCCCCCCATTGATTTGTATTTTCTGTGAAAAAAAAAAAAAATTCCAGAATTGCCTTCATTAACTCCTTTCCCCAGTCACATTTTTGGGTCAGAGATTTTGAAAAGGTGGCAACTCTATTCAGCTCTACATTTCCACTTTAAAGTAAAATAAGCGAGAATGGAATACATTAAAAATTTATGTAATTAACTTATATTTTACTGACATTTACAATCAGGTAAAGTTTCAATTTGTTAATGTTATTACAAAGATATATTTTCTTGTGTATTAGTATCACTTATAATGATAAAAGCATTAATTCAGTATTATTTAACAATGTGTGCACTGTCATTTTAAAAGGGTGCTAAGGATAAGAGTACCATGTGTCACATTGTATAGAATGGAAAATGCTTTTCCTCATATTTAACATACAGTACAGCACATCATCATCATCATTACAACCAATGGCAACTTGTAGTATAAGAAAGTGGTAGTTGCAATTTGAAAGTTTGAGAGGGTGTATATGGTTATGGTGCATTTCAAAGCACCATAACCAGGTTATGGTCTTTGAAATGACTCGGACCATTTACAAACGTGATTCATCCAGAAAACTACAGCAAGGTTTAATGTGACAAAAATGCAAGATCTCATTTGGGGATTAACTCCCATGAGGAGTTTGCAGACTTGAAGGTTACAATATAATCAGAAAGGAAGTTTTAACTTGCATTGTAAGCAGGCAAACACAAAGCAGATTTGATAGAACACTATGATTTATTGGATCATTGTAAGTAGAAAGGACATCATTATTTCTTTATATATATAAGACCACACTTGGAATGTTACAAGGTCTTGGAGGCTATATTAAAAAAAAAAAAGTGAACTTCTAGAGAAGATTCGAAAAAGGAAAATCATCTCAGTTTTTAGAGGGTGGAGTCTGCAAAATTAGGCAACTACACACTTTGGGAGGGGAGGGGAGGCAATTTCTTAAGGTGTATATAGTTTAGACCAGTGGTTTTCAACCGGGGTGCTGCAACAACATTCCAGGGATGCCACCTAATTAGTTTAGGTTACTTAAACTTATTATTTTTTAATTTGTTTATTTCATTATAAAAAGGTGTACAGTATCTTTTCTAATTTTGTGGAGATCTATAATTGATGTTTACTTAGTAACTCTATATAAAAAATAAAATTATATACTATATATATATGTATAATTTGTATTATGAAATGTAATTTTTATAATTATATTATTGTAATAAATATCGTATAACATATTTTTTAATATATATACACGGATATATACAGAGAAAATCGGATCTAACAGGCAGAAAATTGAGTAGGGGGTGCCGCAAAATAAAATAAATTACTTAGGGGTGCCATTATTAAAAAAGGTTCTAAACCACTGGTTTAGACCCTGAAAAAAATGAATAGTAGTAGGTAGTAGTGGCATGTAATGCAAGAAAGAAAGTGTATGAGCTTATGCAGCATCAGCCAAAAAAAAAATCACACCATTCCCTCCAAATGCCTGTCCAGTTCCTCCTTAAATTTATTTAACCTGTCAACTTCCACAACAACAGATGGAAGTTTGTTCCAGCAATTAACCACCCACTGGCTAAAGGCAAATTTCCGCACATCTATTCTACATCTGTCTTTTCTTAATTTGAATTTATGCCCCCTTAGGTTCATAATCTGAACAAGTGGAAGGATCCCATCAGAATTCGACGTGCTCAACCCATTCAAGGCCTTATACACCTCAATCAGATCACCGTGCAGGTGCCTATTCTCCAGCCACTGCAATTTGCAGAACTTAAGCCTCTCTTGGTAAGAGGATCCCTTCATTCCTCTCACCAATCTTGTTGCCCTTCTCTGTACACGCTCAAGTAAATCTACGTCCTTCCTAAAATGAGGCCTCCAGACCTGTATGCAGTACTCAAGTCGTGGCCTGACCATTGTCTTATACAGAGGGACAATCACCTCCTTTTCCCTGCTAGCAAAATTCCTATATATCATTGACAAAACCCCATGACCTGCCCTAGCAGCCTGTCTGCATTGGTCAGAAAACTTCATATCTGACTGCACAATTACTCCCAGGTCTTTTTCATTTTCTGCCACCTTAAGTGTAGTACCACACAGTTGCTACATTCCTCTGGGGTTACTTCTACCCATATGCAGTACTTTGCATTTGTCAAGGTTAAACTTCAGTTGCTACTTCTTAGCCCATCTGCCCAAATTATCTAGATCCTGTTGCAGTAGCACACTGCCATTACTGTCATTAACAACCCTGCCAACCTTTGTATCATCTGCAAACTTTGACACTAAGCCTGATATACCTTCATCAATATCATTGATAAATATACAAAACAGTGGACCCAACACTGAAGCCTGTGGGACTCCACTAATAACATTAGTCCACAAATTAGTCCATTAGTCCATAGGGGAGGTATATTCTTATTGGTAGGAGAGACATGTACTAGGCGACACAATTGTAAAATTTCATAAAGTTTACCTCCAAGTATATCCAAAGGCATACTTTTCATCAGTGGGAAAAGTATGAGTGACTGAAAAACTTACACGGTATGTCCTCATTAATTCCATATCAGCTATTCAAAATGGCTCATTGGTGTATATATATGAAAATCCCAAGCATGAGAGATATTAGAACCTATAGTGCTTAGTACCATGCATGGGCTGAGATGATGAAAGATGCTACTTGATGACATTAGACTCTAATTTCTGTAGATCATAAATTTCAGGAAATACATATGAAGAAAGGTTGTTCCTCATTTATTCCTTCAACGTCTGTTTTCTGGAAGAGAAGTTGATTCTGTGAGTTTGAAGTTGGACAGTAAAAGAATTCTGGCTTGTTTATAGAAGCCAATTCAGAAGAACAGTCCCCATGAAAGTATCTATATAAAAGGCATGCAGCAGAAACAGAACCTCTATGAGATAGTGAGGAGACTTTGTTAGAGATGGCTCATTACTTAACCTAACTGCCCTCTTTTGAATGGAGTCTAGAAGCCTGAGAGAGGTTTTATTGGCACCCACCCCCAGATGTGAAAACAGTATTCAAAGAACACAGCATGGTAGGGTGGATTTGCAATTTGTACAGAGTAAGCAGTTATTTGTAAGAAAAGTAGTGCCAACAGCAAAAGAGACAACCCAGTTTTTCAGATTCGGAGGAAGCAATATTTGTGATATGGTTATGCCAAGAAGATAGATTTTCTAATCTATCTTCTTGGCATAACCATTTGGGAGAATGACAGAGGCAACAGATCAATTTGATAGAATAGTGTAGAGAGATTTTATGTCAGAGAAGATCAAAAATTAATCTTCTCTGATCAGAGAAGATCAAAAATTAATCTTCTCTGATCAGAGAAGGTTCATTGAACCACTGCCCATCTCAATTGTCCAAATTACTAAGTCTGTTAATACATCCACTCTGATATCCACAGGGAATGGATATCAGAGTGGATGTTTGTCTGAATACTACGTTTTGAAGCAAAAGGATCCATACAGCAAGTAATTAGGAGAACTGAGATGGGCAGTGGTTGAATGAACCGATAATTGGGATTCTGTCAGAAAAAGTACTTGGAATTTGGCTATCTGGAAATGGAAATCATTCAGATTGGAACTGAGACAACATATATTCATGAAATGAATGAGGAAGGGCTTGTATCTACTGTTTTTTATCAAGTAAGGGTGAACTATCTGATTTACTCATTTCTTAGCTTATTTAATATGTAAGAGCTCTGCTTTCTTTTTCCCTCTCCCCAGGGATTTCTTTTACTTAGCTTCTGCCTGCCTAGCTCCTGTTATTTTATTACAGATCAGTTGTATGATCTAAAATAAATAAAAAAATAAATAAAACAACAGAATAAGTATTACAGATATCACATGTATGGGTCTATCTCCAAATACCAACTGGCTAATGCTTCACTTTTTCTATCAAACTGGTCAGTTTCCTTGTCATCCATTTTGCCATTTTTATTGTGGGATATTTCCATAATGGCATGAATACATTTGTAACTTCCAATATAACTTCAAGAAATTCTCATAATTCATTTATGTTCAGTCATGTATACTATTACACTAAATAGATGGATCAAAAAAAATAATCTGTCTGCAGTTGCTCCTCCTTGAAACCCTTGCCTTTCTCGTTAATTACTGAGATCCCTTGCACACCAACCATCTCATAACACCAGTCACTTTCTTCTATAACAGTTCCTGTATTGTCATATTTGTGATATGATTTTGGTCTTTGGTAAGTATATTTAGAATATTTGCATCCCTTGTATTTTATTGGTTGCATAAAAATATATAACATTCATCCAACTGATTTAGAAGTCTTCTCCAGCTGATGGATGATGTTTGGTCCTTGAGTCCCAATCAGTAAACAGTAAATTAAAGACCCTTTCGATCTGTATCAAGACACATTCACTTGCCCACTCGATTTGCCTATAGAGATTAGTTACTCCTCACAGTAGCATACTTCCACTTCACTCTCATTTTACTTTTTTACTTGAAGTGGTGGAACCCATGTTTAGTCTCTAGAGCTAAGTTCCGGTCAACCCTTCCCTATCTCTTCCATCATGCAGTATGATTGATGACTTTTGAGGTTATGATGAACGTCGTGGCGAGATCCAATATTCCTTACATTTCGAGGGTACAGCTCTAAAACGGTGTTCGCAGGCCGGCCGCTAGTTAGTACACTGGACCGAACCTATTGGTAACTCTCTAGGAGGCTTCCGGATCGGCTAGTGTATAATCTTGCTACCTCTACTCTGCCAGATAGTGACTGGAGGGAGTCCGAGTAGTGTGTATGCGGGGAGCATTGTCGAGGCCACGTTATGTCAAAGATCTGGGTATATTCTTACCATATGTACGCCATATCCAAAAATTTCATTACTTCATACAGCATGTCCCACCAACTTTTTCTTACTATTGAATACACCATGAATTGCCAAACTAATAGAGCAAGCTTATCTGCGAAAAGATCTAAACCTCCCAAGGACTTCCTAATTCATTTCACAAATATACGTGGTCTCAATTCTAATCTCAACGATGTCCATTTCCACTTGCAGTCTGCCAAACCCCATGTATTTTTTCTGACAGAATCTCAGTTATCGGTTGATTCAACTCCTGCTCATCTCAGATGCCCAAATTATTCGCTGTATGATTCCTTTCGCCTCAAAGGTGGTACTTGTGCATATGTCCATTCTGATATTCCCTGTCAGAGACTTGGCAATTTGGAATCTCCTCTCTTTGATCTTCTCTGGCTTAAAATCTCTCTACCTCATTGTGTTAAATTCATCTGTTGTCTCTACCGTTCTCCCAACTCCACTAATCACTTGGAGCTCTTTGACTTCCTCTCTTTGCAACTTGACTTTCTCCAGTCCAACTTTCCTAACAGTGAGGTAATTTGCCTTGGTGATTTTAATGTTCACAACTCCAGCTGGCTTCCGTTTTCTAGTCACACCGACCCAGCAGGTCGAGATGCCGAGGCTTTTGCAATTACTAATGACCTAGCACAGATTGTTCATTTACTTACAAAAATACCGGACAATCCTAATCATACAGCCATGCTTGATCTTTTTCTCACAAACAGCCCTTCTAAATACACGGTCGAAGGGAGAGGTCCTTTAGGCACTTCAGATCACAACTTGGTGAGTGTCTCTTCTCCAACGGAACCTTTTATCTCATGGCTATTTGCAACCTCGTGTTGTTTGGCATTACAAGAACGCAAAATTGGATGACCTGCGAGACTTCTTTTCTTCTTTTCCTTGGTCGGATTACTGTTTCAAAACTTCTGATGTCAACGTTTGCTCAGATCGTGTCAGTGAAATTATTCTTGCAGGAATGGAATCCTTTATCCCACACTCCACTTTAAAATCCTTTATCTAAACTTGGTTTTCCAATAAATGTGCTAAGGCTGTCCAAGAGAAGAATGTTGCATATCGTAATTGGCTTGTTTCTAATTCTTCAGTTTCATTTTCTGCCTACACCAAAGCTCGCAACAATTGTAAAGCAGTTATTAATCAGTGCAAACTAGAGTTTGAACAGGCTAAGAGTAGAAAACTTGCTTCTTGCCCTAATGGTACCCGAGCATTCTGGTCTCTTGCCAAAGCTATTGGCCGCAACTTCTGCCCATCTCTGCTCCCACCTCTGTCCAAATGAGATGGTTCTGTTGTCACTTCAGCCAAGGATAAAGCTGACCTGCTAGCATCCCATTTTTCTTCCAGCTCATGTATTAATGATCTTGGTAAAACACCTCCCAACATTCCCAACACGCTCCATTCAGTGCCTCCTGTGGTCTTCCGTCAAAAGGATATCAGAAGGATTTTGATGAATCTTGATGCTAAGAAAGCTCCAGGTCCTGATGGTATATCTCCACTTGTTCTCAAAACCTGTGCTCCTGAACTTACTCCTATTCTTTGCCACCTTTTCTCACTTTCTTATTCCAAAGGTATTTTTCCTTCTGCTTGGAAATTTGCTCATATCCAGCCAGTTCCTAAAAAGAGTGACAAATCCCTCCCATCCAATTATCGTCCCATTGCAATTACTTCTACTCTTTCTAAAGTAATGGAGAAATCAATTAACCGCGAACTCTTAAACTACCTAGAAACCTTCCGTCTGATCAACGATCGCCAGTATGGATTCAGTCAGTGTCGATCCACTGGTGATATTCTGGCTTATGTTACCCATTTATGGACTAATTCAATGAAAAGGTTCGGTGAAACACAAGTAGTTGCTCTTGACATCTCAAAGGCTTTTGATCGTGTTTTGCATAAAGGTCTTCTAAACAAGCTTCCATCTTATGGTTTGCCAACTGTTTTTAGTAATTGGTTATCCAGTTTTCTCTCTGATCGCTCACTGAGGGTGATGGTAGATGGCTCTCTGGCTTCTAACTTCTCCACTAATGCCGGTGTCCCCCAAGGTTCAGTTCTTTCCCCCACTCTTTTCCTCTTGTATATCAATGAACTTCTTCCATTGACTGGAAATCCTATCCATAGTTTTGCCGATGATAGCACATTGCATTCAACTTTCCATTTTGAGAACCCTTGTCCTGCTCAATCAGCTTCAACTTCTCGAAAATCTGCTACCGATTCCTTAAATGCCAATCTTCAGGTAATTCTCCAGTGGACAAAGACAACTTAGTTGATTTCAACTCTTCTAAAACTCAGTCTTGTCTTATATCTCGCAAAAAGGATTCTTCTGCTCCAATATGTTTAGTGACACTCCGATTTCTAGGCAAAATGATATATCTCTTTTGGTGATTACCCTTACTTCTAATCTCTCTTGGCACAAGCACATTACAAATATTGCTTCCTCTGCATCTAAAAAACTTGGTTTTCTCTTTTGCTCTCGGTGTTACTTTTCTTCCAAACAGCTGCTCACTCTGTATAAATCGCAAATCCGCCCTGCCATGGAATATTGTTCCCACATCTGGGGTGGTGCCCCCAAAACCTCCCTCTCAGGCTTCTTGATTCCATTCAGAAGAGGGCAGTTAGGTTAATTAATGATTCATCTCTAACAGAGTCTCTCCACTCGCTTTCTCATAGACGTACTGTTTCTGCTGCATGCCTCTTCTACAGGGAATTATAGAAGCCAATTCAGAAGAACAGTGCCATGGGCACTGTTCTTCTGAATTGGCTTCTATAATTCCCGCTCTCTTTCAGAACAATCCAAACACGTGCTGCCAACATCCATTTACTGTCCAACTTCAAATCCACAGAACCAACTTTTCATCTTCCTCATTTATTCATTCAACTGCCGTTTTCTGGAACAACCTTCCTTCATACGTATTTCCTGAAAATTACAATCTACAGAAGTTCAAGTCCAATGTCAACAAATGTCTTCTTTCATCTTCTCAACCTCCAACCCAAGCACAGTACTAAGTACTATAGGTTCTAATACCTCTCGTGTTTGGGGTTCACATAAAAAAAAAAAAAAAAAAAACTTTTACCAGGTGGTGTTATCCTAAGTTTGATCAGCATCTAGGAATAGTCTTGCCCATTTTCATAAGAAGCAAGACTTCCTCCCCTTTTCTTTTCTTCTGTCTTTTGTAAACATTATTCATGCCATAATGAAATCTAGCATCCTGGAATTTCATTACATTGGAGTGTCTTCTTTTTATTCAGTTCCCTCTCATAAATAGTAATAGTAATGCTATTTACAACATAGTGCAAGAAGCCACAGGCTTATGCTGCACTGGCAAAAAAAAAAAAAAAAAAAAAAAACCTACATATAAGAAAAATATTATGCACTTTCCTATGTATGTAGGCAACCATCCAGTTGACCCTTGAATTTCTTCAAACTGTCAGCCTCAACTTACCTGCAAGATCAACTTGTTCCAGCAATCAATGACTTACTGGCTAAAATAAAACTTCTTACAATCTAATCAAATCTCAACCACTAATTTGAATTTGTCCCCTAGTTCTGGAATTCTTTATAACAGTGAAAATTTCACCTTCATTCACTTTATTTGCCCCTCAGAGACATAAACCTCAATCAGGTCACCTCTGGGGTGCCTGGTTGCCAAGCTCTATAGCCCACATAATCTGAGTCTCTGTGTCATCATCGTTTTGTCAATCTCACCATTCGAGTTGCCTGTCATTGGACCCTTTCAAGAAGTTGTCTTTTGTTTTTTTTTTTGCAGATGTCTCCATACTTGAACACAGTATTCCCTTATACGGTGAAATTATGACCTCCTTATCTCTACAGGATAATGTTTGATAAGACACCGTGGGCTTTCTTGGCTGCCTGTTTACACTGGTCAGAAAACTTCATATCCACCTGTACCGTAACCCTTTCTTCCTCCGCTGTTTTTAATGACAATTAATTATTAGATTTAAAAAACTGCATCTCTGTTGATGTTACTATCATTATTTAGTATTTGTGCTAAGGCCATGAAGTAGCAGTGTATGGTCTGTAAATTGAATATATTCAATGGTTGATTTGCCTGTTTTCTAGATTAAAAACAAACAAAAAAAACAGCAATCCTCACTAGAAACAGACATAATTTGACTATTATGTGTAAAAAGGAATGTGAAAAGCTCTCATATTCCTCCCATCTCAGCAGGAATCAGTCCTAAGCCATTTCCACATGCCCTTGTTAAACACTTATTTGCAGCCAGTCTCTTCAATAATGAGAAAACAGCTGGTGGCCTAAGGTCCTTTGCTAGGTTCTGCCACTGCATGCTTATGCTGTAGAGTGAGTTGAGGAAAGACTAGTGAATGACCTTGGGCAACCAGTTTTTTCTCCTTACTTACTGTTGATGTGGAAGTGAAATAAATTTGAATTGTCATTCTTAGAAAAAGTTTTAAAAAGTTTGTTTAGATTATCATCATCAATCAAAATAGATAATCACAGACACTTAAATGTTGTGGGGACTGTTTAGAATTTGTGCTGTTTGTGCTGTTTAGAATTGTTCTCTTTATTCCTTTATGCACCCTTCATAGTAAAAGCATGTATACTAGTCTTAGTGTTTGTGATTGTCCTGTTTATAGTTCTTGATATTTTCTTTCGTTGTTTTTATAAAATACTCACATTGCATGTCTTTTGTTTTTTAGTTTTAAAACATACCATTCTTTCTAAGAGTGGGTGTTATTATTAACTAAAAAAAAAAAAGTCATTTTTTTTCACGTTAGGTAGTTATGAAGTTCTGCAACATTTCAAACTACAAATCTATTTGATATTACAATATGATATTCAAAAAAACCTTTCATTGTGATGAGGAGGAAAGAAAAAGTAGTGTTATTGCAGCAGTTAAAAGACCAGAGCAAGTTAATTCATGCAAACGCAGTGCCTTAAATTTCAGACATTAGTACAAATAGTATTAATTCATGATGAATAACAAAAAAAAACCCAAAGCAATGACTCTTGCGTGAACTGAGAATATTTCATTACTCTGCATCCACCATATTGCCAAACATCTATTGGTTTGATTTTAATGAAATTTGTGAAGACTCAACAAATTGTTCTAAAATAGCCAGGCATAAAATTTCATGAAAATCCATTCACTGAGGGTTTAGTAATTACATGTGGATGGAGAAAACAAAGAAATGCTAATTGCCTGATTTCAGTTCGGTCTGATTTTAATGAAATTTGAGATGGCCTGACAAATAGCTCTAAAAGAGCCAAATACAAAATTTCATGAAAATCCATCTACTGGGAATGAGTTATTACATGCAGACAGAAGAAATAATTGCCAGATTTCTTTTGGTCACGTTTTAATGAAATTTGGAATGACTCTGCAATTTTTCTAAAAGAGCCAAACATTCATTGACTAGGAGTATGTGTGCGTCCATTCCATCCCATCATGGAAACATTAATAGCAGAACAGCAAATAGTGAGGTTGTCTAGAATACTTACTTACTTCTAGATAGCAAAACAAGTTATCATCATCACATTTGTTGCTAGAGTAGGATTTTATCAGGTTATACCAGTATAATAGTTCAGCTTTATTTTTATTTTACCCCTAATTTGGATGACAATTACAACTTCCAAGGGTGCTTTTGTTATCCTGCAGTGGAAATAGCATTAAGTGTTTGGTGCAGATAACATCAAAAACTAAGACATTTCTTATTACATAAAACTTTAACTTATAAACAATAGTTGTGTAACAAATAGGTCAGGAATGATAACTATTTGTGTTTCAGACAATTATATGAATTCCTCATACATCAGAATAAGTGCATACTCTCGAACAAAGATAAACATTATGCAGAAAGACAAGGTATCAGAAGTTGTAAAAGTTAGAAATGTTGTCATAATGTTCTTTGGAATGTATGTGAAGTGTTCTTCCCATCACTGCAGTTGCTGTAATATTGCTAAATAACTAGAGCAATATATCAGATGCAAGACAGGTAACATCCATAGTTCCTGCAATTAAAATTAATATATAATGGTCAGTAGTAATTGCATACTCGCTCTCGCTCTCTCGCTCTCGCTCTCTCTCTCTCTCTCTCGCGCTCTCTCTCTCTCGCGCTCTCTCTCGCTCTCGCTCTCGCTCTCTCTCTCTCTCTCTCTCTCTCTCTCTCTCTCTTTCTCTCTCTCTCACACATACTTAAACTGGACTCATGGTATTTGTCTTAAAAGCAACTCAGTTTTAATATATGGGAACTCCCATGTTCTGTCTATTAGAAACTTTGCAGTGACTACCAAAATCCATATAATGTCAATTCCTGTCACTATGTTCATTTGTATCATTATAAACACTTCTGTTGATGATATGCCATTCGCCCTTGTATCACAGAAATTGAATGAAAAGGACAAATCTTTTTGTTCAATCTCTCAAATCTTAAGATTACTACCATAACATTTGTACTCGCTAAATAAGTAACATGTGAAAGACACTAAAGGGTAGTAGCAGTGTATTAGTACTGTAGTGGGACTTGCATTCATTTTCTTGTGGTACAGAAAAATTGTTATATAGATCTGATTATGCGAAAGGGGTGGCATAGGTAGGCAGTTAACTTTAAAATAATAAAACCACTTAAGTTACCGGCATAGTTATTATCTACCAATAGGCTTATAGCTTTTTATAATTCAATCTTGGAAACTTTGAAATGTAAATGTTGTATTTCTGTGCTATTTGTGCCATATTGTTTATATCTTATAGTTACAAAGTCATTCAGTACAAAATAATTTTAGTTTTTGGTCATGGTAATTTGTTATCTGCATTGAACATTCAATTTTTGATTTGTAGTTTTCAGTTTTAAAACATGGAATTTCTTACCATTCTGTATATATGAAACCCATTCAAGATGCTTTTCTCATTGGAAATTCTTATCCTCTCATCCATACTAGTATTAAAATGTGTGCTATACTGGTGACTGTAGTTTCATCATAATAATAATTCATGAGCTAAAAGCCCAGGATTTAAATTCATTTATGATTGAAAGGAGCATATGATATGTTACAATATTTCACCCTTAAGAAGAAGAAGATAATCTTAACTCCAACACATAAATGATGTGTGTGCGTGCAGTAGTATCAGTATTAGCAGTGGCAAATGATGCAAGAAAGAAAGCTTATAAAGCATCAGCAAGAGGGGGGAAAAAAACGAGTTGCAGTTGCTTAGTCTTAAGATGCTGCAACTTGCATCTTTCTCAGCAAGACTACCCTTTTGTTCCCTTGACTAATCTCATTGCCCTTCTCTGCACCTGTTCCAGGAGATCTGCAACCTTCCTAAAATAAGGCCTCCAGTCATGTATGCAATACTCCAGATGCAGTCTAACCATTGCCTTTTAAAGTGGGAAAATCACCTCCTTATCCCTGCTAACAAAACTCAATGAGTTGTCCTGGCAGCCTGTCTGCACTATTCAGAACTTCATATCTGACTGCACAATTACTCCCAGGTACTTCATTTTCCACTACCCTGAGTGTTGTCATACATTTGATAAGTTAATACTGGGAATTGTAGTTTCAACATAGTAATAATTCATGAGCCGAAGTCCCAGAATTTAAATTCATTGATGATTAAAAGGATATGTCACAATTTTCCATCCTGAAAAAGCGATCTTAACTCTTACACAAATTAGATGCTGATGAATCAAACACATGACCACTGTGAAAAAATTGATGGGCCTTGTTTTGGGTTCAGGGTGCACCAGATGTCTTATCTCTTTTTAGTCTTATCTCTCTACTTCTTTTTAAATTAGAATGTGTTGTGTAAATTTTATGTGTGATTATGCAGGTGGGTGACAAATTGCTATTGCTGATGTGGAATAGCTCTTGAGGGAAAATCTGTTTTCTCTGCCTAAGACAGACTAATTATAGCCTCCAGTGAAATTTGAACCCATCTCCAAATTAATGACAAGTGGTGAAACCACTATACTGTCATGGAGGATGGGTAACAAATGGAAAAGGCTCTACACCACAAAAGCTGCTATTCCACTTGTTTCAATTAAAGTTACTACATTTGTTAGCAAGAGTAGAACTTTAAGACCTGGATAAATTATGCAAATGGCTGAAAAGTAGCAGTAGTGCCAAAATAATATACCATTTGGGTTGTATCATACTCAAAGGTGGTGGAAAATGAAAAGACCTCTTGAAGCAGTGCAGGCAGCCTCTAGGACAGCTCATAGGGTTCTGTCAATGATATACAGGAATTTTGCCAGCAGGGAAAAAAGGTGATTATCCCATTGTGTATGGCCAGTAGTTGGGTTACACATTAAGTACTGCATGCGCGTTTGGAAACATCATTTTTAGAGAGGATGCAAATCTGTTGCAACAGGTGCAGAGACAATCAATAAGATTAGTCTGGGGTACAACAGGACTCCTGACTAATCTTGATGCATTGTCTCTGCAATGAGAAACTTACCAACAATGACTCAAGTTCAGTGAATTGGAAATTAGCCATCTGTGGGGAGACCTGATTGAAATATTTAAGCCTTTAAATGCAGCAGATGAAACCTGGCTGCACCATCACAGTCCAGAGAACAAACAGCAGAGCTCTTTGTGGATCTTGCCGAGTTTTTGACTTCTATCAGTGTCAGATGTGTGGCATATGACTTTTTTATAATAATGCTCTGCCTAATACATCCTCTTACCTGAACCTGGTGCCCAGTGACTTTACCTTTTTTCTCTGTTAAAAAAACAAAATTAAAGGGTGTAATTTCAACAAAGAGGTGGTCATAGTAATAAGGTTCATTATCAAGAATATGTCAAAGAATGGATTTTAACAAGCATTGGGAGAATGGCAACAACAGCAGCATAAATACATTAAATCAAATAAGATTATTTTTGAATAAAGCCCATAAAAATTTGGATGCATAATAAAGTAAAATAAAGGACTTATGGTCATTCTTTTTTTTGAACTGCCTTCATATATTACTAGTATTAAAAGGATGCTCATACTCAGCTTGTTTGAACTTATTTGAATAGATAAATATGAAATGCATTGCAAAAACTAAATTAATACATTGTCATTACAGGGTATTATTTCATAACATATAATCAGTTCTGCTTATGAACTGATTACATTTCAGTATCCACTTATCCTATGGAAGAATCCATAGTTAAGTGTACTATTGCATTACCTATGTTAAAGTTATACCTTAAAAAAAAAAAAATTTGATCATGAAAGAATTCACTTTTCTAAGGTATAAAATAGCAATCCTGTATTTTATAAAGATAAACGATTTTGAGAAAATATCAGTTTTTTTTTTAACTTTATATTTTCTCCCTGATTTTTATTTTTTTATTTTTTCTAAAGATCCATAAAAAACAACTTGATGGGTTTACTGTGTATGTTTTAGTGTTATTTGTTGTATTTGTCTTAACTGTAATATTCACTGCCTTGTGTGTTGTGTATCTATATACCTATACATATGTATATATTCCTTTCCCCCATTTCCTTTTCTTCGTCCTTTCCTAACTAGGAAACAAGATTGTCCCCAGCCCTACGTCCAGGGAGCACATACTGCCACATGCTACTGAAATTTCTGATGGAGAATCATCATGGTATAATGACACTGATCAACTTATCACATGAACAGTGAGATTTGCTTTGCAGTGTCATCCAATAATTATCCAAGATCTGTTGTAAATATGCATGTATATTATTTGTGTATATCTGTAACATAATTTTTGTTATAATAATTAAAGTAATTGCTTTGTATTTGTGAATTGTAACAGTTTAGGTGTACCGTGTTAGAAGAAACAGTTATATTTTTACACAAAGGATCCAGGAAAGGTTGCTGGCAGTTGATAATTTTCAATCCTGGATACTTTTAGTATTGCTGTTTTCTTATAATCAGAAATATTCATAGTACATATACAGTTTTGTTTGGGGTTTTTTTTGCATATCGTGACTGAAATGTTTTCTTGTATTGATATGAATGAGATCTAAGAATTTTTTATACATATTTTACAGAATGTTAACTTTTGTAATTTATCAACAATTTTGTAACATTTCTCTAGTGAAACAGAACAATTTAAAATTAACTTGGAAATGCACTTGGTTCCTCTTTAAATGGTCTGTGTTTATAAATTTCTTTCTAATCATGAACAGTATTTCTTTGGCATAGCTTGTATAACTTGTTTTGCGTCAGTTCTTTGAATAGTTATTCAAACATAATTCTTTGAATTTTACTGTCAGGTATTAATAGGACAAACTTTATTCTTAGTCAGAATATTGAGAGGAAATTCCTTCTTTAAGATTATAAAGAAAGAGCAGATAATTTAATAAATGGAGTCCATTTTAATTATGTATAATTGCTGGACTGTTGAGAAATAAACAAAAAAAAAAAAAAGTATAGCTGGCTAAAAAAGAATAATTGAATGATTTTATGATATTCTGGTAATTCTAGAAAATATTACGACAGGAATTATATTTAATAATTATTAAAATGTTGATTATTAAAAACCTGGCATTTAGCCTCAAATATCAACTTATTGAAGACCTTATTAACATGACCCAAAATCTGGGACTTTTGTAATAAATTTCATAATACAATAGTAAGTTTTGTTAGTATTAAATTTTGTTATGCATGCTGCTGGCTTAATCTTTCTGTGAAAATAGTTCCCAGTGAAGTAAATGGAGTCTTATGAATCTGTTAAATACAGACACATGTGCTTACTTCATCCCCCCCCCCCCGGCATTTCCACTATCTGATATTACGTGGGTTTCATGAATTTAGTATCAACAGTGGAAAGTAAATCTCGTTGTCATTGAATAATAAGAAAATCAATTCTTCTTTGAATTATTTAAAGGTAAAAACCATTCCATTAGTATTTTGTTGTTTGTTTGTTTGTTTTTTTCTGGATCCCCGGGCAGGTTTACATTCAAGGGAATGAATGCGCCTACAAAGCAGCAAGCAACCATTCATGAAACATTTGCATATTTTTAAATGCTATATATATGATTATGATCTTTTTTTCACTGAAATAATCCATATTCATGGAAATAATTTTTAGAGCCCAGTGGTTACAAATTTTGCATTTTTAACAGAGCAACAAACTACTACAAATCAAATATGAGGCACAACCATCAAACCTTAGCTATTAGTAGGAAGTAGCACCAGCAAAAATATCTAACTCATTCATCCCTTTCTGTTTAAAGGGGATTGATCTCTATGTATGCATTTTTCATCCCAAATTTCAAACATTCTTTTAGAATGTACACTTGTTCTCATTTCAGAAATTTCACCTTCAATTCTCTAGCACAACTGTGAAGAAGCCTTGTCACTTTTCCACATTATAAGAAATAATGAAAATATGTGTGGATTTTTTTTTATTTTTCTGTGCATCTTATTAAAAAGAAAAAGAAAAAAAGCCATATGAACTTTTCTGATGTTTTCAGACGTCAAAATCATCTCTATCCCAAATAAAATAAAATGTACATGTTTTTGATGAAAAAGCAGGCGATAGGGTACAGAAGCATCAAATGAGCTTGCTTTTGAATTAGCTTGGCAGTGCATTGACCTGAGCAAGACTTGTCTTAGTAGGCTTTTTATACTGTTGAGCACAAAAGGGGTGGAGTGAGTTTGCATTGTTTGGGATTTGGGCTCCTTGCAAATCTCTGATCATCTTGTGTACCAGATGGTTTTTATCCTGGATTTGAACTCAAGTGGTAAGGGGATGGTTGATGCCTTTACAGTAATTATATATATAAGTTAACACTGGAGAACACAACAGAGTTTATACATTATTAAAAACTTGTATAACCAGAAAGTTGCTATAAGTGAATATAAAACAGCATTCGATTTACAAGTTTAGCCAATCTTATTATGTAGTTTCTCTCAACAGTTACTACTGTGCTCACTGCTAACTCCCCTTCATTATTATTATTATTTTTTTTTTTTTTTTTGTTAAATTATTATTATAGTAATTGCAATCGGCTGTCATAGCTGAGTGGTCGGGCTTGCGGGTGTATAAGTACACGTGCCTTGAGTGACCGGAGTTCAAGCCGTGAATGCTAAATACGGTGCTGTTTGTTGTATTGTGTCTATCGCGAGTACTCCTCTGACCGTTTGGTCGTCCCGGAGTATAAACAGAAAATTTATTTAATTTTTTTTATTTAAACTAAGGTTATTTGATCCTATCAAATTATTTATACTCTGGCATGACCACATAGGTCTTCAGAATTTAGTTTTGACAGGAATACAATCATTAACCATATTTAGCATTCACATGGGCCTGAACTATGGTGAGCTTAAATTCACATACTACTGCACTCTGCTGTTAACCACTGGTTTACAGATATATTTTATATTGTTTTTTTAATTTTTTGCAGATTGTAATTTTCAGGGAAAATGTAAGGAAAAGGGTTTTACCAAAGAGTAAGGGAAAATGAACAAAAGTTAGTTCATCAACTTTGAACTATGAATATATATATATATTGATTACTTAAGTCACTTGTTTGGACTGAGAGGTGAAAGTGTATATTCTGACTGAAGAATAGTACCTATGGAAATATCTATCAAAAACTGAGTATGTGAGGAATCATTAAATTGACTGCCTACTCTTAGATTACATAGGACTTCTCTTGAAGTTTTGGGGTGTGTGTGAACAATATTCCATAATAAAACAGATTTTTTGATTTGTACAGAGTCATTAGTTATTTAGAAGAAACGTAATGCCAAGAGCAAAAGAGAAAACAATTTTGTCGTTGGGGCGAGGGTTTATGCAGAGGAAGCAATATTTGTGATGTAGTTATGCCAAAATAAGATTAGGGGATGGGGTTATCACCATAAAGATATCTGATGTTGTCTAGAAATCTGTATTATTGAAGATAAGCAAAAATTCTGTTTTTGTGTGAAATGAGTAGAACTGGATTTTAGAAGGATAGTTAATTTTCTTTTCCCCGCTCACACCTACAGTGGAGAATTATTAACCAGGAGATTGGCATTTAGTTGTGATTGTACAGTATAGGGGTTTTCCCAAACTTAAAAATGAAATTCCAGTGAGTGAGAGGACGTCATTAATATACCTGAAGCAAAAAGTAGACAAAATAATGGAACTCTGGGAAACTTCAAAAGCTGAAGTTAGAAGGCAAAGAATTATCCACCATATGAGCAGAAATCAGGGATCAAATCATCTTAAGCTCATAAAACTTGATGTTTTTGTTAAAGCTTACTAATTTGTTAAAAGTACTTAATTTTAATTTTCTCAAAAACCAGATGTGAAATTTTTAAGTTGTATTTTTGTTCAGCACCACAAAATACAGTAAAATATAGATAACATTTTATTACGAGAAAGACTAAATACATTATATTAAGTTTGTTGCTCAGCATAATCGGATAGAAATTTAAGATTTGAAGAGATGAGTAATTCAGATTGGATTCAGTATCTTATTTAAGTTGTGACAGAGTCAAGACTAGACAATCCATTAGTAGAGCTGTCCTAAAAGCAGAGACAAAACTGAGGTCGACTTTGTGGTTTGATAAGTTTGGAAGGAGATAAGAATACCCACTGTAAGGTTGTCCAGTTTTTGGCTTACTTTGGATACTTTGGAGTTAGCAGTTGAATTTATTTCTGCTTTGTTTGGAAGATTATATAGAAATCTCAAACACTGATGTGAAGTAAACACATTTGTGGATAAAAATATGCTCATAATCATATAGGGTTATAGCATCATAGGGTTTAATCAAATTAAAAAAAAATTTTTTGCTCTAACAAAGATTCAAACCTTTTTTTTTCTTCTCATATTGGTAAAAGTTGACTTTATGAAACATGTTCAAGGAAATAGGGGTGGCAATGCATGCATGATAATAACATGATGTTCTGATAGCAGTATATGTTATAACATGTGCCAAGATGGAGATGTGAGGTGTTGAGATTTTTAGCAGCTGAAGGTGACAAATGAGGCAATGTCTACTATAAAATGAAGGCCATATGTATTAATTAATGACTGCTTGTCCAAAAATTGCATTCGCAAATAAATGCAGTTTACTGAAAGTGTTTTGGATCATACCATCAGCCAGATAAGTCATTTTGACTATTTTCAAAGATATGAATGGTGTTAATTTTGCTAACATAATAATACACTGCCTTGTAGGATGGTATTACTGAGCAAGAACACAAAGAACCTGTACATAAAAATTGTCCCATATCTCCATACTGACCACAAAGTGCAATATGCAATGCAAAAGACTTTCAATGACTGATCAAAATAATTTTTCATGATATTATCACATCACTGGTTAATTATTGTAAGAGATTACTGAAAGAGATGGAGGGATCTCTTGAAAACTTGTGTAACGAGCGACTCTTGAGTGATAGTGTAGGAGTCAATTGTAATGTATAGCAGTCAAGTATGTTACAGCAAACAGTTGTTTTCAAACAACTTACCCTTCAATATTCTGATTCATGATTCTTCAGTTAGTGATCTGGATATTCAAACTAAGTTTTTGTGCTGGAACTTTTTAGGAATAGTGTTTTGCCAGCTACACTAGATGAGAAGTGAAAATTGTAGGAGACTGTTTTTTTAATATTATCTTCTGAGTTATACAGTTGAACCTTCCAAATTAGGTAGCCTATTATCTAGCTCCACCCATTTTCTGCCTTTTGGAAAATGGGTGAATAGGGTAAAAAACTAAGAAATCAGCAAATTTATTTCTGAGGTTGGTCATTTGCCCATGCAACATGCCAGAGCTGATCATGCAGAGTGGAAATTTCCCCTCAAAGACATGTTTTTACCAAGCTGTAATCACAAATTTATGAAAAGGCCATAGATCTACTTACTACTTTAAGAAGAGGTGTACTGCTATTTTGTGAACAAGATTTGCAACTCATTGGTAAGTGATGGATTATTCAGAATTTTTGTGTCTCAGGGTTCATACACAAAGCATTAGACACACAACTCTCCTGCATATATATTTGCATGTATGCAAATTAACAGTAAAGCAGAAGATTGCACTGATTGAAAACTCCCAAAAGATTGCACTGATTGAAAATGCAAAACCCAGGTCATTATCTATTATGGAAAATGTTGCAGCATTAAAGGAAACTTTTAGCATTGGTTCATCAACTATATATAATATATTTTGAATAGAGAAATGATTTTAAATATATAAATGCACTTGGCCTATTTTGCCCACTTCTTATTGTTTTGGCTAGTAGTTTTAAACTACAGTGAGAGTATTGATGGCCTTAGAGCAACTTCCTACACAACAACTTGCCTAAGTGTTGCACTACTTTCAAACAAATGACATCACCAAAAGACTAGTCTTCCACTTCTTTAAAAAGATAAGATGTGACAGCTAGTTTCAAGACTTACTGGTCCCTGAAATATAAGGCAGATTAGTATTCAGTGATGTCATTTACTTAAAAGTAGCAATACCTAAGCAACTATGGTGGAGAAATGTGCACTGTTACAAATACTGTTTCTAAATTCTCTTCAATTGAGGTTGTAGTCTGACTGATTTCAGGCAGGGGGTTCTCCCATGAATTATCACAAATTTTTCTGTCCACACAACATGCAAATTGGCCTATGAATACACTTGTACATATTACACAATGGTGTTATGTGGTCTAAGTTGCAGATGTGCCTAAAACCCAACAACATTTAGAGTACTAATTTTTAGTACTAAAACCAACATGATATTCTTCAGTTTAAAATCTGCTGACCAAAAAAAAATAAAGTAGGCAAAGTAGTCAAAGTGCTTTTGCTCTATTAAATGTGAAATAATTATATTTTTAATGTATTGCACCATCTAATATTATTCAGTGTACTTAGATTTAGAATTTTCTGGATTTTGGGTCACCTAAATCTGGAAAATTCAAAGATCATTTCCCATGTTTTTCAGATTTACTTGCATTTTTAAGACTTTTTGAAATTTAAATGATAACAAACAAGAAAAACTGAAACTTGCAGAACTGAAAAACAATGTAATAACAAAGAATGAATCATTTGTCACATGTTTCCCCATGGTTTGAAAGAGTGACTTTTTTACAGTACTACATCCAGAGGGGCCCAGTAAAGGAGATGAATGTTGAAATCCATTTGGGAGGGAGCCTAGTGAGCTTTATTCATTTAGTTGCAAATCATGAAGTCTTGCAAATCCTATTAACAATAAATACAGTACACAGTATATACCACTAGTGCCCATAGTCAGTCAGTCAGCATTAGGGATGACATTAATGATAACTGTCCCAAAAGCATTTTGCAAAGCTGTGCATAAAATATGTAAGTGATATAGTTATGCAAGTGCATATATAGTGCCACCTGCCAGGTATACCAGCCTCATCATTTGAAGAGAGCAAATGAAAGAATAAAAAAGATTTAAAGAAAATGTTTAATTTGCTGTTTTGTTCAGCATCAGCAAGGATATTGCATGAACTTAGGAGGTAGCAACAAATGTGGACAGACATTATCAAACCCTTCTGTTATTTAACACTAAAGATTGGCCAGAATGCTTCATGTGGATATTGCTACACATCTTATGAAAATGATCATCGAAAGACTGTATCATTTTATTTGTAACAGGAATACATGGAAATGTTATAATAAATGTGTTATAGCAGTCTAAATAACATGACTAAGTAATCTTTAACAATGTGTATTCAAGTTTTTTTTTTCTTTTTTAGTTTAGTTTCATTTTTTTTTTTTTATTTGTTGACCTCTCTCTCTCTCTCTCTCTCGCATTCAAGCCTATGGTTGCATGATTAATTCTGCAAATAATAGCATTGGTATATGCATTGCATATTTTTAATTATTTGATGCCCATAAATAAATAAACTTTGTGGAATTTATAATTTTTTAAGCATGATATATACATGCATACCAATATCAAACAATGAGCTACAAATTGAAAACCTTCATATTTCAAAACAAAATGGTATTTTAATAAATACAGTCATTCTGGTTATTTGGGACTAGTGCATTTTGGCCTGATTAAGCGGCTGCCCCCAATTATCCGAAGTTTCACGTAAATAGTTAAAAATACAATGTACTTCCCCTTTACAATTGGTTCACTGTACAATCAAATCACGTTACGACGAACTCAACATAGTAAAGTACCGTTCACTATACGATGTGCAGTAAGCGTCAGTCATTGTGATCACGTTTGTGAATTGAATTTTAATTCTATTAAACAGCAATTCTAATTAGCAAAAATAGAAAGAATATTATCCACATGCTATAAAAGCAAAGATATATTAAGCACAAATTTACCTTTATTACCTTACCAATTAAAAAATTAAATGATACGTGAAAATCGGAAGGATATACGTGATAATCAGAATAATTAATACGTACTGTAATATGTACATACAAACTAGTTGACATTTCTGTTCACTGACACTTGTGGGTGGGGTTAAAATTTAAAACAGTAAAAAGATAAGCAATCAATAACAAAGAACACGGCACACAAATTGCAAGTAACATAACACGTGCAAGTGAGAACGGAGTAACAAGTTACAAAGCTTTAAAAGTAGGAATGAAGAGAAAATCTGAAAATTAATTTTTTTATACGATTGAAGATTTCATGAAAGTGTAAACACATTTCACCATAACCTACAGAATTCCAGCTGTCGGTATTATTGCAAATTCAGTAAGATCGAGTTTACTGTCCATTTATGATAGATTTCACTAACAGAAAAGCCCAATAAACAGGTGACTGCTAATTGTTTTTATTGTTTTATGGTTGTTACCTCCAGAATTCTGACTGAACCACGTGGTACTGTCAGAGACAATTGTAGGATAATCTCCAGTGCTGCGGTCTCCTGCCCCAATTAAACAGCATGCTGTCCCAATTAAGCGAAGTAAACCCTGGCTATTTTCTTGATTGGTTTCTGTTTTTTAAGATTTTCCCCAAATAAATGGCTGCCCCGATTAACCGATGGCCCAAATAACCGGAATCCACTGTATTAAGATATCTAATTGATATGAAACAAACACAAATTTATTGGCCAATGGCATGAATGATATAATATGATCGGTTATCTGTTGAATGTTATTTAGTGCCAAGTTCATACTAAACATTTCCTCTTAGTGAGAATTGATGTAGCAATTCTGACTCCCAGATAAGAGCAGTCTTAATTTCATTGCAATGTTTGAAAATGGAGGTCAGAGTTTCATCTTCCTATAGCATCAAGAATATAACATTTTATATAACAGCAGTTTTCAAACTGTGGTTTGTAACCCCTTTGAGGTCAAGACATGTTTTGGAAAACATAGTAATAAGATGGATGTAATACTTTTGTTAAAAAAAAAAAAAAAAAAAAAAAAAATTAACAATATAGTATAGAACCTTTGCATGAAGTTACAAAGTTGAAAGTTTGCAAATATGCATTTGACAATTTTAAAAAAAGTTAGACCTGGAGGGGAAAATTAGGGGTAATGCCTGGCTCTCATGATATGTTTTGTAAAAATTATTTTATACATATTGATTTTAGGTCTATGCTGAATAAAAAGGTCACAAATTAATTTTAAAGTAAATTAAAACATTATATACTGTTATAAAAAATAGTACCCATATATGCACCCAATTGAAAAAGTGGCATATTTTGGCAATAATTTCGTGCACATTACAATCCACATATTTTACATTCATTGAAATAAGATTAAAGATAGACTAAATATCTGTATCAAGATCAACTACAAATAGGGGTGCTTGTGTGATTTCAGTGTAATTTTGCATCCTGATTATGAAATTGATTGTAAAAATGTTCCATTGCCTTCTGTCATTTTTTTTTTAGAAAAGTAAATCCAAGTTTTTAGGGGAAAAAAATATGAAAATATCATCTCTTAAAATTTCAGCTTCTCAGATGTGCTGTTGTTGGTTAATATATCAAATTTCACTCACCCATTAGATCATCATGCCTTACATTAACTGGTCATAATGTTATGGCTTTCTTACTGGCTCATGTATGTTTTGATCCTAGTTTAGTTGCCTCTTTTTTATGTTGTAGAGACAGTTATAAAGAACTTTTACAACCTAAAACAAATCTTTGATAAAGAATCATATATAAAGGCATGTAATTCTAGAGCAAAAAAAAAAAAAAAAAAATGTATCATCATCCTCTCTTGTAAACAGAGAAAGGGTTTTTTTTTTTTTTTTTTTCCTCTCAGCACCTTTATATTAAATTGGGCCTGATGAAAAAAAATTTGTAAAAGCCTCAAATAAGGATGGTGATAGTTTTTAATATTTAAGGAATGAACTCCCAAAAATCAGTGATTCAAAAAATTGTCTGGATATTTTGAGGCTGTGTGAAACCCAATTGAAAAAGTGACATGGAACTCTTAAAATTGTCAGCGCCAAGTTACTTAGGCAGTGTTATGGTAGATACCATTTTAAAAAATGGTATGAGCTTACCAGCGAGGGGCCACTAAAAAAAAAATTGATTAGTTTACGCATGTGGCTGCTGACTCACTCTACAGATACACATCTTAACCCACATTAGTTATTTATTTTTTTTTAAATGTATATTCAGAGAACATTTATTCATCAAACATTTAGTGGGGCATTCAGTCACTCATTCACTCAACGTTCATTTTCACTTGTGACAGCTCTCTGGATATGGTTGACACAAGATGCACACTTTTTTTTTTTGTGCAGGCTAAGGATGCAGGATCCAGGCATTATGGGGCCTTGCTTTGGGTGAGCCCTTCTCCATCCCAATCAAAATCCCCCCCCCCACCCATTTACATGTGTGTAGTGCCCAACCCAACAGTTTAAAAGCATAATCTGAGGAGGGGGACAGAACCTAATTTGAATGCGGGGTTAATCAGTAGAGGTGGGTTTTCTTACAAATTAACAGCCATGAGTTATTTCTGGTCCACCATCCTAGGCCCAGCAGAGAGAGACATCTGATATAACCATAGGTCAGAGCAGAAACTTTTTTAGTCACGGAACACTTTATCTCGCAAAATATTTACGGAACACAAGTTTAGTGGGGGCCAAAGAACTGTTTGCTAATATTATATTACATAAGATGCACTGTGCATCAGGAGCATCTTTATTTCCAACACTTGTAAAGCTGAAATTCAAATAACTGTTATACTTTCATTTTGGACTTTTATTAGTTAGTTCCTGTTTTTTCACTTCGGATTTTTGGAAAACAAAAGGCTGCGAATGTTCATCCTTACTTTGAAGTGTGACCGTATTGTGTTCATTTTCGTTGAACACAGTTGCAATATTAGAAGTACTTGCTTCTCATTTTAAAGTTCGTTTTTTCAACCAGAAATCCATGGTCATTTATTTTAATAATATTTTGAAATACTGATAATTATCAAAAAAAAAATGTATACAAGGAAGTGAGCTTAGTTACAATATCAGTTTGCTTCCCCCTCTCCTTCAACCCATGTAATCCAGGCTAAATCGCATACGAATGGCATATAAGATCACTACATTGCTACTTTTTCATAGATGTCATTACCTCTATGTAAAAGTCCACCAAAATAGCGTTCCGCAGTCTCTCTGATTATTGGTCCATGCCAGTATATTAATAATAGAAGAAAAAAAAATGTTAAAAATTATGATACAAAAGTGGTATACGCTACAAATATGCAAAATTTATTTATTTTATTTTTCTAATTATTAATTATGATTTTTCACATCTCATGGAACACAGTTTGGAAAATGCTGGGTTAGAGGATCATAGCCCTCCACATGTGTATAGAAGGTCTCAAAATTGCACTGAAAAAATGTAGAGGCACAGCTGAAAAAGAAAAAAATAGTTCCTATAAACATTTTTACAGACAAAAAAAATTAGTCTCCTGTGTAATTTTTTAAATTAAAATGTGTAACCCCCCCCTTAGCACAAATCATTAGACACACAATGAGAATTCACTTGGTGAATTCTCATTGCTAGACTGCTTAGAGTTTATATCAATATCAAGCTATTCTGAAACATTTGAGCCCATAATTCATTTGGATTTCATGGCTGCTGTTGTGACTTCCATACTTTCTCTAGGATTTAAGTCTGGTGACTTGGCTAGCCAATTTGAATGCCCTGCCTCAAGTTCCTTGTGCAAGTCCAAAACATTAAATACTATGTGAACCAGACAGTTGTCATCCTAGAATACAGGAGTATCAAAATCATGTCCCTTAAATGTTATCATTTGAGGGACATATCTTTTCATACATTTATAAATGTATGAAAAGAAATCACCTGTGAATGCAAAAGCAAGTACAACCTTATCATTCAGAATAATTTTTTAGCTACAACCAGCTTGTACAAACCTTGCACAGTGTTTGGATGAAATGTCTGATTTCTTCTCTTGTGAACTTGGTGCCTAGCATCATTGGAGCATGGGTAATAGATTCATTAGCAGTCCAGTTTTCATGCCTTTTTTCACATATTAGCCAGGATCTGATGTATGACTGTTAACATTGGCTTTTTTTTGGGGAGCCCTACTCCAGATAACCATGTTATGAAATTTTCTTTACAGTGTTTTCCCAGAAATCAGTTGATTAGGTTCGTGTTAATTGTTTGCAGCAGTTCTTGTTTTGTTTATAATATTTGTCGCCAATCATAATTACTTAGCACTGACTTTCAACCATAACTGTGCCACTGATTTCTAGTTCATTGCATCTGTTGATGTGGAAGTGTTGCAAAGGGTAAGGGTACAAATAGAATGATAAGTCATGCAAAAGCATACATGTAAAGCTGCTAAGGCAGCAACTTTGAGACTGCTGTAAAGATATTGAAAAATAAACACCAATACAGGGTGGTGCCTATATTTCATGATTGATTTGCTGGGTTTTTTTTTTTTTTTTTTTAATTTAATGTTTTTGTACTACATTTATAAATAATTCTAGTATTATACATATTAAAAATTTATGAATTTAAAATCCATCACATTAAAGAATTGGAATTAATGTAAGAAGTAAACATTTAAAAATAATCAATAGGACTTAAATAAAAACAAAAAAAATCAATCTGTTTATACTGTTGCACAACCATGTAAGTCATAGTTTACAACCAATCAATTTTGACAATAATCAGCCATAGCTAAATGGTCAGGCACTAGGATATATACATACATGTGCTTTGAGTGGCTGTGGTTGAAGCCTGTGTGACTACTAAATACAGTTGTTTCTTGTATTCTCTATCTTGTGAACACCCCTGACTGTGTGGTCTTCCTGGAGTATAAACAGAAAACTTGATTACCATTTTAATAAATGAATAAGAATATTGAATTCCTTGAAAACAGACACCATCTTAAAGCTTTTGTGTTATTTTTAAATGAGACTTTTTCTTTGCAGGTGTTATCCGTCCAGAAATAAACTATTCACACACTTTATTGTGGTGTACAAAGTGTGTGAATAGTTTATTTCTGGACAAAAAAACAGTGATTAATTTTGTAGAATTACTGAATAGTAGCACCGAAAGAGATCTAAAATTATTATTATTAGCCATATGGTGCGATGAAGCCTGTGGCTTATGCTGCACCAGCCAAAAAATAAATTCTGAATTACACTGAGTGAGAGAGAGAGAGAAAACAAGAGTCAGAAGTAAAGAGAATCGCCAAAAAAGAGAAGAATGATGATATCCAGCTCAGGCCCCTGAGTGTGCCAAGCCCATACACACTAGGTGTGAGCCCCTGGGAGCTCACATCTGGTGATACATGGTAATGCAGAACATTACCATGTATTTTATGCAAATTATTGAAAATTGGTTAAGAGGTTGTCTTATTACTGATTTTATGCCCATTTATCACACTGCCACCTGGCCTACCATGCTACAATAGAAATTAGAACTAAATAGAAATAACAAAAATTCAGCAGCTGATTCATCTGTCAGTTACAGGAGCATGTGTTTAAATAATTTGATTTGTGGTGGCTGTAAGTAGTAGTAGTGGCATGTGATGCAAAAAGCATCAGCCAAAAAAAAAAAAAAATTACAAAAGTGCATGAATGCACACTCATGTCTGATGGTTTGACTTTATGGAGAAGTTTTTTTAAACCATTTTCTTAATATATGTATTCTTGCATGCCAGATTAAAATTGTTAGCAAGCTGCATCCAGGTTTTAAACTGGCCACACATGTTCTAATAGAATGAACCAATTTACACAAGATTTTTTAAATTATTCATATTTGTTTTTTTGCCACAATTTTATTTTTTTACTTTTAGATGCACGTGCAACTGATTTTTGACTTGTCACTAATGAATAGATGGATGTATATTTTATCTGTATATGTATAATTTTCAGTTTCATAAGAACAGTGTAATTTTAGTTTTACAGATAGAATTCTGCAAAACTAAAACAGCACAGCATATTTTACAAAATGTGTGATAGTTATGTTGATGCAAAATAACACTTCATTGCATTAAAGAAAACAGTTCTATTCAAGTCATACATAAATTAAGCAGAATTGCCAGAAAAGATGGGTCATCACATTTCAAGGGCAATCCCATGATGAAGCAAATCAGAAAGTATCCCCTATCCCACTATAGATAGAATCACAGGGATTCTATCTATAACAGTGGCCGCCAACCATTTTCTTCAATGTGCCATAAATTCAAATATTTATCACATGCCACCTAATAATTTTATTGTCATACAAATTGATAAAAAGGTAAAGTAAAAAAAAATTCTGTATAATAATTTTATATTATCATTTATTCATTAGTATACATTTGCAAATGAAAAAAAATCTAAATCTTTCTTAATGAGACACTTGCAACTGTATATTATTTAATCAGGTTGATTAAACAATAATACTGCCACCACTGATCTATAAGCTTGGCATGTGATCCCAAATAGAAAACTGAGGGAATGCATAGAGAGAAACTCCAAAAATACTGGAATGTATTTTTGGAGTGTTTCTCTATGCATTGGATTGATGTTTGGATTGATCCATCAATCCAAAATACTGGATTGATGGATACAGTGATGTTTCATGCCATTTTTGAGAGTATTTTATCTCCAGAATCTCTCCTCATTCAGAGTGATTATGAATAAAAACAGGGATAGATCAATATACCATACCTTCCCCCTCCCCTGCTTGCCCAACGGTGGCTAAATCTCTTCAAACACAAAGCCACCTCCTTCTGGCCAGTTCCACCTCATAGGTTGCCCCCCCCCCACTAAAGAAACACTCATTCCTAGGAGGTATACTTTTATAAAATCAGGAAATCAGCAGGTCATCCCAGGGCTAATAATGATATTGCCCAAACCTCAACCATTGAACACTCAACTTGTGTTCTTCATTATTACTTGTTTCTCTGGCATTTCAAGGAATGTAACAATTTTCATAGTTAATTTCATGTACCATCTAGCTTAGTGTTATTTTTTCCGACCAACAAATTGCATCTAAGTAAATTGCAAAATGATACTAATTTAAAAACATACTTGAGAAATATCAAGTTGGAACCCTTAATGAAATAATTCAATGTATGTATATATTTCTTTTGGCAAAATTTTTAGTTTATAGTGTAATGTAGTTATTCCCATGTCTAGTTTGAATAAAGCTGTTTAATGCAGTGAGGTTTATTTTAACATTGTGTAAACTTATCCTTCACTTTCAGTTATGTCTCTCTCTCAATAAATATATCTAACCTTGATATATACTTAAAGCAGTTTTAAGCTCTTTCACCTGAAGTCAAAATAAATTGAAATAAATATATACCAAAATGTTTGTTACATTACTGAATGTACAATATGAATGAAATTTTAACAAATAAGCATATTTTCATTGACATTGTCATAGTTGTAAGATTATGTACTAATTTAAAAACATACTTGAGAAATATCAAGTTGGGACTTTTAATTAATGAAATAATACAATTTGTATATTTATAATTAGTAAGTTATATTTTAATTATTTAAATGAATTTGTAAATATGACACCGTAATGGTAATTTTTGTATTATGCATAATTTTATTTGGATGACTTCCGTACTGTAACAGAATAAACATAATTTACCAATAGACTGCCTTGTTTTGTAAAAGATTGAAAACTCGCTTTATTATTTTTATTATAAGATTAAAAAGAAATAAACTACAAAATGATATAAAGTTCTGGTTGACAAAAGAAGTTTTTCCTTTATCAGTTACCTTAAAAAGAATTTCTCTTACACTAATGCAGAGGTTCCCAAACTTTCTCTGTTCACAGCATCCTTAGTGTCTCAGTAATTTTTTCACAGCACCCCAGGCCAAAGGAAATACCTAACAGTTCTGTTTATTAAGTATTTAGGTCCAAACAACTTAATAAGTAATGTTGAAACTGAACTACCTCAAGCTAGTAGTTCGCGCAGTGTCCGACAGATGCCGAGTATCACTGTGTTTCCCTCAAATTTTAAATATCCCATAGCTCCCCAGTGCATAGTTTGAGAATCACTGCACTAATGTATGAATTTCTGAGTTTCTCACAATTAGCAGTATGCTGAATCTCTTCAGCTGGCTAAATAACTATTTTTTTTCTTATCTTCAGAAATAAAAGATTAAATTTTTAAATACATCTGCATCTGAGCTAAACACCATCACTCTACATTGTTTCTTCTAAACTACTCAAAGTATTTAGGAAATCTTATATCAGTTACAGCAATTTATATCACAAGATTCCCCAACTGTGATATCACTTACAACATTGTTGACCATTCTTATCCACAAAAAAGCAGTGTGACAGCCTGCAAATTAGCTTGGCGCTAATAAATATGTGAGTGTTGTTATAAAACAAACCACCCTTATAGTGCACTCTTTTTCCAAATCAACTGAGAAAATGTCTTTTTGTTTATTGTTGAATTATGCCTTCTCAATTATACTTGGCACATTATGGCTTTAGCACATTATGGTATAAAAAGTAAGACAGTCAGACAACCAAGGCTTCTCAATATGACTTATCCAAATCTGTGACTTAAAGAGCTTTTGATAAACTGGAGACTAATCAAAGAAAGCAGGATATGGACCAACTGCTTGGATTGGCACAAATTGTTACCAATAAATGTTTGGAACCAGTTCCAAGAGATACAAATAGTTCAAAGAGGGCTACACAGTGCAGCAATTGGAAAACAAGGCTGATGTTACAAGATAAGAACTGGTTCTGCTGGTCTACTAGAAGTAAACATGAAATAAAAGTGATTGTACCTCAAGCGCTGCAGCTGAGGTCAGCAGAAATTGCTGCCATTTCAGCACATAGTGTGAGCTGAACTGCAAGTCTCTCCTGTGTTTGTTGTGTAGGGACAATGAAACAAAGAGCAAATGTCAAGTTTTGTGTTCGACTAGACAAAAAGTGCCACAAATGTTTCAAATGATGAATCAAGTGTATGGAGAGAATTTTCTGTCTTGTACATGCGTGTTTGAGTGGCATAAACATTTCACCCATGGAAGAGAATCACTGGAAGACAACATCCAGGCCCAGAAAAATAGTTCAAACACTAGAATTAATTGAAATAGATTGGGAAATCATTAACATTAACTGATTCACAATGGTTTGAATGATTTCAGATTTGTGCATAAATAAGGAAACCACTGGACAAATAATAAGCCAGGATTTAAAGAAAACCAAGGTCTGTGTGCAGTTTGTTCCACATTTGTTAACAGTCAGCAACAGGCACAAGATGAACACTTGCAGAGAATGCATTGAGGGCACTGAATGCAAACCAACTACTTGAATTTTTTTTTTTTTTTTTATGAAAACCCCAAACAGGAGAGGTATTAGAACCTATAGTACTTAGTACTGTGCTTGAGTTGGAGGTTGAGAAGACAAAAGATATTTGTTGACATTAGACTAACTTCTGAAGACTAATTTTCAGGAACTGTACAAAGGACGGTTGTTCTGGAAAATGGCAGTTGAATGAATAAACGAGGCAGATGAAAAGTTGGTTCTGCGACTTTGAAGTGGGACAGTAAATGGATGTTGGCAGCACATGTTCAGACTGTTTTGAAAGAGAGAGCCGGAATTATAGAAGCCAATTCAGAAGAACTGCCCATGGAAGTATATGTAGAAAAGGCATGAGACAGCGAGTGAAGAGATTCTTTTAGAGATTAGTCATTAACCTAACTGCCCTCTTCTGAATGGAATCAAGAAACCTGAGAGAGGTTTTGGGTGCACCACCCCAGACGTGGAAACAATATTCCATGGTAGGGCAGATTTGCGATTTGTACAGAGTGAACAGTTGTTTGAAAGAAAAGTAACACCAAGAGCGAAAGACAAACCAATTTTTTTAGAAGCAGAGGAAGCAATATTTTAATGTGCTTGTGCTAAGAGAGATTAGAAGTCAGAGTAATCTCCAAAACAGATATATAGTCTTGCCAAGAAATCGGAGTTTCACCAAAGATAAGCATAGGAACAGAAGAATCCTCTTTGTGAGATATAAGACGACTGAGTTTTAGAAGGATTGAAATCAACTAAGTTGTCTTTGCCCCATTGGAGATTGTCATTTAAGGAATTGGTAGCGGATATTCAAGAAGTTGAAGCTGATTGAGCAGGGCAAGGTTTCTCAAACTGGAGAGTGGAATGCAAGGTGCTATCATCGGCAAAACTATGGATAGGATTTCCAATCAATGGAAGGTCATTGATGTACAAGAGGAAAAGAGTGGGGGAAACAGCTGAACTTTGAGGGACACCAGCAATAGCGGAGAAGTTAAAAGGCAGAGAGCCACCTACCATCACCCTCAGTGAGTGATCAGAGATAAAACTGGATAACCATTACAAAAAACAGTTGGCAAACCATAAGATGGAAGCTTGATTAGACCTTTATGACAAACACGATTGAAAGCCTTTGAGATGTCAAGAGCAACTACTTGTGTTTCACCAAACCTTTCCATTGAATTAGTCAATAAATGGGTAACATAAGCCAGAATATCACCAGTAGATCGACACTGACAGAATCCATACTGGCGATCGTTGATCAGATAGAAGGTTTCTTGCTAATTTAAGAGTTGGCAGTTAATCGATTTCTCCATTATTGTAGAAAGAGTAGAAGTAATTGCAATGGGACAATAATTGGATGAGAGGGATTTGTCACCCTTTTTAGGAACTGGCTGGATATGAGCAAATTTCCAAGCAGAACGAAAAACACCTTGGAATAAGTAAGGGAAAAAAGACAGCAAAGAACAGGAGTAAGTTCAGGAGCACAGGTTTTGAGAACAAGTGGAGAAATACCATCAGGACCTGGAGCTTTCTTTGTATCAAGATTCGTCAAAATCCTTTTGATGGAAGACCACAGGAAGCATTGAATGGAGCTTGGGAATAGTGGGAGGTGTTTTACTAAAATCATTAATACATGAGTTGGAAGAAAAATGGGTTGCTAGCAGGTCAGCTTTATCCTTTAGCATTAGCATTAGTAGAGGCATATGATGCAAGGAAGCAAGCTTATGCAGCATCAGCCAAAAAAAAAAAAAAAAAAACCCTTCCACTTCAACCCTCCGTTCGTTTGAAATACCTGTCCAGCTGAGCCTTAAATTTATTTAGGCTATCAACTTCCACAACAAGGGATGGAAGTCTATTCCACCAACCAACTACCCGCTGGCTAAAGGCAAATTTCCACACATCTATCCTACATCTGTCTTTCCTCAATTTAAATTTATGCCCTCTCAGATGATTATTCTGAGCAAGAGGCAGTATCCCATCAGCATTGAGCATGCTCAAACCATTCAAGGCTTTGTACACCTCTATCAGATCACCTCACCGGTGCCTAGTCTCCAGACACTGTAATTTGCAAAACTTAAGCCCTTCTTCGTAAGAGCAACTCTTCGTTCCGTTCGCTAACCTTGTTGCTCTTCTCTGTACTCGTTCCAGCAGCTCTACATCCTTCTTGAAATGAGGCCTCCAGACCTGAATACAGTACTCAAGGTGCGGCCTGACCATTGCCTTATACAAGGGAATATTCACCCCCCCCCCATCCCTGCTAGAAACATTCCTGTATATCATTGATAAGCCATGAGCTACTCTTGTAGCCCGTCTGCACTGCTCAGAGAACTTCATATCTGCCTGCACAATTACCCCCAGGTCCTTTTCATTCTCTATCACTGTCAGTGTAGTACCACAGAGTTGATACGTTGCTCTGGGGTTGCTGTTTCCCATATGTAGTACTTTACATTTGTCAATGTTTCATTTGCCACCTCTCAGCCCATCTGTTCAACCTTTCCAGATCCTGTTGCATCAGCATAGCGTCAGTAGCGTCCTTAACAACCCTGCCAACCTTTGTATCGTCTGCAAACTTGGACATTAAGCTTGATATACCTTCATCAATATTATTTATAAATACAGAAAACAACAATGGACCCAACACTGAACCCTGAGGGACTCCACTAATAACATTAGTCCACGATGAGCAGTGTCCATTAATTACCACTCTGTCTTCTGCCACTCAACCATCCCTTTTCCCGTAGCAACAATTTGCCACCAATGCCACACTGCTCCAATTTGTGCAGCAGTCTTTCATGTGCAACAGTATCAAAAGCCTTTCTAAGATCCACATATATAATATCAAAGTTATTCCGTGCATCCAATTCTTTTGTGACTACATCATAGTATCCAATCAAATTGGTCAGGCAAGACCTTCCCTTAACAAACCCATGCTGTGTCTGAGCTATAACTGAATTCTTTTCAAGATGATCCTGCAGTGCTTCCATTAAATTTCCTGGAACAGAAGTTAAACTCACAGGTCTATAATTACTTGTGTCAGCCTTTGATCCTCCTTTGTGAATTGGGGTTACATTTGCACATCTCCAGTCTGTGGGTACCTCCCCTGAGTCCAAGGAAGCTCTCATAATTATGGGTAACGGTTTGCTTACTTCCTTTGCTGCCTCCTTTAATATAACTGGATAGATCCCATCCATCCGAGGTTCCTTTCTTGTATTTATCTGCAACAATTTCTCCTCCACTTTACTCTCAATTATTACAAGATCATCTAGCTGACTGCCAGTGTTTACTTCATCTATGGCATTCCCCTTCCTGAATAATTCCTCATGTGTGAATGTAGATGCTAAATATTGATTTAGTTTGTTAACTACCTGAGCAGGATCATGAACAGTTGAACCATCGATATCAAGTGGACCAATCTGATTCATCCCCTTCCTTCTAGAGTTTACATAAGTAAAGAACTTGCTGTTTTTCTTTGCATCCCTTGCCAAAGATTTCTCGTAATCTGCCTTCGCCTGCCTAACCTCCTTTGTAACTTGGTTACAGATCAACTTATATCTATCATAGGTTTCTGTGTCATGTGTTAATTTGTAAGTATCCCATGCATTTTTCTTCTCTGCCATATGACTCATTAGTTCATCTGACATCCATTTTGGCCTAAACCTTGAACAATATTTCTTGGTTGGTATGTAAAGCCTAGTAGCTTCCAAGATAAGTTCTTTGAATGCTTCCCATTTTGAATTTGCTGTTGGTAACATCATCAGTTGGTCCCACTGTATAGAATTTAAATACTGCCTCAGTCCATCATAGTCGCCTTTACGGAAGCAATAACCCTTCCCTTTACTCCTGATGGTAGTTACCTCCTTGAGTAAATCCCACTTCAGCACACTGTGATCACTGCCACCTAGTGGTTCCTGTATCTGCAGATTCTTAATGCATGAAGAATCACTACTGATAATCAAATCAAGAGTATTGCTCCCTCTAGTTGCCTCCCGAACATGCTGATTTAGAAAACAATCATCCAATAAATCCACAAAAGCCTTGCTAGTGTGTGAGTGACCAACCCACAAATTCAATATCTGGGAAATTAAAATCCCCCATTATAAGACTCTCTGATTTACTGGCTCACTCTATTTCCCTGTACAGTTTCTTATTATACTCATCAGAGTGATTAGGCCTATAGCACACTCCTACTCTCAATTTTGATCTCCCAATGTTTATGTCACACCAAACTGACTCGACACTGCACTGTCCAGCAGTGTCGACTGGCTTCACTTCCTTGGATTTTTTGTGTTTCTTAACTAATAGCATAATCCCTCCTCCCTTCCTATCCTTTCTGTAGACGTTGTACTCCCCAAATTCCAGTTCTGCATTACTTATATCTGTGTGATATCCCAACAATATCCACCTTTGATGCTTTGAGCAATACTTCAAATTCATCAAATTTATTTTCCATACTCCTAGCATTAGCATTAGTAGAGGCACCCGATGCAAGAAAGCAAGCTTATGCAGCATCAGCCAAAAAAAAAAAAAAAAAAAACCCACTTCCACTTCACCCCTCTGTTCGTTCAAAATACCTGTCCAGCTGAGCCTTAAACTTATTTAGGCTATCAACCTCCACCACAAGGGATGGCAGTCTGTTCCACCAACCAACCACCCGCTGGCTAAAGGCAAATTTCCGCACGTCTATCCTACATCTGTCTTTCCTCAATTTGAATTTATGCCCTCTCAGGTGATTTTTTTGAGCTAGAGGAAGAATCCCATCAGCATTGAGCATGCTTAAACCATTCAAGGCTTTATACACCTCTATCAGATCACCTCGCTGGTGCCTAGACTCCAGACACTGCAATTTGCAAAACTTAAGCCTTTCTTCGTAAGAGCACCCCTTTGTTCCATTCACTAATCTTGTTGCCCTTCTCTGTACTCGTTCCAGCAGCTCTACGTCCTTCTTGAAATGAGGCCTCCAGACCTGTATACAGTACTCTAGGTGTGGCCTGACCATTGCCTTATACAAGGGAATAATCACCTCCTTATCCCTGCTGGAAAAATTCCTGTATATCATTGACAATACTCCATGAGCTACTCTTGCAGCCCGTCTGCACTGCTCAGAGAACTTCATATCTGCCTGCACAATCACCCCCAAGTCCCTTTCATTCTCTACCACTGTCAGTGTAGTACCACAGAGTTGATATGTTGCTCTGGGGTTGCTTTTTCCCATGTGTAGTACTTTACATTTGTCAATGTTAAACTTCATTTGCCACCTCTCAGCCCATCTGCTCAACCTTTCCAGATCTTGTTGCAGCAGCATAATGTCAGTAGTGACCTTGACAACCCTGCCAACCTTTGTATCATCTGCAAACTTGGACATTAAGCTTGATATACCATCATCAATATCATTTATAAATACAGAAAACAATAATGGACCCAACACTGAGCCCTGAGGGACTCCACTAATAACATTAGTCCACGATGAGCAGTGTCCATTGATTACCACTCTCTGTCTTCTCCCCCTCAACCACCCCTTTATCCATAGCAGCAATTTGCCTCCAATGTCACACTGCTCCAATTTGTGTAGCAGTCTTCCATGTGCAACAGTATCAAAAGCCTTTCTAAGATCCAAGTATATAATATCAAAGTTATTCCCT
Source organism: Mastigoproctus giganteus (assembly GCF_048544385.1). Classification (NCBI taxonomy): domain Eukaryota; kingdom Metazoa; phylum Arthropoda; class Arachnida; order Uropygi; family Thelyphonidae; genus Mastigoproctus; species Mastigoproctus giganteus. The sequence goes on from NC_143577.1 coordinate 247,080,310, forward strand.
GCATCCAGTTCTTTTGTGACTGCATCATAGTATCCAATCAAGTTGGTCATTCAAGACTTCCCCTTAACAAAACCATGCTGTGTCTGAGCTATAACTGAAGTCTTGTCTAAATGATCCTGCAGTGCTTCTTTAACCAGTGCCTCCATTAATTTTCCTGGAACAGAAGTTAAGCTCACAGGTCTATAATTACTTGTGTCAGCCTTTGATCCTCCTTTGTGAATTGGGGTCACATTTGCACATTTCCAGTCTATGGGTACCTCCCCTGAGTCCAAGGAAGCTCTCATAATTATGGCTAAGGGTTTGCTTACTTCCTTTGCTGCCTCCTTTAATATAACTGGATAGATCCCATCCACCCCGGGTGCCTTTCTTGTGTTTATCTTCAACAGTTTCTCCTCCACTTTACTCCCAGTTATTTCAAGATTCTGTAGCTTACTGCTAGAGTTGAATACACCTCTGGCATTCCCCTTGCTGAATAACTCCTCATGTGTGAATGTTGATGCAAAATATTCATTTAGTTTGTTAGCTACCTGAGCAGGATCATCAACAGTTGACCCATCAATATCAAGTGGACCAATCTGATTCATCCCCTTCCTTCTAGAGTTTACATAAGTAAAGAACTCTTTGCTGTTTTTCTTTGCATCCCTTGCCAAGGATTTCTCGTAATCTGCCTTCGCCTGCCTAACCTCCTTTGTAACTTGGTTGCATATCAACTTGTATCTATCATAGGCTTCTGTGTCATGTGTTAATTTGTATGTATCCCATGCATTTTTCTTCTCTGCCATATGCCTCATTAGTTCATCCGACATCCATTTTGGCCTAAATCTTGAACAATATTTCTTAGTTGGTATGTAAAGCCTAGTAGCTTCCAAGATAAGTTCTTTGAATGCTTCCCATTTTGAATTTGCTGTTGGTAACATCATCAGTTGGTCCCACTGTATAGAATTTAAATACTGTCTCAGTCCATCGTAGTCACCTTTACGGAAGCAATAACCCTTCCGTGTACACCACATTGGTGTACACGCAAGTATACATGCACCTGTTCTTTTTCTTAGCTACCCTAACACAACCCATGTGTTTACTTGTACCCCAATGGCTCCCAGCAGTCTGTGAAATATCCTGCATCTTATTTTCCAAGCTGCTGCCCATTCCAATAGAAGCAGTGCAAGAATCACTTTCACCTCTGCCAGTGGCTACACTTAATCTATTAGTCCTTGTATCCCCCCAATCTAGCAGTTTTCCGACCCACCTAACACTGCCTCGATAGCATCAGCAAACATTCTTGCACCCTTTCTATTTAAGTGTATCCCAGCCCTGTAGAAGCAGTCTCTCCTGTTAATAAGTACAGACCAGGCTGAAAAAAATTCTACCCCTTGAGCCTTGCACAATCTTTCCAGGGCCGAATTGATCGACAGGGCTCCTTGGCTGAAGTGACAACAGAACCATCTGGTTCTGACAGAGGTGGGAGCAGAGATGGGCAAAAGTTGCGGCCAATAGGTTTGGCAAGAGACCAGAATGCTCGGCTCCCATTAAGGCAGAGGTAAATTTGCTACTCTTAGCCTGTTCAAAATCTAGTTTTGACTGATTAACAACTGTTTTACAATTGGTGCAGGCAGAAAATGAAACTGAAGAAATGGAAACATGACAATTATGATATGCAACATTCTTCACTTGAACAGCCTTAGCACATTTATTAGAAAACCAAGGTTTAGATAAAGAACGAGATTTTAAAGTGGAGTGTGGAATAAAGGATTCCATTCCTACAAGAATAATTTCACTGACACGATATGAGCAAACGTTGACATCAGAAGTTCTGAAACAGTAACCCAGCTAAGGAAAATAAGGAAATAAATCTCACAGGTCATCCCATGTTGCATTCTTGTAATGCCATACAATACGAGGTTGGGAATAGATAAAGGCTCCATTGGAGAAGAGACAATCATCAAGTTGTGATCTGAGGTGCCTAAAGGACCACCCACTTTGACCGTGTACTTGTTTGTTTGTGTGAAAAAAATCAAGCGTGTTGGCTGTATGGTTAGGATTGTCAGGTATTCTGGTAGGTAAATGAACAATCTGTGAGAAGTCATTAGTACTTACAAAAGCCTCAGCATCTTGACCAGCTGGGTCGATGTGACTAGAAAACGGAAACCATCTGGGGTTGTGAACATTAAAATCACTACGGAAAATTACCTCACTGTTAGGAAAGTTGGACTGCAGAAAGTCGAGTTTCAAAGAGAGGAAGGCAAAGAGCTCCAAATGATTAGTGGAGTTGGGAGAACAGTAGAGACAACAATGAATTTGGCAGAATGAGGTAGAGAGATTTTAAGCCAGAGGAGATTCCAAATTACCAAGTCTGACAGGGAATATCAGAACGGATATATGCACAAGAACTACCTTTGAGGCGAAAAGAATCATACAGCGAATAATTTGGGCAACTGAGATGAGCAGTAGTTGAATCAGCTGATAACTGAGATTCTGTCAGAAAAAGTACATGGGGTTTGGCAAACTGCAAGTGGAAATGGACATCATTGAGATTAGGACTGAGACCACGTATATTTGTGAAATGAACTAGGAAGTGTTTGGGAGGTTTAGATCTTTTTTGCAGATAAGCTTACTCTATTAGTTTGACAATTCATGGTGTATTCGATAGTAAGAAAAAGTGGGGGGCATGCTGTATGAAGTAATTTAATTTTTGGATTTTACACATGGTAAAAATATACCCAGATCCTTGATCTACAATGCACCCCGCATACACACTGCTCGGACTCTCTCCAGTCACTATCTGACAGAATAGAGGTAGCAAGATTATACACTAGCTGATCCAGAAGCCTCCTAAGGAGTTACCAATAGGTTTGGTCCGATGTACTAACTAGCGGGCAGTCTGTGAACACTGTTTTAGAGCTGTATGCTGAAAATGTAAGGAAGATTGGATCTCGCCACGATGTCCATCATAATCTCAAAAGTCATCAGTCATACTGCATGATGGAAGAGATGGGAAGGGTTGACCAGAACTTAGCTCTGGAGACTAAACATGGATTCCACCACTTCAAGCCCCCAATAAGCAAAGTGGTTGTATTGCACCAGTTGATGAGAGTCTTCTACTACCTAGTATTGCCTGGTAACACAGAGGGGCAGCATTCCTCCATGTGGTGTGGGTGCCACACCTCGATCTCTGCTTATGTTGGTTCACACCTGGGTGGTCACCAACAGTGTGCTTGCGCATGGGGGTTATACCCAGTATTACTAACAGTCCCACCATAGTGAAGGTGCAAGCATTTGATCATTACAGGTGACGTGTTTTCACTCAATTCAACCCTGCAACAATATGTGGAGTGGAAGTCAGCAAACTCCCTCAAAGCCAAAAAAGCCCAAGAAAGGTAAACTCTTTTGGTCAAAAAATCAAAACCATGCTCATTACTTCCTATAAGAGCGAGGGAATTGTGCACAAAGAGTTTGTGCCCAGTGGCAAAAGTGCTACTAACGCCTACTACTGGAAGTTCGAAACGTGTGTTGCAGAGACTGTCATGTGCAGCCTCAGTATAGAGAAAACAGCAGTTCGTTTGTGTTGCATGGCAATGCAACAACATACAAGGCTCTCATTGTTCAGGAGTTTTTGGCTAGCAAAAAAGTCTACATACTGTAATACCCACTGTATTTACCCTGTGCAACTTCTTTTTGTTCCTGAAGCACAAGATGCCACTGAAAGGCTGTTATTTTCATGATGTTGACACCTTTCAAAGAGCTGTGTTGAGAACACTAAACAGTATACCAGTCACACCCTTCCACCAGTTAGTCCAGTCACTTTGTGATTAGTGCATGCAGTGTATGGATGCGGGAGGAAGTTACTTTAAATAAACCATGGTTAGTTTACTCGTACATGGATCATAATTTTTTTCTAGAATTTCTTGTTTTCCAATTGCTGTACAGTATTTTTGAAGGCTATCTATCATAAGCTTTACAATAAATGACCATTATTTGGCTCCAACTACTTGTCAGAACCAAAAGCTAAATTCTTTGTGCTTTTTTGTAAAAAAAAAAGTTTTGGGTATGCTGGCCAATGGTTTGCTGGATGCTAACCACCCTATATGACCTGCAGAGACAGACTCAAGAATATTGCAATTGGACCACCAAGCTGTGGAGCAAAGTTCTTTCTCACATGCAAGTCATTATTATTATTAGCCATTTGGTGCATTATCAGTTTGGTGGGAGGGATGGAGTGATTGTCTGGGAAGGCATCAGTATTGGTAGCTCTATAGAGCTCACTCTGCCATTAAGAACAGAAAACTGACAGGTCAGAGGTCTGGAGAAATGAGATTGAGACTACATGCCATAGGAATTAGAGAAAGATTCTTTTTCATAGATAATAATGCTCTAGCAGAGTATTGTTTGTTGTTAGCATTCTTAAATCCAAATTACAGTATTATAGATTTAATTATAATTAAATCTAGTGAAAGTATGTGTATAAAATTGTTGGTATATATCAGGAGTGGCCAACTTAATTTGTGATGCAATCTACTTTTTTCCTTCAAAATGGGCCGCAATCTACCACTCAAAAATTTCATTGCACAAGGTGCACAAATCAAGGGATGACTGTATATTTAAAATTCATCGTGATCGACTCATTGGCCACCCCTGGTATAAGTAACTTTTATTCAGATATCCAGTCATTCTTTTTATAAATTATCACATATTACCAGTGTACAAGTACTTAAAGATTATTCTTCTTCTTATTATTATTATTATTATTAATGTAAATGTGGACCTATTAAATTGAAGTATTAACTGCATCATTGCTGTGTCTAGAAATATTTATGCATCCTCTCCAAAAATAATTACATTATAATAAGTTAAGCATTATTATTGGAATAATGAATTAGAGATACTTTTTTTACATTATAGATTAGAATTGGCTACAGGAGCACAACTTTCTTGGGGAGGGCTTCACAAAATTTTAAAAAATTTAGTCTGAGGTTTTAAATATGATTGTTTATTTCCAATGAAATAATTTTCTTTTCTAAAGTTGGAAGGGTCTATTATTGTTTTATTTGAGATTAAAATTAATTATTAAAAATGTGGTATAGTTTCTTACTCTTATTCTTAATGACTGTGACAAGTACAACGAACAACTATATAGAGAATTAGATGGGCCAGTAAATCTTATTTCTTATAATAGGGGATTTTAACTTTCCAGATATTGACTGGAAAGCATGTTCAAAATTTCGACTATCTAGGTTCGCAGATAAACTCTATTACTAACGAAATGATAAGTCCCGTATCATGAGTGGAAACATGCTTCTATGCACATGAAAAACTAATGAAGTCCGGAGTATTGAACAAACATTTAAAATTAAGAATATACAAAAGTCTTATTAGACCAGTTGTAACACACGATTGTGAAGCTTGGACATTAACGAGTAAAGATGAGCAATTAACAAGTTAAGAGTGTTCAAGCATTCTTATTCACTTGACAATCTTATTCAGGGTACAGATATCGTCAGATTTGTGAAGAGCCAGAGACTTGCTTGGTTAGGACATGTTATGAGAATGACTAAGACAATAATGAAATGGAAACCTACCGGTAGGAGAACAAGAGGAAGACAGCAGAAAAGATGAATGGATGACGTAGAAGAGGACTTAAAGATCATGAGAATAAAAAGTTGGAGAAGTTTGACTTCTTGGAGAGCTTACTGGTGGAACATCATTGAGAATGCTAAGACCCACCCTGGGTTATTTAACTTCAGGGGCTCACATCTGGAGAGTATGGGTTTGGCACAGTGAGGGTCCTGAGCTGGATATCATCATTCTTCTCTTTCGTGGTGATTCCTTTCTACTTCTCTCTCTCTCTCTCTCTCTCTCTCTCTCTCTCTCTCTCTCTCTCTCTCAGGGTAACTCTGGAATTTTTTTTGGCCAGTGCAGCATAAGCCTCAGGCTTCCATGCACCATGTAGCTAATAATAATAATAAAAACACCAGAAGGAGGAGATATTGACTGGAACTTGTGGGTTTGTGACACACACACTTAGCAACCCTTTGTGGACATTGGTTTTCTACAGCAGCATGTTAGAGAGGCAACAGGAGACTCTTGATCTGATCATCGGCACTGATTCTTCATGCATTAAGGATCAATAGTAGAGGTATACGATGCAAGAATAGAGCTTATGCAGCATCAGCCAAAAAAAAAAAAAAACCCTCCCATTTCACCCCTCCATTCTTTCCAAATGCCTGTCCAGCTCAGTCTTAAATTTATTTAGGCTATCAACTTCCACAACAAAAGATGGAAGTCAGTTAAACAAATCAACTATCCGCTGGCTAAAGGCAAATTTCTGCACATCTATTCTACAACTGTCTTTCCTCAATTTAAAACTGTGCCCCCTCAGGTTCTTAATCTGAGCAAGAGGAAGAATCCCATCAGCACTCAGCTTTCTCAACCCATTCAAGGCCTTATACACCTCGATCAGATCACCTCGCAGGTGCCTACTCTCCAGGAACTGCAATTTGCAGAACTTAAGCCTTTCTTGGTAATAAAGCATGACTTTGTTCCCCACACCAATCTTGTTGCCCTTCTTTGTACTCGTTCTAGAAACTCTATCTTTCCTAAAATGAGGCCTCCAGACCTGTACACAGTACTCTAGGTGTGGCCTGACCACTGCCTTGTATAACAGGATAATCACCTCCCTGTCACTGCTAGCAAAATTTCTTTATATCATTGACAAGATTCCATGACTTGCCCTAGCAACCCATCTGCACTGCTCAGCGAACTTCATATTTGATTGCACAATTACCCCCAGGTCTGTTTCACTTTCCACTTCCCTGAGTGTAGTACCACACAGTTGGTACATTTCTCTTCAGTTATTGCTACCCATATGCAGTACTTGGCATTTGTCAATGTTAAACTTCAGTTGCCACTTCTCAGCCCATTTTCCCAACTTATCAAGATCCAGTTGGAGTAGCATACTGTCTTTACTGTTGTTAACAACCCTGCCAACCTTTGTATCATCTGCAAACTTGGACATTAATTCTGATATACCTTCATCAATATCATTGATAAATATACAAAACAGAGAGTGGTATACCACTCTCTGTCGTCTCCCACTCAACAATCCCTTTATCCATTGTAGCAACTTACCCTTAATGCCATACCTCTCCAATTTGTACAGCAGTCTTCCATGTGCAACAGTATCAAAAGCTTTCCTGAAATCCAAGTATATGAATATATCAAAATTATTTTTGGCATTCAGTTCCTCTGTGACCACATCATAGTATCCAATTAAATTGGTCAGACAAGACCTCCCTTTAACAAAGCCATGCTGTGTCTTAACTGTTACTGCAGTCTTGTCTAAATGATCTTGCAATGCGTCTTTAACCAGTGATTCCATTATTTTCCCCAGAACACAAGTTAACAGGTCTGTAGTTGCTTGTGTCACCTTTTGAACCCCTTTGTGAATTAGGGATACATTTCCACATCTCCAGTGCATGGGGACCTCCCCTGAGTCCAAGGAAGCTCTCATAATTATGGCTAAAGATTTACTTACTTCCTTTGCTGCCTCCTTTAATATAACTGGATAGATCCTGTCCACCCCAGGTGCCTTTTTTATGTTTAACTTCAACAATTTCTTCTCCACTTTGTTCTCAGTTATTACAAAATCACTTAGCTCCCTGTTAGAGTTTGATAAACTTCTGGCATTCCCCTCATTGAATAATTCCTCATGTGTGAATGTAGATGCAAAATACTCATTCAGTTTATCAACTACCTGAGCATGATCAATAGTCAACCCATCTATGTTAACTGGTCCAATCTGATTCATCCCTTTCCTTCTAGAGTTTACATAAGTAAACAACTCTTTGCTATTTTTCTTTGCATCTTTTGCCAAAGATTTCTTGTAATCTGCCTTTGCCTGCCTAACCTCCTTTGTGACTTGATTACAGACTAGTTTATATCTGCTATAGGCTTCTGTGTCACCTGATACTTTATACGCATCCCTTACATTTATTTTCCTCTCTGCCACAAGTCTCATTAGTTCATCTGACATCCACTTAGGCCTAAACCTTGAACAGTATTTCTTAGATGGAAAGAAAAGTCTAGCAGTCTCCAAAATTAATCCCTGAAAGCTTCCCACTTAGAATTCAACGTTGGTAACATCATCAGTTGATTCCACTGTACAGAATTTAAAAACTGTCTGAGACCCGTGTAATCACCTTTACGAAAACAAATGCCCTTCCCTTTAGCCTTCATGGTAGTTACATCTTTAAGTAATTCCCACTTCAGTACATTGTGATCACTGCCACCCAGTGGTTCCTTTATCTGCAAATTCTTAATGCATGAATAATCACTGCCGATAATCAGATCTAGAGTATTACTCCCTCTAGTTGCCTCCCGAACATGCTGATGTAGAAAACAATCATCCAGTAAATCCACAAAAGCCTTGCTAGTGTGTGAGTGACAAACCCACAAGTTTCATTCAATATCTGGAAAGTTAAAATCCCCCATTATAAGACATTCTGATTTACTGGCCCACTCTATTTCTCTGCACAATTGCTCATTATACTCATCAGATTCATTAGGCCTATAACTAACACACACCTACTCTCATTTTTCCTTTCCCAGTGCTTATGTCACACTAAATAGACTCAACATTGCATTGTCCACCAACATCAATTGGATTCACTTAGATTTTATGCGTTTATTAACTAACAGCATAACCCCTCCTCCCTTTCTTTCTGTACACATTGTACTCCCTAAATTCCAGTACTGCACTGCTTATATCTGTGTGACACCATGTCCCTGATATCCCAACAATATCTGCCTTTGATGTCTTGTCTAGCACTTCAAGCTCATCAAATTTATTAACTATAGTCCTAGCATTGGTGTACATGCAAGTATACATTCACTTGTTCCTTCTCTTAGTTATCCTAACATAGCCCATGTATTTACTTGTTCCACTATGAATCTGCAATAAAAGCGCTACTAGGTGCCAGTGATTGCAGTGTATTCGTGTGGGATATACTTACACCTACCAGCAAGGGTGAAGGGAAGGGAAGGGTTTTTGCTTTTTTTCGTACAGGAAACTACAGGGCCTCAGACAGTTTTTAAATTCTATAGAGTGGAACCAACTAGTGACGTTACCAACAACAAATTCTAAATGTGTGCTTCACATTCATGGAAATGAACATAGAAGCTACTAGACTTTTCATACTTACTAAAAAATACCATTCAAGGCTTAGACCTAAAGGAATGTCAGATGAACTAAGGAGACACATGGCAGAGAAGAAAAATACATGGGATGCATATAAATTATCAGGTGATACAGAAGCCTATGGTAGATATAAACTAGTCTGCAATCAAATCACTAAAGGGGTTAGGCAAGCCAAGGCAGATTGTGAGAAATCTTTGGCAAAGGACGAAAATAAAAATATCAAATGCCCCTTTACTTATGTAAACACTAGTAGAAAGGGGATGAATCACATTATTCCATTTTTGATATCAATGGTTTATCTGTAGATGATCCTGCTTAGGTTGCTGACAAACTGATGTATTTTGCATCTTCATTCACTCATGAGGAATTATTTGGGGAAGTGGATGCCATAAGTTTATAAACTCTAACAGGAAGTTAAACATAAAAAAAAGTACCTTGTGGATGGGAGACTATCCAATTATATTAAGAGAGGCAGCAAAGGAGGTAAGCATATCCTTAGCCATAATTATGAGAGCATTCTTGGATTTGTGTGAAGTCCCCAAGGACTGGAGATGTGGAAATGTATTCCCAATTCACAAATTTGATTGGATACTGTGATGCAATAAGAAAGGAACTGGATGCAAAAATTAATTTTGGTATCATATACTTGGATTTCAAGAAAGCTTTTGATACTGTTGCATATAAAAAAGACTGCTGTACAAATTGGAACAGTGTGGCATTAAGGGCAGTTTACTTCTATGGATGAAGGGATAGTTGAGTGGGAAAAGACAGAGTGATTACTCTTTGTGGGCAAATGTTATTAGTGAAGTCCCACAGGGTTTTGTGCTGGCCCATTGTTGTTTTCTGTATTTATTAACGATTTAATGAAGGTATATTAGGCGTAATCTCTAAGTTTGCAGGTCATACAGAGGTTGGCAGTAGTAAATGACAGTAATGACGGTATACTACTGCAACAAGGTCTAGAAAAATTAGGCAGACAAGCTGAGAAATGGCAACTAAAGTTTAACATTGACAAATGCAAGGTAGCAGTATTGGTACAGTATTAGTAGCAGTAATCCCAGAATAATGTACCAACTGTATGGTACTACACTCAGGGTAGTGGAAAATGAAAAAGACCTGGGGTAATTGTGCAGTCAGATATGAAATTCTCTGAGCAATGCAGACAGGCTGCCAGTACAGCTCATGGGGTTTTGTCAATGATATAAGGAATTTTGCTAGCAGAAATAAGGGGGTGATTATCCCATTGTATAAAGCAATAGTCATGCCACACCTTGAGTACTGCATACAGGTCTGGATGTTTCATTTTAGGAAGGATGTAGAGCTGCTGCAGTAGGTACAAAGAAGAGTAATGTGATTAGTAATGAGAACATGGGTGCTCTTAACAAGAAAGGCTTTAGTTCTGAAAATTGCAGCATCTGAGAACTAGGCACTTGTGAAATGATCTGTTTGAGATGTTTAAGGTTTTGAATGGCTTGAACAAACTCAATGCTGGTGGGATTTTTCTCTGGCTATGCTCGCAAAGGGGCAGGCAAAAATTCAAATTGAAGAAGAATGGTTGCAGAATAGATGTGCGGAAATTTTCCTTCAGCCAACGGATGGTTGATTGCTGGAACAAGCTTCCATCCATTGTTGTGGAAGTAGCTAGTTTGAAAAAAATCAGTAGAGAACTAGAAAAACTATTGGTGGGGGAATGGATACTTGAAATTGGATTTATTTTTTTTTTTTTTTTTGGATGATGCTATATAAGCTTGTTTTCTTGCATCTTTTGCTGCTACTACTACTATAACACTGCCCTTGAAATGAGTCAACTTATCTCTACATACTGTAAAGAACAAATAATTGTGACTCATATGCCTTCTTTATATACCAGTTTGAGTCATTTGTTTATCCAACAGATTGTGAAAACAGCTGCCCAGATATATTTGAGGCTAGTATATACATGCATACTCATAATTTTGGTCCCTCATACAAAAAAAAACTCATATACTTTGCACACTTGTGAAAACTTTAACAGTGTGGTATCATCTGTGTTTCCTGAATACACACTATTTGGACTACCCCAGTTACAGCTGGCCAAATAGAAGCAACAAAATTATACACTAGCTGATCTGGATGTCTCCTAAAGTGTTACCAATAGGTTTCATACAGTATGATATCTAGTGGCTGGCCTACCAAAACTATATTAAAGAGATACCCTCAAAATGCAGTGAATATTGGATCTTTTCATGATGGTGTTATAACTTCAAAAGATATGAGTCATACTCCATGAGAGAATAGACTTGGAGGCCCCAAAACTTTCACAACTTCAAATCTCCATAAAGCAAAGCATCAGAATTGCACTGGCTAACAGGATTCATATACCACGTGCCTAGCATTACTGAGGAACAGTCTAGAATCCTTCGCCCCTATAAGCTCAAACCATTCAGGGGGGGGGACGCCTCCATAGCCAGGTGGGCAGAAGCAGCAGTGTGTAGTACACGCTTCTTGATTAGACCAGGGTTTGAGCCCGTGACCACCAAATACAGAGGATGCGGAAAGGTCAGGGAATGACCACCGCATATCTCCGGAGCAATATGGCCTTAGTTGCTAATGCTCCTAAAAACCAAATAACAACAACCATTCAAAAGCCCTTTTTTTTTTTTTTTTTTTTTTTTTGGCTGATGCTGTATAAGCTTGCTTTCTTGCATATACCTCTACTAATGCTAATAATGAAATAGTTATTTTTTAGTGGGTGTTGATTGGTATCAGAACAATTTGATCATCACTAAACTTCATTTAAAATGTTCTTAAAATTTTAAATACACTATCATATTCCATTAAAAATAAATAGCGGTCTTTGAAAATTTCAGACTCTTCTTCAAAGTATTCACTGGGATTCTGGTGTCATTCATGTTGCAGTCAAAATATTCCAAGTGATTTGTAGAGTTGGAGAATGACAAAAGCTAAACAATTGAATTTGACAGAATGGGATCGAAAGATTTTAAATGATATCCCATTCTGTGCAACTTTACTTCATTTTCTCTGTTCACTCATTTCTCACACCTGCCCATCATGTACACATAAAATGCTTTTGAATACAATAACATGAGCTACTTTATCTGATAGTTGAACATACTTGAAATTAAACATAAAGCAATGTATATCTTACCAGATTTGTTAATACAGGGTGTCTCAAAAATATTGGTACAAACAGTTAGGGGAGGTAGGTAACATTTAAAGGAATGTGAATCGCATAGGAACCCATAACCGGAAACGTCACCGTAAGTCGGTACACGGCACTGTTCATCAGTTCGCGAGAGGGAAAATTTCTGGTTTACTCATTCAAGCAGTATTCACCGCACGAAGAGCATGCATCGATATATGAACTGAGCTGGCAGACATGCACCTAGTGTATGGATTAGCAGAGGGCCCACACGGTGTGCACCACAATGTGGCACAACGTCGCTTCGCAATAAATGTGTGGGCAGGTATAGTCGGTGACTGCTTAGTTGGCCCATACCTGTTACCATTCCGCATGAACTCCACTAAATATCGGATCTTTCTTGAACAAGTTCTACCAGGGTTACTTGACGATGTTCCAGAAAATGTGAGACGCAACATGACGGGTTCGCCTCCCCATTATGGAAGGTGTGTTCGTGACCATTTGAACAGGCATTTTGGGCGTCGATGGATTGGCTGTGGTGGACCCGTTGCCTGGCCCCCACGCTCACCTGATTTATCGAGCCTTAATTTCTTTCTGTGGGGGCCCTCAAATCTATCGTGTATGAATTGCCTGTGGAGACGGAAATGGATCTCGTGGCGAGACTCGTCTGTGCTGCTGCTACTGTCAAAGAAACTCCAGGTGTGTTCGACCGTGTCCGCCAATCCATGCTGTGTCAGTGTCACGCATGCATTGCGTCTCATGGTGGAACCTTCGAGCATCTGTTGTAACATCATAAAATGCATCCATCTCATACTCCATTGTTAATATTATGTCAAATAAATGTTTGCCACTAACTACTGTCTTGTGCCTCTGCTACTACTTTCCCGTGACGTTTCCGGTTATGGGTTCCTATGTGATTCACATTCCTTTAGATGTTACCTATCTCCCCTAAATGTTTGTACCAATATTTTTGAGACACCCTGTATATCTAAACAAAATTCTTCATTAAAGAGATTTTTTTTTTTTTAGTAAATGCTTTTCCATAATGAAATGTTTATTTTTTAGTGGGCATTGATTAGTATCAGAACAATCTGATCATCACTGAACTTTATTTAAAATGTACTTAAAATTTTAAATACATTTTATCATATTCCATTAAAAATAAATAGTTTTTGAAAGCAGGGTTTTAACTTAATTTACCTGCTTAATCAAAGGCATTGTGTAAATTTACTGAAGGCTGCTGATGCTTGCGATGGGGAACTATAATGCTTCTTGTGTAAATACATTGAAATTTTTGTTTACGATGGTAGGTGTTATAATATTTAGTACGTAAATTTGAGGAATAAAAGTAAAATGACATTTTAAATAGAAATACAAATTCACTATCTTAAAGGAAAGCAATATATTGAAAACATGGTAAGTTAAAAGAAAAAGGGAAAAATATTAACAGGACATTTGGAAAGTCCCATTATCTACTTCTCCCCCAATAAAAATGAAATATGATAAATGTAAATGAATAAAAGTCACCAATAACATGCACCCATTGGGTTGTGTGCACACTGCCAGTTTCATAACAAGTTTATGCACCTCCATGTGTGATTTGAAAATAATCAGCATTTCAGCTCCTTTTAAGTGATAATGCCCACGGGGGCCATCTTTTGTTTAATGGACCCTCATAATATACTATAGTGCCATGGCAGATCTGGGCTTTGAGGTACCCAATAAAGAGGGGCAGGTAAAATTTGCAAGCCACAGTCAATCTGCTGTCTCAGAACAAAGAAAAACTGGACATTGTTGAGCAATTCCTACACACTGATGGTAAAATGAACCAGAGACTGGTTCTGTTGAAATAGTGCCTAAACAAGTAGCACTAAACATTTTGCCCTTTAACCCACCCACATGCTCTGAATGTTGTGTTGGCTATTCATGGGAGCAAGTGCTCATCACTGTCATCAAGTTTAAGTGGACTGATCAGCTTCTACTTATATAACTATAATACCCGGAACAGAACCACTACATGGCAGTTCCATGACAGCCAGATCTGAATTATCTCCATTTCTCCTGTCATTACTTACCTTCAGCCCAGTACATGTACAATTCAATATTTCTTTCTAATTACTTTAGGAGGGTGCATTTGAAAGAAATATATAAATAACATCTACATTTATTGCAAATTAATTTTAGTTGGAGAGAGGGAAGGTAACAGGACTTTCTGTAATATTTTGTAAACTCCCCATTATATTTTGAAGGCTCAGGTTTTCAAAACCTGGGGTTATTTTTCAATCAAACATTGAAATGTTTCCATATATGTATATGAGAACATTTCAATTATTTCTTCTTCTTCTCATGTCCTGTATTTTGTTTTTACCTATTCATTGGTAAAAACTTGTTTTTTAAAGTATTTCTTTTACTTTATTCAACTTCAAAGGTTTTGTCTTCCTTTAAATTTTTAACATTTGGTTTATTGCCTAAATTTCTCCTCTGATTTATTTCCTTGCCTGTTTACTCACCAAGTTTTAATTACTTGGTAATTAAAACTTCATTTTTTTCAAAACTAAAAGGCAAGTTTTATTCAATTCAACTAAATTCATTGTGATAGTATATATTTGGAGAGTTCAAATCCCATTTAATAACTGGAGGAATTTCAAAATTCCTCTTCAGTCAAGGCAGTAGTTAGTCAATATCAGGCATAAGAGTAGGATTTTTCCATGAGTTATTTTGGGTGTTTCAACCCACACAGCAAGCAAATCAGCTCATGAGTGCACACTTATACAGACAACACACAATGGCACAATATAGTCTAAATAGCTGATGCACCTAAAACCTGACAACTTAGTTTCACTACTTTACAAATTAGCACCAGCAGTCTTCAGTAAATTTGCAGGCCTTGGATGATATGAGAGGAGTAAAAACCATTTATTGAATTCTCTTATCCATAGGCATTGTTTACTTTTAATGATCCATTTACTTGGTTGCCATGTAAATATAGTTATTAAAGAATTTTGATAAGATAATTTCCTCTGCTTCATTTCTAATAAACTCACTTTTGCAGAAATGAACATTAGATGTGAGGAGGACAATTCCAGATCTGAGGCTGTTCCTATAAAAGGGTTAAAGCATACAGAATAAACTAGTGGTGTAATAGTAACAAGAGCAAATAAGACTATTTTCTAAAGTAGAACAATGATTGATACAATCTTGAATAGCAAGAATGATCAACTGTTGCAATGCTGTGATAAATTTTATTTATCTGTTGCTCTTATTTTATAAAGTGATACTTTGTTGATATTATATTTCCCTTTTATATTAGTGCAGAATTAGCTGTGTGTATTTTAATCTTTATTATAATTGTGATGTTTTAGACTTGATAGAAAATAACTGTCTAGTGGAAGAGTATAGAACTAAGCAAATGTAGGAAATTAAATGGTATCATAAAATCTAATTTAATCATTGCAGTAAGTAAAAATTTCAGATTCAGAAAAAAAAAAAAATTATGCCTGCCTTTAGTGATAGATCTCCAGACAAGATTAGTATTTGGAATAATCTTTATTTAAAAAACCCTGCATCAAAAAAAAAAAAAAAAAAAAAACCAAACAAGGTTCTTCTCCCTTTTACTCAGGAAATAGCAAATTGTGGGTGCCAAGTTGCCATGGCACCTAAAGTTTCCTCAGTAGTGCCTGATATTTTCTGTAGTATGTTTTAAAGTTTCTCTGTCTTCATATATGTAACTAACATTTTCAAATTCACACCTTGTAGTTCTAGTTAGTAAAAGCCAAAAGATGCAAGGAAGCTAGGCTCTTGCTGCACCAACCAAAAAAAAAAGAAAAAAAAAATGTCACCTTTATTTATACATACTCAAAACCCTTTATTTCACCAGATTCAACCATCGAGGAAAGCTGTTATTCCATTGATTGACAGGTTGGTAATCAAACTTCTAAGTTCGATCTCTTAGTTATCCCCTAATAGTTTATATTTATGCCCCCTGGGTTTTGTGCCCTATCTCAATGTGAGAATTTCACCAATCTATTTTCCCTTCCCTTCACTGCCTTATACACCTTAATCAGATTCTGCCCTCCCTAAATAAAAATGTTAGTTTACATATGGACTTTTGCTATTCTCATCAGTTGCCTGTCTTTGTACCTTTCAAGAAATGTTTCTTCCTTGTATGTGGCTTTCAAATGTATGATGTCACATAGCTCCTTTCTCTTTGGATGCAAAGGTATGGTTAAATCAGTGATAAAATACTGTCTACCTTCCAGGCCACCTTCTTATACTGCCTTCTCGTCTGATTGTATCATGACGCCCAAGTCTCTTTCCTCATTTACATCTTTCTGCTCTACCCCAACATTATTATTTTCCACACATAGAATCGTCATTTGGCAGCATTAAATCATAACTGCCATTTCTCTGACCATCCATGAGCTCAGCCCAATTTGCACCATTAGCCAACCATTGGCCTTTATATCAGCTGCAAATTTCATATTCTTTATTGCCTTGTCATTAGAGCTTGGGTGACTCATTTCTGATCATTCAAAATTATCTGAAACAAGAGTGCTCCAAGCATCGAGCCTCATGGAATCATGCTTATAATCCTGGTTCACTTTGAACGTTTACAATTTATAACAACCCTCTTCGTGATCTTGCACCAATCCTGTTTGTACACTGCAGCTTGTACAGCAATCAGACGTGTGAATAAAAATTTTACTAGTAGTTGACAGCAGGAATATCCCCATCTTTCAGTTATTGCAACATGTAGTATCCCCTTTCATAGCAACCTTTGCAGTTAAGCCTATATTTCATTCCATTGGCAACCTTTCTTGTTTCAACAGAGGGTACAATATTTCCACTATAAAATTTTATCAGCCTTCAGCACACTCTTCTTCACCTCACAGTTCTTAGTGCATATGTGTTTTAGATTGCCAACATCACTTGATCCCTGTTCCTCTGAAATAATTTTCTTCTTAATTTCCATCCTTTAACCCAGCAGTATTTGTGTGGAACCTATTAGGTCCTCCCAAAAAAAAAAAAAATGCACTTATTTTGTTTCAAAGAAGGGTTGTTTTTGAAGGCAAAATTTTATGGTTTTTGCAGAGTAATTATGTAAAAGCGCCCCAGGCAGGTGCCAAACAACCATTTTTTGCAGCCTTTTTTCAGCACATGTAATTTTGATTACACTTAATAATTTTCTGCACTAATCAGTATTAATTCAATTCTGTTGTTTCTGATTTTCTTAAATGACATTGATGAAGATATAGAGGGCATAATGTCTAAATTTGCAGATGATGTAAAGATTGGTAGAGTGGTTAATAATCAGCACCAAGCAGAGCTTCTTCAGAGTGACCTAGACTTCAGGAATGGTCAGAAAAGTGCAAGGTCTTACACCTGGGGTAGAGTAACCTCAAAATAACTTATACATGTGAACTAAAGTCAGTAATAAAAGAAAGGGACTGGGAGTTACGATATAGTCAGACATGAAGTTCTCCAATCATTGCAGACAGGTTGCAAAGAAGGCCCAAGGTATCCTATCGTTGATTTATCGAACATTTGCTAGTAGAGATCAGGATGTCATAATCCCATTATATAAGGCTATTGTTAGACCACACTTGGAATACCGTGTTCAAGTATGGAGACTGCACCTAAAAAAAGACATTGAGCTTCTTGAAAGGGTCCAAAGACAGGTAACTTGCCTGGTGATCTCACCAGGCGAGTTATCTGTGAGGAAAGACTTTGAATATGTGGGTGCACAACTTGGAAACTAGGCACCTTAGAGGAGACTTGAGGTGTTTAAGGCTCCTCTGAGAGGCAAAAGTAAAATGAATGAGGATGAAATTATAATGGTTATAAATGAGTCTAGAACTAGGGGCCATAAATTCATGTTATAGGGAGAGATGTTTAGACTGGATTGTAGGAAGTTTTGTTTTAGCTAGTGAGTTATAAATTACTGGAATAAGTTACCTACATGAGTGGTAAAGGCTGACAGTTTTGTGGAAATTCAAAGGTCAGCTGGATAGTTACCTATCCAGCTGGGAGGAGGGAAATGCATAGGTTGTCTACATTTCTTTTATTTAATTTTATTATTTCTCTTTTTCCTTTTTTTTTTTTTTTTTTTTTTTTTTGCTGGTGCAGCATAAGCTTTAGGCTTCCTTGCACCGTATGCCCATTACTTACTCCACGGTACTACAGTTCTTGTAGAACCTTGGCCTCCTCAATGATTTTCCTCCGACTGTCTCTTTCCCTGGCCATTGTTCTCCATCATCTCACCCTAAGTTATATGGCCAATACTAATATTAAAACTATACTACGGGTTGAAACTGAATATGAGATAATGTGTATTACCCAGCCAACATCCATTAATGATCTCTACTTTTGGTCTCCGGACAACTCCCCTCCCCATGTGTATTTCCTAAAAAACATAACTTACGAATTGAAAGGAAAGTGCAAACAAGGTTCTCTTGTATCCCAATATTTAACTGTTTTCGATGCATTTAAGTCCCATCTAACGCAATAACAAATCGCTGTTCAATCTGTATGTTCGACATGATACTGCTTCAAAATGAGCGTCAGTGACATGCAGCTAAAAACTCTCTTCACTCAATACTCATCATCATTCTACTCTTCCCTTTGGCACGTTTCGAGTCCCTATTTAGATATCGTCCTCCATTGTTGTCAATCTCTTGAATCTTGCATCATTTGTTGATAACTCTGAAAGCCTGTTTTCCTTTAGGCATTGGAGCCATTCTCTTTTGGGTCTTCCTGGTGGTCTCTTATCTCAAATTCTTCCTGTCAGTACTATACATTAGGCAGCCTGTGTTGTTTCATGCAGTTCACTTGTCCAAACAACTGAAGTTGTTTTTTGTAGATCTTCTCTATTATTCTGCATTCAAAATTTAGATCCCTCCTTACTTGTTCTTAGTTTTATGTTCTCTCCAATTTGTTTTATTGATTTTCCTTATTTTTTGCTTTTCTTTCTTATTTATTCTCCAATTCTCTGATCCATAAGTTGTTGTATGATGACAGTTTCATGTAGTTTAATTTTTAGACTATTTGAGATTTTATTGCTCTTCCATATGCTTTTCAGTTTGTTCAATTTTGTCCATCTGATGTTCAGTCTGTGATTAATTTGGTCAATATTAAGTTTCCGGTTATTAGGGAGCCCAGGTATACAAATTTTTGTACTTGTTCTATTTGTTGATTTTGGATGTTTATGTCTTCTATGTTTTTTCCGATTTGCATTATTTTGATTTTATTTATATTAATATTGATTCCATAATTGTTGCTTGCTTTATCAATATTTGTTAATATTTCTTTTAGTTCTTTGGTTTCTGCTAAAATCATATCATCTGCATATTTTATGTGGTTTATATTTTTTCCATTTATTATTGTGCCTCTTTTTTATTCAATTGATTTCATTAATTCTTCTAGGTAGATATTAAATAGATATGGAGATAAAGGGCATCCCTGCATGACTCCTTTCTCTATTTCAAATTTCTCTGTTTTAAGGTTGTTGAATTTTACTATTGCTCTTGTATTTTTGTAGAAATTGTTTACAAACATGATTATTTCATGATCAAGTGGGATTTTTTGTAGTTACTTCATTAAATTTTCTGTTGCTGAAAAATCAATGAAGCACAGATAAAGTGTGAATATTTGGTCTATTGTTGAGCTATATGTCTTTTCTAAATCCTAATTTTTCTTCCCCTATAGTTTCTTCATGTTTTAAGTATCCTGTTTTGTAAGATCCTTATAAATATTTTATATATTTATAAGGATCTTACAAAATAAGATACTTAAAAGGGTAATGGGTCTATAATTCTGGCAATTTTCTTTATCTCCTTTTTTGTGTATAGGTACTATTATTCCACTTTTCCAGTCTTCTGGTATATCACCTGTAAATAAAATTAGATTAAACAATTGTGCGAGGTGTTTTAACATTGCATCACCTCCAAATTTCCATAGTTCTGCTTGGATACCATCATTTCCGGGTACCTTGTCATTCTTCATTTGGCTAATTGCTTTCTGAACTTCTTTTGTTATCTAGGGAGGGTACTTTATCTCTTCTATAATTCTGTTCAAAGGGGAAGGAAAAAAAGAGCATTTTTTCCTTCCCTTTGAACAGGATTTGGTAATATTCTTTCCATATTCTTTTAATTTCTTGCATGTTACCTGTTTTTATTTTTCATCGTCAGTGTTTTCGGGATGTATGTTTTAGAGTTGTGATGTTTATTTGCCTCTTCACACTGCTTTGCTTTGTCTTCCAACCATTTCCTTTTAGCTGTTTGTTTGTTATTTGGTTTTTAGGAGCATTAGCAACTA
Organism: Mastigoproctus giganteus; assembly: GCF_048544385.1. Taxonomy (NCBI): domain Eukaryota; kingdom Metazoa; phylum Arthropoda; class Arachnida; order Uropygi; family Thelyphonidae; genus Mastigoproctus; species Mastigoproctus giganteus. The sequence goes on from NC_143577.1 coordinate 247,100,955, forward strand.
AGGCCATATTGCTCCGGAGATATGCAGTGGTCATTCTCTGACCTTTCCGCATCCTCCGTATTTGGTGGGCATGGGCTCGAACCCCGATCTAATCAAGAAGCGTGTACTATGCACTGCTGCTCCTGCCCACGGAGGCGCCTTTCCTTTTAGCAACTTTACATAGGTTGTCTGTTTTGTTTTTTAGGGTTTTATATTTTTCTCTTTTTTTCTTGACTATTTCTTTTTTAGGAGATTTTTCATTTGTCTTTTTTCGGTCCTACCAATACTACCTCGACAAATACTGTGGCATGTGCACAGTCTGCTCAGTAGCAATCAGGGAGAGCGCCTCTAGCGGGAGCTATGGAAAGTTTGCACAGCAAACATAAAATCTTGAACCAGTCCGTGAATTAAATGATGTACATAGTATGGTTGCTAACCATAAGTATAACCCTCCATTCTTATCCAGACTTAAGATGAGCAATGGTGGAGTTTCAACTTTCATTTACCACCATCTATCTCACACTGCACAGAAATGCTCTTCTGAAATTAGCATTAGCAGTGGCAAATGATGCCAGAAAGCAAGTTTATGCATCAGCCAAAAAAAAAAAAAAAAAACCCTCCCATTATACCTATTCATTCACTCCAATACTTTTTCTGGTTCTTCCTTAAATTTATTTACACTATCAGCTTCCACAACAACAGATGGAAGTTTGCTCCAGCAATCAACCACCCACTAAAGGCAAACTTCTGCACATCAATTCTGAAACCGTCCTTCAATTGAATTTTTGTCCCGTGTCAAATAAGCAAGCTTTCCCCCAGCATTTGGCTTGCTCAGGCCATTCAAAGTCTTAAACACTTCAATCAGATCACTTTGTTGGTACCTAGTCTACAGACACTGCAATTTGCAGAACTGAAGCCTTTCTTGGTAAGAGTACCCCTTTGTTCTCCCTGAGCAATCTCGCCCTTCTCTGTACTCGTTCCAGCAGCTCCACATCCTTCCTAAAATGAGGCCTCCAGCCCGTATGCCCTTATACAATGGAATAATTACCTAATCCCTGCTAGCAAAATTCCTGTATATCATTGACAAAACCCCATAAGCTGTCCCGGCAACCTGTCTGCATTGCTCAGAGAACTTCATATCTGAATACACAATTATCCCTAGGTAATTTTCATTTTCCACTACCCTGACTCTAGTACCACAGTATTAATCTGAATCAGGGCACAATTTACTGAAACCACTATCTATCTCACACTGCACAGACTATGCTCTCTTCTGAAACTGAACTGAATCAGGGCACTATTTACTGCATCCAGGCAACTTTTAATTGAAACATATCCCCTACCCAAATCCCATTCACTCCTCCATATTCTTTTTATACATATTGTATTCCAAAAAAACTCATCATTCCCAATATCAGGGTGATATGGTCTCGGTTAATCCTATTATAGCATAGAGTTTTAATAATACTGCAGAATTATTAAAAAGTGAGATTCTGCTTTATTATGGTTACTCTATAAATAGTTTTTATTTACACTTTATTCACTTCCCTGATATATTCCTTGTAATTATAAGAGAATGTTGCACAATCGCCATTTCTGCCATCACTCTTTCAACATACTGGTTGTGATTTTTTATGTGATTTGAAATTGATGGGTGGTCATCCATTGCACCTTTGAGACCACAGTTCACCCTTGGATGGACCCTCTCATTCAAACCTTTGAGGAAAGTGCAACTTTGACCAATACCACTAATCAATCCATATCTGTTTCCCTGCTCCTCCACTAGCAGGTATTACTCAGTCTCATTACAAATGTGAGCTAACAACTGTAGACAACCAATCCATAGAAGTCAAAACACAAATCGTATTGTTTGAAAGGTTTTCATTTATGGCAAAGAATAACAGCTCTACAACAGCCAGTGAGAGTCTGCTTTATTATGGTAGTGCAAAACTGAAAGTTATCTACTTTTAATGTGTTTAGGCCTATGAGGGCATAGGTTTAAGGAATAACATGGAATCCAGAAATTACCAACTATTTACTAGTTTTTTTAGTAGTTTTATGTGTGGGAGTTTAATTTACTAAATGTAATACCTTGTTAATAAAATTCATATGGTCAATTAGTGTTATTCATATTTCCAGTTAATTCATTACTTTTGTTATATGAAAAATGTTTTGTTTGTAATTGAATTTGATTTTTTGCCTGCAACATAAAATGTTATTCAATTAATCAAAACTTATAAAACTGATTAAAAAAAAAAGCAGTGTATACAGTATTTTTGAAACATTTTGGTTTAGAAAATACTTTTTATAACTACTACTACTTATAATTGATATGAATGATGGAGCACCACATGTGTATTGAGAAGCAGCTGCTGTCCCTGACAGATTAGAAAACAAGTGCTGCTAGACAGCACAAAGAAAACATAGTAAGAAATAAATAATTTCATGATAATATGAATTTTAGTGTTCCTTCAATATAGTTTTGGTATGCATCACTGATTGTAATTAGAATTGGAAAAGTGTAGGCATTGAAAAATCTGATAACTAGTTAAGCTTTTGTTATCCAATGTTTTCATGACCATGAATATTGTATTTGCTCTCAAATTTTCTAGACTGAGGTGAAAAAAAAAAAAAAAAGTCACTCAAGTTAAAAATGAAGACATTACAAAGTGCACAATTTGTTACTATTATTTCAAAAATGCAACTGTTCAAAAAAGAATGGTCATGATTTTTTATGTGATTTGAAAAAAAAATATTACATGGTAAATATATTAAGTAAATAATATATTAATACTTTTCCACCTGAAAAGCAGTTTTTTGGAATGTTATGGTAAACAATTACAAAATTTCTGACCAAAAAGAGTTCCAGTTGCAAAACTAATATGGCAACATTTCTAATTCATCTTTGGGACAATCTAATGGAATTCTAAAGTTAAATTCAAAAACATTGCCATATTAGTTTTGTGACTGGAGCTGTAGAGGAATTTTGTATTTCTTACTATAATATTACTTAGTAAAGTAAAAATTACTTTACTGTAAAGTAATATTTTACTTATTATTTACTTTTCAAGACTCGCTTTTTGATTTATGTGGTTTGATGAACTTGAATTAAAATGAAGTAAATTAAAAGTTGAAAATTAAAACCGATAAGATCCCCTTTAAGTAGGGTGTATTTTCTACTGATTCATTAACATTAGTGAAATTAAAATACAAAAAAAAATAAGCACTTAAATTTTAGACCCTCAGTTGGTCTAAAAGCTAATATGATATGTGGGTTTGTATGTAAAAGAGAAATGTTTTTAACTCAACTATATTAGTATTCAGTTCACACATGGGTTTTGACAAAACTTGAGACTTCACACATTCACTGCTGCCTGTATTTGAGGTCATTCCATGTGCCATCAAGTGTAACTTATATCTGTTGCAGATTTTGGTTTTATATCATTCATCATAGGAATCAATTTCCCTTCCTCGCACAAAAGAAAGTGGGGAATTTTTTTGTTTATTTTTTTTTTTTTTGTATCACTGGCATGGGAATGAACTTTGCTGAATGCATGCTTAATAACATATATTCAGCAAGGTAAGATTTGTTTAATTTCTCTCCTTCCACACTGTGAAAAAAAGGCCTAGCCTCAAATCCAGCAAGGTGGGTTAATTTTTTTGGATTTTTTTCACACCATGGTTGAATCACACCTTAGGGCAAAAACCATGCAACCTTAACCAATGGCAAGGATTATATGGTTTCTATCCTACAAAAACTCAGGTTTTTCTTCTATAAAAATAGGCCAAGTGACCATAGGATATATGCAATTTTCAGGCACAACATGCTGATCCATTGTATTTTTAGTTGCATGGGCAAAAAAACAAACACGAATATTTTGAATAAAACCACCACAGTTTTTGTGAGAAAATATTTCTGTTTTATGACGGATCAGTTGTTACATATTCAACTTACTTCACTTTATATTTCAATTTAGCTCTTTATGATAATCATCATAGTGCTGGCTTCTCCAGATACTTCTTGCAATGGTATGTTGCATTTCCTTTTTCTACATTGAAGGCAGATGACATCTTTTTCACATTACATATCCCTTCATATTTAAAGAGAATTTCACAAATGTGTGCAAAATGTTCAGGCTTCAGCAACTGTCAGAGGAGTAGTAGTTCATCCCTAACCTTGTGAGACAAACTCTCTTATGACAGCAAGGCAGTAGTCATACAAATTCATTTTTCTTCCTGAGTACTTATCAAAATATGAAAAGCAGTCAGAAGCATACTTTGGAAAAAATATGAATTGCCAGTTTTTTTGTACCAAAGACATCATTTATTGATTATTTGTTCTTTAAAATCTATTCCAGACATGTAGTTCTATTTGGCAACAGCTTTAGGTATCATTTGTGTAGCCTCTCTCATTTCTGACTTCTATCATTTTGTGCTCGAACTGAAAGTTATCAGGACGCCTCTTTTGTCCTTCCATTTTAAAACAGCCACACTGTCGTCATATCTACAATATAGTTTCACCTTGCTTAGCTTTGCTGTTGAGACACCCTTTGGATTTTCTTCTCTGTCAGCACATAGGCACTCAAGGCCAAGATGCACTGTACCAGTACAGTACATCTTGGCCTCAATTAATTGTACTGCAACAGTACAGGAATTTTAAAAGTTATCCGTGTACAAAGAACACATGTGCATCTTCTCTTCCATAAGTTTCAGAACTACATTTGCAGCATGCCCATGTCCTCCCATATTATCTAATGCTCCTGTGTTTGCTAGACACCTCAATACTGGGCTATTTGGCTCTGTCATCGTGTACAGTTTTATTCTATACTTGTCTTTTATTTTGAATGTACTGTATAAAAGGTAGACTGCCTCTCCAGGGGATCGTGGATTTGTCTAGTGACAGCTGTTTTCAGAATAATAAATTTTCAGCATTGTGTTGTTTAGATGGTCCAATAAAAGTCTGATTTTATAAAGGCAGTTCTTTGAGATTTTGTACAAAGTGCAAGCATCTCATTATTAGTAAAAATCTGTTTCTACTCATGAATGATGAAAAGCACTTCACTGCAAATAGTGGGTCTTTTTTTCAAATAACTTTGAATTCTTTGTTGCATGAATTGTCCCTGTGTGAAGAACTAATCCAAAGAAAATTTTCATTTCCTTCATGCTAACATCTTTCCATTCGTTCATTCATGAGCTAGTTTTCCGAGCTTCTTTTTGCATAATTGGTTTCATTCACATACAACCGATAAAATTTGTCAGTTGCAAGCAGCTCAAATTAAATAATTGGATTATTTATTGCAGACACTGGAACAAGTAGGTACTGCATTTCAGTAAATTAAAAGTATTTCATCTATGGAGGGTCATCACTCCAAGTAACATTGACATCTGTTGTTTACAGTATTCTAACATCACCAGTTGCATTTGAACTAGATTCAGAATCCACATTTGAACTGAAATCTATTTCAGTGTCAGATGAAATATAAAGAGCAATTAGGTATCTTCAGTTTCAACATGCTCTCCATCCTGATCCCTTTTCAGCAAAGCAAAGAACAAAACTGTGAACTAAGTAATCAGCTTGTATAGTTCTCTTTAGACAGTGTGATTGACAGTGCTGTCAAATGCATTGTCATTACTGGGATAGTTCAATCAGCATCCTGATATCGATCAGCTGTTAATTTCACATGCCTTTACTTTTACGGCACACCCTTCCATGTCATTCTGAAGCATGTATGCATCCAGGCGGCAAGTTTGCTTAACTTCCAAGCTAGCAAAAAAGTCAGTGGGTATTCAAACATTAAGAACCTTAGAACAGTTATGCTGGAAACATTCTGTATATCCATAACTTACAGTTGAAATATAATTTGATTAAGATCAGCTTTCACTTAACCTGTAGGGAATGTGTTGGAAGAATTGCTGTTAAAAAACCTATTTAATGATAACATGTTATAGTGCCAGACAATGTGGTGGAACCAAACTGAGTCAGTGCACTGTTGACTAGTGAGAACCATCCTGGTGATGACTTAAAAAGGATCCTAATTTATTATAAGAGGAAAGGGTCAGCTCCAGGAAAAGAATGTTTTAGATAACATGCAAATTGGCAGTGGATTAACTTTAATGCTTGTGCAAAGTGTGTTTTGGTATAGCAGAATTGTGTAATGTTTTACTTCTGAGATGGCACCATTTGATTAATTGAAAAGGTAATTTAATGACATTACATACCGTATAATATTGATTTTTGGAAATTGCAAGAATACTGAAAATTAGTGAAATTTTCAATCTCAGTTTTTACAAATATAATGAATTATATTTGTAAAAACTGATTTTAAAAAAAAAAATCTATAGTGAACTTTTTTTTTTTGTTTTTTTTTTATGAAAATCCCAAGCATGAGAGGTATTAGAACCTACTTAGTACCATGCATGGGTTGAAGGCTGAGAAGATGAAAGAAGTTACTTGACATTACACTTGAATTTCTTTAGATTGTCATTTTGGGGAAATATGTATGGAGGGAAGTTGTTCCAGAAAATAGAAGTTGAAGGAATAAATGAGGAAAAAGCTGGTTCTGCAAGTTTGAAGCTGGACAGTAAACAAATGCTGACTGGTTGCAGCATGTTTGGACTGGTTTGGGAGGTGGGGGGGGAGAGAGAGAGAATTACAGAAGAACAGTGCCCATGAAGGTACCTATAGAAAAGCAGAAACAGAGAGTGGAGAGACTGTTACAGATCATTAATTAACCTAACTACCCTCTTTTAAATGGAATCTAGAAATCTGAGAAGGGGTTTGGAGCCCTAGATGTGGGAACAATATTCCATGGCAGATTTGCGATTTGTACAGAGTGAGTAGCTGTTTCAAAGAAAAGTAATGCTGAGAGCAAAAGAGAAAACCCAGTTTATTTAGATGCAGAGGAAGCAATATTTGTGATGTGCTTATGCCACGTGAGATTAGAAGGGTAATCCCTACTAGAGATATGTGATCTTGTAAACCTGAGTGTCATCAAACAAGAATAGGAGCAGAAGAATTCTTTTTTTTGCAAGATATAAGACAGGACTGAGTTTTAGAAGGATTGAAATCAACTAGGTTATCTCAGCCCTAATGGAAAATTACCTGGAGATCAGCATTTGGGAAATTGGTAGTGGATATTTGGGAAATTGAAGCTGTCTGTGCAGGGAAAAGGTTCTCAAACTGGATGGTGGAATGCAATGTGTTCTCGTCAAAATGGTGGATAGGATTTCCAGTCAATGGAAGAAGGTCATTAATATACAATAGGAAAAGAGTGGGCGTAAAAACTGAACCATGGAGAATACCTGCATTAGAGGAGAAATTAGAGCCATCTACCATTCCAGTGGTCACAGAGAAAACTGAATATCCAATTACAAAAAGCAGTTGGCAAACCATAAGATGGAAGCAATTTAGAAGGCCTTTAAGCCAAACATGATTAAAAGGCCTTTGAAATGCCAAGAGCAACTGCTTAAGTTTCACCAAACTTTTCCATCGAGTTTGTCCACAGATGGGTAACATAAGCCAGCATATCACCAGTGGATCAAAACTGACGGAATTCATACTGGCAATCATAAATCAATGGAAGGTTTCTAGACAGGTTACGAGTTGGTGGTTAATGGATTTCTCTTTTTCTTTAGGAAAGTAGAAGCGCAATGGTACCATAATTAGATGGTATGAATTTGTCACCCTTTTTTTTTAGGAACTGGCAGGATATAAGCAAAAGAGAAAATAGTGAACAAGAAAGTATAAAAAGGCAACATAAAACAGGAGTAACGTCAGGAGCACAGGTTTTGAGAAAAAATGGAAAAATACCATTGGGAACCGGTGCATTCTTGGTTAAGACTGTTAAAAATTCTTCGACATCCTTTTAATGTAAAACCACAGGAGGCAGTGAATGGAATTCAGTGGAATGGTAGGAAGTGGTTTACCAAGATCATCAGTATGAGTTAAAAAAAAAAGTAGTATGCTAGCAGGTCAGCTTTATCTTTAGGTGAGGTGGCAATAGAACCATCCGGTTTTGAGAGAGGAGGGGAATAAAGATGGACAAAAGTTTTGGCCAGTAGCTTTGACAAGAGAGACCAGAATGGTCATCTACCATTTGGACAAGATTGTTGTTATTTGGTTTTTAGGAGCATTAGCAACTAAGGCCATATTGCTCCGGGGATATGCGGTGGTCTGCATATCGCCGGACAGGAGCAGCAGTGCTACACACTGCTGCACCTGGCTACGGAGGCACCTTTGGACAAGAAGCAAGTTTTCTTTTTTTGTTGTAAGCTTTGGTGTAGGCAGAAAATGAACCTAAAGATTTGGATGCAAGCCAATTGCAATATGCAACATTATCTTGAACGGCCTTATTGGAAAACCAAGGTTCAGATAAAGGGCAAGAAGTGGAGTGTGGAATAAAGGATTTCAACCATACAAAGGTAATTTCACTTAAACAAACTTGAGCAAAGACTGACCATCAGAAGATTTGAAACAGTAATTCAACCACAGAAAAGAAATCTCACAGATCATCCCATTTGTAGTAGAGTATAGAAATATATGTTTCAGATGTAATCCTAAGCTGAAGCTAAATAAATAGGGAAATAAACATGTCACTAATTTGATGATGCTGCCATCACAACCGAGCAGGATATGTATTTTTAAGGCCTAGCTTTGAACAAAAAGATCATGTAACCAAAGAATGATGTTATCTACTTTGCCATTGGTGTACAGAGAAATATCGTCAACCTGTAGTATTGTGGGAGTTTCCTTACACCACATGGTGCAAGGAAGCCTCCACACTTTTCTTTAGGTCATTATTATTTCATAACAATCCTGTATTGTATATCAGAAATTATTAGATAGAACTGGCTGTTTGTTTGGCTCACAAAACAGTAACTTGTGTTTAAATTTTTTTATTTGCCAATACAAAATGCAGTCAGAATATATTCCATTCAGGACATCAAAATACAAGCAGTGTACACTATTTCATAATATGCTAATTTTATATATTTCTAATACACAGCCACAAATATCACACATCAACATTCCAGATGCTTAAGTTTCAATATCATTATATAATTTTACAAGGTTGGTGTGCATGCACGCACGCACACACAGTAAGAAAGAGAGTAACCTAAAAATGTTCAACTCAAATGCAGTGGATGTTAAAGTTGTGTACAGTTTAACAATCAGATTCGAACTATCATAAGAATGATACAGATAAAGTGAAACTTCACAATATAACAACTTTATCATTTACATTAACTGATATTAGAAAAACAATTATTTGCTGCAATCAGCCAAACTGTTATAAAACGAAATCTTTTAAACTAAGTAACAAGTTAACAAAATATTTAACAAAAAAAAAAAAAAAGAAAAGTGTATATATATTAGTTTAAACACTATTATTACAGATTTTATCATGGTGTATTATCACATCTAAATCCATTCAGTTGTTAACTGGGGACAAAACCATCTGAGACCTTTAGCTATATACAATTAGAGTTAGGGCAAGCAATTTGTGTGCTTGAATGTCCAGGTTTAGAAGTGCTCATCAGTAGTGCATCATCCAGTCAGAATAAGAACTCCTATAAAATGATCACAAAATCCATATAAACGAATAAATCCTTATTGGAATTTAATCTGTTTTGGAAGTTAACCACTGGAAGTTAATCTGTTTTTATGCCAAGTTCTCGAGGGCAGAATTTCTCTCTTAGTTTCTGGTGGATGACTAGTGATGTTGTTATTGTATTTCCAAGGAATAAAATGAAGAATATCACAGCTGAGCAGAACACCTAAATGAAATAGGTCTAATTAGTTAAAAATCAGAAACATTTAATCAAATAAATTAATGTTATTAATAAAGAAACCACTATATAATGTAAAAAATATATAACAAGAATTGTATTCAAAGAAGGTACCTGTTGATTGGAGATGTACAAATGTTTCCTCGATTTGGGGGGGGGATCAAATCAACATGAGTAATTACAGACCTGTAAGCTTGACTTCTATTCCAGAAAAAATAAGAGTCACTGGTTAAAGAAGTAATAATGCAGGACCATCTGGACGAATGTAATTATACTGCAGTCATAGTATGGATTTTTTTTAAGGGGCAATCTTGTCTGACCAACCTAAGTGGATAATATATTCAGTAACAAAGGAATTGGATACAAAAAATAATGCTGATGTCATACACTTAGATGTTGGGAAAAGCGTTTCATACTGTTCCACATGAAAAACTGCTATACAAATTGGAGCAGCATCAGCAAATTAATGGAAAGCTACTGCTACGAATAAAGGGATGTCTGAGTCAGAGAAGACAGAGTGGTTATTGACTTGCTAGTGAAGGGCTCCAGGGTTCAGTGCTGGACCCATTGTTGTTTTCTATATTTATTAATAATAATGAAGGTATATCAGACTTAATGTCTAAGTTTGCTGATGATACAAAGGTGACAGAGTGGTTAATGACAGTAATCAGGATATGGTACTGAAACTTGGCCCATCTGCCTGATTTTTCCAATTCTGGAAAAATTAGGCAGATGGGCCAAGAAGTGGCAAACTGAAATTTAACACCGACAAATGAAAGGTACTGCATACTGGTAGTGGTAATCCCAGATTAATGTTGAACTGTGTGGTACCATACAGTACTAGAAGGGAAAAGAATATAGACACATGTTTATCTAATGATATAGGTCAAAGTAATACTTGCACCCATCTCAAGAATTCTTGTTTGTGGCCACAACAGCTGATGTTGACAAGATTTTCTGAGGGTAGCAACATTTCAAATGAGTGGAAAGATAAAGCTAGGAAAACAAGCCTAAACTTTAAGAGGTGTGCCATAGTTGTAAATTGTAGAAGAATAATTAGTCTTAACGGCCGCCGTAGCCGAGTGGGCAGGAGCGGGAGTGCAGTAGCACACGCTCTTTGAGTAGACCGGGGTTCAAGCCCCTGACTGCTGAATACGGTCGATCTGCCAACCCGCACTGGACCAGCGTGGCAGATTATGGTCCATTTCCCTCAGCATGAATTGTTGAGGAGGCTTCCATCCTGCAGTGGCTTGATAATGGCTGCACTTTACTTTTTTTAATTAGTCTTAACTGGATCTATAGTAATATCAAGAGTTTTGTCAAACAAAATAGGCAAATTTGAATTCCTGGTTGGTACAACCAATGCTGACATAATAGGGCTAACAGAAACATGGTGCAGCCCAGAAATTGGGGATAATAAGTTCTGAGCACAAAATAGTTATTATTTATTTTTTTTTTTCTGAGTCAGAAGTTACTTCTGCCAGAATAGAATCTGTGTGGTGTGAGTGAGTTGGAAGCAAAGCTGCAAGGGCTGGCCAGTAAAGAATAATCATAATTTTTTTATGCAACAAACCTTTGTTAATCATCTATGTTTTGATGGTTCTTTTCAAAGTAGTCCCCATTTGATGAAATGCACTTACTCCAACATTTCTGCCATTCTTCAAAAACGTGATGGAAGCCATTTTTTTACGTGTTTGCGAGTCGCCTCCGATGTCTTTACAACTTCTGATGACTGGAAACATTCCTCATAGCAAATTCTTTAACTTTTGAAACAAAAAAAAAAAAAAAATCACAGGGTACAAAGTCAGGACTATGGGGCAGATGAGGAACACATTTGACATTAATGTGGTTAAGTACCCAATGACAGTATGGAGCAATATGAGGTCTCGCATTCTCATGATGCATCCATCCACCTGCATGCAGTTATGGCTGTTTGCAATGAATGTGATCTTGCAAAGTGTGCAGTACGGTTTTCTGCAGTAAGGTCCCTTAATGGCTGCACAACGCAGCACGATATGCTGGTAAACAAATCCTTGAATGTCAAAAAAGAGATGACCATAACCCCAACCTTTCAAAAAAAAAAAAAAAAAAAGAGATAACCATAATCATAATCTGCATAACCCACAATTTTGGGCCCTTTTTTTTTGTGTTGGCGATGACAGACTTCCAAACAGAGCTTTGTTGCTTACTCTCTGAGTTGAAATGAAGAAGCTGTGGCCATTACCACTTGTGCAGAAACTCACCAACTTCGGTAACCATTTGTTGCAGCTTCTGACAAACCTCCATGTGAACTAGCTGTTGAACAGATGAGTAGTTTTGGAACCTGTGTGCACAAGTACATGACATATGCAAATGGTCATGGCAAATACTGAGCACGTTTCTTACTGATATTCTCAACATCTGTCACTTGCCTTACTGTTATACTCTCACGATTATAGAAGCAATGTTTATGGTTTCTGTGGGGGACAACGGTGGTTGGAGCTCCAGGATCACTGATTTTTGTGATTGAATCACATCTATCTGTAAACATTTTAACCACCTGCAAGCTGTGCTATATGGAAGCATAGATTCACCATAAGCCTCTTTTAACATTTCATATGCTTCAGCTAATGTTTCTTGAAACAGAAACAAAATTTTTGAGCAGCATACTGTTCCTTGTGTCACGTCCATCGTCACATAGGCAAAACCGAACAGCCATAAACTTCACAAATCACCAAGGTCACACAACATGTGCCAAACTAGATAGCGTTAGCTTAGTACAGTACAGTATAATATTGTCAATTAATCAGTAAAATCTATTAATCTTGTTAAACTTCATTGTCAATTAAATTGTACTTTTTAACTAAACACATATAACGACTTAGATTTTACAAATGTAACAATTAATTAATACATAACTTGATACGGAAGTTATATAAACGGAACTCTTAGATAATACTCAATACTGAAAATACATATAGCGTTATAACTGTGTTCGGATACAAGTTTAGGGTTATAATTTTGTACTGAAATTGAAATTTTATTGAAATTAAATCGAAATCATGACTCAAACCAGAGCAGCAAAGCAAGAGGCTCAAGCTAATGGGAGTGCTGTGGCTCAGGGGAGAACTGGGGGGGGGGCAGTTGCTCTCTGAATCACAGCCTTTTAAAATGCACTGCTTGCTTGATGTTTGTGGTGAAATCAGGCGACAACTCAGCATTGTTATGGGTCTATATGAGAGCTTGAAGGACAGGGTGGATGCCCTCGAAGGAGCTAAATTGAGGGGCCCATCAAGCTCTCAGCTGCCCACATCAATGCCAGAACTTGCACTTGGTCATCACGCAACACAGCGGCAACCCCCAAGGCAGAATGCACTGGTCCCACAGGAAATAGTAGTTGTTGGTGACTCTATTGTCAGGGAAACGGGGAACATGGTATGTAAAACGAATAGGCGGAACAGGACCAGGGTATGTCTGCAAGGGGCAAAGGTTGATGACGTAGAACGGATATCATCCTTTAAGGGCACAGAAGGTTATATAGTTGTACACGTTGGCACTAATGATATTAAGAGTAGGAGACCAGCAGAATTACTTAACAATTACAGGTCACTGTTGAAAAAAAGCCGTGAATTAGGGTTGAATTTGAAAGTGTCTGCAATTCTGCCCAGACACAATAGGAGGGAGTATATGATGAGAGCCTTGTCAATCAATTCAGCCCAAGAAAGATTGTGCAAGGCTCAAGTGGTAGAATTTTTTTCAGCCTGGTCTGTACTTGTTAACAGTAGAGACTGCTTCTACAAGGATGGGATACACTTAAATAGAAAGGGTGGAAGAATATTTGCTGTTGCTATCGAGGCAGTGTTAGGTGTGTCGGAAAACTGCTAGCTTGGGGGGATACAAGAACTAATAGATTAACAGTAGCCACTGGCAAAGGTGAAAGTGATTCTTGCACTGTTTCTACTGGAATGAGTAGCAGCCTAGAAAACAAGATGCAGGATATTTCAGAGACTGCTGGGAGTCATTGCGGTACAAGTAAACACATGGGTTGTGTTAGGGTAGCTAAGAATAGGAAGAGGTGCATGTATACCAATGCTAGGAGTTTGGTAGATGAATTTGAGGTATTGCTCAAAACATCAAAGGCAGATATTGTTGGGATATCAGACATGGTGTCACACAGATATAAGGAATGCAGAACTGGAACTTGGGGAGTACAATTTGTACAGAAAGGATAGACAGGATATTTCTATTACTTAAGAAACACATAAAATCCAAGAAAGTGAAGACAGTGCAGTGTTAAGTCAGTTTGGTGTGACATAAGCATAGGGAGATCAAAATTGAGAGTAGGAGTGTGCTATAGGCCTAATGACTCTATTGAGTATAATAAGAAACTGTACAGGGAAATAGTGGGCCAGTAAATCAGAGAGTCTTATAATGGGGGATTTTAATTTCCCAGATATTGACTGGAATTTGAGGGTTGGTCACTCGCACACTAGCAAGGCTTTTGTGGATTTATTGGATGATTGTTTTCTACGTCAGCATGTTCGGGAAGCAACTAGAGGTAGTAATACTTTTGATCTGATTATCAGTAGTGATTCTTCATGCATCAAGAATCTGCAGATAAAAGAACTACTAGGTGGTGGCAGTGATCACAGTGTGCTGAAGTGGGATTTACTCAAAGAGGTAACTACCATCAGGAGTAAAGGGAAGAGTTTTTACTTTCGTAAAGGCGACTATGATGGTCTGAGACAGTATTTAAATTCTATACAGCAGGACCAACTGATGATGTTACCAACAGCAAATTCGAAATGGGAGGCATTCAAAGAACTTATCTTGGAAGCTACTAGACTTTACATACCAACTAAGAAATATTCTTCAAGGTTTAGGCCTAAATGGATGTCAGATGAACTAATGAGACATGGCAGAGAAGCAAAATGCATGGGATACATATAAATTAATGGGTGACATGGAAGCCTATGACAGATATAAGCTGGTCTGTAACCAAGTTACAAAAGAGATTAGGGAGGCAAAGGCAGATTATGAGAAATCCTTGGCAAAGGATGCAAAGAAAAACAGAAAAGAGTTCTTTACCTGTGTAAACTCTAGAAGGAAAGGGATGAATCAGATTGGTCTACTGGATATTGATGGTTCAACAGTTGAGGATCCTGCGCAGGTGGCTAACAAACTAAACGAGTATTTTGCATCTACATTCACACATGAGTAGTTACTCAGGAAGGGGAATGCCAGAGGTGAAGTAAACTCTGGCAGTGAGCTAGATGATTTGTTAATAACTGAGAGGAAAGTGGAGGAGAAATTGTTGAGGATGAACATAAAAAAGGCACCTGGGATGGACCAGATCTATCCAGTTATATTAAAGGAGGCAGCAAAGGAAGTAAGCAAACCCTTAGTCATAATTATGAGAACTTCTTTGGACTCAGGGGAAGTACCCATACACTGGAGAGGGGTCAAATGTGACCTCAATTTACAAAGGAGGATCAAAGGCTGACAAGTAATTATAGACCTGTGAGTTTAACTTCTGTTCCAGAAAAATTAATGGAGACACTGGTTAAAGAAGCACTGCAGGATCATCTAGACAAGACTTCAGTTATAGCTCGGACACAGTATGGTTTTGTTAAGGGAAAGTCTTGCCTGACCAATTTGACTGGATACTATGATGCAGTCACAAAAGAACTGGATGCAGGGAATAACTTTGATATTATATATTTGGATCTTAGAAAGGCTTTTGATACTGTTGCACATGGAAGACTGCTGCACAAATAGGAGCAGTGTGGCACTGGAGGCAAATTCTTGCTATGGATAAAGGGATGGTTGAGGGGGAGAAGACACAGTGGTAATCAATGGACTCCACTAATGTTATTAGTGGAGTCTCTCAGAGTTCAGTGTAGGGTCCATTGTTGTTTTCTGTATTTATAAATGATATTGATGATGGTATATCAAGCTTAATGTCCAAGTTTGCAGACGATGGAAAGGTTGAGCAGATGGGCTGAGAGGTGGCAAATGACGTTTAACATTGACAAATGTAAAGTACTACATATGGGAAACAGTGATCCCAGAGCAATGTATCAACTCTGTGGTACTACACTGACAGTGACAGAGAATGAAAAGACCTGGGGGTAATTGTGCAGGCAGATATGTAGTTTTCTGACCAGTGCAGACAGGCTGCAAGAGTAGCTCATGGTGTCTTGTCAATGATATACAGGAATTTTTCTAGCAGGGATTAGGAGCTGATTATTCCCTTGTATAAGGCAATGGTCAGGCCACACCTTGAGTCATGTATACAGGTCTGGAGGCCTCATTTCAAGAAGGATGTAGAGCTGCTGGAACGAGTACAGAGAAGGGCAACAAGATTAGTGAATGGAACAAAGGGTTGCTCTTACGAAGAAAGGCTTAAGTTTTGCAAATTAGTGTCTAGAGACTAGGCACCGGCGAGGTGGTTGTTATTATTGTTATTTGTTTTTTAGAAACATTAGCAACTAAGGCCATATTGCTCTGGGGATATGGGGTGGTCATTCCCTGACCTTTCCGCATCCTCCGTATTTTGTGGGCACGGGCTCAAACCCCGGTCTAATCAAGAAGCGTGTGCTATGCACTGCTGCTCCTGCCCACCTGGCTATGGAGGTGCCTGGCCTGGCGAGGTGATCTGAGAGTTGTACAAAGCCTTGAATGGTTGAGTATGCTCAATGCCGATGGGATTCTTCCTTTTGCTCAGGATAATCACATGAGAGGGCATAAATTCAAATTGAGGAAAAACAGATGTAGAATAAATGTGCGGAAATTTGCCTTTAGCCAGCGGGTAGTTGGTTGGTGGAACAGACTTCCATCCCTTGTTGTGGAAGTTGATAGCCTAAATAAGTTTAAGGCTCAGCTGGACAGGTATTTCGGACGAACAGATGGGTGAAATGGGAGTGGGTGGTTTTTTTTTTTTTTTTTTTTTGGCTGATGCTGCATAAGCTTGCTTTCTTGCATCATATGCCTCTACTAATGCTAATGCTAAAAAGAGTTGACTGTAGTTGCTATGCGATATGGCTTGGTTTGGTCTTAAATTTCACAGTTCAGCTAGAAATAGCAAGCAGTATGGTTGTTCGTGAAAAATTATGATCATTCTTTATTGAACGTTAAAAAAAAATAAAAATAAATAAAAAATAAAAAGTTTCCCTTCTGTCTGGTTAAATATTTCTCAAAGTGCATTTCATTTATAAACTAGGTGAAAAAAATAATAATACAAATTGGTAAATATACTCACCTGCCACTCAATGCATTGTTTGTGTCTACTTAAATGAAAAAGTCTATAAGCATTGTACAGCTGAAATCCCTATAAAGAAAAATTCTATACATATTTAAAAATATTTAAATATTTAAAAAATAAAAATAAGAAAAATAGGAAAAGGAAAGAAAATTCATAGTCTTGGGTCACTGATAATCAGAGAAACCCCAACAACCATGATGGATATTAGTTTAGAGAAAAACAGAAGATTGAAGAAAATTAGAAGAGTAATTCATTTTCTCTTCTAACAGAAAATTAATTTCTCTTGGGAGAAAAACAAGAAAAAATTAGTTAAAAATTAAAGTAATAGAAAGAAGAGAAAAATAGAAGAGTGTTAAAAATAACTAAATATATATATATCATAGTATTAAGAAAATAAGTAAGAGTACAGGGTGAAGCGTACTTGTAGGAAAAAGGAAGATAGCATTAATTATGGATGAGGGACACTGCATAAGCGGACGTATCCTACAGCCATAATGTATATACATTTTATGGTATGAAGAAAGTGTGAAGAAGATATTTTGTTTAATCCTATTGAATGTATGGTATACAAGTGAATTCGATGAAATGGATAAGAAATGTAGCGATATAAGGTAGGATGAATTGATCAAGATATGAAAAAGAGACAGATAGTTGGCAAAAAATTATGATAAGATATGAAAAAGCAACCAAAATAAGACTACATTGGAATTTTTTTTCACAATTTCAGTGTCTTCATCAAAGGTCATCCACCAAAATTATGAGAAAGATGGCAATATACTTGCTTCTGTTTGCCTGGTTTTGCTTGCTTCTGTATGCCCTACTAATAATAATTATATTTATTAGCACAATTCATTAGATCTTATTCTTGCTGCAAAATTTCTAATTTCATGCTTAACACGTCTACAGCATGCATACACCATAGTATACAGAGCATGTCAGAAACAGAAATTACATTGCCGTCTTTCTCATAATTTCAGTGGATGACCTCTGACAAAGACATTGAAATTGTGAAAAACACTGCAGTGTAATCTTATTTTGATCACTTTTTCATATCTTATTTTAATTTTTTGCCAACTATCTGTCTCTTTTTCATATCTTACTTGATCAATTCATCCTGCCATATATCGCTACATTTCTTATCCATTTTGTCGAATTCACTTCTCATACATACCACAGATTCAACAGGATTAAACAAAATATCTTCTTCACATCTTCATACCATAAAATGTACACACACACAAGAAATAATAATACATAATGATATTATACTAAGGAAAATAATTTCCCATAACACAACCTTGGTATCACTTATCTATATATCATTAGATAGTTTAATAATTAATATGTTAATTACAATTCAAAGATTTAGGCTTTGAGGAGTAATTGCTTATTTTATTGTTTATGTATTACCTCAAAAGAATAAAGCCCATGTTAAATGAAATTTAATGATGTGGGCTTACAAAAACCAAAATTAAAATTCTCTGGAGTTCAGATTCAGAAGGTGATGAAATTGAAAAAAATAAAATATTTTTTTCAGTGCAGTAGAAATTACATTATCAAAAAATGAACTAGTTTTTATAATTTTTTTATTTTACTTTTTTTTTTTTTACAAAATTTTGATTTTATTTTTGACAATAATTCTCACCCTAATATTCAGCTATACAGTAAAAATATGTATTTAAAAGCATTTATGTAGGCATCTTTTCAATATTTAAAAAAAAAACTTACAAATTGCTCAAAAAAAAAAAAAAAAAATCCCTCCAACTGGCATACTTCTGAAAACTCACAAAAGAATGAAAGCTTTCATTCAAGACCTTCCACACCCAAACTGCTCATATAAATTCTTCAAAACACTGTTACAAGAATATGTTTTACATATTAATATACTGATATAATTCTTTAAAATTTCTGTCCTTTCATGTAGTTACCATTCCCATCAATTTTGGATTATTGCAGTGATGTTCGTTAGTCCTACTTCCATTTTTTATTCACATAAACAATGCAATACATGATGGCAATGTTTTCTTTAAATACACAAATATTTTTCAAAAGATAATATTTAGATTAACTGAAACTTTTTTTTTTTTCCATATGAATGCATTGACGAAACTACAGCAAATATATTTGTTTTCCAAGAAACCGCAGTTGCCCAGAGCAAACAAAAATGTAAAAAGAGAGGAATTATCTAAAAACTGAAATTAAAGTAAAAATTAAAAGAATAAGAATATCCACAGAACTTGGCTCTAATGGTGCAACTGCTGCCTGTAATCCAAACAGAAGACCACAGAAGGCCATCCTACCAGCAAATAATAGCTCAAAATAAATGAACCAAAAATAAAGGACAACAGTATGATTTCCTTAAGGAAATCATACTGTTGTATGATTTCCCAACTGTAAGTGTCTAGTCATGTTTGCATAATAAACTACTGAAGAACAGCCAAAACATCCACTAGTGCCCCTATACAACCTGAGAGAGAGAGAAAAGTATGAACTTAAATATGGTAAGCCTCCTATAATTAACATAAGAAAAACAAAATTACAAAATGCAAATTTTGATATCAACTAGTGAAAGTCTTGAAATTTTATTATTTATTTATGTTACCTATAGAGGGCTCATCGTATTTAAGCCCATAAGCTTGCTTTCTTCAGCCTGTTCTGTCATAGGTCATATGGAGCACCAGTGGACATTTGGCTATTCTTCAGTAGTACACTATGGAAATATAACCTTTTGGAAATTTACAGGTATAGGATGCCCACTGAGAAAATCATACCTGTTGTCCCCCTTGTCTCTTTCTTTCTTTTAGTTCATTAATTTTGAGGTATCTGATTCACCAATAGGACATCCTTTCGTGGCCATCTGCTTGGATTACAGGCAGCAGTTGCACCATTAGAGCAGAGTTCAGTGGTGTGAACAGATATTCATATTCCCTATTCTTCTCTTATAATCTTTTAATTTTTACTTTATTAATTTCAGTCGTTATTTTATTCCTTTATTTGCTTTTTAGGTTTTTGTTTGGATTAAGGCAGCAGTGGTTTTCTAGCAAAACAAATGTACTTTCTGTAGCTTTGTAATATATTCACATTAAAAAACTTGAACAATTTTCTTCCTCTGGAACTTAAGAAATTGATGTAACATTACAACATATGTTTCCTTCATATAAAGTAAAAGGATTCACACCATATAATAATTTTCAATGATATTTTTAATGCAACAACATCAAAATCCAAGAAAAGGTATTTCAATTTTGTATTATTATTATTATTTTATTAGCCATATGGTACAAGGAAGCCTGAGGCTTATGTTGCACCAGCCAAAAAAAAAAAAATTCAAGTTACCGAGAGAGAGCAAGAGAGAGAGAGAGAGAGAGAGAGAGAGAGAGAGAGAGAGAGAGAGAGAGAGAGAGCAAGAGAGAGAGAGAGAGAGAGAGCAAGAGAGAGAGCAAGAGAGCAAGAGAGAGAGAGAGAGAGAGAGAGAGAGAGAGAGAGAAGTAGAAAAGAATCGCCAAGAAAGAGAAGAATGATGATATCCAGCTCAGGATCCTGGGTTTGCCAAGCCCATACTCACCAGATGTGAGCCCCCGGGGTTTAATAATAACTAAAGTAATAGCTAATTAGTAATGTAAATATTTAAAAAGAAAAATATAAAATACTTACATAGCCAAAATAGAGAAATGGCAAGAGGAAACTTAGCCCTTTCCACATCCACGAGTGGAAACCATCTAACAGAAAGTTCCAATTACAAAAAAAGTTACCGAATAAAGAAAATTACAAAAAAATAAAATAAAATAAAATAAATATATATATATATATATATATATATATATATATATATATATATATTTCATTCACTCAATACAGTAAGTCTCCAATAAGTTTGAGTTACATGGATCCATAGATAACAATTATGTTCCCCCCACTTTAAACAGTTTAGGTACTCTGGTTATTAGTTCAGGATATACAGAGTTTATATATTATAATCATCTTTATTGCACTAATAATAACAGATACAAAACATCGCAATACTGCCCTTACAAAATGCAATGAACAGATGCTCATAATACTGCTGTCCAGGGAGAGAAAGAGAAAGTAAAAATTTAACCAAAATTTGTCTTTATTAATCACGATACAAGTTAGTAAGCCTCCTTCGTGGTATATATTGTTTTGTTAGCTTGAAATGGCATTCAGGTGATATTCGAGGAGGATCAGGGACAGATGTACAACTCAAGGATGTAACACTGTCATAAGCAGACTTAAAGTCACAGAATTAAGGAGCATCTGAAAAGGTTGCCTATCAAATGAACAAAGATGGCTGAGATGCAGGCACAAAGTTCAGGTCACTGTGAGGTAAGGAGACCTGACAAGTGTTTAAGGCTTTAAATGGATTGAGTAAATTAAATGCTGATGACATTCTAATTCTTGCTCAGAAGACAATCATAAAGGGACATAAATTTAAACTTAAAAAGGATAGTTGCAGGACAAATGCATAAAAATTTGCTTTCAGCAAAATTGATTGCTGGAACAAAGTGGTGTTTTGAAAATAAACAGTTTGAATAAAATTCATGGAAGGGCTAGACAGATTATTAGAGAAGATGAACAGGGTGTGGTTTTTTTTTTTTTTTTTTGGCTGCTTTCTTGTATCGTTTTCTGCTATTAATACTCTACCATGAGATCATCAGTTTTCACATAATATGCATGCATTTCATGTTAGTTAGTGATTTTTATTTGAAAAACCTTTGCACTTACTTAAGTGCTAATAAACAAAACATTTCTGCAGACCACTACTCCACCACTTTGGTAGCCATGTAAAGTTTTAGTAAAACTGTGTTAAGGAGAATTCAAAAATGATATGACAAGTGAATACACACTATGCTAGGGCTTGATTGCAGAGCTCTACACTGGAATCAAGCAGCTAGTCACATTTTAATTTATAAAATTTGGGTTTGTCAATGATTGGTTAGTACATAGTGTAGTGTAAAAAATAACATTATACAAGAATTTGCAATTGTTTAAATGGGAGATGTAATGCTAACCAGAGCAAAGCTGTATAAACAGTAAAAGCATGCAGCAAGAAGAGTATACAGTGTTTATTTGTGATTTATGGGAATTTTGCAAGTAGACAGAATAAAATAATGAGGGCTATATCTGAAGATATAGAACTTAAGGAGAAGATGCAAAGGAGGGAAACTACACCGATGAGCCAAAACATTATGACCACCTACCTAACATGATGTTGGTCCCCCATGTGCAGCCAAAACTGCTCGTACCGGGCAAGGCATGGACGATACAAGATTTCTAAATGTATTGTGTTGTTATTTGGTTTTTAGGAGCATTAGCAACTAAGGCCATATTGCTCTGGGGATATGCGGTGGTCATTCCCTGACATTTCCACATCCTCCATATTTGGTAGTCAAGGGCTCGAACCCCAGTCTAATCAAGAAGTGTGTGCTACGCACTGCTGCTCCTGCCCACCTGGCTATGGAGGCACCAATGTATCTTGTGGTATCTGGTACCAACACAAACCACAGATGCTCGATGGGATTGATGTCTGGGGGATTTGGAGGCCAGGGCAATACCTGGAAGTCTTCCTCATGTTCCGCGAACCAGTCTCGAACAATCCAGGTGGTGTGGCATGGCGCATTATCCTGCTGAAAGATGGCACAGTCAGAGTGGAAGGCCGCTGCCATAAAAGGGTGTACCTGGTCAGCAATGATGTTTAGGTAAGGGGTAGACATCAGAATGCCTGGCACATGGATGACTGGACCCAGGTTATCCCAGCAGAACATCGCCCAAAGCATGACACTGCCACCACCGGCTTGTTTTCGTCCCATGGTGCATCCAGGCAGTATCACATCCCCAGGTAAGCGACGTACACACGGTGCAACAGGAGGAAACGTGATTCATTGGACCAGCCGACCTTCTTCCAATCATTCAGTGTTGTCACTGGTGAACCATGGTTAGCATGGGCATGCGGAGCAGCTGCAGCTACACAGCCCCATTTTCATCAGGGTTCAATGTACTGTGTGTGTTGTGATATAGTACTCCCATCACCAGCATTCAAATTACTGGTGAGTTGCACCACAGTCTCCCTTCTGTTGCCATGTACCATCCAAGAGAGAGCCTTTGCTCACCTCAAGCATTGGTGAGCCATGGTCGTCCAACACTTCGCCAGTGGTTCGTGGGTTTTCCCTCCTCAGACCACTTTTGGTAGGTACTAACTATGGCTGACCATGAGCACCCTCACCAGCCGTGCTGTTTCAGATATGCTCTGACCCAGTCGTTTGGCCTTTGTCAAACTCGCTTAAGTCCGTTGCCTTTCCCATCTGAAGAACAAGAGTAACACTGATTAACAGAGCTCAGTATCAGGTGTTTTTTATACCATGTCCCAACCCACGCACTTGCTGTAGTTCACCTGCAGTTGCTTTGACTCGCTGGTCATAATGTTTTGGCTGATCGGTGTATATGCATAATGTGGCTATTGTCTTCATCATGTATGTCTCTCTATCCATCTTTATGTAATAACTCGACTCCCAGTTCTTGGCCTTTTAAGGAATTTTATATTTTGTTCTTCTGCAATGATATATTGATCCTACCCGAACATCATTTAATCGGCCAATAGAAATCTTGGCAATTATTTTTTTTTTTTTTACCTACATATCACATAGGCTATCCATATATTATGGCTGATGCTCTGGATATTTGTTTGTTGTTGTTGTCATTGTGTGCACCTGTTGGGAAATGAATGGGCAATACGGCAGATGTGCAGAAACAAAACGTTTTCAATTGTGTGAATCACCAGTGGTTCGTGGATTTTCCTTCCTCTGACCACTTCAGTAGGTACTAACCACAGCCATGCCGTTTCAGATATGCTTTAACCCAGTCGTCAGGCCATTACAATTTGGCCTTTGTCAAACTCGCTTAAGTCCACTGCCTTTCCCATCTGAATAACAAGAATAACACTGATTAACGGAGCTCAGTATCAGGTGTTTTTTACAGTGTCCCAACCTGCGCACACGCCATAGTTCACCTGCAGTTGCTTCGATTTGTATAACAACTCGCTGGTCATAATGTTTTGGCTCATCAGTGTAAATTGGTGAAGAGTACTAAGCATTATCCCTGCAAGGAACAGCTTAGATATAGTGTACTAACTTGGCCACTAGACACCCTAGGAAAAGGGGATTTTACTGAAGTATGTAAGGCCCTGGGGCAATTAATAAAATGAATAAGGGAGTAATATTCTCACTGATGAGTGAGACAAGGACCAGAAGGCATAACTAGAAAATCTTAGGAAGCAACAGCAGCATCTTATGAAATTAACCTTCAGGCAGCATGGTAAGGAATGTTTGAAACAAGTTGACCATAAAGGTGGACAAGGCAAAGAGTTGAGCAAAATTCAGAAAGGAATTGCACAGGCATTTTTGGAAGGAGAAAATATAGAATAAATACACTTTCTCACATCATTATGCCATTTTAATACTAAAAATGGTCAGTTTACACCTAAAACTTGTTCCAAAAACTGAAATTTGCACACCTATTTTTTTGTAAATGCAAACAGATTTGGTCTATATATATATATATATATATATTAGTTTAATTCTTCAGTCGTACCTAAAAGACAAAAAAACTTAGAACACAAATAGAAAATTTAATTGATATTTAATGATAGTGCTGATGAAAATAAAAAATATATCACTGTAGCGCCTTTATTTAAAAACTATAAAAAGAGAATACATTTATCCATCGGTAGAAGACTAAGAAGTTGTACATAAGACTTGATTTATAGGGATCGGATTAACCGGGACACTTCAAGACTTTGACATATCCACTGGAAATGATAAAATTCAAGTAATAAATAGAACAGGTATAACCAGATGTTTTGCAAGTCGCAAATAAGTGACAAGAAGCAGTGTTATAAGTCATGATTGGGACTATTTTACCTATTATACCACAACCACTAAAAAAAAAAAAAAAAAAAAAAACACCACCACCACAATGGAAATGAGAACAGATGTTTAGCTTGTTTTAGTGTGTCACATTGATTGTTGTGTTCCACTGCACCGTAAAAAGACAAATTTTATTTCATTATGTCAAGAGTGTCAATTTTTTTATAGTAAATATTTTTTTTTTTGTTTAGAAATTGCAGAAATGATGGGTAAATGCAAAAGAGTCGTGCTTTCATTTGAACAAAAACTTATAATTATTCAAATGTTTGAAAACGATACATCCGTTAAATCTTTAATGAACCATTATAACCAAACCACACGCAACATCATAAAAAACAAAGGGAAGATTTTGCGGGCACATCTGATAACGTTAAAGGCATTGACTATCAGAAAAATGACGTAGCGGTTTTCATACGAGGACCTCGACAAGGCAATGGTGTTGTGGTTTAGCCAACAATTTTATAAACCCATAATATATAAAATATGTTAACTTATATACATATAAAAAGAAGTATGCAAATGAAGCATTTTAAGCAATAACATCCATTCGACTCAGAGTCAACAACAATACTGAAGACAATGTGATGTATGTTCCGCTCTCTCTACGAAGTAGAGAGAACAGAACATTTAGTTAATTATTAGTTTAGAAAAACTAATAAAATAAAAACATTTAGAAAATTATTAGTTAATTAGTAACAAGATAATTAGTTATTTACGTTTCACTTTTATTAATCACAGGAAAAGAACAAATGCAGTTAATTTAAGAAATAAAAATCAAATGTGCCTGAAATGTAACACATTACCTAATTTGTTCAAAATATGCACAGACAAAAAAAAAGAAAAAAACCACAATCACTCACTTTTTTTCTGCCATCAAAAAATTATCTAATACCACCTTTAGCTTTACCAAACTCCCTGCCTCAACCACCTTGGAAAGTAATTCATACCGATGATCTACAATACACTGCAAAAATTTAAACCTAGCAAAATCCATTTTCTATTACTTCTAAGATATTTTACATAAACAATGGTGGAGATAACAAAACAGTTCCAATAAGGCAAGAGGTGCTTAACTCCTTTATCAGCTATATCTATAATCTAAAAATTACAGTTTCATTGTTTTCCCTGACCAAAAACATCAATTTTTTTCCTAATCCATTACCAAAATATAACAGTTAAGAACTGTTCTATTTAACAGTTCAATTAATAGAACAACCCATAGCTCCTGAAGCAATAAAGTGTCAGATACTTTGCCAAACCAATTTTCAATTCCCCAACTCTCCATGATTTTCTAGAATGGGGATGCCCTATGTACATAGTACAGTTGTCAAGAAATTCCCAAGCTTGCATATTAAATGAAAACGGCCGGGTCTAAACTTGGATACAGACATTTTCAAAGTACACATCTTGAGTATTAATGCACTTCTGCCAATGTGCCAATGTTGATACAACTGCTGGTAACAGTCCTGAAAATGTTCTGGCTGGATAGAGCAAAGAGTATCTTGAGTTGCATCAATAATCTCTTGTTTATTGCAAACAGAGAGGGCCTCATAAGCAGTTTTATTTTCAGAAAAAGAAAAAAATTGCATAATGAAAGGTCAGACAAGTAAAGGGGAAGTGGAAACAAGAGTGTGTTTAGTAAACTCCTGTTGCATGAGAAATGATTGGTATGCAAATGCACCATATAACAACAACTTCCAAGCTTTCACTGTTCTGGATGCATTTGTTGAATTATCTCTCACAATCACTACAACACATGTATATAAAACTTTTGATATTAACATCTTCACCTCAAGGAATGAATTTGTAGTGCATGGTACCACAACAGTCAAACTTTTAACATCACTTTCCCTATCAACCGTGTCCTGCTGAATTTTTTTTTTTTTTTTATCATGGTAATTGAAGTGGTGATTCATACTTTGTTTTTAGGCCATATAGAAAATACCAAGTCTTGCCCTGCCAATGATGGGCTCTTGGAACAAGAGATCATTAAACAAATCACCACAAATTGTCATTCACATTGCATTTGAAGCAGCAGCCTAACATTCAAATTACTGCTTAAAATTCCATGACTGATTCCGTGCAAATGTCTAAAACTCTGCAAGTTTATCACACTAACAACAGCAGTGCTGATGCACAAGTTATCTGGCTGTTTTTTTTTTTTTTTTTTTTTTTTTTTAACTGTTTCAAGAATACTAGCATTTACAGGTATTCCAGTACGATCATCATCTGCTAAACTTCTACAGCTTTGAATCTAAGATGGCATTCAAACATGGTAGTATGAGACAAAAATCCTCTCTGTAAATCTGACTCATCATTTTCTGTTTCAGGAACAGATTTCCTTAAGCATGGGCAAAATGCAATGTTCCAAAATTGACATTTTTCACACTCTAAAACTGTAATAAAATAAATGCGCTTCAAAGGCAACAATAATTAAATGTACTGAATGAGTAACAAACTTCTATGTATACATAGATGCAGGGGTGAAACTTACAATCTGACAACAGCAAATTGCACTGCACTTATTGACTACAGTACTGTGCAGTCAGTTCAAGAACTTCATGACTGTACTGCATGCATAAGCTGTCCTTTGGTTCACTATAAAAATATAAATTTCATCTTCTGAACTGTATAACACTGAATTCTCCCCCCCCCCCTCTCAGGATTTGAATAATTCAAAATTACTGTTTTTGGTGGTGTAAAATTATTCAGTAGATAATTGCTCCTGAATGAAAAAATTTATTCTTACTCAAACTTTAACACAGAACTCATTACAGATGATCTATTCAACATCTTTTTTTTTTTTTTTGTTGATCTACCCTTTACAATTTTCTCAAAGAATATTGCACCCTTGTTCAATTTTTTTTCTACAAAAACTTCTCCTAAACACATTTTCAAGGTATCTATAACAGTGATGACTGATGAATTAATCTGAACATTAGCATTAGCATTAGTAGAGGCATTTGATGCAAGAAAGCAAGCTTATGCAGCATCAGCCAAAAAAAAAACAAAAAAAACATGTGATTAACACAAATAAATTTACCATGCAGACATTAAAAATTATACATTTTTCAATAAATTTGATTTCATATGCCAGAGCATCCACTAAAAAGGATCCCACATACCCAAAGGTACATATAACACTGATTGAATACCACTAATCTAGAGAATTAGGCAATTTGAATTTCTTTTTTTTTGTTTCTTTAACAAATATTTTCAAAATGTTTGGTAGAAAACAGTTTCCGAAATTAATATGGTTGCTAACATACCTATAGTAATGTCCATATTGTATCTTTCGCCTAAAGCTCTTAATCGATACAAGCAGCCTTGTTGATAATTATACTGCAGAAACTGAAGGAAACCTATTGAAAAATTTTATTATTTTCTGAACTGTAAAAATATCAATCTCTAAAATATTATGATACATATTAGATATCATAATTTTATAAAACTTTCATAAGTTTGAAACTTGTGAAACTAACTTATGAAAAACAAAACTTGTTTTTTTTATATTAAAAGAAATTTTAATAAAAAAAGAAAAATATTAGTGTGCAAGTACACTAATATTTTTCTTTTCAAATTTCTTCATTCATAACTAGGACAATAATAAGTGTTTTAAACTGACCAGATGTTTTCTGTTGCATTTGTAGTAAATATGTTATAAAGAATCAAAGACGAAACATTACACTTCTTACAAAAACATGAATTCTTGAAAAAAGCTTATCATGCAACTTTAGAATTAACCAGAATTAACCTTGGGGATCAAGAAAAATCAGAGGCCCACACAGTTTGCAGTATTTGTGTGGAAGAACAAAAATAATGTACTAAAGGGTAAGCAAATTATTGGAATTCCAGTTATCTGGTGTGAGCCTAAAAACCATGAAGACAACCACTATTTTTGCTCATATAATGTGAAAGGCTATACATTAAAAATAAAAATGAAAAGGAAATTTAATATCTAGACCTTCAATCTACTATAAGCACTGTTGTTCAGAGACCTGGTGTACCTATCCCACCAATGAATCTTGATAGAGTTTCATGTACTTCTGAATCTGATAGCAACAGAAACAATGATATGGATTTTCAACAAGAAATGTCTAGTGAACCTCTTAACTTCTGACACAAAATAAACTTAATTATTTGATGAGGAATTAGACTTCTGGTGAAAAACTTTTCTCAGAAAGATCATTTTACTTGTACAGAATGTGAGAAAGTTCATCCTATATTTTTTTCAAGATGATTCACTGGTTTATTGGAATAATATTTTGAATTAATATGTAAGCTAGGAACTGCAATAAATGGAGCAAGTAAATGAAGATCCTTCAGTAATGCCTAAAAGGAGTCCTTTTTCATAATGTTAACTTATCTGCATCCATTCCCATTACTCAATTTCTTTATATTGGCCTCCTTCAAAATAAGGTCAAATATGCTTATACACGAAAACAAAAAAAAGAGAAAGAAAAGTGGATGATGACAACAATGACAAAAATACTGAGTTAAAAATAAAAAAATAAACTGCAGCCATTATCAACCCACTGCTAGATGGAAACCTCCAACAATTCATGTTGAGGGAAATGGAACCATAATCTGCCACACTGATCCAGTGCAGGTTGGCAGATCGACCGTATTTAGCAGTAAGGGGCTTAAATCTCGGTCTACTCAAAGAGCGTGTACTACTGCACTCCCACTCCTGATCACCCGGCTATGGAGGCCGTCAATAGGCCAACAAATAGAAGTGGCAGAAGCAGTAGTATCGGCTCATTTCTCTGCGTCTCTTCCAGTTGAATGTGGTATTTTTCAGCCAAACTATATACAATCAAGATAGCCTAACTATTGTGCATCTCACAAATATTAATATATACAGATTTCAGGAGTGGGGTATCTGCATTATAAAACAAATCGTGACACTGCATCTCGTTTTCAAATCAGATCTGTGTTGTGTATTTATATGAATATAATTATTCAGTTGATTTCTTGGATTGCAGATATGCTGGAATTTCAGGCAGTAAGAATGCAGAATAATCTGCATAGAATCCTGCAAACACTGATCGAGCACCTTTCCATGTACCATAACTCAATTATATATTCATCACACAAAAAAGCTTGTAAAAACATTGGACATTACTTTGGCAAACTCAAATAAATAAGCTTCTCCAGATAAAACAAGAACCTCCAGCTGTAATTGAGCTTACCAATATCATACCTACTTCTTTTTATATAATAAAATCAAGTGTAGGTAGGTGAATGAGCTACGCATAATTGATGCATAATTGACATTTTGATTTAATAAGACAAACTATCTGAAATAACCATCACAGAGAGGTGTATAGCCACCTTATGGAGAAACAGGTATATCTTTCTCCTGAAGTGTATATTTTATTATTTTTGTATTTTCTTCCCAAGTTTTCAGAGGTCATGAGCTTTAAGGTAAGCAGGATGGTCAACTTTACAGTTTTAAACCACATCCCAAATAGTCTTTTGGCATTTGTAGCACCAAGAGAATTCTGGATGAATATGATAATTTAATTAGCCAGCTTTCACAATACTGGGCAAATCTGGCACAGTGAATAAAACTATGAAATTGGGATGAGTTTTCTATCCTTTTATACCAGGATTCTTTTGGAAGTGCAAATTTCTGGTCTTTCAATTCTTGAACTAATTCATCTTCTGAGATATCCGTCAATTCCCATTCTGCTACATAACTCCTTTAGAACTGTTTAGTACAATATGCAGAGTAATTTTAACAGAAATCCCACCAAAGACAGTTGGTTTCAGTAAAGATTCTGGGTAGGCTAATCATGTGGTTTCCACAAGTGCATCTCCTGACTAAGCTTTTCACCATTTTGAGAGCTCCATCAGCATTTTCTAAACACTTTTGAAGGAAGAAACGAGAAAGCCTGTTTACAGGTTGATTTGTTAAAGAATGCAATTATGAGGAAGGAGGGAAAGTCTTGGTGATTGCCATTCTTTCTCAATTTCTTAGATTGGATAGCACCACGACCAGGTTAGTGTCTTTCCAAGTAAGATGAGGAGCTCTAGAGAAGGAAAAGTATCAACATTCCATGTTTGCTCCTTTCGGCCCTGGGAGAATGGATTTTTTCTCCTAGGTTTCTGAACCCACCATGAGAAGACAGAAGTAGTGCCATTGGTGGCCAAACTGAGGTGAGCAGCAAGAACAAAGAGGGGGAAAAAAAAAAAAAAGAAAAAAGGCTGTCTTGCAATTCTAGATAACTATTTTTACAACTCATAAGGTGAAAGTCTAATGAAAAATTAAGAAAATTGAATAAAACACAAAATATAACTAATTAAGCTCATGTTCACTTGGCCACAGGAAAACTTGGCACCTGGGCAATAAACAATTTGTGATGCAGAAAAATTACTTTAAATAAAAATGTCAAAATAAATGTAAACTATTAAAAAATAACAAAATCAATAGTTAGGATTGAGTCACAAAGACTGTGGGTTTTTCCATCTACCAGTTTTTGAACTTGTAGGCAGAAAAGACTCTGTCGAGACAAGAGCCAAGTCCAATTATTTTTCCAATATGATTCTAGAAATGTTTTGAGAAATAAGATTTTTTTTACACAAGTATACTTGTGAAGAGCTGTCAGTTTCTAATTCAAAATAGCATAAAATTTATAAATAAATAACCTAAAATAGAAATTTTTATACAATTAACGATTTCTTTTTAGAAATCGAGTACAATTTTATACAATTAACAATTTTTTAGAAATTAATAATTTTAGAAATGAGGAACCAAATAAGTCTACTCACTTATATAACAGGTATACCACGTAAACTGTTTACGGAACTGATCATACATAAAACCATCTGGCCTAGAAAGTTACAAAATCCTGCATTACAAAAATAAACTGCTAAAGACAAAGCAAAATATATATTCCACATTCAAAAAAAATCTTTTATCGTTCTACTTATAAATAAATAAATTCATTATTAATAATTAATCCAAGACTATTTAGAAGATGCATTTCAAGTAGCTTGTTTTGTGGTATCATGTGCACTAAGAAAAATTATTTAAGTATTTAACTATTTATATATATAAATACTGGATAATGTTTCTAAATCAATTCACTGTTTAATTAGGTTTGTGCAAGTGAGAAAGGCTTTTAGAAATATTAGCTTATGTAAACAAAAGAAATATCAAAGCAAGCTAACCATGATTCTTATACAGTGATGACTTACAGCTATAAATTAACACTGAAAGGATATTTCAAATTCTATGCTTGAACCTAACCTTAATTAAAAATTAAAAATAATTAACTTGAACATAATAAGCAATACAAAAAACACTTAAAAACCTTGAAAGAGTGATAAAGTGCACAAAATCATTGTGACTTTGCACAATTGCATTACTACATATGCTACAATGAATGTTACATTTATGACCACTCCTTCCTTCAAGAAACTGTTTAGAAAGAATACTTTCTAGTTTTATAATATATTATATTATCTAGTTTTATATTATTGCAGTCAAAGAACTGCAATAATATAAAACTAAAACATAAAAAAAAAAGACATAACTGTTACATTTATCACCCTTCCCTTTTATGAAATAATTCTTTGCCTACATCACTGACATATGACACATTATACTGTGATTTACAGAGTGGCTTAACCCAATGTACAAATCAAAGGCTTTAATACAAAGGAAGACAATATGACTAGTTGAAGATGCAACCAGGTATTCTGGAAGAGACTCCAGTTTGACATGCTCATAAGTCTCAAAAATATACAGGATGGCCATAAAGTCTGGAAACATAGATAATATTATTTTATTTTTAATTAATTTTTAATGCAATGCATAATTAATTATGCATTGCTAATGAGAGATAACACTCTGAACAGGACAACACTCTGAACATACAAGGGTGGTTCAATAAAGAATCGCCCTGACCTAGCTGCAGAGGTGCTAGCCTGTTGATTCTTGGCACAGGTTTTAGTCTTCCTCTACATAGCCACCATGCAGATTTACACATTTTTCCCATCGATCGACGAGGCTACGGATACCGTTTTTGTAGAGTAGTGAGGTTGGTCTTTGAACCACGATTCTGTTGCAGAAATTAGCATCTCGTCGTCAGGGAAGTGGGTCCCCTGAAGAAATGATTTGAGAGAAGGAACAAGAAGTCCAGTGATGCAAGGTCGGGTGAGTAGGCTGGATGGGGCAGTATTTCGTATCCACAAGTGGCTGCTTGTGTTGTTGCAATTGCAGAAGTGTGAATGTGAACTGGGGAATTGTCTTGAAGCATTCCCACACCTTTGTGAGTAATTCTGTAATTTTGTGAGTAAGTGGGCATAATAAGCACCTGTAATTGTTCTACCTTTCGTCGGGTAATCAGTCATTATTAAACCTTTCTCATCTCAAAACACTATCAGCAAGACCTTTCCTGCTGACACTTGGACCCTTACCTTCTTGGGAGGGGGGACTATTTGTCACCATTCCACGGACTGCTTTTTACTTTCAGGGGACAAGAAAAAAAGTCTTCCTCATTTTTTTTGGCACGGGGCTAAGAACTCTTGTGATTTCTGTTGTCGATCAGCCTTCTGGAAACCAGTCAATAATTGGGGAATCCATCTTGCACTTGGTCATGAAGGACTGTTTCAACAGAGCCCACACTAATCTTCACCTCCTGGGACAATTAACACACAGATATCCGGTGATCTTCCATGATTAACAACTCCACTTTTCCGATCGTGCTGTCATCAATGGTGGAATGGGCTCAGATTCTACCGATGTCCGACCACACCTAAACTGTCTATGCCAGTGCTTCACAATGCCATAGGATGGGGCTTCATCCATGGATTTCTTTAGGAGATTTCCCCTTGAAGAACAGATACCGGATTACAGCTCTGGCTTCAACTTTGTCTATGTCGTAACACATTCAGCTCTGTAAGAGAAAAACAAATTAAGACACAGGGCTGAATTTTTACACCTTTAGTACAGAGATATGTATGATGCTACACACAAAATATCATGACTCTGCGATATATGGAAATAGGTGAGGGCGATTCTTTATTGAACCACTCTCGTATCATGTACTGTAACGTAATATAAATAAAAGCTTTATTATGTATATTTGCCTATGTTTCCAGACTTTACATTGAGTAAATCTAACTGGCCTTGGCTTAAAAAGGTTAAACAAATTTAAAGATGGGGATATCATATCTCTTTCTAGGATGCAAAAAAGGGACAGATATAAATTCAGAAAAAATAACTATAGACTGAACATAAGAAAATGTCATTAGAAACTGTCAAAAAGAATAATTAGCTTTTCTACACTTGAAGAGTTGAAGAACTTATGGATTTGAAGGCATATTAGATAAACATATGGAAGAAGTAAAGTCACATTTATTTATTTATTATTTTAATAAAACCCCAAGCATGACGTATTAGATCCTATAGTATTTAGCACCATGCATGGGTTGAAGGTTGAGAAGATGAAAGAAGATACTTAGTATTAGCATTAGTACAGATGGTAGATGACTTTCATCAACCGGTGAAATACCACCACTTTGCTTATTGGAGGCTTGAAGTGCTGAAACCCATGTTTAGTCTCTAGAGCAAAGTTTCCGGCATCAATACTTCTCCTTCAACCCATGCACGGTACTAAGTACTATAGGTTTTAGATACCTTTCTTGTTTGGGGGTTCTCATAAAAAAAAAAAAAAAAAAAAAAAAAAAAAGGGCAAATGATGCAAGAAAGCAAACTTATGCAGCATCAGCCAAAAAATAAAATAAAAACTTCCCATTTCACCCATCCATTTGCTCCAACAATTTGTCCAGTTCTTCCTTGAATTTATTTAAGCTATCAACTTCCACAACAACATATGAAAATTTGTTTCAGCAATTAACTAACTGCTGGCTAAAGCAAAATTTTTGTACATCTATTTAACTACAACATCTTTCCTCAATTTGAGTTTATGCCGCTTCAGATTTGTAATTTGTGCAAGAGGAAGAATCCCATCAGCATTGAGTCGGCTCAAAAAACCATTCAAGGCCTTATACAACTCAATCAGATCACCTTGCAGGTACCTAGTCTAGATGCTGCAATTTGCAGACCTTAAGCATTTCTTAATAAGAGCACCCCTTTGTTCCCTTCGCCAATCTTGTTGCCCTTCTCTGTACTCGTTCTAGCAACTCTAGATCATTTCTAAAATCAGGCCACCAGACCTGCATGCAGTACTCAAGGTGTGGCCTGACCATTGCCTTATACAAAGAGCTAATCACCTCCTTATCCCTGCTAGCTAAATTCCTGTATATCATTGACAAAACCCCATGATGTACTCTGGCAAGCCTGTCTGCACTGCCCAGAAAACTTCATATCTGACTGCACAATCAATTATCCAAAGGCCTTTTTCATTTTCCACTACCCCCACTGTAGTACCACACAGTCGGTATATTTCTCTGGGGTTACTGCTACCCATAGGCAGTACTTTGCATTTGTCAATGTTAAACTTCTCAGCCCATCTGCCCAACTTTTCTACATCCCGCTGGAGTAGCACACTGCTGTTAACAACATTGCCAACCATAGTGTCATCTGCAAACTTCAACATTAAGACCGATATACCTTCTTCAATATCACTGATAAATATACAAAACAACAATTGGCCCAACACCAAACCCATACTGACTCAACTAATAACATTGATCCACGAAGAGCAGAGTCAACTGATTACCACTATGTTCTCCCACTCAACCATCCTTTTATTCATTGTAGCAACTTGGCCTTAATGCCAAATTGCTCCAATTTGTACAGTAGTCTTCCATATGCAACAATTTCAATAGCCTTCCTGAAATCCAAGTATATGATACCAAAATTATTTTTTTCATTCAGTTCCTTTGTGATCACATCATAGTATCCAATCCTTCCCCTTAACAAACCCATGCTGTTTCCGAATTATTACTGCAGTCTTGTCTAGATGATTCTGCAATGCTGCTTTAACTAGTGACTACATTATTTTACCCAGAACAAAAGTTAAACTAACTGGTCTGTAATTACTCATGTCACCCTTCAATCCCCCTTTGTGAATTGGGAATACATTTGCACATCTCCAGTCCATGGGGGACCTCCCCTGAGTCCAAGGATGCTCTCATAATTATGGTTAAGGATTTGCTTACTTCCTTTGCCACCTCCTTTAATACAACTGAATAGATCCCATCCACCCCAGGTGCCTTTCTTATGTTTAACTTCAACAATTTCTCCTCCACTTTGCTCTCAGTTATTACAAAATCATTAAGCACCCTGCTCCAATATGATAACTTTCTGGCATTTTGAATCCTTAATAACTCCTCATGTGTGAATGTAGAGGCAAAATACTCATTCAGTTTGTTTGCTACCTGAGCAGGATTATCAACAGTCGAACCATCGATATCAAGTGGACCAATCAGATTCATCCCCTTCCTTTTAGAGTTTATATAAGTAAAAAAATAATCATTGCTATTTTTCTTAGCATCCTTTGCCAAAGATTTCTCGTAATCTGCCTTCTCATGCCTAACCTCCTTTGTGACTTGATTACAGACTAGCTTATATCTGCCATAGGTTTCTGTGTCGCCTGATAATTTATATGCATCCTATGCATTTTTCTTCTCTGCCACAAGGCTCATTAGTTCATTTGACAACCATTTAGGCCTAAACCTTGAACGATATTTCTTAATAGGTATGAAACATTTAATAGCTTCCATGATTAATTCCTTGAATGCTTCCCACTTGGAATTTTCTGTTGGTAACATCATCAGTTGGTTCCACTGTACAGAATTTAAAAAAAAACTGTCTGAGACCACCGTAGTCACCTTTACGGAAGCAAAAACCCTTTCCTTTACACCTGATGGTAATTATATCTTTACCCCTGATGGTAATTATATCTTTAAGTAAATTCCACATCAGTATACTATGATCACTGCCACCTAGTGGTTCCTTTATCTGCAAATCCTTAATACACATATGATCACTGCTGATAACCAGATCAAGAGTATTGCCCTCACTGATTGCCTCTCGAACACGCTGCTGCAGAAAACAATCATCCAATAAATCCACAAAAGTCTTACGGTGAAGGTAAAGAAAGCCTGCACGAGAACGACGAGAAACGTCGGATAACTTACGCGGAAAATTAGTTTGCCGATACGGCACTCTAGCGCTGCTCACTCGGTAAACAGACGGTAGGTGTTAACGGTCTGGAGCAAAGTCGAGAACGATATACTGATTGACAGGTAGGCGTGGCAAACGACGTGCTGATTGGTGCGCGAACACAACACACGATAACATCGGTTTAGTATCACTGTAGCAGCACTAATGGTAACTTGTCCTAATCGTACATGCCCTAACATTTACTGTAACGGTGAAAAAAGATCAGGTCACCTCGACTTGAATCCCATGGGAGCTTGAACCCCTCCCGAAGTGGAGGGGGTAACCTAACCTTTTTTCTTTAGAATCAGTCATATTTAGAAATACATTCATAAAAAAATAAATTTTTTTATGACCGTATTTTTATTTTCTTGTTCAATAATATGCCCTAATGGTGAAAATAGGTCAGGTTACCTCCACTTGAATCCCATGGGAGCTTGAACCTCTCCCGAAATGGAGGGGGTAACCTAACCTTTTTTCTTTAGAATCATGAGTGGACTAGCACATAAATTGTTTATTAATAAAATATTAATTTTTTTATTAATGTACTTTTATTTTTAAAGACACTCATGCGGATACACACGTATCATAACGTCAATCAGCACCTTAATAGCTATTCAGTATACTGTATATATAAAGAATCTTTCTTTCTTTTTCTATTATTTCCCAACCTAACGTTTAAGTTTAGGTCGCGAAATACAAGGAAACCTTCTCTTTTATTTCCTAACCTACCATTTAAGCTCAGGTTATGAAATACAACGAAAAACAAAGAAACCTTTTCCTTTTTTCGTAACCAAACCTAAATCAATAATACAGTAAAAGCACTCATCAACTCCAAAAATCTGCTTTTAATATGAGAAAAAAAAAAAAAAAAAAAAACACAATGAAGAACATAAAATGAACGGAACGAAACTTTCTCAGAAAAAAAATTCATGAGTACAAATCATACAGTTGGACCTGAATAGCTATTCGCAATTTGAGTAACAATATTGTGAAAAGTATCTTCATGATTTTTCCCATAAATTTGACGCCACATATATTCATTAATGTGACCCATCAACATATGTTTACAGCTGCCATTTACTCCTTTAGTTACACTTTTTAGTTTCTTCCACTGGGCTTCGATATTATTCGTATGTGCTCCTGTATGTGGATCTACAAAATGTTCCTTGTGTTTCACCGTTAAATGTTTGTACTTCTTTTTTTCTAAGGCCGTAATACGGCTATATGCACGCCATTCATCTGTTATGATGGTAGTATTTTTCTTCACTACTTTTCTAATAATGCGCAAAAGAGTTTTTGCTTTCCGATTTTTTATCAATTTCATGAAGACGAATTTAGATTCTCTTTCGAACACACCAAACACCCATTTCTTCTTAGCAGTTAAATTTCGTCCTCTGTGATGTTTTGGTTTTACCAGTACAGTTTCGTCTGCTTCTACAATTTTCCCCGATCCACCCAACTTAATGGGTTTTTTTATTAACTGCAATCCGCAAATATCTCTTAGTTTCTTATAAAACTTAATTGCTGTCACTTTCGAAATTTCCAGATGGAATGCTGTCTTAGTTACTGGCGTGCACGTTGACCAAAAGTATATAATGTACATTATCTTTTTCAATGAAACTTTTGTATTTTCCATAAAACTATGTTTCAATAAAGAAACTCGTGAAGAACATTTTTTGCAAAACCACAACTTTCCACATGACTCTGTTCGTGATTCAATTAGTTTAAAATAATCATTGCACTTAAAACAGTACAATTTCGGTCTTATCAATTTAGTTTTCATCAAAAAATCAAGCAACGTTTCATTTTCCTTACAAATTTCTTCCATCTTTAAAAGATTCATCGCTACTATTACCTGTTCACCGTTTATTACAAAACTATTATGCACCGTTCTTTACTGGTAAATACACATCATAATGCCAACCAATGACTACACAGTAGCTTGTCGTCTGTCGCGCCCACCACCAATCATTTCATTGTTTGCCACGCCTACCTGTCAATCAGTATATCGTTCTCGACTTTGCTCCAGTCCGATAACACCTACCGTCTGTTTACCGAGTGAGCAGCGCTAGAGTGCCGTATCGGCAAACTAATTTACCGCGTAAGTTATCCGACGTTTGTCGTCGTTCTCGTGCAGGCTTTCTTTACCCAAGCCAAGTCTTACTAGTGTGTGTGTGACCAACCCACAAGTTCCAGTCAATATCTGGGAAGTGAAAATCACCCATTATAATACATTCTGATTTACTAGCCCACTCTATTTCTCTGTACAATTGTTCATTGTACTCATTCGAGTCATTAGGCCTATAACGCACCCCTACTCTTATTTTTGCTTTCACAGTGCTTATGTCACACCAAAATGACTGAACAGTGCACTGTCCATCTATATCAACTGGATGCACTTCTTTTGATTTTATGTTTTTCTTAATTAACAACATAACCCCTCGTCCCTTCCTATCCTGTCTATCTGTTTGGTCTGCTGACGAGGCTAGTGGGAATCAGAAGTGTTCAAAGCCGCTAAGTGGATTTTTTTATTTATTCATCTGAAATTATTGTTTTTCTAAAACTTTTGATTTAAATTTAGTAGTATAGCATTATTTTGTGATTTTCTGATTACTCTGGTGTATTTATTCTTTACTCGGCCTTGTAATTGCATAAAAGTATCATTAAGGGTATAAAGTCCACGTGTTACAAGTTGCAGCTCCGCTAAACGAAAAGTTTTTTTTAGCCATATTTAGTCGCTATATTGACCAATTGTTACATCAAATTATTTTCTATAAGTAGCTTATAGACCTAGTCAGGATCCTTAGTTTATTCTAAATTGAGGCATCGAGATTTCAAAGTTAATTAATACTTAGGTGTCCGTAGATTTACCGTTCATAACTTGCCACCATTGTTATATGACAAAACGTTATATCCGGAACTAGATAGTGTAAGCTTAGTATAGTATAGTATAGTATAGTATAGTATATAATATAATATTGTCAATTAATCAGTAAAATCTATTAATCTTGTTAAAATTAATTGTCAATTAAATTGTACTTTTAACTAAATACATATAACGACTTACATTAAAAATGTAACAAAATTAATTAATACATAACTTGATACGGAAGTTATATAAACTGAACTCGTAGATAATACTCGATACTGAAAAATATATATAGCGTTATAACTGTGTTGGGATACAAGTTTAGGGTTATAATTTTGTACTAAAATTGAAATTTCATTGAAATTAAATCGAAATCATGACTCAGACCAGAGCAGCAAAGCAAAAGCAAGCTAATGGGAGTGCTGTGGCTCAGGAGAGAACTGAGGGGGGCAGTTGCCCTCTGAATCACAGCCTTTTAAAATGCACTGCTTGTATGATGTTTGTGGAGCAATCAGGTACAGGTCATGATATTGCCATGGGGGATGTCTTTGTGTGTGTGTGCACGATATAAGGAGTGTAAGGAAATCAGGTGACAACTCAGCATTGTTATGGGCCTATATGAGAGCTTGAAGGACAGGGTGAATACCCTCAAAAGATCTAAATTGAGCAGCCCATCAAGCTCTTCAGCTGCCCACATCAACACCACAGCTTGCACTTGGTCATCACACAACATAGCGGTAACCCCCAAGGCAGAATGTGCTGGTCCCACAGGAACTAGCAGTTGTTCAGGGAAATGGGGAACATGCTTTGTAAAGAGGATAGGTGGAACAAGACCAGGGTATGTCTGCCAGGGGCAAAGGTTGATGAAATTGTAAAGCGGATATCATCTTTTAAGGGCACAAAAGATGATATAGTTGTACACGTTGGCACTAATGATATTAAGAGTAGGAGACCGGCAGAATTACTTAACAAGTACAGGTCACTGTTGAAAAAAAGCCGTGAATTAGAGTTGAATTTGAAAGTGTCTGCAATTCTGCCCAGACACGATAGGAGGACGTATAAGATGAGAGCCTTGTCGATCAATTCGGCCGTGGAAAGATTGTGCAAAGGCTCAACGGGTAGAATTTTTTTCAGCCCGGTCTGTACTTGTTAACAGGAGAGACTGCTTCTACAGGGATGGAATGGGATGGGATACACTTAAATAGAAAGGGTGCAAGAATATTTGCTGATGCTATCGAGGCAGTGTTAGGCGGGTCGGAAAACTGCTAGCTTGACGGGATTTTTTTTTTTTTTAGTAGTAGTAGGCACATCAGCTTCTGTGGCCCTAATGCACCTCCCAAGGTTTTTGCAGTACTTTGATCCAAGCTCGAGGCGGGATTCGAACACGCGACCTTTGGGTTGCTAGGCAGGCACTTTACCCACCCGGCTATCCCGGTCAGCACTTGGGGGGGGGGATATAAAAGGACTAATAGATTAACAGTAGCCACTGGCAGAGGTGAAAGTGGTTCTTGCACTGCTTCTATTGGAATGAGCAGCAGCCTGGAAAACAAGATGCAGGATATTTCAGAGACTGCTGGAAGTCATTGCGGTACAAGTAAACACATGGGTTGTGTTAGGGTAGCTAAGAATAGGAACAGTGGATGTATACTTGCGTGTACACCAATGCTAGGAGTTTGGTAAATAAATTTGATGAATTTGAGGTATTGCTCAAAACATCAAAGGCAGATATTGTTCGGATATCAGAAACGTGGTGTCACACAGATATAAGGAATGCAAAACTGGAATTTCGGGAGTACAATGTGTACAGAAAGGATAGACAGGATAGGAGGGGTTATGCTATTAGTTAAGAAATACATAAACTCCAAGGAAGTGAAGCCAGTTGACATCGCTGGACAGTGCAGTGTCAAGTCAGTTTGGTGTGACATAAGCATAGGGAGATCAAAATTGAGAGTAGGAGTGTGCTATAGGCCTAATGACTCTGATGAGTATAATAAGAAACTGCACAGGGAAATAGAGTGGGCCAGTAAATCAGAGAGTCTTATAATGGGGGATTTTACTTTCCCAGATATTGACTGGAATTTGTGGGTTGGTCACTCATACACTAGCAAGGCTTTTGTGGATTTATTGGATGATTATTTTCTACATCAGCATGTTCGGGA
This sequence comes from Mastigoproctus giganteus, assembly GCF_048544385.1. NCBI lineage: Eukaryota > Metazoa > Arthropoda > Arachnida > Uropygi > Thelyphonidae > Mastigoproctus > Mastigoproctus giganteus. The sequence goes on from NC_143577.1 coordinate 247,143,076, forward strand.
GGCAACTAGAGGGAGTAATACTCTTGATCTGATTATCAGTAGTGATTCTTCATGCATTAAGAATCTGCAGATACAGGAACCACTAGGTGGCAATGATCACAGTGTGCTGAAGTGGGATTAACTGAAAGGGGTAACTACCATCAGGGGTAAAGGGAAGGGTTTTTACTTTTGTAAAGGCAACTACGATGGTCTGAGACAGTATTTAAATTCTATACAGTGGGACCAACTGACGATGATGTTCCCAATAGCAAATTCAAAATGGGAAGCATTCAAAGAACTTATCTTGGAAGCTACTAGGCTTTACATACCAAATAAGAAATATTGTTAAAGGTTTAGGCCTAAATGGATGTCACACGAACTAATGAGACATATGACAGACAAGAAAAATGCATGGAATTCATATAAATTAACATGCGACACAGAAGCCTATGATAGATATAAGCTGGTTTGTAACCAAGTTACAAAGGCGGTTGGGCAGGCGAAAGCAGATTACGAGAAATCTTTGGCAAAGGATGCAAAGAAAAGCGTTCTTTACTTAGGTAAACTCTAGAAGGAAGGGGATAAATCAGATTGGTCCACTTGATATTGATGGTTCAACTGTTGATGATCCTGCTCGGGTAGCTAACAAACTAAATGAATATTTTGCATCGACATTCACACATGAGGAGTTATTCAGCGAGGGGAATGCCAGAGGTATATTCAACTCTGGCAGTAAGCTAAATAATCTTGTAATAACTGAGAGTAAAGTGGAGGAGAAATTGTTGAAGATAAACACAAGAAAGGCACCTAGGGTGGACCAGATCTATCCAGTTATATTAAAGGAGGCAGCAAAGGAAGTAAGCAAACCCTCAGCCATAATTATGAGAGCTTCCTTGGATTCAGGGGAGGTACCCATAGACTGGAGATGTGAAAATGTGACCCCAATTCACAAAGGAGGATGAAAACCTGACACAAGTAATTAGACCTGTGATTTTAACTTCTGTTCCAGGAAAATTAATGGAGGCGCTGATTAAAGAAGCACTGCATGATCATCTAGACAAGACTTCAGTTATAGCTTGGACACAGCATGGTTTTGTTAAGGGAACGTCTTGGCTGAACAATTTGATAGGATACTATGATGCAGTCACAAAAGAATTGGATGCAAGGAATAACTTTTATTTTATATATTGGGATCTTAGAAAGGCTTTTGATACTGTTGCACATGGAAGACTGCTGCAAAAATTGGAGCAGTGTGGCATTGGAGGCAAATTACTGCTATGAATAAAGGGATGGTTGAGGGGGAAAAGACAGAGAGTAGTAATCAATGGACACTGCTCATCGTGGACTAATGTTATTAGTCTACGATGGGTTCGATGTTGGGTTCATTGTTGTTTTCTGTATTTATAAATGATATTGATGATGGTATATCAAGCTTAATGTCCAAGTTTGCAGACGATACAAAGGTTGGCAGGGTTGTTAAGGACACTACTGACGCTATGCTGCTGCAACAGGATCTGGAAAGGTTGAGCAGATGGGGTTTAACATTGACAAATGTAAAGTACTACATATGGGAAACAGCAACCCCAGAGCAATGTATCAACTCTGTGGTACTACACTGACAGTGGTAGAGAATGAAAAGGACCTGGGGGTAATTGTGCAGGCAGATATGAAGTTCTCTGAGCAGTGCAGACAGGCTGCAAGAGTAGCTCATGGTGTCTTGCCAATGATATACAGGAATTTTCCTAGCAGGGATAAGGAGGTGATTATTCCCTTGTATAAGGCAATGGTCAGGCCACACCTTGAGTACTGTATACAGGTCTGGAGGCCTTATTTCAAGAAGAATGTAGAGCTGCTGGAACAAGTACAGAGAAGGGCAACAAGATTAGTGAATGGAACAAAGGGTTGCTCTTACGAAGAAAGGCTTAAGTTTTGCAAATTACAGTGTCTGGAGACTAGGCACCGGTGAGGTGCCTAGTCTCCAGACACTGTAATTTGCAAAACTTTATACACCTCTATCAGATCATCGGCACTGAGCATGCTCAATGCCGATGGGATTCTTCCTCTTGCTCAGAATAATCACCTGAGAAGGCATAAATTCAAATTGAGGAAAGACAGATGTAGGATAGATGTGCAGAAATTTGCCTTTAGCCAGCGGGTAGTTGGCTGGTGGAACAGACTTCCATCCCTTGTTGTGGAAGTTGATAGCCTAAATAAATTTAAGGCTCAGCTGGACAGGTATTTTGAACGAATGACGGGATGAAATGGGAGTGGGGTTTTTTTTTTTGGCTGATGCTGCATAAGCTTGCTTCATATGCCTCTACTAATGCTAATGAATTTCTGTACACATTGTACTTCCCAAATTCCAATTCTGCATTCCTAATATATGTGTGACACCAGATATCTGATATTCCAACAGTATCCGCCTTTGAGGTCTTGACCAACACTTCAAATTCATCAAATTTATTTACTATACTTCTAGCATTTTTACATGCACCTATTGTTATTCTTAGTTACCCTAACACATAATATATACTCACATGTTTCACAATGACTGCCATCAATCCCTGAAACTCCCAGCACCCCTAGCTCCAGGCCGCTGCTTATTCTAATAGAAGTAGTGCAAGAATCACCTTCACCTCTGCCAGCGGTTACTGTTAATCTATTAGTCTGTGAATCCCCCCAAGCTACCAGTTTTCCAACCCACCTAACACTGCCTCGATAGCATCAGCAAATATTCTTGCACCCTTTTTATTTAAGTGTATCTCATCCCTGTAGAAGCAGTCTATCCTGTTAACAAGCACAGACCACGCTGAAAAAAAATTCTACCCCATGATCCTTACACATTCCCTCCAGGGCCCAATTAACTGACAAGGCTCTCATCATGTGCCTTGCATTTATCAATGTTAACTTCAATTGTTATTTCTCAGCTCATCTGTCTAACTTTTCTAGATCCTTTTGCAGTAGTATACTGTCATTAACCACCCTGCCAAATATAACTTCACAGAAAGCAACAATGTGGGCCAACACCAAACCCTGTGGGAGCCCAATAATATCATTAATCCATGAAGAGCAGTGCCCATTGATAACTACTCCCACTGAACCATTCCTTTATCCATAGCAGCAAACTTGCCCGTAATGCCACACTGCTCCAATTTTCACAGCAGTCTTTAATGTGCAATAGTATCAAAAGGTTTCCTGAAATCCAAGTATATGATATTAAAATTATTTTTTTTGCATCCAATTCCTTTGTGACCACATTCTAGTATCCACTCAGATTGGTCAGACCAGATTTCCTTAACAAATGCACCGTGTCTGCAGTATAACTGCGGCCTTGCTGAAGAAATGCTGACCACGCCAAAGAAATGCCACAAGTTAGGTCAGAATGTCTATTGTCTGGAATTCTGCCCAGGAACGATAGGAGGGATTATATGCTGAAAGCCTTGTGGATTAACTCAAGACTTGAAAGACTCTGCAAGGTTTTTGGGGGGAAATTTTTTTATCAGCTTGGCCCACACTTGTAGGTAGAAGAATTCTGTTTTTTAAAGATGGGATATATTTAAACAAAGGCAGTGCAAGAGTTGGGGGAAACTGCTAGTTTGAGGAAGTAATAATTTGCTAGTAATATTGATAGGCATTTATCTGATAATATTGGTCAAAGTAACACTTGCACATACCTCAAGAGTTATTGTTTCTTAGTACAACATATCATATCAGAAAGATGTTTTAAGGACAAATGTTTAAAATGAGCAGATAGCTAATGCCAGGGAAGCAAGTTAACTATACAAGAACACCAAGTCTTAATTGTCCATGAAGTAATGTCAGAAGTGCCATCAATAAATTGGGTGAATTCAAACCACTGGTTAGGACAAGTAACACTGACAAAATAGGGTTTACGGAAACGTAGTCCCACCTGGAAAGAGGAGAAGATGAGTTTCAGTATGGCATGTACAATGTATTTAAGAAGGACAGGGCAGATAGAAGGGGTGATGGGGTCATGCTTCTTATCAAACACATCCCTGAGCATAATGAAAGCTTTCACAGATTCAGAAATTTCACATGCTAGTATAATAAACTGAGTGAATTCAAACTGAAGGTTAGAACAAGTAACACTAACAAAATAGGGCTTACGGAAACGTGGTGCCACCTGGAAATAGGGGATGATGAGTTTCAATATGGTATGTACAATGATTTAAGAAGAACAGGGCAGACAGAAGGAATGATGGGGTCATGCTGCTTATCAAAAGCATGCCTGAGAACAATGAAAAAGCTTTCTCGGATTCAGACATTTCGCATACTATAGAATTTGTATGGTGTGAGATAGTTGGAAGCAAAGGTATAATGAGAGTGGGAGGGATCTACGGGCCAGATAATTGTGAAGATTATGATGAGAGCCTCTACATGCAAATGGAATGGGCAAGTAAGCATGAATGTCTTATTATAGGTGATTTATAGCAGTTTACTTATTATGGGAAATTTTAATTTGCTTCTAATTGATTGGAGCAAATGGGAAGGAAACTCAACAAAGGGAGCAAAATTTTTAAATCAACTAGATGATTGTTTTTTTTTTTTTTTTTTGTTAGTTGTTGGCACATCGGCTTCTGTGGCCATATTGCACCTCCCAAGGTTTTTGCATTTTGTACTCTGATCCAAGCCCAAGGAGGGATTCGAACCCACGACCTTCGGGTTGCCAGAGAGGCACTTTACCCACCCGGCTAGCCCGGTCAGCAAGATGATTGTAATTTGTATCAACACACGTCAGGGAAAGTACTAGGGAAAAGAATATTCTAGACCTCATCATCACACATGAACCAGATGACATAATAGGACTGACAGTACATGAACCAGCAGCAGGAATCGATCACGGAGTTCTACAGTGGATGATGAAGAGAGAGGTAGCAGTACAAGGCAAAGGAATGGTTTATAATTTCAGGAAAGGAAATTACGACAGCTTAAGGTGCTACATGGCCTCTAACTGGATAGATATCTCACAGAGAGCGAATACAATTGAATTGTGGTATACCTTTAGAATATTAATCACAGAAGCCTTGAATGCATAAATAATATTAAAAAATATACTCCATGAGGAGGATTCCAAATTGGATGAATAATAAAGTAGCCAGATTACTTGAGAAGAAAAAGATGGCATGGAAAAGATACAGAGCAATAAAAAGTAATGAAGCCTATAACAGCTACAAACTGATCTGTAATAATGCCACAGAAAAAGTTAGGCTGGCAACGGCGGATTATGAGAAACTGCTAGCAAAGAGAGCTAAGAGTGGCAGATAAGGAATTCTTTGCATATATAAATGTAAAGAAGAGAAGGACAAACCAGATCAGATCCTTATGTAATGTTGCAGATGAACTCAATAGTTACTTTGCATCAATATTTACAGAAGAAAGATCCTTTTCTATCAAAAAAAAAAAAAAAAAAAACTTTTCTGTCAATGAGAAATTATGGGAGTGAATTTGAAAAATATGTAATTAATGATATTGAAATTTCACATGATTATTTAATGAAAATACTTTTGAGCCTTTCTTGCCTGTAGGGTAGATGTCATTGACGACATCTACCCTATAATTCTAAGGAAGGCAGCAAGTGAGTGCACTGAACCATTAAAGCTAATTATGAGAGCATCAATGGACTCAGGAGAGTCCATTGGATTGGAAAAGTGCCATTGTATCGCCAATACATAAAGGCAGTTCTAAGAGTTTAGTGGGAAATTACCGACCAGTCAATCTACCTTCAGTAGTAGGGAAAATCATGGAGGCAATGATCAAGGGTGGAATTCAGGACCATTTTAATAAATCTGGTTAGCTATTTTGACATGGTCACTCATGAGCTGGATTTAGGGAATAATTTCAACATTGTTTATTTAGATTTCAGCAAAGCATGTGACTCAGTGAAACATGAGCAGTTACTTTATAAGCTGGAACAGGTTGTAATTACAGGGAAAATCCTTAGATGGATAGCTTTCAGGGCAGGAACCAGAGGGTTGTGATACATAGTTATTCCTCAGATTGAGTTAATGTAAGAAGGATCTCTGAAGGATCAGTATTAAGAATACTGTTGTTTTTGATTTTCTTAAATGACACTGATGAAGGAATAGAGTGCATGATGTCTAAATTTGCAGATGATGTAAAGGTTCGTAGAGTAGTTAATGATCACGGCCAAGCAAAGCTTCTTCAGAGTGACCTAGATAGACTTCAGGGATGGTCAGAAAAGTGGCGGCTATGCTTTAATTCAGCAAAATGCAAGGTCTTACACATAGGGAACAGCAACCCCAAAATAGCTTATACACTTGGTAGAGTTGAACTAAAGTCAAGTATAAGGAAGGCCCATGTTGTCCCATTGATGATTTATCAAACATTTGCTAGTAGAGAATATACAGAGCTTTTATTAGATCACACTTGGAATACTCAAGTATGGAGACCGCACCTAAAAAAAAACACACCGAGCTTCTTGAAAGGGTCCAGAGACGGGTAACTTGCCTGGTGAGATGGGCAAAAGGGCGTCCATATGAGGAAAGATTTTGAATATGTGGGTGCAAAGCTTGGAAACTAGGTACCTTGGAGACAGATGTTTAAGGCTATGGGAGGCAAAATTAAAATGAACGAGGAAGAAATTTTCAAGGTTATAAATGGTTTTATAATTCAAGTTATGGGGGGGGGGTATGTTTACATTGGATTGCAGGAAGTTTTATTTTAGTCAGAAAGTTATAAATTATTGGAATAAATTACCTACATGAATGGTAGAGGCTGACAGTTTGGGAAAATTTAAAGTTCAGTTGGATAGTTTACCTACGGGATGAGGGAAATGCATAGATTATGTATTTCCTTTTCTCTTATTAATTAATTATTTATTTATTTTATTAATTTACCTTTTTTTTTTTTTCTTTTGGCTGTTGCAGAATAAACCTTAGGCATCCTTGCACCATATGCCATTACTAATACTCGTCTGGATGGTACTACATTACTTCTCTTACCAGTGACTATTATTTTCTTTGGAACAGAAGTTAAACTAACAGGTCTGTAATTACTTGTGTCACATTTTGATCCCCATTTGTGAATTGGTGATACATTTGCTTAGCTCCACAGTCTGTTGAGACCTTACCTGAATCCAAGGATGCTTTCATAATTATGGCTAAGGGTTTGCTTACTTCCTTCACTGCCTCCCTTAACATAATTAGATAGATTCCTTCCTTCATACGTATTTCTTGAAAATCACAATCTACAGAAGTTCAAACCTAATGTCAACTAATGTCCTCTTTCATCTTTTTGAACTCCAACCCATGCATGGTACTAAGTACTACAGGTTCTAATATCTCTCTCATGTTTGGGGTTTCGTAAAAAAAAAAAAAATTTCCAAACCACCCCAGGGTGCCTTATGTTTAACTTAAACAATTTCTCTTCCACTTTCCTAACAGTTATAACAAAATCATTTATCACCCTGTTAGAGTTTGATAAACTTCCGTAATCCCTTCCCTAAAGAATTTTTCATGTGTGAATATAGATGCAAAATACTCATTCAGGTTGTCAGCAACCTGAACAGGATCATCAACAGCCAAACAATCAATATCGAGTGAACCAATTTGATTCATCCATCCCCTTCATTCTAGTGTTTACACATGTAGAGTCTTTGCTGTTTTTCTTTGCATCCTTCACCAAAGATTTCTTGTAATCTGACTTTGCCTGCCTGACCTCCTTTGTGACTTGATTACAGACTAGTTCATATCTAATATAGGCTTCGGCATCACCCAATAATTTATATGCATCCCATGCACTTTTGTTCTCTGCCATGAGTTTCAGCAGTTCATCTGACATCAGTTTAGGCCTATACCTTGAAGAGTATTTCTTAGTTGGTATGAAAAGCCTGGTAGCTTCTTTGATTAATTCCTTGAATGCTATCCATTTAGAATTTGCTGATGGTAACATCATCAGTTGGTCCCGCTTTATAGAATTTAAAAACTGTCCGAGACCACTGTAGTCACCTTTATGAAAGCAAAAAGCCCTCCCTTTACCCCTGATGGTAGTTACATTTTTAAGCAAATCTCAAATCAATACACTGATCACTGCTACCTAGTGGTTCTTTTATATGTAGATTCTTAATGCATGAACATCACAGCTGATAATCAGATCAAGAGTATTACTCCCTCTTGTTGCCTCTCTAACATGCTGCTGTAGAAAACAGTCATCCAATAAACCAAAAAAGTCTGGCTAATCTGCGAGTGACCAATGCACAAGTTCCAGTCAATATCTGGAAAGTTAACATCTCCCATTATAAGGCATTCTGATTTACTGGCACACTATTTCTCTGTACAGCTGTTCACTGTACCCATTACAGTCACTAAGCCTATAACACCCTCCTACTCTCATTTTTGATTTCCCAGTGCTTAGATTTCTCCATTTCTTTAGAAAGGGTAGAAATAAATGCAATGGTACAATAATTGGATGGGAAGGATTTGTCACTCTTTTTAGGAACTGCTTGTATATAAACAAATTTCCAATTTGTTTATATTGGAACAAGTGGAATAAGAAACTGTAGAAAGTTAACACAAAACAGCAGTAAGTTGAGGAGTACAGGTTTAGAGAACAAGTGGAGAAATACCATCAGGATGTGGTGCTCCCTTAGCATCAAAGACTGTTCAAAATTCTTCTCACATCCTTTTGACGGACGGCCACAGGAAGCATTGAATGGAGTATACTGGGTGGTAACAGGTGGTTTAACAAGATCGTCAATACATGGATTAGAATAAAAGTAGGAATGCTATCAGGTCAGCTTTATCTTTTGCTGAGGTAGCAAGAGAACCATCCGATTCTGACAGAGGTGGGAACAGAGATGGGCAAATGTGGCAAGAGACCAAAATGCTCAACTACCATTTGGACAAGAAGCAAGTTTTCTACTCTTAGCCTGTTCAATATCTAGAGTTTGGTCTTCCATGTGCAATAGTATCAAAAGCTTTCCTGAAATCCAAGTATATGATATCAAAATTATTTTTTGCATCCAGTTCCTTTATGACCACATTGTAGTATCCAATCAAACTGGTCAGACAAGATTTCCCCTTAACAAACCCATCCTGTGTCTGAACTATTACTGCTGTCTTGTCTTGGTGATCCTGTATCAACTCTTTAACCAGTGACTCCATTATTTTCCTCTACACATAATGTATCTCTCTACATAATGTATAGAGAGATACTACTAACACAAACACACACACGCAAAGTGAAACTTTCCATTACAATATTTTATCCTCCCTAAGTCACACTGATTTCAAAAATGTGATATAAGTTTCTTCTTTTTCTTTATATCATATAAGAATTTTCCACAAATTTGGAATGAAGGAAAACACTTTTTTTTTCTTTTTTTTTTGTTAATTATTTAATATATCAAAATGAATTTTATGTATATTTGTATAATAAATATGGAAAAAATTCAAAAGTGAATAGAATAGAAAATATTAATACAAAAGTGAAGAACATTTATGACAATTCTCCAGATTTCTTGGAAAAAATCTTAGGTCATAGCTCTCAAAATAAATGTCCTTTTTATACACTATAGCAGACATCTCCCTTTCCAGAGGACAGCAGTAATATGCCATTATGTTTAATTTCCTCCATCCATGGTAATTTTCTTTAATCTTGTTGGAATTATTTGAACCAAGAACTGACTTCATTAAATTTAAGCTCATCTTACATCCTATTTTTGAAATTTATTCTGCATATTTTCAACAATTCGCTTTTTTTTTTTTGTTTCATAAATTGCAATATTTTCTGATGTCAATCCATACTTCTTTTTCAACTATGATCAGTGCTCCTCAAATAGTTCATTTGAAATTAACTTTTTTATCTCTAGCTCAAGGAAAATGCTATGTTTAGGTTTTGCATCAAATAAACTTAGAAATTGATTGCAAAGATACGTAAAACAATTACCATCCTTGTTTAAAGACTTAAATATTATTTCGATAGGCATAATTTTACACGAAGCAAAGGTAATAGGAATTTTGTTAGGTCCACCAAACTTTCACATGCAATACTTTTTAAATTCAGAACAGTGCTGAGTACCTTTTCTTTTTTTGTAACAGTAGCCTTGTTTGGAATAAAATAAAATGGAACACAATTATGGTATAGTTTAACTATACCATAATTCTGTTCTTGGCCTGTTATAACGTACGATCACTCATCGGTGAAGACAGGATATTAGAGCTGGAAAAGGAATTAGAAAATGTGAATTGGAATATCATCGGTTTGGCTGAAACAAGAAGAAGAAATGAATCACTTATAAGTTTATCAAGTGGAAATCTGCTGTACACCAATGGAAACAGTGAAAGGAGTGAAGGTGGAGTTGGGTTTCTGGTCCATAAAGATTTTAAAAACAACATTTTGGAATTCAAAAGTACATCACCAAGGGTGTCAAGACTAATACTCAAGATTTCTAAGAGGTAAAGCTAAAGATTAAAGTGGAGGAGAAACTGTTGAAGATAAACACAAGAAAGGCACCCGGGGTGGATGGGATCTATCCAGTTATATTAAAGGAGGCAGCAAAGCAAGTAAGCAAACCCTTAGCCATAATTATGAGAGCTTCCTTGGACTCAGGGGAGGTACCCATAGACTGGAAATGTGCAAATGTGACCCCAATTCACAAAGGAGGATCAAAGGCTGACAAGTAATTATAGACCTGTGAGCTTAACTTCTGTTCCAGGAAAATTAATGGAGGCACTGGTTAAAGAAGCACTGCAGGATCATTTAGACAAGACTTCAGTTATAGCTCGGACACAGCATGGTTTTGTTAAGGGGAAGTCTTGCCTGACCAATTTGATTGGATACTATGATGCAGTCACAAAAGAACTGGACGCAGGGAATAGCTTTGATATTATATACTTGGACCTTAGAAAGGCTTTTGATACTGTTGCACATGGAAGACTGCTAAAGAAATTGGAGCAGTGTGACATTGGAGGCAAATTGCTGCTATGGATAAAGGGGTGGTTGAGGGGGAGAAGACAGAGAGTGGTAATCAATGGACACTGCTCATCATGGACTAATGTTATTAGTGGAGTCCCTCAGGGCTCAGTGTTGGGTCCATTATTGTTTTCTGTATTTATAAATGATATTGATGATGGTATATCAAGCTTAATGTCCAAGTTTGGACGATACAAAGGTTGGCAGGGTTGTTAAGGACACTACGCTACTGCAACAGGATCTGGAAAGGTTGAGCAGATGGGCCGAGAGGTGGCAAATGAAGTTTAACATTGACAAATGTAAAGTGCTACACACGGGAAACAGCAACCCCAGAGCAACGTATCAACTCTGTGATACTACACTGACAGTGGTAGAGAATGAAAGGGACTTGGGGGTGGTTGTGCAGGCAGATATGAAGTTCTCTGAGCAGTGCAGACAGACTGCAAGAGTAGCTCATGGAGTATTGTCAATGATATACAGGAATTTTTCCAGCAGGGATAAGGAAGTGATTATTCCCTTGTATAAGGCAATGGTCAGGCCACACCTAGAGTACTGTATACAGGTCTGGAGGCCTCATTTCAAGAAGGATGTAGAGCTGCTGGAACGAGTACAGAGAAGGGCAACAAGATTAGTGAATGGAACAAAGGGGTGCTCTTACGAAGAAATGCTTAAGTTTTGCAAATTACAGTGTCTGGAGACTAGGCACCAGCGAGGTGATCTGATAGAGGTGTATGAAGCCTTGAATGGTTTGAGCAAGCTCAATGCTGATGGGATTCTTCCTCTAGCTCAGAAGAATCACCTGAGAGGGCATAAATTCAAATTGAGGAAAGACAGATGTAGGATAGACATGCGGAAATTTGCCTTTAGCCAGCGGGTGGTTGGTTGGTGGAACAGACTTCCATCCCTTGTAGTGGAGGTTGATAGCCTAAATAAGTTTAAGGCTCAACTGGACAGGTATTTTGAACGAACAGAGGGGTGAAGTGGATTTTTTTTTTTTTTTTTTTTTTTTTTTTTGGCTGATGCTGCATAAGCTTGCTTTCTTGCATCAAATGCCTCTACTAATGCTAATGCTAATGCTATAATGATTTATGCACCAACATCGATCCATGATGATGAAGAGGTTGAAGAAATGTACACCGAAATTGAGAGTCTTCTAGATGAGCAGAAAACCCACTACATTATTATTATGGGGCACTTCAATGCTAAGGTTGGAAAAAGGCAAAACAGCGTAGAAAGAGGAACTATAGGAAATTTTGGAATTGGTGAAAGACTTGTGGAATTTGCAGAATCTCAAAGACTGTCAGTAATGAACACTTTTTTCAAGAAAAGGGTGAACAGAAAGTGGGCATGGAAGAGTCCAAATGGATTAACAACTAATGAAATCGACTTCATCCTCACTAACAGAAGATATATTGTGAATGATGTTACCGTCCGGAATAAGGTAAATGCTGAAAGTGATCACAGAATGGTAAGATGTATACTTGATATAGATGTAGGAAAGGAAAGAAAAAAACTGACTCGAGTAAATAATACAAAAGGTCTTTGAGATAACAGAGGAGGAGAAAAAGCAGTATGTACTGGAACTTAACAAGTTTGAGCTTCTGCAGACTGCTCAGGACCAAGATATCGACGAGGAATATTACAACTTTCTGAAAGTGATAAAGCTCAAGAAACCTATAGGGAAAAAGAAATCCAAAGAAGAAAAAATTAGTCAAGAAACATTTGTCATGATGAACCGAAGATGACAAATGAAGAGCAAGAAAAACACTGACGGGGAGAAAATTGAGTATACTGAGTTATGCAAAGCCATTAGAAAGACTCAGAGAGGACATAAGAAGATTTAACACAAGAAAAGTAGAACAAGCATTAAGGAAAAACAAAGGATTTAAATCAGCAGCCATGAGCAGTAATACAGAAAGACAAATGATACTGAAACTGAAGAATAGCGATGGTGTACTTATAAACAGCAGAGAAGGCATAATTCAAATAGCAGAAGACTATTATAGAGAATTATACAAGGAGCAAGGGAATGATACCACCAGTGGGGAAGATGGATTGCAAAGTAGCAACACATACGACATACCCGATATTCTTCCTGATGAGGTAGAACATGCATTGAAGAAAATGAAGAATCGGAAAGCCCCGGGGGAAGATGAAGTTACTGTAGTGTTGTTAAAATTGGGAGGAAGAGACACAACACAAAAACTGGCAAGGCTCTTCACAAAGTGCATTAGAAAAGGTGTGATGCCTAAGCAGTGGAATAATGCAATCATAGTTTTGCTGCATAAGAAAGGAGATAAATCAGAAATTGGAAATTATAGACCAATTAGCTTGTTATTCCACATCTACAAGTTGTTCACAAGGGTCATTACTAACAGATTAGAAAGAATACTTGATGAGAATCAACCGAAAGAGCAAGCTGGCTTTAGGACAGGATTCTCAACTATGGATCACCTTCACGTAATATCACAGCTAATGGAGAAAGCAAATGAATATAAAACACCATTATGCCTGGCATTTGTGGATTATGAAAGGGCATTTGACTCCATACAGTATAAGGCAATGTTTCGGGCACTGGAAAGACAAGGCATTGATACCCCATATATTATGATTTTGAAGAAAATATATGAGAGTGCTACCTCCTTTATTAGACTGGACAAAGACAGTAGCAAATTTAAAATCGAGAAAGGAGTTCGACAAGGAGACACAATATCTCCGAAGCTGTTTACTGCTGCCCTTGAGGAAGCTTTCAGAAGATTAGACTGGTCGCAGAAAGGAGTCAATGTGAATGGAGAGTACCTAAACCATTTACGATTTGCAGATGACATTGTGGTCATAAGCCACGATCCCAAAGAATTAGAGGAAAATCTTAATCAGTTATGCACAGTTAGTAAGGATTTTGGACTAAAGATGAATATGGCTAAAACAAAAGTAATGATGAACAAGTATGCCACGGAAAGGGAAATAATGATTGAAGGAGCAGTAATTGAAAAGGTGGAGTCACATACTTATCTGGGACAAGTTATTAGCTGTAATAATGATAAATGGCTGGAAGTCAAGAGAAGAATAAATTTTGGATGGATAGCATTCAGGGAATATAGTCACATACTGAAAAGCAATATCCCAGTTTGTCTGAAACGTAAAATAATGAATCAATGTATACTCCCCACCAGGGGCTAGAAGAAAACCTGGAAAACAAAGGCGGAGATGGATAGATGAAATTCATGAGTTTGTGGGTAGTAAATGGATGGCCAGTCCTCAAAACAAAGGAACTGGAAAGTTGCTGGAGAGGCCTTCATCCTGCAGTGGATTGAAAATGGCTGATGATGATGATGATGATACCATAATTCTCAGGTTATGTAAATAGTTTAACTAATGTACAAGTTAGTGCATTTGCATCATTTCTGTACATTTAAGCAATCTGGCCATTCTGCAAGGTCAGCACCATTATCCCCAAGTCTGAACCAATGCAAGCAGGGGATGACACGTAGCATTCACATCACACAGAGGAACGGCTGAACCTTTGTCACCAGACAGTACTAGATGATACATATCTCTCATCACCTGTTGCAATATCATCATGTTGCTTATTAGAGGCTTGAAGTAGCAAAACCAATTTAGTCTCAAAGAAAATACCTGGCAATCCCCATTTATTTTATCATGTAGGAGAAATTTTTTGGATGGACCAAACCTATTGATAACTCTGTCAGAGACATCCAGATCAACTTGTGTATAATCTCGCTGCCTCAACTCTGCCAGCTAGTGACAGAGAGTTCAAGCAGTGTGTATGTAGGAGAAATTATCAAGGTCACATTATGTCAAAGAGATGGGCATATCATTGCTGTATGTATGCCATATTCAAAAATTTCATTAATTCATTCCCCTACAATCCTTCCTATCCTACATACTAACCTACTTTTATGTTATCTACTCAATGAAACATGAATAGTCAAACAAATAAGAAACAAACTTATCTTCAAAAAGATCTGAAATCCCAAAATCCTCATTCGTTCCACAAATATATCTGGTTTCAGTTCCAATTTCAATGATATCCATTTCCACCTAATCTGCCAAGTCCCGCTTACTTTTTCTGACATGGTCTCAATTATCTGTTATCTTAACCACCACTCATCCCAGTTGCCTGAATTGTTTGTGGGTCGTTTTTATTTTTAAAGGTGGTACTTTTGCAACATCCACTACAATATTCCTTGACACAAACTTTCCTATTTGGAATCTTCTCCTTTTTGATCTCCTCTGAATTAAAAACCTCTTTATCCCATTCTGTCAAAATTCTTCTGTTGCTTTTATCATTCTCCCAACTTTACAAATCATTCAGAACTTTTTGACTTCCTTTCTTCGAAATTCTACCTTTTCAAGCTAACGTTCCTAATTGGCATGTTTGAACTACACTGGCTAAGGTGTATTATTTTGAGAAGAGTATAATTTCGAAATAATACACCTTAGCCATTGGAATTTTTTTATTATTATTAGCCATATGATGCAAGGAAGCCTGAGGCTTATACTCCACCAGCCAAAAAAAAAAAAAAAAAAAAAATTCTGAGTTACCCGGGGGGGGGGGGAGAAGTAGAAGGAAATCACCAAGAAAGAGAAGAATGATGATATCCAGCTCAGGACCCTGGGTGTGCCAAGCCCATAGCCCCTGGAGTTCAAACATACCAATTAAAATATAAAGAAACATAATAACCTCACAAACAATAAGAATAATAAGAATTTTCAACAATAGTAGACTTAGATTTGAAGCAGTTAGAACTTTAAAATACAAGCTTACTAAGAATAAAATTCCAGATAGATTCACTGATAAATACTTAAGTAAGGTAATAAAAAATGAATCAAATATTATACAATAGAGGAAGAATAGCAAACATCGACAGAACCATTTTGTATATATTTTTGTAAATAAATATAATTCCTGCTTACATGGGCTGTTCACTCCCTGTAGCATGTAAAGAGAACACTCTCTGGGAGAGCAACTTTATGATAGGCTTATATCTCAGTATATTTTAGTTGCATCTTAGTGTTATTTTAGCTACGTTAGCTAGTTTTTTTTTGTTTTTTTTGCGAGCATTACAGTAGTTTGCCTTCACCACATTGGCTTGACTTGAACCATAAGAGGTCGCCACCTAAGCCCATGACTTGGGCGGCAAACTGAATGATCGTTCTCACTTTTTGGTTCTGGCTACGTGCGGGTCGATAAGTCCTAGCAGCGACTTAATATAATTTTTTTTTTTTTTTTTAGTAAATGTTAATTTCTAACTAGCAACAATTGTCAACAGCTTAAAAGTATAGGTAACTTAACGTAGATGCCACAGTTTCCTGCACATTAGATAAATTCTTTTCTTTTAAAAACTTTTGGCCCCAACACAAAATTATATGTACAGAAGACTACTGAAACGTTAATGGTGGCATATATGGACTATTTCATTACAATTCACTGAAATAGTGAAACGGTGTGGCATTCTGAAGAGATACCATTTCACATATATCTGCCAGTTACCTTTAATTTTTAATCTTAATGTTAATAGCTTAAGGGTTTATTTAAGCATTAGTGTAGACAGTAACATAACATTTCGGATATACAGAGATACAAAGACATCTCCTTCCAAAATGCAATAACCTACCCAATCCAGGGCTGTTACTAATACGGACAGGAACTTGCACCCCTGGATTACCTGAGCACCAACTGTATTTTCTTCAATCATTCTTTTCACTGTCCTTCCCCTAAAATTCTTCAACACTCTGAGCTATTAGTGCAATACGAGGGCAGGAGTATCTATTGCTATCCTACGTACTTTCCTAACTTTGCCTCCCATTAGATATATAACCAGACATGGACTGCTTATAGAAAAAACATACATTTAGATAAATTAATATGAAATATATATATTGGATCGAAATAATATATTAGATACGAAATAATTATATTGGATATATTATATTTTTTTTTTTTTTTTTTTTTTTAAAATAAAAGTTTCAGTCGATGAAAAAAAAAGGTTTAGGTTGATGAAAAATTACCTGAAAAATCACCTAAAAGCACAAAGCAGCCTTAAAGGATGCAAAAGTATATATAAGTATGTATGAATAGATATATTAGATAAAGTATGTATAGACAGAGTGAACAGATAGAGCTGAAGTAATTCAGCCCATAATTTTTTTTAATTCATCATAACTTATAGGATATTAACATTCTTTTTCTACTATTCTTACCCTTCCAGTTACTGGCACTTTGTGGAATTTTCACACTACGTACATGCATGTACGTAGCGTGAAAGAGAGAGTGTGAAAATTACACAAAGTGTATGTATGTAAGCAATGTATGCATGTAGAGAGAGCCATCTACCATCACCTTCAGTGAGTGATCAGAGAGAAAGCTGGGTAACAAATTACAAAAAACAGTTCGAAAACTGGTACACACAAAGCACGCATTAATATATTGAATAATTAAATAAATGGATGTGAAAATTACACAAAGGGCCAGAAACTAGAAGGATGAGGATAGTAGAAAAGGAAGTGTAGTAGATATGTGAATGGTGAAGGAATGTTAATATCCTAAACGTTATGATGAATTAAGAAAATTATGGGCTGAATTAAAAATCAAGCTTAATGTCAAGTTTGCAGATGATACGAAGGTTGGCAAGGTTGTTAAGGACACTAATGACAGTACGCTACTGCAACAGGATCTAGAAAAGTTGAGTAGATGGGCTGAGAGGTGGCAAATGAAGTTTAACATTAACAAATGTAAAGTACTACATATGGGAAGCAGTAACCCCAGAGTGATGTATCAACCCTGTGGTAATACACTGACAGTGGTAGAGAACGAAAAGGACCTGGGGGTAATTGTGCAGGCAGATATGAAGTTTTCCGAGCAGTGCAGACAATCTGCAAGAGTAGCTCATAATGTCTTGTCAATGATATACAGAAATTTTTCTAGCAGGGATAAGGAGGTGCTTATTCCCTTGTATAAGGCAATGGTCAGGCCACACCTTGAGTACTGTACACAGGTCTGGAGGCCTCATTTTATGAAGGATGTAGAGCTGTTGGAATGAGTACAGAGAAGGGCAACAAGATTAGTGAATGGAACATAGGGTTGTTCTTACGAAGAAAGGCTTAATTTTTGCAAATTAGTGTCTGGAGACTAGGCACTAGCGAGGTGACCTGATTGTGGTGTATAAAGCCTTGAATGGTTTGAGCATGCTCAATGCTGATGGGATCCTTCCTCTTGCTCAGAATAATCACCTGAGAAGGCATAAATTCAAATTGAGGAAAGACAGTTGTAGGATAGATGTGCAGAAGTTTGCCATTAGCCAGCGAGTAGTTGGTTGGTGGAACAGACTTCCATCCTCCGTTGTGGAAGTTGATAGCCTCAATAGATTCAAGGCTGAGGTGGACAGGTATTTGGAACGAACAGAGGAGTGAAATGGGAGCGGGTTTTTTTTTTTTTTTTTTTTTGGCTGGTGCTGCATAAGCTTGCTTTCTTGCATCATATGCCTCTACTAATGCTAATGATGTATCATTATTTGCTTCAGCTGACATCAGATTCTGCATATTTGCCTTACCTATATTCAACCTTTATCTAAATATGTTTTCCCCCATATCTGATGACAGGCTCTTCCATAGCCAGGTGAGCAACAACAGCAGTGCGTAGCACACGCTTCTTGATTAGACCAGGGTTCGAGCTCTTGACCACCAAATACAGAGGATGCGGAAAGGTCAGAGAATGACCACCGCATATCCCCGGAGCAATATGGCCTTTGTTGCTAATGTTCCTAAAAACCAAATAACAAACAAACAAACAAATTTATCTGATGACAGCTGTACCACTTTTTACTTTTTATTTTATTTGTATTTTACTATACTAATTTTACTTGACAGTTCATCTACCTTCTATTGGCTTTTTAATTCTGCCAATAATTTTCTTAATTCATCATAACTTTTAGGATATTAACATTCTTTCACATATCTACTATACTTCCTTTTCTACTAACCTCACCCTTCTAGTTTCTGGCACTTTGTGTAATTTTCACATCCATTTATGCATACTTTATTCAATACGTTAATACAAACTTATATATACTCTTGCATCCATTAATGCTGCTTTGCACTTTTAGGTGCATCTGTCATACCTGACTTATTAATCTTTCATCAACTGAAACTATTTCATCAACTGAAAACCTTTCTGTAACTTTTATATAATGACATTTAACACACACGCGTGCACACACGTTTTATTTATATATTTAAATAAAAGGTAAAACACTACTCGTACTGGCGAACTTAAATAAATATAACTATATATATATATTTAAGTAAGACTAAATGCATCTAGGCATAATATTTTTAAGAGTTATAATTATCTATATAATATAGGTGTAAAAACACCACAGACAACTCTTAAAGAAAAAAACTACATTAATAGCGTAAAAGGCACCATTTCAACTGTATCTCATATTGTGCTCATCCTTCACTCAACTAGGTATAATACATTTCTTTACACCTATATTATATAGATAATTATAACTCTTAAAAATATTATGCCAAGCTGCATTTAGTCTTACTTAAACATTACCACGTACACCTTTTGGCATCTCTCATATTGTGGGATTATCTTCAAAACTGGGTTGTCATATTTCCAATACCAGGGTGCCTACCCACCCACCAATGAAAGACCAACAAGCCTTGAAATGGTGCATCTGGGTGGTGGTGACCACTGAGAATAAGTAACAAGTCTCTATCGATTTATTTCGTATGATGTGATCAATACACGAAGGAACCAGTTTTTTTTTTGCTTCCTTTGTGTATCGTGGCCGGGATATCCAACCAACCGGTTGGTTCAGCACCATCGTGATATCCAGCCCAAGGTGGGAATCGAATCCGCGACCTTTGGGTTGCCAGGCAGGCACTTTACCTACCTGGCTAGCCAGGTCGGCAGTCTCTATCAATGAAACGTTACTTATTTGAGGTAGCGCAATACGTGGTAACTCGTGACGGATGAGCACAATATGAGATACAGTTTGAAATGCCTTTTACACTACTATAATAATTTTTTTTCTTTAAGAGTTGTCTATGGTGTTTTTACACCTATATAATACACTAAGTGATCCCTGAATTATGACCACCTACCTAATACTTCGTAGGTCCTTTTACAGCAGCTATCTGACGTGGCATTGATTCAACAAGATGTCAGAAGCGTTCGGGAGGTATGGCCAACCAGGTTGTGTGTAATGCGGTCAGCAATGCAAGTGTGGAGGCGACTGGTGTATCCAGATGCCTTATTAGGGGTGTGTGTGTGTGTGTGTGTGTGTGTGTGTGTGTGTGTGTGTGTGTGTGTGTGTGTGTGTGTTTGCTTCTGTAAGGTCATGCATGATCTGTTTGCACTCCGTATTATAACCACTTCTATTGGCACATCCCCTATAAATTTAATAATGCAAAATTCATATCAAAATTTGCCTTCACAGCACGTGGCAACTACACATGTGCACCATAGCATACAGATCATGTCGGAAACAGAAGCAAGAACATTGCTGTCTTTTTCATAATTTTGGTGGATGACCTCTGATGATGACACTAAAATTGTGAAGGACACCACAATGTTATTCCATTTTGGTTGCTTTTTCACTTATCTTTATTTTAATTTCCAGTCCATTTCTTCCTCTTTTTCATTCCATATATCACTCCCACTCATTCCATATACCGTATTTTCATTAGACTTAAACCAATAAAATCTCCTTCACACATTCTACTTACAATATTATATATATACATACACATTATGGCTGTAGGGTACTTTTTGCGAATGCAGTGTCCCTGATCCATAAGCTATATTACTATTTATCTTTTTCGTACAGGCATTTCCCCCCCTATATTTTAATTAGCTTCTTAATACCATTATTCGTTACTACACACACACACACACACGACCCAAAACATTATGACCACCCCTATGAAAAAGCATGGCAGGTTAACTAAAGTGTGTGCACGGATCGGGACATGTTATTAAAAACACCTGATACTGAGCTCCGTTAATCAGTGTAACTCTTGTTCTTCAGGTGGGAAAGGCAGAATTAAGCGAGTTTGACAAAGGCCAAATTGTAATGGCCAGACGACTGGGTCAGAGCATATCCGAAATGGCACGGCTGGTGGCATGCTGACGGTCGGCTGTGGTTAGTACCTACCAAAAGTGGTCCGAGGAAAGAAAACCCACGAACTGCCAGCAAGGTGTTGGATGACCATGACTCATCAATGCTCGAGGTGAGCGAAGGCTCTCCAGGATGGTATGTGGCAAAAGAAGGGCGAATGTAGCACAACTCACCGGTAGTTGAATGCTGGTGATGAAAGTAATGTGTCACAACACAGTACATCAAACCCTGCTGAAAATGGGGCTGCATAGCCGCAGGCTGCTCCGAGTGGCCATGCTAACCACGTACCTACAATGCAACAGTACCTACAATGGGAATGCGAGCATCAAAATTGGACCTTGAGTGACTGTAAAAAGGTAGTCTGGTCCAATGAATCACATTTCCTGTTGCACCATGTGGACAGCTGGATGTGTGTGTGCGTCATTTACCTGGGGAAGTGATGGTGTCTAGATACACCTTGGGAAGAAAACAATCCAGTGGTGCTGGTGTCATACTTTGGGCAACATTCTGTTGGGATAACCTGGGTCCAGTCATCCATGTGCTGGGCACTCTAACATCTACCACCTACCTAAACATCATTGCTGACCAGGTACACCCTTTCATGGCAACGGTCTTCCCCTCTGGTGGTGGTGCCATCTTTCAGCAGGATAATGTGCCATGCCACACTGCCTGGATTGTTCGAAACTGGTTCGCAGAACATGAGGAAGATTTCCAGGTATTGCCCTGGCCTCCGAATTCCCCAGACATCAATTCCCATCGAGCATCTGTGGTTTGTGTTCGAACAGCAACTCTGATCTGCGGCATCTCAACCACTGACCTTACAGGAGTTAAAGGATCTGGTGGTTACATGTTGGTACCAGATACCACTAGACACATTTAGAAATCTTATAACATCCATGCCTCTCCAGGTATGAGCTGTTTTGGCTGCACGTGGAGCACCAACATCATAATGTTTTGGCTCATTGGTGTGTGTGTGTGTGTGTGTGTGTGTGTGTGTGTGTGTGTGTGTGTGTGTGTGTGTGTGTGTGTGTAGGTAGCCCTTGATTTACGTTGGGGTTAGGTTGTTCCCGGGGGGGGGGGGACAGGTGCAAATGTAACCCTTTATATAATGGAGTCAATCGGAAATCGTGGGGTTAGGTTCCGGGCACCAAAAATTTTACCTACTACTTTGCATTGATTGTTTTATTTCATTAGCATTCTTCTACTCTGGTTCATACTATCAGATTAGCATTCTTCATAGTTATAGTAATAGTCGATGGAGGCATATTCATAACCCATATTCACACATTAGGGCGGCTTTCATCAGATTCCATCCTCTGAATATTGCACTACGATTCAATTAACTACTTTTACCAGACGTGGCGTGTCTTTATTCTATTAAATTAAAAACTTTATAACACGAATGGGAAAAAACTGCACACGGCTATCACTATTATTATTATTTAATTTATTAATAGCACAATTAATAAAAAAAAATTGTTAGCGTAATAAATTTCCAACATGTGTAAATAGCGTAAACAACAACCAACTGAATGCTTCACCACATGGACCTTTACTTCCACGTATCCACGAGTGGTTACTTTGAGGGCAGGAATCTTTCTCGTCTCTGATACAAATGCACTAATTGCTGATTGGCTCAGATTGTCATAAATCACACGAACAGTGCACAATGCATAGCACAGTATGATGCCGATAAATTTTGTCTAATGATTTTAAACTTTCAATTTATAAAAAAAAATTGCTAAAAAAAAATAATAAATTTAAAAAATAAATAAATAAAAATGGCGTTGTGGTTAGTGATCAGCGCCATTGTGAATCGGTGCAAATCTGACCAGCACAAAACGAGGACTACCTGTATATATAAATAAAGAGATGCATGTAACTTTACTGCTGATGTGCAAAGTCTCCACAAAACTGACAATGATGTCTTTCGTAATAAACTTTGAGTATTAAAAAGTTAAGATTTTCACATCTTCTCAAAGCGAACCAGAATATGCAATAAGAACAAAAAGTTTCGCCAGCTGGAGTTAAAATAAGAACTTCAGTTTTACACAATTAACACCATTTGTAATTAAAGCAAAAAATTAAAAAAACAAAAGCACCTTCTTAAAAAAAAAAAAAAAAAGGCAAAGCATCAGACCAAATCATTTAGAAGATATAAAAACAATTACGATATAATTAAGATACAAAAACTCTTACCAGACAATGATAACTCCAGCTTGGATTGTTGTGATAAAATGGTTTGTCCGCCACCAACCTTTAATGCTGCAAAGTAATCAAATGACTTTTCGTTAAAAATACTATAAACAATTCAATATCTTTTATTCCATAAAAAGGAAATTCATTTTGCATACTCTTCAGTGCTAGTTTTACATTTTAAAGTAAATCTACTATAACAGTAAGAATTATGGTTATATGCTTTTTGATTTTGCATCCGTATCAGCTACAATTTATAACCTATGGTGGGAATTTATAAGCAAATATATATATATAAGAAATTATTGTTAAAAATGTAGAAAAAAAGAGAATTAGAAAAGTGTGATCCACTGCTATCTGTCGGGCTAACTGTTATTCTGACGGTTTGCTGCTAAATTTAACATAAATTGCATATATAACTTTAAAGCATTTTAATTTATAATTTCAGTAATTTGAACCTAGATAAACTGACAAATAGCAAACAGAAACAGATAGCCTTAGCCAATTACTGATAGGATGTATTGAATAGTGCTAGCTCTAGAAAACATACCATTGAATGTATCCTTTTATCAGTAATTAACTTCATTATCATCTTATTTTATATTATTTTATTATATATTATGTGTTTAATTATAGGGTATAACGATGAAGTCCAACTTAGGTTAACTAAATACTTTGGCCTTATGTGCTATAGGTATACTTTTACTCTGAATACCTATATTCCAATTATATTTCATTTGTCACTTGATTCCCATGATACATTATATACTGTAATATAAACTTATATATATATACTGTATATACTGTATATATACACGGTATTGCCATAAATACTGTCACAAAAGTAAGACTCCCGTAAAAATAGAAAATGATAAATGATATCACAGAGCTGTGGATTTTGCATCACGTGTAGTACAGTCAGTCCTCGTATAACACGTGTTTACATTACACGAATTCGATCATACGATTTATAAATAGGGGAACGATATCTTATATAACACGAACCGAATTCGCTTATGCACGATTTGCCTTTGTGTTTACAACTTAACGCAGAATCACCCCAACCGAACGCAACACGATAGGAATGAAGAGAAGATTTTGAAAATGTATTTGTTTTTTATATCAGTGAAGGGGAAACACATTTCACCATAATAACGTAAAAACCAACACAATTCCAGCTATCGGTATTATCGCAAATGCAGTTAGATCGAGTTTACTACCAGTTTATAACAGATTCCACTAGCAGAAACGTAACTGGAAATTGTTTTTGTTTTATAGTAGTAACCCCTAAAAATGTGAGCTAGTGAGGTGTTAGTGTGTCTCTCACTTTACGGTTTTGTTTGTTCAGTTGCTCCATGCGCGCAGCTTTGTTTATGTGTATCAAGCGTGCCTCCTCATTTTGTAATTGTGTTTTATTCCCTAAAAATTAGTAAAATACTTAAAAGGTGTGAAAAGGAAGCGTCCTGGTGAAGACACTGCGGATTCAGAGAGAAAAAGAAAAGCAATATCAATAAACAGAGGCGGACTGGATCAAAAATTCTTACCCGGGAAAATTTGTAGTGGCCTCATACTAGCGTTTATGGCCAAAATCACACTGGACTCCAGCCCACCGGGGTTTCCCCTGGTAAGGCTTATGGCCAGTCTGCCTCTGTCGACAGAGAAAAAATATGAAATTGTGAAACGCTTTGAGCGAAATGAAAGACCATACAATATTGCACATGCTACAGACCTAAATGAGGCAATGCCGAGAATTACAAAGAATGCAGAGAAAATAAAAACAACTTTCACAGCAGGAACAACTCAAAGTGTAATTAAAATCCATTAGATTAAGACACAAAGAACTGGAAGAGATGGAACGGTTGTCATCTGTTTGGATAGGAAATCAAACAAAAAACAAGTTTGCTTATGATAGAAGCAAAGGCATTAGCAATATTTTATTACGTAATAGTCGTAATAAAATACTTACGTATTTTATTACGATTATTTATGGCGTTTGGTAATGTTTTGGTTACAAATGTATGTTCAATCTTGGGTGGTCAGCACCTAACCCTATTTTTCCCATAGGGCCTGTTGTTCATATTGCACGATTTTGCATTGCACGAGGGTGTCTAGGAACACAACTATCGTGCTTTACGAGGACTGACTGTACTAATGTATGGTTTTCTTTAACAGGTATCATCAACTAGTAAAGGAAGCTAGTGAAAATGGAATGGGGAGATAAAGAAAGCAGGACTACTGTCATAGTTCTTCATAAGGCAGCACATGATGCACTTACAATTTTCAAACTTCTGAAACCACTTGGAATAAGCCGAAGATTTGTCTACAGGGCAATTGATAGGTACAACGAACAACAGAATTGATGATAGACCCAGGTCCGGCCACCCAAGAACTGTGAGGGCCCTTGCAGCTTTCAAGGTGGTGGAGAACAGAATTCGAAGGAATCCCCTACAAAAACAGAAAATCATGTCCAGAGAAATGTGAATATCACCAAAATCGATCACGCATAATCAAAAGTGATCTAGGAATGAGTGCCTACCGCAGGAGAACAGGACAGTTACTAACTCCAGCTGTGATGGAACAGAGGCAAAAAAAGATCAGAGGCACTGCAGCATCGGTACACAAAAAGGGGTCATCATCCAGCATCAGTGATGGTTTGGTGGAGAGTCTCCTACCAAGGTGTAACAAAGATGCATTTTTGTGTTCAGGGGATGAAAACCAGTGCAAGGGTGTACCCCTCATGTTATTGTTGTTATTGTTATTTTGGTTTTTAGGAGCATTAGCAACTAAGGCCATATTGCTCCGGGAATATGCGGTGGTCATTCCCTGACCTTTCCGCATCCTCCGTATTTGGTGGTGACGGGCTCGAACCCCGGTCTAATCAAGAAGCGTGTGCTACGCACTGCTGCTCCTTCCCACCTGGCTACGGAGGCGCCTACCCCTCATGTGTGAGACCCCTCAATCAGACTCTCTTCAATGGGCACCACTGGATCTTCCAACAGGACTCAGAACCTACCTACAAGGCAAAGATCACCCAAACATGGCTGACAGAGAATGTGCCTGAGTTCATCAAGCATGCCGAATGGCCTCCTGCAAGCCCAGATCTTAATCCACTTGATTACCGTTTGTGGGCTATTTTGGAAGGATTGGTCTGTGGTAAAAGGCATGCCACATTGGAGAGCCTGAAGAGATCACTGGAACATGCTGTGGCCAATTTCCCGCTGGATGTTGTACGTACTTCTATTGATGAATGGCCAGAACATTTGAGATCTTGTGTAAAAAAACAAGGGGGGTATTTTGAACTAGTGTTGTGTTGCTTCATTTGTTGAGTGTTCAAGAATAAACCCAGAGAGTTTGAGTTCCTGTGTCTTTTTATTTTGTGATTACATGCAGTAACACATGTGACAGTATTTTTGGCAGTACTGTGTGTGTGTGTGTGTGTGTGTGTGTGTGTGTGTGTGTGTGTGTGTGTGTGTGTGTGTGTGTTCCTTGCAATAAGAGGCAGCTTCCTGCATTGCCAAATAAATGCATTAATGGTTCTTACCACTACATCAAAATTTGTCATTTGGTGTTACATGCTTTTGAGGAACATTAAAAGGTGATATAATGCAATCTTTAATTTTAGTAACAGACAATCATGGAGATGGATTAAGGATTAGAGATAAATAAAGAAATTTAATAAAGCAGGAACTGGTAAAATTAAAACCAAAGATAATGCGAGAAACTAAAACACATTATATCCTCATTAAAATGAACTTACCGTGAGCCATTAACAACTAATATGCTTTCTCTTATAGTCAGAGTGCAGTAGTACCATACCATAAGAAAATGAAGAACAGCATCCAGCACTCTAAAGAAACATTTTTAAAATTAGTAAAACAGATAAAAATGTAGTATGAAATTTTTATAAATGAAAAAAAAATAAATAATAAAATAAAATAGAATTGTTAATAATAGCTTTAAGAAGTTATATTAATTTATTAAACAACCCATCACTGCTAAATACACCAAACTGGAAATTAAACATAGTAAGAACATTTTAGAAAATGGCCATCATAATTAAAAATCAGTCCGGTCTTATTTCTTGCAAATAGGAGTCTACTGCTCCATGCATATATTCTTTGATAACACTCAGATTTCTAGACAAGATCACATATTTCATTAGGGATTATCTTAACTTCTAATCTCTCTTAGTATAAGCATATCACGTCACAATTAGTGCTTCCTCTAAATCAGCGTTTCCCAACCGGGGTCCACATGTACCCCAAAGGACCATAGAAGCTTTGAGGGGGTCCACAAGAAAAAAAATTGTATTTCGGGGGTCCATGATATGAGCTAAGAGGTTCATGATAAAATATTATAAATAAAATAATTTGTTAAATAACAATAATAAGAAAATAAACTAATGTCATAGAAAAGTCCAGAAATTCTCAGTTAGAAGATACTCGTATTTTCTGGAACATTCTTTAGTTGACGCAAAAAAAAAAAATAAATAAATAAAAAATTTCTTTCCATAGAAAATTCTCGAAGAAGAAAACATTATTTAAGCACCGACTAATCTAGAAAGAGTCAGTCAGTCAGAGGCGGTCATTTCATTCTATAGTGAGTAAACAATAGATTTCATGGTGAAATCTATTATTTGTGTTATTGAAAGTTATTGTTCTAGTGAACTATATATCCATTAGTACCTACAAGCATTTCCAACATTAAATATTTGAGGTTAATAATATTATTATTGTTTTCAGATTACCCATGGCTCATGCAAAGAAGGAAACAAGACAATATTTGACTGAATATCTGTCGTATGGTTTTATTGAATCACCAGAGAATATCACAAAACCAATGTGTCTTATATGTATGACTGTGCTGTCTAATGATAGCATGAAGCCAAGTAAGCTTCGTCACCATTTGGAGACAAGGCACAGTGAAAAGTAAAATAAACCAGTGGAGTATTTCTGAAAACTACGAGACAATTTTCAAGAAAGAAACAAATTGGATCAGATTTTAGTAAACAAGAAAGCAATAAAGATAGCGGTATATTAGCATCATATGAAATCAGCAAAATGATAGCAAAATCTGGAAAGCAACATAGCATTGGTGAAACTGTCATCTTGCCTTCGATATCAGTTGTAATTTCAACAATGTTAAAAACAATGCATGTGAAATTACCGATAACCTTCCTTTGAGCAATAACACAATATCCAGACGCATTGATGAAATGTCTGAAGATGTAGAAAATCAACTTATTGCTCAATTACGAATGAAACAGTTTGCAATGCAACTCGATGAATCAACTTTGATGGGCAATGAAGCACTTTTATTGACATATGTAAGATATATGGGTGATAATCAACTCAGAGGAAATGCTTTTTGCAAGATTCCTCAAATCAAAACAGATACTAAAGGTGAAACAATATTTAAGGAAGTCCAGTCTTATTTTAGAGAAAAAAAATATTCCACTCGAAAATTTAATGGCTTGTGCTACTGATGGCGCTCCTTCCATGATCAGTAGGTACAGAGGGTTTATCACTCATTTAAAAAATGCATTGCCAAAAGTATTTTGCATACATTGCGTGATTCACTGCCAACATCTGTTTGTTTGTTATTTGGTTTTTAGGAGCATTAGCAACTAAGGCCATATTGCTCCGGGAATATGCAGAGGTCATTCCCTGACCTTTCAGCATCATCCATATTTGGTGGTGACAGGCTTGAACCCTGGTCTAATCAAGAAGTGTGTGCTACGCACTGCTGCTGCTGCTTCTGCCCACAGAGGTGCCCCTGCCAACATCTGGTGGCGTAGAGATTGAGTGGACGTCTTCATGAAGCCTTAACTCTTGTAATAAAAGCTGTCAACCTCACTAAGGCTAATGCTCTTCAAGATTATCTCTTTCGCAAATTTTGTGATGAAAATGAAGAAGGATTTGACCGTCTTGTACTGCATACAGAGGT
Organism: Mastigoproctus giganteus; assembly: GCF_048544385.1. NCBI lineage: Eukaryota > Metazoa > Arthropoda > Arachnida > Uropygi > Thelyphonidae > Mastigoproctus > Mastigoproctus giganteus. The sequence goes on from NC_143577.1 coordinate 247,172,304, forward strand.
GCGATGGTTGTCTAAAGGCAATTGTCTTCATCGCTTTGTCGTCCTTTGGGACAGTATTGTATCATTTCTAAACAAAAAGGAGACTGGAAAACAGTTGGTTGCCATGAAAACAGACATATTTTATCTCTCAGATGTGTTTGAAAAACTGAATTCTCTTAATAAGCTGCAGCAAGGACATAATTGTGATTTAATATCTAGCAAAGAAGCCATTAATGCATTCCTAGGAAAACTCAAACTGTACAGTCTTAATATCTCACACAGTGCGTTTGACCAGTTTCCAAACCTTGCTTCAGTTAGCAGTGATTTAAAATATGATGATTGTGTTGTGTATGTTGATCATTTAAAAAAAATTTATGAATACATGCGAGTTCGGTTCAAGGACCTACTAGAACTGAACATCCCAGATTGGATGCGGATTCCATTTGAGATAAATGTTGCTGACGTTGAAATTGATTTAAGAGGAACTTGTTGAATTGCAGTCTGATGAGACAGTCGGAAGTCTATTCAAAAAAGGAAAGCATGATGTATGGAAGAATAGTGACATTGCATGTAAATATCTGCTTTTATGGGAGAAAGCTAAAATGTACGTCATTGTTTTCCCATCATCTTATCTTGTGGAATCTGGCTTTAGTCGTGTAACACAGTTGTTAACAAAAAATCGTAATCAACTTGATATAGCAAAAAGAGGTGATCTTCATCTGACTCTCACAAAATTGGAGCCAGATGTTAAAATGCTGCTAAAATCGAAACATCAGCTACAAGGATCTGATTAGTAGGGCCTATTTAATGGGATCCTATTTAATAGCTTAGGAATAAATTTATATATGTTGTTTGAAATAATATTTTTTAAAATTTTTTTTTTACTAATTCTGTCATTACAAGTAAAAATATGTTTCAATTTTCAAAATTTGTAATTTACATTTTTTATATTATATTGGAATTGTTTAATATTAGCTTTTACTAACCTACAAATAAATATTTCATTTAGGAATTTACATATGCGTATATGGAGGTCCACATACGTAAAGTTAGGACTCAGGGGGGGTCCACAAGCAATGAAAGGTTGGGAACCCTTGCTCTAAATCAAAAAAACTGGGTTTTCTTTTTTAGCTCTAGGCATTACTTTTCCTCTAAACAACTACTCACATACAAAAATTAATCTTCAGAAATTCAAATCTAATATCAACAAGTATTTTCTGTCTTCTGTCTACCATGGAATACTGTTCCCACATCTGGGGGTGGTGCCCCCAAAACCTCCCACAAGCTTCTTGACTCCATCCAAACAAGGGCAATCATTAATTAATTCTTACAAAGTCTCTCAACTATTGCCTCAGCCATTCAGTTTCTACTGCATGCTTTTACTATAGATACTTCCACATGTTCTGATCTTCTGGATTGGCATCTGTAACACCCTTCCAAAGAAGAGACTGTATACATGCTACAAGCAGTCAGTATCCATTCACTGTCCAACTCCAAACTGACAATCAACTTTTCCTCTTCCTCATTTATCCTTCTACTTCTGTTTTCTAGACCAACCTTTCTTCAAATGTATTTCCAAAAAAATTACAATCTTCAGAAATTCAAATCTAATATCAACAAGTATTTTCTGTCTTCTGCACTGTGTCAACCCACACACACAGTACTAGTACTACAAATTCTAATACTTTTCATATTTGAAGGTGTCATAAAAAAAATAGCATTATTATTATTATAGGGGAGCACAATTATTCCAGTAGTTACAATGCTGGACCAGCAATATCATGGACCTGAGTTTGAATTCCAATACAAAAAAAAAAAATTTGCAAAAGTCACTTCATCAGATCTACCTCCTCTAAGATCAAAGTGACAGCTGAAACAGTGGTGCCATCTAGTGTTGCTCCCAATAACTACCACCCACCACCTGATGCAACAGCCAAAGCTAAACAATTCCACCTCCACAGATGGATGAAGATGGAAAGTAGAAATATTGAATATACTGCATTGAGTGTGGTGCAGAATAAAGTTACTCTCATTCAGGCCTTAGGCAAAGGGGTAGGTTCAAAAAGTGGAGGAAAGTCTCCCAAGGAGGATAGTGGCAAGTGGCTACCACAAGGGGAGGACAAGACCATCTAGCCCAACCAACTGGAAGTGCTTCCTGTGCAACTGCGCTAGTGACCAACCAGGAAAGGAAAGTAAGTCAACTCATGAAATGAAGAATCGAAATGAATACATTCATTACACAAGCATACTATGAAGTAATGAAGACAGAGACTGACATGGCAATGTATAAGATAAAAGAGTTGGGAACAATTCCAAACACAAGTGGTTGGAATGGTTCCCAACTGTTCAGGTCGCCGAACAGCAAATAGCAGACCATCATCATGAAGAACCTAATAGCGCCTTCAACCTTAGAAAAAAAAACCAAGCAGTATATGAATGATCAACTACAAAGAACACAAGTACAACCAAACTAAAACTGGAGGAGGAACACCAAGTACAACAACCACAACCCAGGGCAGTCAAAGTGGAAACAGACAAGGTTGCGATATCCAGAATAGAAAAGTGGAAGAAGGCTCCAGAACTCAAGGGCATGGATCCCACAAAGTTCCACACCATCTCGAAACAGAGACCCAGCAGAATCCTGTGGCAAGTCACAGACCAACTCAATTGGTGAAAAATACCAGACTACCGCAAAAACAATGAAGTAACACCTAGATACACAGCCATTTACTGTGCCACTGTAGCAGCCCCAAGGATGAACGGAAGAGAAACCAGAGATTAACAGAAAACAAAACACAAAGACAAGGAACTACCAGCCTGGGAAAGAAGGCTACAGCACAAGACAGAAGAGCTGAGAGTGAAGATTGGGCAACTGATCCAGTACCAACAGGGTAACAGAAGTAAGAAGTGATTGGAAAAGTGAAGATCATCCTTAAGAAGGACGACAACATCCACAGCAAACATGAGAGCCATAATTAGCGGATCAAAGAATACCTGGACACTCTTAAGCAGAACCTCCTTGCACTCAGTAAGAGACTTCACTGATATGGTAGAGTGCCCAGAGGAAAACAAATGGATATTTGACGAAAACCAGAGGGCCTTCTACAGGAACACTGGACAACAGGAGAAGGGGGCAATGGACCTCCCCAACCAGAAGAGTTTTGTGGATAACCTGTGGAATGACAAATTAGCCATAATGGCATTCCCCCCCGGATAGACCTACAACAGAAGAAAACCAAGGATGTGCAAGAGATGACAGAATGAGAGATTCAAGAGGAAGAAGTTACAATGTTCAATCAGGAAGTCCCACAACTGGCAAACTCCAAGAATAGATAACATTCAAAACTACCAGTACAAGAAGTTCAGCTGCGCGCACACACACGATAATAAGACACCATGACACAATCCCAGTCTATGACTCAAGGGATCATCTACCTGAAGGCTAAGGACAAAGGTACCACAAACCCAGCAAAGTACAGACCAATCACCTGTCTCTAAACAATGTACAAGATACTGACCACTGCATATCAGACTACTTGGAGAGCCAGAACATGGACAAGCAGCAGAAGGGTTATAAGCATATGAGCAAAGGATACAAGCAGCAACTGACCACCAATGTGGCAGTTATGGAGCAAGCCTACAAGAAGCACCACTACCTGTACATGGCCTACTTCGACTACTGCAAGGCCTTCAACTTCATGCCACATAGATGGCAGATAGAGACACTGAAGATCTACAAAGTCAATCAGACACTGACAGACTTTCCAGAAGCAACCATGGCAAAATGGAGGATCACTATCAAGGTCAAGAACATTACAACCAGGCCAATCCCCATCAGAAGAGGAATCTTCCAGGGAGATGCTCTGAGCCCACATTGGTTCAAGTACAGATATACCTTAAAAGAACAGAGGAAAGAGAACAACAACAAATACAGATATACCTTAAAAGAACAGAGTACAGATATACAGTAATACCCCGAAGTTACGCGATAGGTGGGTCCGACGAAAATCGCTTAAGTCGAATTCGCGTAAGTCGGGGTACAACTTTGCATATAAATACATGTAAATTTTGTTTTATTGGGACCAAGGACTAAAAACTAGTTTAGAAGAAAAATATTAATAAAATTGCAGTTCTTTATACATATTAATACAAAATATGTATTAAAAAATAAATGACTTACTTAAAAAAGTTATTCCGATGTCGATGGCTTCATAAAATCTAACAAATTCGTCTGACAACACAGCGCCTTCTTTTTTTCACGCAGAATTTCTTCGTAGCAAGCTAATAATTTTTTTATTCCTTGCTTTGTAGCTATAACGCGTTCTTCGTTGGAGTCTATGTTTTCTAAAATTTTTAAGCCCTTTTCAATTGAGCTGAGACCTTCTGTCAAGTTTGCAATTGTCATGTGCTTTTCTCCGTTGCCTCATTTAGGCCTGTAGCTCTTGCAATATCACATGGTCTTTCATTTCGCTCAAAGCGTTTCACAATTTCATATTTTTTCGCTATCGACAGAGGCGGACTGGCCATAAGCCTTGCCGGGGAAACCCCGGTAGGCCGGTGTGATTTTGGCCATAAACCATAGTATGAGGCCACTTTATATTTTCCCGGGTAAGAATTTTTGACCCAGTCCGCCTCTGTTTATCGATAATTGCTTTTCTTTTTCTCTCTGAATTTGCAGTGTCTCCACCAGTACGCTTCCTTTTCACACCTTTTAAGTATTTTACTCATTTTTAGGGAATAAAGCACAATTACGAAACGAGGAGGCACGCTTGATACACATAAACAAAGCTGCGCGCATGTAGCAACTGAATAAACAACACCATAAAGGCAGAGATACACTATTAACACCTCACATTTCTAGGGGTTACTACCATAAAACAATAAAAATCCAGTTGCGTTTCTGCTAGTGGAATCTGTTATAAACTGGTAGTAAACTCGATCTAATTGCATACTGATAGCTGGAATTGTGTTGGTTTTCACGTTATTATGGTGAAATGTGTTTCCCCTTCACTGATATAAAAACCATAAATACATTTTCAGAATCTTCTCTTCATTCCTATCGTGTTGCGTTCAGTTGGGGTGATTCTGCGTTCGACTGTGCCATTTCTTGTAAATACAAAGGCGAATCGTGCATAAGCCAATTCGGTTCGTGTTATATTATAAGATATCGTTACCGTATTTATAAATCGTGTATGATCGAATTCGTGTAGTGTAAACACGTGTTATACGAGGACTGATTGTATATGGCTTGACCGACGCGATCCATTTCTCTCGTGAAAACGATGCAATTTCCAACAAAAGTTGAGCACGAATTCGAACGCATACATATAAATATGACAGTTGGAATACAAATTCTTGTATATGCAGCTCATGCGCAGCAAAGTTGAATTTTGTTCATCTTTCGCTCTCACTCTCCGCCGTCGCACCGTATATCGATAACATATGAAAAACGACCTTGAAGATAATGGGCGGCAGTGTTGCCAAACGAAAAAATCAAGAACCGCGTAACTCCGAGTTCGCGTAAGTCGGGGTATTACTGTACCTTAAAAGAACAGAGTACAGATATACCTTAAAAGAACAGAGGAAAGAGAACAACAACAAGTACAGATATACCTTAAAAGAACAAAGGAAGAACCTGTACACTATGCTGAAACCAAGAATAAAGTCCAACAGCTACTCCAGATCACCAGAGAGTTCAGCACTGACATCAGGATGCAATTTGGCCTATACAAATACAAGACTAATGGGTGCACAAAGGACATCCAGTTGGCTGAAACTACCAGCTGAAGAACAGTGAAGAGATTGAAGCCATAACAGAGGGAGAGATCTACAAATATCTGGGGATGATGTAGGCTCATCAGTTAGAACACAAGGAGATAAAGGGCCACCTGACTGAGAAATATCATTTGTCAGAGACTAAGCCTGCTAAAATCAGCTGAATGGTGGGAACATAGTCACAGCCATAAACACAATCGCAGTACTAACATACTCCTTTGGGATCATAGATTGAACCAATACTGAGCTGGAGGAGATTATGAGATCTATCAGGATAATGATGACTAAGAGCCATCGAGAGACTGACCATAGCCCGTAAGGGGGGAGGGGATTGACTGACCCTACTGAACAAAAGAAGAGGCAGAGACTACAATAACCATCAAGACCACATAGATAAGATAGTCTCCAACACATGGCTCAGAAATGGCTCAGTTCTTCCCTGAGACCAAAGGATTCGTGCTGGCCATCCGAGACCAAGTAATCAACGCTAGGAACTACAGGAAATATATTGCCAAGGATCCTGGAGTGACAGATGACACATGTCGATGATGCCACCTGGCCCCAGAAACAATTCAGCACATCACTGTGGAATGCAGGGTTATCACCTAGTTGATGTACACGCTCAGACATGACCAGGTCACCATGATAATACATTGAAAGCTAATGCAAAAATATTAGTTGATCAAAGAAAGTGTACTGCATTACAAGTATGAACCTCATGCTGTACTAGAGACCCCTATTCGCAAACTATACTGAGACCGTGACATGATAACGAACAAGGCAATCTTGCAAAACAAAACAAGAAGGAAATAGCTACCCACCTGATCTATGTAGCAGTGTTGAACACCAGCAACCTCCAGAAAACCTATGAGGAAAAGATCAGGAAATACACAGACCTAAGGAGGAAGTCAAAGGAATGTGGTATATGGGGCAAGTAACAAATTCAATCACTGTGTTAACAATTCAGATGGTGCCAAAGAGCCAATAAGAACTTAGCAGCAATAGGCCTTTCAGAGAATACTTACTTGGAACTCCAGAAAGTCGCAATCCTGAACACTTGTAGGATAGTAGGAGAGTTCCTCGACCAACAGTAATAATAATAATATTAACTGGACACAACCAACCACCCCATGCACTTTGCATCAGAACCCATCACAGGTGGAAAAAAATCCCATTAAGGAGAAAAAAAATTTTTATAATTATTATTATTGGTACAAAAATGTTGTATAATTTCATCATTTACATGTGAACTTTAATTTTTTGCAATATGATAATGCCTCTTCAACATCTTTTATTATAGGATTTTTTTTTTTTTTTTTTTGTGGGCTATCATTACCGTTGCAAGTTGCTGTCTCAGTAAGGCAAAAAATTTTCTATTACAACTGAACAATAAAACAAGAATAACAAAAACAAAAGTATTTATATAATAAATTAAAATTTTGATGGATTCAAACTAATAATAATATTAGAGTTGAAATACAGCGAAAATACAATAACAATCATTAATATAAAAATTGAACCAAGACAATTCAATGTAATATAGTTCGGCATATTACACCGAATTGTATTTTTTTGTATTTGTACAGTGGGGCCCGCTTTATGATTGTTTCACTGTATGATCAAATCACCTTATGGTGGGTTCTTCTTCATAATAAAATAACATTCACTATACGATATGTGGCAAGTGCCAGTCATTGTGATCACATTTACGAATTGAATTTTAATTCTATTAAACGGCAATTCTAATAAGTAAAAATAGGAGGAATATTATCCACGGGCTATAAAAGTAAAGATCACCAACATACACTTCATCATATTACCAATTAACAAAATAAAAATAAATTTACACTTACATACATAGCTTAATCAATATGTACTGTATAATAACTAGTTGATATTTCTGATCACTGAGATTTTTTTTTTTGGTGGGGAGGGGGTTATAAAATTTAAAACAGTAAAAGAGATAAGCAATCAATAACAAAGAACACAGCACACACAAATTGCAACTAACACAATACGAGAAAGTGAGACATGGAGTAACAAGTTTACAAAGCTTAAAAAATAGGAATGAAGAGAAGATTCTGAAAATTTATGTTTTTTTATATGATTGAAGATTTCATGGAAGGAGAACATATTTCACCATAATAATGTAAAAGCCCACAGAATTCCAGCTATCAGTATTATCGCAAATGCAATAAGATAGAGTTTATTGCCCGTTTATAAAAGATTGCACTAACAGAAAAGCTCAATAAACCAGGAACTGCAAATTACTTTTATAGTAGTGACCTCCAGAAATGAGCTTTAGAAAAATATCACAAAGGCATTCAAAATTGATTCTTATAACTGAACATATGATAGCAATGAAAGTGTAGTGCATTTTAATGATTTGAATTGGTTTTTTTGAAATTAAAGTGGCTGATTCCACTAACCAGTGATCGCATTAACTGGCACCTACTTGTTTCACTTTACAGTGGGATGGACTGACGATTGTCTCCAAGGGGACCACGTAGTCCTTCCTCTCAGCCAATAGCAATGTTTGTAAATGTGTTGGCCACGTGTTTTGTTTTTGCATCCTTTAGTCGAAGCAATTTTTTGTGTTGTGCTTAAATCAATATATTACTTTTAATCAATATGTACAATTTCCATTATAAAAATGAGCTTTTAGAGAGATAAATAGCTCAGTTAAATAGCAAAAATTAACTTCTGAGGTGTTGAAACAAATTACCAAAAAAGTGTATTATTGGGTTCACATTACGATATGATGTTGTCTCTGGAACAGATTAATATCGTAAAGTGGGGGGGCCCATTGTATTTGTGTGCATTTTGTTCTAGCATATGACAATGCTAGAGCAAAATGCAAACCTTTAGCATGCCATGCTGTAAACAAGAAAATTTTTTTGTGTAAATACATATTTTATTACTAAAATTGCCATTTACATTTTCTCTTCATTTCATATATTTTCTCTAGAAGGGTCCCCTGCTTGTTTTACAACTAAGAGCGTCCTTTAGTTGAATTTTTTTACACAAATGTCAAAAGGTCGTTGATATTTATGGTAATGCAGTACAGTGGATGAAGTGAGAAATGAAAGGAGCTTGTGCGCCTACCCATAATGATCACACAGAAGTAGTGTTGACAATGGACTTAAATTTATGTAGACTGTAAACTACAATTTTCAGCAAATATATATGAAAGAAGGCTGATACTCACAGCAGAAGTAGAGAAATAAATTTAATCCTGCATTTAATCTATATCTCTTCTGCCAAATAGGCAACAGGAGGTTATAGACTCTGCATAGTCCTGCTGGCTCCAAGTCTGCTTTATGCAATTTCAAGACTGTTTCAATAAATATATTTTACTCAGTTTAGTATATTAGCAATATTACGCAAGCTTATTTGGCATCAGCAAAAAAAAAAGAGTGTAACCAATATCATCTTTGGCAATCCTACTTGAGGTTATTAGGAACCTTTCATTAGGAAACTTTTTGATGGATTCAAATTGATAAAAAAAATTGAAAAATGTTTCCATGAATGATCAAAGTATGAACAGCAAGGTCCTACTACTGTATAATAATGTGGACAAGTCCTACATCTTTCACACACCATGAATATAAAAAGATACAGGATTCTTGTAGTGTATATTCACTGCACTATACAACACAATTGCTAAAAATTCAGGTTCAAAATATCAGCTTCCAAAATGTTTTGAACATGAAATTAAAAAGTAATTAAAATAAATTACTGATAAACTCAAATTCATCTTAAGATGTTTTTACCTATAGGATATTAATATTCCCTGAATGGAAATCAGCAAAATAACAGTGGTCACAGTAAGTTTAAATCTTTCATATTCTTCCTTATATTTGAATCTAAAGTACCAGAGAGGGGGGGAAAAAACCATTAATTTCTAATTAGATAATGATTTTTGATGTAAACCTATTACTAATTAAAATAACAAATATCAAAACATTTCTTTTAAAAATTTTCTACTTCATAATAAACCCATATTTTAATTTTTAGCACTAAATACACATTAGATAATATCCATTCATAAACATTATGGATAAATTCAACAGCTTGTTCATCGTGCTTTACTTATACAAACAAAATTGAAACATTCTTAAAAGCATTTGAGGCGCCTCCGTAGCCAGGTGGGAAGGAGCAGCAGTGCGTAGCACACGCTTCTTGATTAGACCGGGGTTCGAGCCCGTCACCACCAAATACGGAGGATGCGGAAAGGTCAGGGAATGACCACCGCATATTCCCGGAGCAATATGGCCTTAGTTGCTAATGCTCCTAAAAACCAAAATAACAATAACAACAACAACAAAAGCATTTGAGGAGAAATGTACAACTGCAATTTAATATACTAATCTAATATACTTTAAATCACTTTTTTCTTCATACTAACAAACAGGAAAATAATCTCACATATTTAATCTCTGCAGAATATACTTAAAATAAGACATATATGAATACAAGCAGATGATCATCTAAAAATTCAGAGCTAACAATAATGAAATTTTTATTAAAAACAGGTATATGATTTATTTTATTATTGACTTGTAGTTGGAACACATCAAATAATATCAGTTTAGCATCTGTTGTTACAGATGCCAAAAGGAAAATTTATCATTTTTTCCAATTAAAATTAAAAGTATAAATCAGCAGACAGTATAGTAGAGTTTCAGTAAACTAGCAGATTAAGAAAACATTAAAATGTTTGATAAACATCTTTTTTGAAATTTCTATTCAAATAACTGAAATTTTTGTTTGATAACTCAATATCACATCTTAAGATGTTCCATCCATTTTATCCTCTTGTCTTCCTTTGTAAGTCAAGATATTATGACTTTAATCACACTACTGAAAGTGCCCATCATGTTTTTTATGAATAAAAAAATGTTTTTTATTCAATTTTCATACAAAGGTGAGTATAAAAATGACACTCATTACTTGGTATTAGGTCATTTTCCAATAAACAAATGTAGTATTAACCTGGTAATACTTCTTCTGATATATGAAGAAGCACACTTTATACAGCCTGTGCTAGGTTAGCTAATGATATTTACACACATCAGATAGCAGTTAAGGAGCTTACAAATCAAATTTGGTTGCACCATCTTCAAGTCTTTGCTGTTTCCTCACATATGTAACCTTCTTCCATCAAAATAATGGCTTTGAACCTCTTTTTTACTCACTAATAGCATAGTACCTAGACACCATGGCTATTTTATACTCAGCAATGTTCTATTTATATTTCAAAGCAATTCTAATTTCAAATCATTCACAGTAATTAAACATGAAATGTAACTGGCTGTTATAAAAGAAACCTTCAGTGGTCTATTCATGAAACTTTAAATCCTAAACAATGTTTCAGATTACAGTTTGTCCCTGCAACATAACCATATTTTATCAGAGGATGGACTGCCTGGCTCACCTTCCTGTGGTTACGGCAGGCAACATGAAGTCCCAATCGGACCTTGCAGCCAAGTAACCAAAAGAACAACACACAATAGTATGCACACACCCCCACACACATTTCTGGCATTTACACAAACCACCAGTGGCATTACGCCCAACAAAAACAAAAAAAATAAAAACATTTAATCCTTGAACCTTTTTTCTTTATTGATGAATTCATGCATGGTTTATTTCATTAAGTTCAGAACAAAGTTCTCCATAAAATTATATATGTTTAATGAATAAGCAATATGCATTTACATTCAAAAACAATCTTAAATACACACTGAGATCAGGAATTTATTTCTCTGATATAAAAATGAACAGAATTCATTACAACATGTTAAAATATACATAATTTTCAGAGCTGCTCATTTCTTTTAAGTAACAGGTAACTAAAAAATGCTTTTGTTTTGAGGAATGCAAACCATCTTCAAAACAAAAGAAAGGAATGTTGGAAAATTCTGCATAAGTTATACCAACCAGAGATTATAATCAAAACAGATCATTTTTTTCAATCTGTTTTGGAATGAGTAAGAAACTGGCAGAAATTTATATAAACTTTATTTTGTTCATTTACTCTCAATAAAAAAGCCTTCATTTACATGAATAGAAATAAAATATTCAATAAGTTGTATCATGAGAATTTGTTTTTAGTATAGATATACTGAGTCTGTTAAAATGCCTCAGTATATCAAAGCACATTAAAATGTTGAAATGTAGTTAAGCTGCTAATTTTTGGTGGAACATTTTGCAGAACACAATGCTCATGGAACACCTTAAAAAACAGTAATATATTTATATTATTTATTTGCAACCTTAAATTAAAACTCTTAACTACTTTTTTCTGAAGTTTATGCAATGCCTCAATAATCCTTTTAAAATAAATATCCCTATAGCTCAGACAAAATTTAATCAATTAAAGCAACAAAATTAATGAAATGGATTATATAGTTACATGTACACATTTCTAATGAATTAGTGTTCTATCAATGATGAATTAATAGAACTAATGAATTAATTGTATTCTATTAATTCATCATTACTAACAAATTAATAATATAAATTAACAATATTCACTACAACTGTCTGAACATGTAAACTTTGCATGAAAACTGAATGACAGAGCAAAATCTGTTACAAAATAAACAGTGTGCAATAAGACTATCAACATAAACAAAGAATCAGCAACCCTAAATTTAATATGTAATCATCAGGAAGAATAACACATTTTTCATGGTGTTTATTGGTATATCAGAGATTAACAATTTATTTCCTGAATCAGAATAGTCCAATTAAATAAAAACAGAAAAATGGCAAGCTCAGAATTTGTGTTTGGAATTCTGTCATCAAGCCAATAATGGATACCTCAAACATGTGTACTTAAATGTTGTGGGAACCCCATTTTCAACCCAGCAAAAACAACAAACAAATTCAAAAACAATCCAAATTTTTCTTAGGTACTAGCCTGTTTGGAATCGCAAATTTGCAATTTCTGATCTCTAAAATAACATAAAATAATTTTTACATGGAAAACCATCTTCTTTAAACTTATTAAATTTAACATTTTACCTAAATAATGTCCTTTATTAAATTAGTGACTTTAGTTTTCACAATTAAGAAAGGACATTATTTATTTCACATTATTAAGTGAAATAAATATACAGGACTTCATATGCAAATATTCCAAACTATGATGGATTAAAGCTCCTAAAATGGGATGCCTATTTAATTCCAGACAAAAAATCTACAGGAATTAATTTTATATATTTACATCCTTAGCAAAAGTTTAAAATTCTTAGTTATTAAAGCAAATCATTAGACCACATACACATGTGTGGTATTAACTTAAATCTTTCTTTCCTGTTATAGTTTTGTACAAATACAGCAATCAGCAAAAAATTAATTTTTGTAGCCAAAAAAAAAAAAAAAAAAAAAGTCTGAAAATTCAAAATAGAGGAATTTACCACTATTTGAGACATGGTAACAAAGTGGGATGAGGATCTCAATCTTGAACAAGTTCAATTCCTACTGTGGTACCTGTATCCTTTTTCTTTTCGATAAAATGCAATTGAAATCACAAGTGAATGCATCACTCCAGTCATTGCAATTTCAGCACAATTAAGGTACTTTCAGAAAAGATTATAACCAAAACTTACAATTCTTCTGTGAGAGTTTTAGAGTTATATTGCAAGTATGAATTTTCCCCTTATAAAATCACTCAGTGTAATCACTCTTAACTTTCTTTTTAATATTCATATAGGCAAACTTCATCCAAATCGACTTCATCCTCACTAACAGAAGATATATTGTGAATGATGTTACCATCCTGAATAAGGTTTGATTTTTGATTTGATTTGATTTGATAGTTATTGGCGCATCGGCTTCTGTGGCCATATTGCACCTCCCAAGGTTTTTGCAGTACTTTGATCCAAGCCCGAGGCGGGAATCGAACCCGCGACCTTTGGGTTGCCGGGCAGGTACTTTACCCACTCGGCTAGCCCGGTCGGCCACTGAATAAGGTAAATGTTGGAAGTGATCACAGAATGGTAAGATGTACACTTGATATAAATGTAGGAAAGGAAAGGAAAAATCTGACTCGAGTAAATAATACAAAGGTCTTTGAGATAACAGAGGAGGAGAAAAAGCAGTATGTACTGGAACTTAACAACAAGTTTGAGCTTCTGCAGACTGCTCAGGACCAAGATATCGACGAGGAATATTACAACTTTCTGAAAGTGATAAAGCTCAAGAAACCTATAGGGAAAAAGAAATCCAAAGAAGAAAAAATTAGTCAAGAAACATTTGTCATGATGAACCGAAGACGACAAATGAAGAGCAAGAAAAACACTGACGGGGAGAAAATTGAGTATACTGAGTTATGCAAAGCCATTAGAAAGACTCAGAGAGGACATAAGAAGATTTAACACAAGAAAAGTAGAACAAGCATTAAGGGAAAACAAAGGATTTAAATCAGCAGCCATGAGCAGTAATACAGAAAGACAAATGATACTGAAACTGAAGAATAGCGATGGTGTACTTATAAACAGCAGAGAAGGCATAATTCAAATAGCAGAAGACTATTATAGAGAATTATACAAGGAGCGAGGGAATGATACCACCAGTGGGGAAGATGGATTGCAAAGTAGCAACACATACGACATACCCGATATTCTTCCTGATGAGGTAGAACATGCATTGAAGAAAATGAAGAATCGGAAAGCCCCGGGGGAAGATGAAGTTACTGTAGAGTTGTTAAAATTGGGAGGAAGAGACATAACACAAAAACTGGCAAGGCTCTTCACAAAGTGCATAAGAAAAGGTGTGATGCCTAAGCAGTGGAATAATGCAATCATAGTTTTGCTGCATAAGAAAGGAGATAAATCAGAAATTGGAAATTATAGACCAATTAGCTTGTTATCCCACATCTACAAGTTGTTCACAAGGGTCATTACTAACAGATTAGAAAGAATACTTGATGAGAATCAGCCGAAAGAGCAAGCTGGCTTTAGGACAGGATTCTCAACTATGGATCACCTTCACGTAATATCACAGCTAATGGAGAAAGCAAATGAATATAAAACACCATTATGCCTGGCATTTGTGGATTATGAAAAGGCATTTGACTCCATACAGCATAAGGCAATGTTTCGGGCACTGGAAAGACAAGGCATAGATACTCCATATATTATGATTTTGAAGAAAATATATGAGAGTGCTACATCCTTTATTAGACTAGACAAAGACAGTAGGAAATTTAAAATCAAGAAAGGAGTTCGACAAGGAGATACAATATCTCCGAAGCTGTACCTAAACCATTTACGATTTGCAGATGACATTGTGGTCATAAGCCACGATCCCAAAGAATTAGAGGAAAATCTTAATCAGTTATGCACAGTTAGTAAGGATTTGGGACTAAAGATGAATATGGCTAAAACAAAAGTAATGATGAACAAGTATGCCACGGAAAGGGAAATAATGATTGAAGGAGCAGTAATTGAAAAGGTGGAGTCACATACTTATCTGGGACAAGTTATTAGCTGTAATAATGATAAATGGCTGGAAGTCAAGAGAAGAATAAATTTTGGATGGATAGCATTCAGGAAATATAGTCACATACTGAAAAGCAATATCCCAGTTTGTCTGAAACGTAAAATAATGAATCAATGTATACTCCCCCCCACCATGACTTATGGAAGTGAAACTTGGGCACTCACCAAAAGAATGGAAGAGAAGCTGAGAACTACACAGCGAAGAATGGAACGAATTATATTGGGAATCAGACTGTTAGATAAGAAGAGAAACACATGGATTAGGCAACAAACTCAAGTAAAGGACATTCTTATCAAAACTAAAGAACTAAAATGGTCTTGGGCAGGACACATAGCTCGAAGACATGATGACAGATGGACTAAGAAAATAACAGAATGGTACCCAAGAGGAGCTAGAAGAAAACCTGGAAAACAAAGGCGGAGATGGATAGATGAAATTCATGAGTTTTTGGGTAGTAAATGGATGGCCAGTGCTCAAAACAGAAGGAACTGGAAAGTTGCTGGAGAGGCCTTCATCCTGCAGTGGATTGAAAATGGCTGATGATGATGATGATGATGATAGGCAAACAAATTGTATTACTATTAGAGGCAAAATACCTTGTATTTATATGATGCAACAAAAAAAAATATATATATATTAATTTATATTAACACTATTTGCTTGCTCTTCTTTTATATTTCAGAGTAATAATTTATATGGAAATTTTTTGTAACATGTTTTAATTGAAGCAAACAGTTGTCTAGTTATTTGCTTTCTAATAACAAACACCTTTATATTTTCTTGATATGCAAGCTCGTTCTCTCTTGCTTTCTTGTGTGTGTGTGTGTGTGTGTGTGTGTGTGTGTGTGTGTGTGTGTGCGCGCGCGCGCGCGCACGCACCATAAATGGTGCAAGTATTACAAGCAAACAAATATTCAACAGAAACACTGAGAGCTAGTTGAAAACTCACAAACAGCGAACAAATTTCTTTCCAATTTTTTTTAAGCTAGATTTCTCATGCATTTATGAAGAAAGGATGGCAAAGGGCATAATTAAAACTTTGAAGACTGAATGGCATGTTCAAATTCCACAAAAAGAATCAACACAGCAGAATAACAAATCTGAATGCTTTAATACAATAATGGAATTAATTATTGTAAATTTTAATGATAATTTCATATCCTCATACTCGTATGAGTATATGAGTATTCCAAATGATGGAAAATGCAAACAATTTGGTGAATTTTTCAAACTGCAGAACAAAAATAACTGACATAAAATGAAATTTTGTGCAATTCATCAGTTACAGGTTAGGAAAACAAAAAGGGAGGGAAAAATATTTACAAACAAATATCTGAAATTATGAAAAATAAAAGAACAAAAAAAATCCAACTCAACCCCAAATAACTTAAGGAACAGACACAGGCTAGGTGGGAGAGGGAATCAAGTGCTTTTCTTATAAAAACAATGAAAAAAAACTTTATTGGGAGGAAACGGTCATTCTCATGATTAGCAGTTATGGCTAATCTATTTGACATCCTGGTATGATTAAAGATAAAAGTTTAAATAAATAAAATGCTTACTATTGCTTAGGTACACTTAGTTTCAACCTACTTGTCTTCTTTATTCATGAGTGTTACATTTATTCCTCCAAGTATTATCCTGAGATATAACCTGAAATAAAGATGAATAAAATAAAATAATACTCTGCTAAAAAATAATACATTAATGAACAAGATAAAAACAGTGTGTAATTCACTGCACAACATTTTGCCCAATGCTAAAAAATTCAAGTTTAACAACCACCAATATATAATCTTAAGGCTAGTTATTATTATTATGCGTGTTATTTTCAAATAAATCTTCAAGCAAGTACATGTTGCAGTAAAGAGAGATAAACAGCAAGCAATAACTGAAATTGTGGCTAATGCAATGTTTAGTAAAACTGTGTCAGTAAATGGATTGCAACAAATGAATTGCATATTCAGCACAAAATACAGGTTGAAATATGTGCATTTAAATAAAAATTTTAAGGCTGTTGTTCAGTTCAAATGTTATCTTCAATTCTAATGAAGTTTACTAGCATCATTTTAGTACTAATAAAACAATTTTAGAACAATTACTAATAAAACAATAAACCAATTATTATTATTCACAGTTGCTTAGATAAGAATGACTTTGAATCATGTTCTTGCCAACTTATTAAAACTGTCTCTCAGTAGAGGCCTCCATAGCTGAGTGATCAGGAGCGGGAGTGCAGCAGCACATGCTCTTTAAATAGACCGGTGTTCAAGCCACTGACTGCTAAATATGGTCAGATCTGCCAACCTGCACTGGACCAGTGTGGCATATTATGGTCCATTTCCCTCAACATGAATTGCTGAGGAGGCTTCCATCCTGCAATGGATTGATAATGGCGGCAGTTTACTTTTTCATATATATATATATATATATATATATATATATATATATCTTGGATTATCACTGATCATTCTCTTAACTGGAATACATATTAATTATTTTATCAGTAAGATAATATTTTCTCTATTTTTCTTTTACCATATTAGATATAAATTTACTTTAGCAACAAGCGTGTCTATATATTTTTCACTGGTTGATTCAGTTCTAAATTATGCTGTAAATATTTGGGCAAAATCCAATACATCTGAATTACTTATGTTGAATAAAATTATACAAAGAATACTAAAACCAATTATTGGAAGTGATATATGGAATGACATTAACAAAAGGAAAGGTGTTTTATTGCAATATAAGATACTGTTTCCTACTCAGAAATTATTAGTTAATAATTTGCTAGAAGCAACAAATTACAGTTTATGTCACACAAGGGCTTCCAAACCCATTAAATAAATATGGAACAAGACATCCTTATTACATTATAAATAATTGTTTGTCAAAGTTGGAATTTAAGATTAGGCAATCACTGACACTCAGATGAAATTTTATTTATGAATATTTTTATATTCAATGAGTTACCATTAGAATTTTAATTGTAACTTGATCTCTTTCTTTATTTGGTGGAATCAACTAATTCGTGATCTTTCTTCCTCCTTCCTTTTTTTTTTTTTTTTTTTTTTTTTTTTTAGGAAGTGGGATTGAGAACTGTATAATCAAATTTGTGTTTGAGCAACTGTATAACAATAACTTGTTGTTAAGGATTCTATAATCCTTAATGAGTTTTTGATGTAAGGTACTTGATGAACACTAATAAATATTATACTGTATTATTATCAATAGTAGTAGTAGTGGTGGTGGTGGTGGCATACGATGCAAGAAAGCAAACTTATAAAGCAATATTTACTACACAGTGATTAATATGATTATTTCTAAGAAATTTTTGTAAAAGTTACTTAATACTCTTTAATTAAAACAGCAAAAGAAATGAAAAAATAAATAAATAAATAACAGTTAATGTTCATTTCACATCACCAAACTTAAAAATAAAAGATTAAGTTCTTATTTTATCTCTTACTACAGCTTATCCATTCGGAAAAATGTAGCATTGGAACAAGTTACTATCGTGAATAAAGGGATTATTAAGTGGTAGGTTGTTGTTGTTTTGGTTTTTAGGAGCATTAGCAACTAAGGCCATATTGCTCTGGGGGATATGCGGTGGTCATTCCCTGACCTTTCCGCATCCTCCGTATTTGGTGTTCACGGGCTCGAACCCCGGTCTAATCAAGAAGCGTGTGCTACGCACTGCTGCTCCTGCCCACCTGGCTACGGAGGCGCCTAAATGGCAGGAGACAGTATTTAAATAGGCACTGCTCTTTATGGGACTCCACTCATAACTAATTTATAAATGAGGTCCTAATGGATTCAGTGCTAGGTCCCCCTTACTATTTCTAATATTCACAAATGATACTGGTGTAGGTATTTCATGTTTAATGTTCAAGTTTGTTGATTACACAAAGGTGATTCCCAGGGTGATTAAAACGAAAATAATCAGGATATGCTAATTCAATAAGATTTAGAAAAATTATTTGTACTGGCTGATAAATGGCAACTGAATAGCAGTAATTCTAGGGTAATATCACTTGGGTACATAAATTTTTGTTTTCAATGGAAGCATATAATACTGACATTGAGTCTTAATATTCTATTGGTGTTCCTTATACACAGATGGTAGGGGGGGGGGGAAGAATTTAGACTGAAAAAAAAAACTGTGCCATAGGGAGAAGGGTTATGTAATTTATCAAGAGTGTTTTCCAACCAAACAATGAAACAACAATCACACAGGACCATGGCATCATCTCCAACCCAAAGTCCTGCATGTCACACACCATCATAAGAAAAAGGACTTTCTGGAAACATACCATACACAGAATTATTTCTCCAAAACACTAAATAGAAGCACCAACAACTTCCATTCCCCCAGCATTGCTAGCTCTCTTCTATAGAAGACAGGCCTCCACCAATACATGGGCCCCTCCTTCTCCTCAAAAGGTCTCCAGTGTCAAGTTGTTGTTATTTGGTTTTTAGGAGCATTAGCAACTAAGGCCATATTGCTCCGGGATATGCGGTGGTCATTCCCTGACCTTTCCGCACCTTCCGTATTTGGTGGTGACGGTCTCGAACCCCGGTCTAATCAATAAGAGTGTGCTATGCACTGCTGCTCCTTCCCACCTGGCTACGGAGGCGCCTGTGTCAAGTTGTGGAGTTCTGTGGTGCTACACATTAATACTCCCTGCTCCCAACCCTAGACAGACAGAACAACTTGCAGCTAAGAGCTTCACAGCACTCAAACAACTCTTCATTTCTCTTCTAAGACATCCAATCAGAGTTCTTGATGCTAAGACTTTGCCAACTTCCAACTTCTTTTTGTAGAACAAAGAACTTCAAAAGATGGAACTTTAGAGTGGAAATTTAGAGATCCATGATTCCTTAATTGTCTTTATTTTCATCACAGTAAATACTTGTTTGGTTCTTTATACTACTGTTATGTTATTTGGCATTGATGAGGAAACCAAAGATGTTTTTGCTTTCATCAAAGCAATTAAATATATAATTCTGCAAATGAATTGTCTGTAAACTGTGCTATATGATCAGAATGCCTGTATCTGCTGAATAAAATAACTGGAGGTTTTTAGTGGGTGGGGGGGCATGCAATCATCACTCAAGACAAATTTAATCGGCCATGATGTGGGAAAAAACTCATAAAAATTCCTCTCACTTTGACAGGATTCAAATGCCTTTTCCAGGTGTTAAAAGACAGATCACAATCACTGTACTACCCACAAGAGCAATAATCATTGCGCCGCTTCCGTAGCCAGGTGGGCAGGAGCAGTAGTGCGTAGCACACACACTTCTTGATTAGACCGGGGTTCATGCCCGTGACCACCGAATACGGAGGATGCAGAAAGGTCAGGGAATGACCACAGCATATTCCCGGAGCAA
This sequence comes from Mastigoproctus giganteus, assembly GCF_048544385.1. NCBI lineage: Eukaryota > Metazoa > Arthropoda > Arachnida > Uropygi > Thelyphonidae > Mastigoproctus > Mastigoproctus giganteus. The sequence goes on from NC_143577.1 coordinate 247,192,968, forward strand.
TATGGCCTTAGTTGCTAATGCTCCTAAAAACCAAATAACAACAAACAGCAATAATCAAGGAATTCCAAAAGATTTCACCTATCCAGATGTAACTTCTAAAATTTTCTAAATTATTAGTTCTTCCAACACACTGTAGTATTTTTATTTTACAAATTTTTTTGTCCCAGTGTGATTAACATCCTTCAGATTGAGGAGATAAAAAAAAAAAAAAAAAAAGTCTTTACAACCTATATCCACTATTATTACACTCTCATACTCTTTCCACTGGCCCAGCTGCACCTTAAATTTCATACCGTCAATCAACCTCAACATCTAGGGGGCACTTCATTCTAGTGATCAAAAACATGGCAATAGAAATGGAAACCTTTAATCACAAGTTCTTCACAGATGAAGCACTGTCCCACATAGACAAATATATCAACAGTCAAAAACACAAAAATATGGGCAACAGAAAATTCACATGCAATACATGAGTTGCTGCTGTATTCCACAAAAGCTGGTGTATAGTGTGTGATGTCATATTGGCAGACCGTATTGGCCTTATTATCTTTACAAAAACAGTCAACACCACTCATACCTAGAAATGATTTAGAGGGTCACAGATCAACTAGATGATACAGAATGCTGGGAAGGGTATTTCCAGCAAGAATGTGACTGCTTTGGTTTGGTTTTTTTTAGGAGCATTAGCAACTAAGGCCATATTGCTCCGGGATATGCGGTGGTCATTCCCTGACCTTTCCGCATCCTCCGTATTTGGTGGTGACGGGCTCGAACCCCGGTCTAATCAAGAAGCGTGTGCTACGCACTGCTGCTCCTTCCCACCTGGCTACGGAGGCGCCGAATGTGACTGCAAACACATACGTAATGGCACTGCAGAAACTAATATCTATGTCTGAAGATTATGTGATCTCTAAAGGGACTGGCTGCCAAGATCACCAGAACTTACCTCTGCTGACATATTTGTGGTAATATCTGATAGCACAGAGATTTGTGAACAATCGACACAACTGAAGAACTAAAAGATGTCATCACCACAGAATTAATTGCTAACGTGCCCTAGGCCACACTTAACCATATTATTGAAAATGTGTTGTTAGATTTGAGCTTCCTTAGCACAGTAGAACAGATTCAAAACTTCCTTAGCACATAACAGCGGACATCTCCAACTTCTAGTAAAATGCATTGTGACCTTATGCAACAGGCCTACATATCAATCAAATTATCTGTTAACCCACAAGCAACCAGAGATATACACAACTGTATTGATTTAGTGACTTTAAAAACACCCTGAGATTATGACCTCCCTGCCTCTACAAACAATGTTCAATAAATCATAGAACTATAAATCAAAAACCACAGACCCTCCTTGCCACCTATCTACACTGCATATCAGCCAATTCTCATCCCACCAGTTCGCATCTACAGGATATACTCTTCTCAAACCAACATTCGTTGCAATTAAAAACAAATTCTCGTCACTTCTGCCATGTTTGTCTTTAACTTACATAATTTATTTACCTTATGAAACTTTGCATCCAATATATCAGAATGATATCAAGTTTCTAAAATTCCTATTATATAAGTATAAGTAGCAGTCATCGAAATGTTGATTGCTTGATACGAACAGTAATGAAACCTAGAGCTTCAACATCACCAATTCTTTCTTATATCTACATATTAACTTTAAGACCAGCAACATATCACAAAATCTACACAAGTCAGACTGTTTTTCGAGAAAAATTTATCACTGAAGAATCATGAGACATTAGTTTCAGGAGTTAACTGAAAGTAACAGTTACCATTAAAGTCAAAGAGATACACAATTCTGCACTAAGAACTATTGCAATCATTATAATAGGACAAATTTTCTAAAATAAATTAGTAATTGAGTGTGTGTTCAGCATACTCTGTAACACACACACACAGACATAGACACACACAGAGAAAGAGAGAGAGAGAGAGAGAGAGAGAGAGAGAGAGAGAGAGAGACGAGAGAGAGAGAGAGAGAGAGAGAGAGAGAGAGACTGAAGAAAGTACAAGGGTTGCTCTGAAAATAATATTATTATTATTTTTTTTTTTTATTTGATACCACTATAGACATGCCAATTTAAACTGTACATTGAGTACTTCAAGTTCAGGTACTCGCAATTTATTTTTCCACATATTCACCACCACTTTGTAAACAATTTGCTCAATCACAGAACCAGAGCCTGCATCCACCCACCCCCACAAAAGTTGTCCTTGGCCTCCAAGAGCCACTTCCTAATGGCTGCAATGACATCTGCAAAGTTTTCCACACAAAAGCCATCCTTCACAGAGCTAAACAAATGAAAGTCTGATGGCACAAGGTCAAGACTGTAAGGTGACGTGGAACCTAGTTCCAGTATCATTTATAATAGTGAAAATTTCACTTTCATTCATTTTACTATATCCTCTTCAGAGCCTTAATAAGAACTGCAAAAGTCTACCCAAATTCTGTTGCAATGAACTCCCTTGACAAGATGCTGGTCTGGTATTGTCACTCCAAAGATTTTCCTTTCTTTTCTAACCTTACTCTTGAAATTTTAGTCTTCGGTGTTTCCTCATAGCAAGCAGAATTGATTGTCTTTCTGTGTTGCATGGAATTCTCAAGATAACCCCTCTTATATCCCAAAAAATGGAACACATTATTTTTACAACAGATGACCGAGCTTTGAATTTCTTCATCAATTAATCTTTGTGTCTCCATTCTTTAGACTACTACTTTGACTCCAGTTCACAACAATGTATCTAGGTATCACTGTTAATGACAATCCTATCAAGAAAATGTCATCTGGTCTCATAACTTCAGAAGATCAGCAAAGACCTACACTATCTGCTCCTTGTGATCAGATAGTGTAGGTCTCTGCTGATCTGCTGAAACTGTATGCCAGGTGGATTCCATGAATCCACCTGGCATACAATTTTCTGCAACCTGGATTGTCCAGAACCGTTTAGCATTAAAGTGTATTCCCACTCTTCCCAGGTCTCAATGCTTCAGTCTTCATGAATAAATTTATCTACACTCTCCTCATTTTCTGCTGTCGCTGCAGTGTGAGGACTATCTGACTTTGATAAGTTCAAATCACCACTACCATCACTGACGCACATAACTGTGCTCACATCAATTGTCATACTCTCATAAAATTCTTCAAGTGTCAGCAAATCTCAATGGGTGCAATATTCTCTGCAGTCAATAACTCAATAATACACCTGTGTTGTTGGGTTCTTGACTGCAAATCAATATCACACTCCACTTTCATTGACCACTACAGCACTGCCACCAATGTGCATTACTGAAACTTGCAGCATACTTGGCAGTGGTATTTAAATTTTTACCTCACACCATTACATTTTTTATGCAACAACATATAAGTAGGAAAAAAAAAATTGTGTAATAGGAGGGATACTCTAAACACTGGTTTAGAGTATCCCTCCTATATTCTGAAATATGAGTGAAGACAACCTACCCACTCCTTTGGGGCAAGGCAGCACTGACATTATTAACCTGTTTCCTTCTGACTGCTATTTTCTGTTGTAAATCTTTCTTTTCCGTCTTTTCTTCTTGTGAGTTTAGGTGAATTCTATTAAAAAAATAAGTAAACTTGAGAATTATATTACACTGTGAAAAATTACAAAATTTTATCCTACAAAACAAAAAATAAAAAGTTAAATATATAACTGCAGTACATAATGCACTATTTCTAAAATTCTGAGGCATATGGAGAGAGCAAAGGAATACAATCTTGTTTATATTCTTTATCAGTTAACCAGAATAGTTTATGCCAATGTTTTTCCTCGGGAATCTGAACTTTGCAGTAAAATAAAACTTAATAAATCGGGCATCTTCTGTAGCCAGCACATGCCCCAATTTTGAAAATAGTGCATTATTTATTAGCATTTTATTAGTAGAATCTAATAAATCTGGCATTCTCTGTACCCAGCACGTGTCACAATTTTGAAAATTCTGTTTTTTTTTTTTTTTTTTTTTTTTAAGGTTAACATACAGCCTAAGTATTGGATAATACAATGCCTCTGATCCTATAATATAGCTATACTGCTGGATTAGTCGCTAACACAGGACAATTTCTTAGGCTACTTACTTAAGAAATAAAAGTATTGGTTTGAATGCTGCCTCTGGAATAGGTGTTGTGATTGTCTAGTATTTTTTAATATGAAATATAAATAGTGCAATATAATTTCACCAATTAAATTGCCTTAAAAATTAAATACATGCTACTGTAGTAACTCTGAACTAATATCGCATAATCCAGAACCTGAGATTTTTTTTTTTTTTTTTTTTTTAAAGTTTGGCTAGCCTGTCTCCCTCCCTTGACACGTTATGGTTAATTATCCTCAGAGAAATATTCAACAATGCTAGATTTTTGAAATTTTCTATTGTAGTATAAAAGGTTATATAATGTATAAAGATGCATGCATAACTCCCTAATTACAATTAACTCAAAGCAAATGTTTGCTATGTGATTATATCTTGGCTGCAAACACGAACTAGTGGATGCTAGGAAATTTTCCCCATCTGCCGCTAACTTTCACTAATTCAACATGATAAATCATTTAACAAGAGAGAAAGTGAACAATTACACCGCTAAAATAAAATATTTGGTTTATTTTTAGTGACATGTCAGAGAACCGTCACCAATTCCTTGTTTACATGCAACAATACTATATACAAGAAATAAAAAGAACAAAAATGCAATACATACTTGACCGGGGTGGTGAGCAAATTTTTTCTATGGCGGAGCACATCTTGCTATTTAAATTTTTTTTGATGGGTCATAACAGTTGATTGGTAATAAAAACTATGTAGCATAGATATTTCATATTATATAGAATGTAATTAATAAATAAAAAATCATTCCCATATCTTTTATTTTTAAATTCAATTGTAAATACATTTATTTATATACATGTGGTAATACTAATAATTAATGAAACATTTTTAAATATAATTTTAAGTAATGAAGTGTAAGAATTTTTAATGGCTTCCTTGATGATGAATTTCTTTAGAAAGGTTTGCTAAATCTGGTTGGTATTTTGTTATATTTAACCACATACAGGATTTTGAACTGGCTCTTATTAGCCTGCTTTGTAATGGATTTAACACGTATGTCATTTGAGAAAATATTTGTTTGCACATATAGGAAGAACCAAACACAAATGGAATGGTGATTGAAATTTCAGGTGTTACTAGCATGTGCATCAATATATCAACAATCAGGAATGCAATACCCACTGTGTACTACAACCATGCTTGCAAGGTGTAGTACGACACATATCGAAATTGTGTCGCAGATTTTTAATTTTTTTAAATGAATTAAAATGTTTGGCTGCTAGTCAACCGAACCATGCTGGCGGGTCATAGGTTGCTAACCACCATACCAAATAAACCAATTGTCATATTCTGACACAAATATTTAGCCTACAGGAATTGTAAAACAATTACAACTGGTGTCAAATAGTCCAACCTAAATATCTTCAATATCTCTACTGTTATTTACTTTTATGAGCAATTATTAAGTTTCTAATGTAAATGACTTCTTGTTTTTTTTTTTGATAAAATTCAATTTATTAAATTGTATTTAATTCTTTTATTGTTCATGATAGTGAAATCCTTTTTATGAAAAGACCTTACAAATATAACCATGTTTTGCAATTTCCGAAGTTTCATCAGTACCTTTTCCAATATACATGTTTTTTTAGATGTTTCCCTATTCTCATGTCTAATCCACATAAAATATAATGAGAAATGTAAGAACAAAACTACTGAAATTGCAGAACACAATTACTTTTATAAACAGTCATTTAATTAAAAAAATTTCACTAACATGGGAAATGAAAGGGATTTTACCAAAAGAAAAGTAAAAGAGGCAATTTCTGTTAGAAAATTTAATAATTGAACAATAAATAGAAATCAAGGCATAGATGTTTGGAGTAGTCTATCCAGATACCAGTTTTAATTATTTTATATATGCAGTTCCTTCAAAGTTATATAATGTGTCAACACGGTGACAATTGACTTATTTGGCATGATATCAGTACAACAGCAAATCTTGATAAGGGGATTGGCTGCATCATCCCTGAGGGTGTTCCCAAAAATCCTGATAGTAGAACTGTCCATAAGGATATGCACCATATGTAGAGCCCTCAGTTTTCTTAATCCTGTATTTAAGGATTAAGAACTAATAGTCAAATAGGATTTAGAACTAAATCCTATTTGACATCATAATTAACCTCACTCACACCAAGGATGATGATATTATAACTTAGTTCAACTGTACTGTACAGTCAGCAGTCTCTCTCTTTCCATAGGGAATATGATTCAACCTAAATTATATTCAAAGACAGTTACCTGATAAATCTCAACAACTATTTAATTACTCTCAAATCCATTCCCTTCCTTCAAATTTCTTTGTGAAATCCTACCTTACTGAAATATAACAATTTTTAAGTTCCATAAAATTTGATGAAGTTTGATTTTATGCTTTTTGAAACTCCCCACACATTTCTTAAACAATTTATAAACATACCTACCTTTCTAAAGAATGACACATTTGGCTCATACGATAATTCTGATGCTCTACAGCTTTCACACATTGTCCTTGGAACTTAATTAATTCTTCACTTGTTTTTATATACTTTTTCTGAAGAACCTATATTTTAGTATGTAATAAAGCAGATTACATTTTCTTTAATTTCACAATTTAACAATACAGTTTTAACAATACTGTCAAATTAAAATTGCAAAGAAAAAAAAATCTTTGGCCTCTTTTCACAATTGAATATTTACATTAGAAATATAAAAATACTGGGGTATACTGAATTTTATTAGATGTGTATATATATCTTGATTTAATATACAGTAGAACCCAGATAAGAAGTTTTCCAAGGGACTCCAGGTTTAGAACTTCTTACACGGGAAAACTTCTTAGAAGGGAAAATGACCTAAGGATATGAAATAGTAACTACACAAACAAAAATGAAAGATACACATACATAAGTCAAAGATGATTTTTAAGTACTATTTCAGAATTTATAAATATTTTACTCTCTCTGCCTATGGGAAACTTTTTTAAACGGAGGATTTCTAATTGCTTAACATTCACTGTTCACTAAACTCATTACCAAGTTGGAGGAATGAGCTCCTTTGGAGTTTGAACATACCGGTCACAATTACAATAAGACAGAGCTACAATCCACTAAATAATTCAAAACTGTTCACAACCATCAGAACTTAACGTTTATCCAATTATGGATATCGATGAAAATAATTGCAATATGTCACTTCCATTATATCAAAATGTTTATACTAAAAAAGGTTTTAGCACTGAAAGCCTCAGATTACAGGATATTCACTAATTGAATGAGTTAGTGCCAAGCATAATTTTAGTTCGTAGTAAATCAGCAAAGTAGGTGAAATGGCATCATTTTTGTTAAATCTCATATTGTGAATGACTTCACAACGAGTTGCCCTGATATTGAACTACCTCGAATAAGCAACGCTTCGACAATGGATTCTCAATGGATACCACCACCACCCTTGGCATCTGCCGAGAATAAGTAACATTAGTCTTCTCCATTGGCAAATGCATTGCTTATATTGGAGGTAGTACAATATCAGGGCAACTCACTGTGAAGACATTCACAATATAAGGTACATGTATATCAAAAACAATACCATTTCACCTAGTTTGGTGGTTTACTATGAATTAAAATTATGTTTGGCACTAACTTGTTCAATTACCAAATGTTTATATTGTTTAATATTTTTTAACATTAAAAATAAATAATTTCTATATTTAAAAAACATTAAGTGGGAAAACTTCATTATATGACATTCATGATAAAGAATACTGTTTATTCTTTATCACAAACTTTTTATGCAGGAAAACTTTTTACCCAGGAAACTTCTTATGCAGGAAAACTTTTTACCCAGGAAACTTCTTATGCAGGAAAATAATAAATAACAACATATAGAGTTGAAATTGGGACTTAAGAAACCAAATCTAGTACAGGGGAAAACTTGTTATGCAGGAATTCTTATCCAGGTTCTACTGTATATATTATAAATAGCAACGTGGCTCTACAAACCCTTTGTAAATATGTGCAATTTAAAAACCAAAAAAATTTTTCAATTATTATTATTTAATAAAAAAAGAAGAGTACCTTTAATAGTAAATGCAAATTAAGGAAGCTAGTTTTTTTATTCAGTTAAAAAAAAAGTATATTTAAAAAGAAGGATTTCATAAAAATGATGCATTTCCTTATAAGCAAATGCCAATATAATTTGAAAAATATGACTATAGTATTTTTGAACACCGAGTGTGCCCACTGAACAAAGCAAAATAAATAAAAATAAAAATTCAGGTATTGCTTGCAACTTATATAGTTCATTTTATTTCTACATTAAGTACTGCAATTAAATCACTGATAACACTGACAAAAACCTCTTGAACATACAATTTTTCTCTTGCATATATATAAACAATTGTCTTTAAGGCACAACAGAGAAATAACACCTTGGTCTTCACATCCAAATATTTCTGACTAATCTCACAAACCACCATAACTCATTTTATGGCCTTTGGATTTATTCCAGAATGTAAGTTATATCATCTTGAATATTTGACATTAGTGACATTAAAAATGCTGTTTCTATCTTAATTTATATGCTTAATTTATTTGTTAATTAGTAGGTACAGTAATAAGGTTTAATTTATTGTAATCTCTTCCATATGTCTGCTTTGGGATATTCTTCTCCTTAACAAGTTGATATGCAACCAAGTTACAAAGGAGGTTAGGCAGGCGAAGGCAGATTACGAGAAATCCTTGGCAAGGGATGCAAAGAAAAACAGCAAAGAGTTCTTTACTTATGTAAACTCTAGAAGGAAGGGGATGAATCAGATTGATCCACTTGATATTGATGGGTCAACTGTTGATGATCCTGCTCAGGTAGCTAACAAACTAAATGAATATTTTGCATCGACATTCACACATGAGGAGTTATTCAGCAAGGGGAATGCCAGAGGTGTATTCAACTCTAGCAGTAAGCTACAGAATCTTGAAATAACTGGGAGTAAAGTGGAGGAGAAACTGTTGAAGATAAACACAAGAAAGGCACCCGTGGTGGATGGGATCTATCCAGTTATATTAAAGGAGGCAGCAAAGGAAGTAAGCAAACCCTTAGCCATAATTATGAGAGCTTCCTTGGACTCAGGAGAGGTACCCATAGACTGGAAATGTACAAATGTGACCCCAATTCACAAAGGAGGATCAAAGGCTGACACAAGTAACTATAGACCTGTGAGCTTAACTTCTGTTCCAGGAAAATTAATGGAGGCACTGGTTAAAGAAGCACTGCAGGATCATTTAGACAAGACTTCAGTTATAGCTCAGACACAGCATGGTTTTGTTAAGGGGAAGTCTTGCCTGACCAACTTGATTGGATACTATGATGCAGTCACAAAAGAACTGGATGCAGGGAATAACTTTGATATTATATACTTGGATCTTAGAAAGGCTTTTGATACTGTTGCACATGGAAGACTGCTACACAAATTGGAGCAGTGTGACATTGGAGGCAAATTGCTGCTATGGATAAAGGGGTGGTTGAGTGGGAGAAGACAGAGAGTGGTAATCAATGGACACTGCTCATCGTGGACTAATGTTATTAGTGGAGTCCCTCAGGGCTCAGTGTTGGGTCCATTATTGTTTTCTGTATTTATAAATGATATTGATGATGGTATATCAAGCTTAATGTCCAAGTTTGCAGATGATACAAAGGTTGGCAGGGTTGTTAAGGACACTACTGACACTATGCTGCTGCAACAGGATCTGGAAAGGTTGAGCAGATGGGCTGAGAGGTGGCAAATGAAGTTTAACATTGACAAATGTAAAGTACTACACATGGGAAACAGCAACACCAGAGCAACGTATCAACTCTGTGGTACTACACTGACAGTGGTAGAGAATGAAAGGGACTTGGGGGTGATTGTGCAGGCAGATATGAAGTTCTCTGAGCAGTGCAGACGGGCTGCAAGAGTAGCTCATGGAGTATTGTCAATGATATACAGGAATTTTTCCAGCAGGGATAAGGAGGTGATTATTCCATTGTATAAGGCAATGGTCAGGCCACACCTAGAGTACTGCGTACAGGTCTGGAGGCCTCATTTCAAGAAGGATGTAGAGCTACTGGAACGAGTACAGAGAAGGGCAACAAGATTAGTGAATGGAACAAAGGGGTGCTCTTACGAAGAAAGGCTTAAGTTTTGCAAATTACAGTGTCTGGAGACTAGGCACCAGCGAGGTGATCTGATAGAGGTGTATAAAGCCTTGAATGGTTTAAGCATGCTCAATGCTGATGGGATTCTTCCTCTAGCTCAGAAAAATCACCTGAGAGGGCATAAATTCAAATTGAGGAAAGACAGATGTAGAATAGACGTTCGGAAATTTGCCTTTAGCCAGCGGGTGGTTGGTTGGTGGAACAGACTGCCATCCCTTGTGGTGGAGGTTGATAGCCTAAATAAGTTTAAGGCTCAGCTGGACAGGTATTTTGAACGAACAGAGGGGTGAAGTGGAAGTGGGTTTTTTTTTTTTTTTTGGCTGATGCTGCATAAGCTTGCTTTCTTGCATCAAATGCCTCTACTAATGCTAATGCTAACAATATAAATACAGGCATACCTCGATTAACGAATAGGATGCGTTCCACGAAATTACTTCGTTAACCGAAACTTCGTTTTCAGAGGTAAAAATACTATGGCCAGAATAGGGATACGTTCCTACGTAAAGAAAATGAAAATCTTTTTTTCGAACAAAGAAAAGTTTTATTAAATAAACAGTCAACTTACATACAAAGTGAAATCACATTTTAAAATATGAGGTTAAAGTTGATTGTTTATGCTTTTTTTCTCTTTCATTTAACAATTGCCTATACGGAGTTATTGCATTTAACACTGATCGCTTAACTATAACACTTCTTCCTAAATCAGGATCATTTTCACTAAAAAAATTTAAAACGTTTTCAATGTCATTTAAGCACCTTTTTAAATCTTTGGTTGTTAACACTTTTTCGGCAGGAACTTCTTTAACTTCGCCTTCATTATCTTTGTCTTCGTTGCTAACAAGGTTTTCTAAATCTTCCACTGAAAAACCATCATCTTCTGCATTCAATAAATTTCTAACATCCTCTTCATCGACATTTTCGAAACCTATTGATTGAGCCATCTGGATAACTTCATTTCTAATTTCTTGGATGTTATTTTCTTCTTCTAGTACAACTTCTGGCCATATTTTGCGCCAAACTCCATTTAAGCATTTCTTAGTGACTTCTTTCTAAGAACTATCAATGTTTTCAATTGCGTTTTTAATGGTGTAGTTTTTCCAAAAAGTTTTAACTGTCATTTCCTCTTTATCCTCTAGTTCAGGTAAATTGCTTAAAATTCGACGCAGATAATAAGCTTTAAATGATGCTATTACTCCCTGATCCAATGGTTGAATCAGGAAAGTTGTGTTTGCTGGAAGAAACACAACTTTGACAGGAATGCATGTGTCCAACGTGTTAAGATCAGTAGGATGTCCCGGAGCATTGTCTAACAACAAAAGAGCTTTTTCTTCAAAGTTGTTTTTTTTGACAATACCGTTTTACTCCAGGACAAAAGTGTTTAACAAACCAATCAGTAAAAAACTCCTTGGTAACCCACGCTTTTCTATTTGCTTTCCATATTACAGGTAAATTCATTTTTATGTTACCTTTTAACGCCCTCGGATTTTCTGAATGGTAAACTAATAACAATTTTAATTTATAATCGCCAGAGGCATTTGATCCAAAGAGTAACGTTAAACGGTCTTTGGCTGCTTTGAACCCAGCAGCTGATTTTTCTTCAATAGAAGTGAAGCTTTTTGTTGGTAGCCGTTTCCAGAACAAACCGCTTTCGTCAACATTGAACACCAAATTTGGTGGAAAATTTTCACGTTCAATTATTTCCTTTAGTTTTTCTGGAAACTTATTTGCAGCTTCTCCTGTTAATTTTACACTATGAATCCTGGCCCGTTTTTTTTTAAATTTCTCGAACCAACCACGAGAAGCCCTAAAGGTTTCCGTAATTTCTTCAGTTTGTTTAGATTTCAGGTGATTAAACAAAAATAATGCTTTTTCTTGAATCACCATTTGACTTAAAGGCATATGACGTTGTGACATATCATCTATCCACAAACTTAACATTTTCTCCATTTTTTTCTAAAATTTAATTCCTTAAGCGAGTTAATTTTGCCACTGTAACATCTGTACAATTCTGAGCAGACTGTTTTATTTTTTCTGATTGACTTAGTATGGTTATTAAAGTTGATTGTGCTAATCCTAAAGAATGTGCCACATCGGATTTTCTTTCGCCGCTTTCAACACGTCGTACGATATTTAGTTTAGTTTCCAAAGAAATTGCTTTTCTTTATGTTAAATGGGGCTTGAAATTGCGGACTTCGTTATATCGAGGCTTCGTTATCAGAGGTAACGTTAACCGAGGTATGCCTGTACTAACAAATTTCAACAAGCTGTATTCTCTTACAATTCAAAGAAAAGAAATTTATTTTTTCAGAAATTAATCTTTTATTTCAAAAATAAAAGCAGCATGCCAATATTTATTTTTGTCAAGTACCATTACATGGATGAACACCATTTTGTAATTAGTATTAGCCACAGGCTTTTTCTGCACTCGCCAGGAAAAAAAAGTAGATAAGAAAATGCAAATTATGCACTTCCCTCCTCATACAGGTAATTATCCAGTTGGCCTTCAAATTTATTCAACTGTCAACCTCAACTACCTGTGAAGGCAACTTGTTCCAGTAATCAACACTTTCTCACTAAAAAAAACTTCCAACAATCTAGTCTAAACCTCTTCCCCTGTAATTTAAATTTATGGCCCCAAGTTCTGGAATTCTTTATAACAATATAACAATGAAAATTCTGCCTTCATTCATTTTGCTAACCCTCTCAGAGCCTCTAAGGTGTCTAGCTGCCAAACTCTGTAGCCCACATAATCACTTTCCTTGTATGGTAGCCCTTTTGCCAACCTCACCATGCAAATTGCCCATCCATGGACCCTTTCAAGAAGCTCAATGTCTTGCTTCAGATTATGTCTCCACACCTTGACACAGTGATCCGAACATAAGCTCACAATTGCTTTATACAGTGGGATTATGACCTCCCTATCTTTGCAGGATATTGTTCAACAATTCATCAACAGGACACCACGGACTTTCCTGACCACCTGTTTACACTGATTGGAAAATTTCATATCTGCCCATATATCGTAACACCCAGATCCCTTTCTTCCTAACTGTTTTTAATTTGTTATTTTTGGGTTGCTATTCCCCAAATGTAAGGCCTTGCATTTTGCTACATTAAATCATAGCTGCCACTTTTCTGACCATTCTTGAAGGGGCACTGCCTGGCACTGATCAGTAAAGACTTTCCCAATCTTGACATCATACCATTTATCCCTTCGTTGATGGTGTTTATGAGAATCAGAAACAACAGTAGCCAGGAACCGATCCTTGGGGGACCCCACATCTGATGTTACACCAATTTGAAGAATATCTATTAATGACAATCCTCTGCCTTCTGCCCTACAATCCATCTTAGAATCTTTCCAGTAGTCCCAACGTGTTCAAGCTTACATGGTAACTTCTCATGAGGGAGTGAGTCAAATGCCTTGCTAAAATCCAAATAAACTATGCTGCAATTGCTCCCCTACAGCTAGCTTAAGAGTAACTGTGTCAAAACAGCTTATCAAGTTAGTTAAACATTATTTTTCCTTAGCAAAGCCATGGCCTTCAGAATACCATTTCAATCTAAATGTCCCTGAATTGCACTTTTAATCAATGCCTCTAAGATTTTCCCTACCACTGGAGTCAGATTAACATGACTGTAGCTAGAAACTTCACTCTTAGAACCGCTTTTATGTAATAGTGATATGTTGGCATTTCTTCCATCCAAGGAATGTCCTCCTGAATCCAAAGCTGTCCAGTTCATTAACCTCAATGGTTCAATACGCTCTGAGTACTTCCTTCAAAATTACTAGGTATCTGCCATCAACTTCAGGAGCCTTACTTGCCTTTAGGCTCAAAAGTTTTTCTAACAAACAGTGATCTGTAATTTTAAAATCACTAATTTCATACAGCTCAGCCTCACTCACACAGTTTCTCTCAGCATAAAGGGTCTTTCTTCAGTGGAGTAAAGTACCTATGTAAAGTACCTATTCAATTTATCAGCAACAGCAGCTGGGTTATCTTAGACTTTCCCCACAGCCAGTGTACAAGAATCCGATCCAATTCATTTTCTTCTTCTTTGTATTCACATACATGAAAATCTCCTTGTCCCCATTCTTTGCTATCATAGCCAGTGCTTTCTCATACTCAGCCTTAGCCTCCCTAACCTTATCTGTAGCACTATTACAGATAAAATTGTAGCTATTGTAGGCTTCAGTACTTTTCATTGTTCTGTAACTTTCCCATCCTATCTTATTAGACTGGCCAGCTCCATATTCATCCATCCTGGCATCTTCCTCATGTTATATTTTCTGAATGATACCTATGTGCTCATGGCTTCTGTGATTATTGCTTTGAAGGTATTCCAAGATTCTAATGTATTTGCCCTCCCTCTACAATCTGCCCAATTAATGGATGCCATGTTACATCTTAAATTGCCATAGTCCCCCTTTTCTAAAATTAAAATCCTTGCCTTTACCTTTAATTACTGCAACATCTTTAATCTTCCAACTAACCACTGTATACGATTACTTTCATTTAATCTGAAAAAGCTCTAAATACTTGACTGCTGTGTATCTGTGTTATTACCAACTTCTCTCTGAGAGTACGACCATTATAATTACTACTTGCCAATGGTTCCCATTCTTCAAGCCCTATAATATCATGTGATTTGTGAGTAATGATGAGGTCAAGAATATTCTTACCCACAGTATTTTCTCTAACATGTTGGTACAAATAATAATCTAGTTTATTTTAAAATTTTGTACCCCATGGCAAGTTTCCCTCCCACTTATTTCAATCAATTAGGGGCATATTGAAGTCAACCATAATAAGACATATGCACTTGCTTGCACATTTCATCTGCACGTAGAGACTCTCATCATAATCTTCACAAGCTAACATTTATTTGAAGTGAAAGAGTGAGGAAACTTACATCTTTTTAATATGAAATAATACCTTTGTAAAAAATGGAAAAAAAAAAAAACTCAAACAGATATCATAATACAGTACTATAAAATAATATTTTGACTTGTCACATACCTATGGATCACTGAATTGAATGCAAATTTGACTTTACACAATAACAGAACACAATTTGGTGTTTCTATTATTTCTTTATCAAACAGGCTCCTAAAATATTTTATGGAACATCGGTAGTTTTTCAGTTCCAAGAGGAAGGCTTTTTTTCCAAGAACAAATAGGTTGTACTGTAGCAATACCTCAAAGTATGAATTACATCATCATCAGCATTAAATATAGCTAGATACAGCATTTGCTATATCTAGCTGTAAAGAAATACACAGGCCTGCCTATTTACCTTTATTGCCTCATTCATTTTCATCAGAAGAGAGATCATAGACTGTAGACCATGCCTATCAGCATCATCATTCCCATTCCCGATCATTGTCAGAGACCTATCATGAGTCTTCAGATTCACCCACAAGTGTTGCTCACATTTACTTAGTGTCAATTGCATTTTTCAGACCGATACTTGAAAAACTGCAAAATAGCAATCAACAGCTATTTAGATTTTTCAATCAGGAATTACATCACATTACTTCCCAATGTAACCTGAAAGTCAAAGCTAATTTTCAAGAAAAGTAGAGCAAGAAACTGAAAAAATCATTTATCTTAACTTTAAAAAGAAATTACAATATTAGAAGACCTACAATATTTTTATATAATTTGTAGTTGCAGCTATATAACATTCAAACCAGTGCTCACACTCCAATATGTGTGGTATTTAGTGCACAAAATAGAATTCCACTTAAAGGAATCAACTTAGAATAGGATTACCATATCATAACATCAAAGCCACAATGGTAGTAGTAATAATGGAAGCATGTGATGCAAGAAAGCAAGCATATGAGCTTATGTAGCATCAGCCAAAAAAAAAAAAAAAAAAAATTTCACGCATCCATTCCCTCTAAACATTTGTCCAGTTCCTCCTTGAATTTATCTAAGCTATCGGCTTCCATGACAGATGGAAGTTTCTTCCAGAAATTAACCACCCACTGCCTAAAGACAAATTTCCGTACATCTATTCTACAACTGTCTTTCTTCAATCTGAATTTATACCCACCCCCTTAGGTTCGTAATCTGAGTAAGTGGAAGAATCCCATCAGAATTCAGCATGCTCGATCCATTCAAGGCCTTATACACCTCAATCAGATAACCTCGCAGGTGCCTAGTCCCCAGCCACTGCAATTCGCAGAACTTAAGCCTTTCTTGGTTCGATCCCCTCGCCAATCTTGTTGCCTTTCTCTGTAGATGCTCAAGCAACTCTACATCCTTCCTAAAATGAGGCTTCCAGACCTGTATGCAGTACTCAAGGTGTGGCCTGACCATTGCCTTATACAAAGGGATAATCACCTTTTCCCTACTAGCAAAATTCCTGTATATCATTGACAATACCTTATGACCTGCTCTGGCAGCCCATCTGCATTGCTCAGAAAACTTCACATCTGACTGCACAATTATTCCCAGATCTTTTTCATTTTCTACCACCCTAAGTGTAGTACCACACAGTTGATACATTTCTCTGGGGTTACTTCTACCCATATGCAGTACTTTGCATTTGTCAAAGTCAAACTTCAGTTGCCACTTCTCAGCCAATCTGTCAAAATGTTCTAGATCCTGTTGCAGTCGCACACTGTCTTTACTGTTGTTAACAACCTTGCCAACCTTTGTATCATCTGCAAATTTGGACATTAAGCCTGATATACCTTCATCAATATCATTGATAAATATACAAAACAACAGTGAGCCAAACACTGAATCCTGGAGGACTCCACTAATAGCATTAGTCCACGAAGAGCAGCGTCCATTGATTACCACTGTCTGCCTTCTCCCACTCAACCACCCTTTTATCCATTCTAGCAACTTACCCTTAATACTATACTGCACAAATTTGTACAGTAATCTTCCAACAGTGTATCCAAGTATATGATATCAAAATTATTTTTTGCATCCAGTTCCTTTGTAACCACACCTTCGTATCCAATCAAATTTGTCAGACAAGACTTTCCTTTAACAAACCCATGCTGTGTCTGAATTATTACTGCGGTCTTGTCTAGATGATCCTGCAATGCATCTTTAACTGATGACTCCATTATTTTCCCCAGAACAGAAGTTCTGTAATTACTTGCATCACCCTCTGATTCCCCTTTGTGAACTGGGGATACATTTGCACATCTCCAGTCAGTGGGGACTTTCCCTGAGTCCAAACATGCTCTTATAATTATTACTAAGGGTTTGCTTACTTCCTTTGCCATCTCCTTTAATATAACTGGATAGATCCCATCCACCCTAAATGCTTTTCTTATGTTTAACTTCAACAATTTCTCCTACACTTTGCAGTGAGTTATTACAAAATATAATAAAGCACATGTTACAGTTTGATAAACTTCTGGCATTTTCTTCCCTTAATAACTCCTCATGCGAGAATGTAGATGCAAAATACTCATTCAGATTATCAGCTATCTGAGCAGGATCAACAACAGTCAAATTAGCATTAGCATTAGTAGAGGCATATGATGCAAGAAAGCAAGCTTATGCAGCATCAGCCAAAAAAAAAACACCACTCCCATTTCACCCCTTCTGTTCGTTTGAAATGCTTGTCCAGCTGAGCCCTAAATTTATTTAGGCTATCAACTTCCACAACAAGGGATGGAATTCTGTTCCACCAACCAACTACCTGCTGGCTAAAGGCAAATTTCTGCACATCTATCCTACGTCTGTCTTTCCTCAATTTGAATTTATGCCCTCTCAGGTGATTATTCTGAGCAAGAGGAAGAATCCCATTGGCATTGAGCATGCTCAAACCATTCAAGGCTTTATACACCTCTATCAGATCACCTCGCTGGTGCCTAGTCTCCAGACACTGTAATTTGCAAAACTTAGGCCTTTTATTGATATCAAGTGGAGCAATCTGATTCATCCCCTTCCTTCTAGAATTTATATAAGTAGAGAAGCCCTTGTTGTTTTTCTTACCATCCTTTGCCAAAGATTTCTCATAATCTGCCTTCGCTTGCCTAATCTCCTTTGTGACTTGATTACAGACTAGCTTATATCTACCATAGGCTTCTGTGTCACCTGATAATTTTTATGCATCCCATGCATTTTTCTTCTATGCACGAGTCTCATTATTTCATCTCACATCCACTAAGCCTAAAACTTGAACAATATTTCTTATTCAGTATGAAAAGCCTAGTAGCTTCCACGATTAGTTCATTCAATGCTTCCCACTTGGAATTTGCTGTTGGTGACATCACCAGTTGGTCCCATATACAGAATTTAAAAACTGCCTGAGACCACTGTAGTCATCTTTAAGGAAGCAAAAACCCTTCCCTTTACCCCTGATGGTAATTATATCTTTAAGTAAATCGCACATCAGTACACTGTGAACCCTGCCACCTAGTGGTCCCTTTATCTGCAAATTCTTTATACACAAATAATCACTGCTGATAACCAGATCAACCCCTCTCTGGTTGCCTCTGTAACATGCTGCTGCAGAAAACAATCATCCAATAAATTTACAAATGTCTTGCTAGCGTGCGAGTGGCCAACCACAAGTTCCAGTCAATGTCTTGGAAGTTAAAATCCCCCATTATTACACATTATGATTTACTGGCCCACTATTTCTCTGTACAATTGTTTGTTGTACTAAATAGACCTATAACTATAACAAGTTTTTTCTGTACTCTCAAAATTCCACTTCTGCACTGCTTATATCTGTGTGACACCATGTCTCTGATATCCCAACAATATCTGCCTTTGATGTCTTGACCAGCACTTCAAATTCATAAAATTTATTTACTATACTTCTAGCATTGGTGTACATGCAAGTATAAATGCACCTATTCTTATTCTTAGTTACCTTAACACAGCCCATGTATTTATTTGTTTCATGATGACTCCCACCAGTCCCTGAACCACCCAGCACCCCACCCTCCAGGTCACTGCTCATTATAATAGAAGCGGTGCAAAAGGTACATATATTACAAAAAAAGAATCAACAAAACTGGTATGCAACTCTGAAGTTACAGTGGGCAGTAGAGTCAACATTATTCTTTAGCTATTGCAACAGTACTTTTAATCACTTTTAACATACACTATCCTCCAACATATATATTAAGAGTGGTTCCCAAACTACTGAAATCTAAAGACCCCTTCAAGAACAAAGCAGACTTGTTCTTGAATTCCATAATACATGGCTAGTTACTGCTGTTGCTTTGTACAGTTCATATGGTTGTCGGCGTAGTGACTCTGTGCAAGGAAGTACTGTATCGACTGTTTTCTAGTACACATTAACAATTTTATAATTCTTGATTTTAATATTTTCTTTATTTGTTTTCGATTGTCTGTATGAATTTACAGAAACAAGGCAGTGTTCCATTTTTACTGATGACCTTGAAGAAATAGTAGACAGTCAAATTCAATTTGACTATCCACTATTTTTATACTGCTCGATTTTAATGTTTTCTTTCTGTCCACTTCAATCTTCTTATGTACACATTTGCACTCTTTATCAATAAACAATGCAGAGCAGCTGCATTCTTGTTTCATCGGTTACTGTTATCATTTAAGATGTGAGCATAATAAGCAGCATAAATTGTATATACATATTTGTTTTGGTACTCTAACTAAATTAGGGAACTTTGTAGAACTCCAATGGACTAGGGGACATAGATTAAAGTTCAGGATGTATCATAACCCCAAACCCTCAAATGAGGGTTCAGGGGTAATGATACAAGCAGATATGAAGTTTTCCTTACTGTTTAAGCAGGTGGCCGAGAAGGCTCAGAGTATATTTTCAGTGAACAATAGGACCTTTACTAGCAAGAGGAAGGATGTTGTTTTTCCTCTTTATGTCACTGTTGTAATCTCGGTTGGAATATTACATTCACATCTGTAAACCATAACTAAAAAAAGGACAAAACTTCTACAGAAGATCTAAACAATAGCAACTAGATTGCTTGGGAGTGCAAAGGGTTAAGGGTTGTCCCTAGAGGAACATCCCAGAAGGTGTGGATTATAGAAACTGGAGACTAGATACCAGAGAAATTACATGATAGAGATATTAATGACACTTAAAGGAACAAGCAGAATGAATGGGGTAAGTAATTTCACATTGGAAAATGACACGAAATGAGGCATAGGTTGCTTGGGAATAGTTCCAGGAGCAGGAGGACAACTTTATCATACTTTCAATCACCTGTTCAGCCAATGGAATAACCCAGGTAAACATCTGAGGGTTGAGATGGAACAAACTGTCCCTATCAGGGATACACCACTGTTCAACTGAGATGAATGTAGAGTGCAATCAAATCTGCACAAGCTAGCCTCCCTGCAGAATAGTTTGAGTACTTTGTGAAATCCATACACCAAAACCTTGAGGCTGTTTAGAAAACTAACACAAGGTGCTACTTGATATTACGTCAGTATGCATAATAAAGTAACCACTCAACGTAAATTTTATAATTTAATATGATGGTTTTTATTTTAAACTCACATAATGAAATATTTAATCAGCCAGAAAAATTTCAAACATCCCTCTAGAGATATTCGATTACAGATTTTATAAAAATCAGCATTCAAAAAACTGCTATACTTGTTTCTTTTTTTAACTTAAACAAGTTAGTAAATGTAAACAATGCATTACATTTAAG
This sequence comes from Mastigoproctus giganteus, assembly GCF_048544385.1. Lineage (NCBI taxonomy): Eukaryota > Metazoa > Arthropoda > Arachnida > Uropygi > Thelyphonidae > Mastigoproctus > Mastigoproctus giganteus. The sequence goes on from NC_143577.1 coordinate 247,213,937, forward strand.
GCACAATGGTAGATTATAACAACTGATGTTTAATTTTAAACAAAAAAAAAAAAAAAAAAAAAGCAACTTTAATGAGCGAACTCAGAACGTTTCATTTCTTTGAAACCATCCGTAGCGAGCAGACACATTTCTAGAGTTCTGGGAGAGCAAAGTGATTAGAAAGGATTAGATTAGGATTGAGAGGTTAGATAATTGCATTTAAATAATTTTATTTAATATATTGTTAAGTATATTTTGATATGTTTTTTTTTTTCTGTAATAATAATTTAAAAAAAAAACACTTTGTAGTTCAGTGTTTATAGTACACATATATATTCACAAATATATGTGGCCGCAGTTCTAATATAAATGATGTCCATTTCCACTTACAGTCTGCCAAACTCCATGTACTTTTTGCTGACAGGATCTCAGTTATCAATTGATTCAACCACTGCTCATCTCAGTTGCCAAAATTATTCCTTTCTGATTCCTTTTGCCTCAAAGGTGGTACTTGTGCATATGTCCGTTCCGATATTCCGTCAGAGACTTGGTAATTTGGAATCTCCTCTTTTCCATCTTCTCTGGCTTAAAATCTCTGTACCTCACTCTGTCAAATTCATCAGTTGTCTCTATCGTTCCCCCAACTGAACTAATCACTTGGAACTCTGACGTCCTCTGATTGCACATTAACTTTATCCAGTCCAACTTTCCTAACAATGATGTAATTTTCCTTGGTGATTTCTGCACAGACTGTTCATTTACATACCAGAATACCAGACAATCCTAACCATACAGACAACAAGCTTGATCTTTTTCTCGCAAACAACCCTTCTAAGTACACGGTCGAAGTGAGTGGTCGTTTAGGTACCTCAGATCACAACTTGGTGATTGTCTCCTCTCGAATGGAGCCTTTCTCTCATGGCAATTCCCATCCTTGTGATGTTTGGCATTACAAAAATGCAAAATGGGATCACCTGCTACATTTCTTTTCTTCTTTTTCTTGGTCGGATTACTGTTTCAAATCTTCTGATAACGTTTGCTCAGACCTTATCAGTGAAATTATTCTTGTAGGAATGGAATTCTTTATATCACACTCCATCTTAAAATCTCATCCTTTATCTAACCTTGGTTTTCCAATAAATGTGCTAAGGCTGTTCAACAGAAGAATGTTGCATATCGTAATTGGCTTGTTTCCAATTCTTCAGTTTCATTTTCTGCCTACACCAAAGCTCGCAACAATTGTAAAGCAGTTGTTAATCAGTCCAAACTAGATTTTGAACAGACTAAGAGTAGAAAACTTGCTTCTTGCCTAATGGTAGCTGAGCATTCTGGTCTCTTGCCAAAGCTATTGGCTGCAACCTTTGCCCATTTCTGCTCCCACCTCTGTCAAAACCAGATGGCTCTATTCGAACTTCAGCCAAGGAGATAAAGCTGACCTGCAAGCATCCCATTTTTCTTCCAACTCATGTATTAATGATTTTGGTAAAACACATCCCAACATTCCCAGCACGCTCCATTCAATGCCTCCTGTGGTCTTCCGTCAAAAGGATTTCGATGAATCTTGATGCTAAGAAATCTCTGGGTCCTGATGGTATTTCTCCACTTGTTCTCAAAACCTGCACTGCCGAACTTACTCCTGTTCTTTGCCACCTTTTTCACTTTCTTATTGCAAAGGTGTTTTTCCTTCTACTTGGAAATTTACTCATATCCAGCCAGTTCCTGAAAAGGGTGACAAATCCTTCTCATTCATTCAACTAAGAAATCAATTAACCGCCATCTCTTAAACTACCTAGAAACCTTCCGTCTGATCAACAATCACAATGGATTCAGTCAGTGTCGATTCACTGGTGATATTCTGGCTTATGTCACCCATTTATGGACAAATTCAATGGAAACGTTTGCTGAAACACAAGCAGTTGCTATTGACATCTCAAAGGCTTTCAATCATGTTTGGCATAAAGGTCTTCTAAACAAGCTTCCATCTTATGGTTTGCCAACTGTTTTTTGTAATTAGTTATCCAGTTTTCTCTCTAATCGCTCACTGAGGGTGATGGTAGATAGCTCTCTGTCTTCCAACTTCTCCACTAATGCTGGTGTTGATCATGGTTCAGTTCTTTCCCCCCATTCTTTTTCTCTTGTATATTAATGACCTTCTTCCATTTACAGGAAATCCTATCCATAGTTTTGCCGATGATAGCACATTACATTCCACTTTCCATTTTAAGAAACCTTGACCTTCTCAATCAGCTTCAACTTCTCGAATATCCGCTACCAATTCCTTTAATGGCAATCCCCAGATAATTCTCCAGTGGGGCAAAGACAACTTAGTTGATTTCAATCCTTCTAAAACTCAGTCTTGTCTTATAACTTGCAAAAATGATTCTTCTGCTCCTATGCTTATCTTTGGTGACACTCTGATTTCTAGACAAAATGATATCTCTTTTGGGGATTAGCCTGACTTCTAATCTCTCTTGGCACAAGCACATTACAAATATTGCTTCCTCTGCATCTAAAAAACTTGGTTTTCTCTTTCGCTCCCAGCGTTACTTTTCTTCCGAACAGCTATTCACTCTGTACAAATCGCAAATCTACCATACCATGGAATATTGTTCCCACATCTGCACCGGTACCCCCCAAAACCTCTCTCAGACTTCTAGATTCCATTCAGAAGAGGGCAGTTAGGTTAATTAATGACTCATCTCTAACAGAGTCTCTCCACTCGCTGTCTCATAGACACTCTTTCTGGTGCATGCGTTTTCTACAGATACTGTTCTTCCGAATTGGATTCTATAATTCCTGCTCTCTCCCTTCAAAACAGTCCGAACACGAGAGCCACCAGCCAACATCCATTTACTGTCCAACTTCAAACTCACAGAACCAACTTTTTATCTTCCTCGTTTATTCGTTCAACTGCCGTTTTCTGGAACAACCTTTCTTCGTACGTATTTCCTGAAAATTACAGTCTATAGAAGTTCAATTCCAATGGCAACAAATATCTTCTTTCATCTTCTCAATCTCCAACCCAAGCAAGGTACTGAGGAGTAGTAGTAGTAGTGGCATGTGATGCAAGAAAGCAAGTGTATGAGCTTATGCAGCATCGGCCGGGGGAAGCGGTGGGGGGGGAAATCACACCATTCCCTCCAAATGCCTGTCCAGTTCCTCCTTAAGTTTATTCAACCTATCAATTTTCACGACAGATAGAAGTTTGTTCCAGCAATTAACCACCCACTGGCTATAGGCAAATTTCCGCACATCTATTCTACATCTGTCTTTTCTTAATTTGAATTTATGCCCCTTTAGGTTCGTAATCTGAACAAGTGGAAGGATCCCATCAGAATTCAGCGTGCTCAACCCATTCAAGGCCTTATACACCTCAATCAGATCATAGCACAGGTGCCTAGTCTCCAGCCACTGCAATTTGCAGAATTTAAGCCTTTCTTGGTAAGAGGATCCCTTCATTCCCCTCACCAATCTTGTTGCCCTTCTCTGTACATGCTCAAGAAAATCGACATCCTTCCTAAAATGAGGCCTCCAGACCTGTACGCAGTACTCAAGGCGTGGCCTGACCATTGCCTTATACAAAGGGACAATCACCTCCTTTTCCCTGCTAGCAAAATTCCTATATATCATTCACAAAACCCCATGACATGCCCTAGCAGCCTGTCTGCATTGCTCAGAAAACTTCATATCTGACTGCACAATTACTCCAAGGTCTTTTTCATTTTTAAACCACCTTAAGTGTAGTACCACACAGTTGGTACTTTCCTCTCGGGTTACTTCTACCCATATGCAGTACTTTGCATTTGTCCAGGTTAAACTTCAGTTGCCACTTTTAAGACCATCTGCCCAAATTATCCAGATCCTGTTGCAGTAACACACTGCCATTACTGTCATTAACAACCCTGCCATTACTGTCATTAACAACCCTGCCAACCTTTGTATCATCTGCAAACTTCGACACTAAGCCTGATATATCTTCATCAATATCATTGATAAATATACAAAACGACAGTGGACCCAACACCGAACCCTGTGGGACTCCACTAATAACATTAGTCCACTAAGAGCAGCAGCACCCACTGATTACCACCCTCTGTCTTCTCCCACTTAACCATCCTTTTATCCATTGTAGCAACTTACCCTTAATACCATTCTGCTCCAATTTGTACAAGTCATCCATGTGCAACAGTGTCAAAAGCTTTCCTGAAATCCAAATATATGATATCAAAATTATTTTTTGCATCCAGTTCCTTTGTAACCACATCATAATAACCAATCAAATTTGTCGGACAAGACTTTCCCTTAACAAACTCATACTGTCTGAATTATTTCTGCGATACTATAGCTTCTAATACCTCTCGTGTTCGGGGTTTTCATAAAAAAAAACAACTCTTAAGTAGGTAGAAGGAATCTGTTTTATAGAGATGGGATACATTTAAACAAAGGTGGTGCAAGAGTATTTGCCAGTATCATTGAGGATAACTTCAAGGTTTAGGGAAACTGCTACTTTGGGGAGGCGCTTCTGTAGCCAGGTGGGCAGGAGCAGCAGTGCGTAGCACACACTTCTTGATTAGACCGGGGTTCGAGCCCGTGATCACCAAATACGGAGGACGCAGAAAGGTCAGAGAATGACCACCGCATATCCCCGGAGCAATATGGCTTTAGTTGCTAATGCTCCTAAAAAAAAACAAATAACAACAGCTACTTTGGGGGGACAAGGGTAATATAAATATACATTTACCTGATAATATTGGTCAAAGTAATGCTTGCACATACTTCAAGAGTTCTTGTTTTTTACTGCAAGAAGTTATATTAGCGAGATGTTCTTAGGGCAGAAACGTTTCAAATGAGTGGGTAACCAATGACAGGGAATTAAATATTGTTTATACAGTACACGAAGTGTCATCAATAAAATGAGGGAATTCAAACTGCTGGTTGGGACAAGTTACGCTTACAGAAACATGGTGCCACCTGGAAATAGTGGATGATGAGTTTCAGTTAGGGTACATGGGATCCCTCGCAGTTACGAGGATTTGAAAATTAAAGAAAGCTCTTGAGAAAATTGACCAAGCACTTGAATATTTTTGTGAGAACAACCCTCTTTGTGATCCTGCAGCAAAAGTTAAGCATGAAGTTAAAGACATAACTAAATGCTGCAACACAATTTTATCTGAAAAATACTGGAAAAAAACAAACTCACTCTGGGTTCATTCTTTATTCATAAAACTGAAAAATAGTGTAACTTCAATAAACTTTAATTAACCTTATATTGTTTAACATATAATAAAAATGTCTAATAAAATAATTGTCTCATTTTTCAGTTCCTTCAATCCAGTTACAAGTATTAATATTATGTACAAGTTCATAATACACATTACACAAATTCGGTCCCCGTTTTAAGTGGAATTTTCTGATACCAATTATACTTGGATAATGAGAACCCTCTGTATATACAATGTATTTGGGAAGGACAGGGCAGAAAGAATGGGTGGTGGAATCATGCTTCTTATCAAAAGCTGCCTGAGCACAATTAAAGTTTTCCCAGATTGAGACATTTTGCATGATAGTATAGAATCCAGAAGATAGTCTGTAATCAAGTCACAAAGGAAATTAGGCAAGCAAAGGCAGATTATGAGAAATCATTGACAATGGATACAAAGAAAAACAGCAAAGACTTCTTTGCTTATATAAACTCTAAAGGGAAGGGGATGAATCAGATTGATCCATGTAATATCAATGGTTTTACTGTAGATGATCCTGCTCAGATAGCTGACACACTGAATGAGTATTTTGCATCTACATTCACACATGGAGTTATTCAAGGAGGAGAGGGCCAGATGTTTATCAAACTAACAGGGAGATAAATGATTTTGTAATTACTGGGAGCAAAGTGGAGGAGAAATTGTTGAAGTTAAACATAAGAAAGGCACCTGGGGTGAATAGGATCTATCCAGTTATATTAAAGGAGGTGGCAAAGGAAGTAAGCAAACCCTTAGCCATAATTATGAGAGCATCCTTGGATTCAGGGGAAGTCCCCATGGACTGAATATGTGCAAATGTATCTCCAGTTCACAAAGGGAGATCAAAGGTGACACAAATAATTAAGCCCTTGAAAATGAAGTTTGACTTCTGTTTCAGGGAAATAATGGAGTCACTAGTTAAAGAAGCATTGCAAGATCATCTAGACAAGACAGCAGTAATAATTCAGACACAGCATGGGCTTGTTAAGGGGAAGTTTGTCTGACCAATTTGATTGGATACTATTAGTGATCTGCAGGTTGTCACAAGGAAGGGTTCAAAAAGATGACATATATTAATTGCAAAGCTTATTCCTCTTGTATAAAATTCAGACAGTTTCAAGAAATTTCTGAAGATGAGTCCTACATATTTTCTTTCTGAAAAAAAGATATTCATACCATATTACCACACCTGGTTTTTCCTGTTTTGTCCTAAAATTGCGAGTTATGTAAAGATATGACCTTAAGAAATGAACATGAACTTGAATCTGATCTTAAGAAATGAACTTTAAACATGGTATACTGATGCTCATCAGTATACCATGTTTAAAGATAATGCATGTGACCAGATTAATAATAATCAAAAAGCATCAAAAGACAATTTTAAAATTATATTCCTGGAATCAAACATTTAAATGTCTAACTAGCACACCAAAAAACATTGCAATAGGCACAACATTGGTGTATATTGTTTAAGTTAGAATTTATTCTCAATTCAAACGTATTGAGTAGTAAGAACAAAATCTTTACTAACTTTACTTACTGTTTTATCAAAAAAATAACATAAAATAATAATAATAATAAAAAAATTCTAAAAATTGTATTATACATGTAAAAAATATAAAAAACAGTCTCTCCTGTTAACAGGAGTGACTGTTATTACAGGGAGGGGATACACTTAAATAGAAGGGGTTCAAAAACATTTGCTGATGCTATCGAGATAGTGAGAGGTGGGTTGAAAAACTGCTGGCTTGAGGAGAATACACAGACTAATAGACTAAAACTGCAGATAGAACTGAAAAAGTGTTCTTTCACTGCTTCTATTGGCACATGCAGTAGCCTGGAAAGCAAGGTGTTGGGGATTTCAGGCTGTGCTGTGGGTCATCATGGAACAAATAAATACATGGGCTGTGTTAAGGTAACCAAGAGAAAGAACATGAATACTTGCATCTACATTAATGCTAGGAGCATTGTAATTAATTTGACAAATTTGAAGTATTGATTAAGTCATCAAATGCAAAAATTGTAGGGATAGTGGAGACATGGTATCCATCCATAAGCATAAGCAAGTATTGCTTATGGTATCTATAAGCAATACTGAATTTTAATATGGTGAGTACAATGTATACAAAGGACAGACAGGACAGGAGGGATGTAGAGGTTATGCTCTTAATTAAAAAGCATATTAAATCTAAAGCAGTGCATCCAGCCGACATAGGTGACCAGTACAATGTTTAGTCAGTTTGGTGTAATATACAAGCGCTGGTAAAACAAAATTGAGTAGGACTGTGCTTTAGGCCTAATGAATGTGATGAATATACCAGAGCTATACAGAGAAATAGAGTAGGCCAGTAAATCAGAAAGTCTTATAATAGAGGATTTTAACTTTCCAGATGTTGACTGGAATTTATGGGTTGGTTGCTCACACACTGGCAACACCTTTGTAGATTTCTTGGATGATTATTTTCTACAACAGCATGTTTGAGAGGCAAGCGTAAAGTGTGTTAGTTGTCTGACAGCACCAGGGGGTTCCCCCATCTCCGCATTGTATTCTTTGTAAGTTGTTAGAAAGGCAACGAGAAGAAGCAATACTCTTGATCTTGTTATCAGCAGTGATTCTTCATGCATTAAGAATCTACAGGGGAAAGACCCACCGGATGGCAGTGATCACAGTGTACTAATGTCGAATTTAATTAACAACATAATTACTGTTAAGGGAAAGGCTTTTGCTTTCAAAGGGTGACCAAAGTGGTCTCAACTGATGATGTTACAAACAGCAAATTCTAAATGGGAAGCATTCAGGGAAGTAATCATAAAGCTACTAGACTTTTCATAAAAATGAAGAAATGCTATTTAAGGCTTACACCTAAATGGATGTCAGATGAACCATAGAGACATGTGGCAGAGAAGAAAAGTGAATGTGATATATAAAAATTAATCCATAATCGAGTCACAAAGGAGGTTAGGCAAGCTAGGCTTATGAGAAGTCTCTGGCAAAGAACGCAAAGAAAAGCACCAAAGACTTCTATTTTTTTTTTTTTTTTTTATGAGAACCCCAAACACGAGAGGTATTAGAACCTATAGTACTTAGTACCGTGCTTGGGTTCGAGGTTGAGAAGACGAAAGAAGATATTTGTTGACATTGGACTTGAACTTCTGTAGATTGTAATTTTCAGGAAATACGTGTGAAGGAAGGTTGCTCCAGAAAACGGCAGTTGGATGAATAAATGAGGAAGATGAAAAGTTGGTTCTGTGGGTTTGAAGTTGGACAGTAAATGGATGTTGGCTGGTGGCGGCACGTGTTCAGACTGTTTTGAAAGAGAGAGCGAGAATTATAGAAGCCAATTCAGAAGAACAGTGCCCATGGAAGTATCTGTAGAAGAGGCATGCAGCAGAAACAGTGCATCTATGAGAAAGCGAGTGGAGAGACTCTGTTAGAGATGAATCATTAATTAACCTAACTGCCCTCTTCTGAATGGAATCAAGAAGCCTGATAGAGGTTTTGGGGGCACCACCCCAGATAAGGGAACAATATTCCATGGCAGGGCGGATTTGCGATTTATACAGAGTGAGCAGCTGTTTGGAAGAAAAGTAACGCCAAGAGCGAAAGAGAAAACCAAGTTTTTTAGATGCAGAGGAAGCAATATTTGTAATGTGCTTGTGCCAAGAGAGATTAGAAGTCAGGGTAATCCCCAAAAGAGATATATCATTTTGCCTAGAAATCGGAGTGTCACTAAAGATAAGCATAGGAGCAGAAGAATCCTTTTTGCGAGATATAAGACAAGACTGAGTTTTAGAAGGGTTGAAATCAACAAATCGTCTTTGCCCCACTGGAGAATTACCTGAAGATCGGCATTTAAGGAATCGGCAGCAGATTTTCGAGAACTTGAAGCTGATTGAGCTGGACAAGGTTTCTCAAAATGGAAAGTTCAATGCAATGTGCTATCATCGGCAAAACTACGGATAGGATTTCCAGTCAATGGAAGAAGGTCATTGATATTCAAGAGGAAAAGAGTGGGGGAAAGAACTGAACCTTGGGGGACACCGGCATTAGTGGAGAAGTTAGAAGACAGAGAGCCATCTACCATCACCCTCAGTGAGTGATCAGAGAGAAAACTGGATAATCAATTACTAAAAACAGTTGGCAAACCATAAAATGAAAGCTTGTTTAGAAGACCTTTATGCCAAACACGATCAAAAGCCTTTGAGATGTCAAGAACAACTACTTGTGTTTCACCGAACCTTTCCATTGAATTAGTCCATAAATGGGTAACATAAGCCAGAATATCACCAGTGGATCGACACTGACGGAATCCATACTGGCGATCGTTGATCAGACGGAAGGTTTCTAGGTAGTTTAAGAGTTGGCGGTTAATTGATTTCTCCATTACTTTAGAAAGAGTAGAAGTAATTGCAATGGGACGATAATTGGATGGGAAGGATTTGTCACCCTTTTTAGGAACTGGCTGGATATGAGCAAATTTCCAAGCAGAAGGAAAAACACCTTTGGAATAAGAAAGTGAAAAAAGGCGGCAAAGAATAGGAGTAAGTTCAGGAGCACAGGTTTTGAGAACAAGTGGAGAAATACCATCAGGACCTGGAGCTTTCTTAGCATCAAGATTCATCAAAATCCTTCTGATATCCTTTTGACGGAAGACCACAGGAGGCATTGAATGGAGCGTGTTAGGAATGGTGGGAGGTGTTTTACCAAGATCATTAATACATGAGCTCGAAGAAAAATGGGATGCTAGCAGGTCAGCTTTATTCTTGGCTGAAGTGACAACAGAGCCATCTGGTTTGGACAGAGGTGGGAGCAGAGATGGGCAAAAGTTGTGGCCAATAGCTTTGGCAAGAGACCAGAATGCTCGGCTACCATTAGGGCAAGAAGCAAGTTTTCTACTCTTAGCCTGTTCAAACACTAGTTGGGACTGATTAATAACTGCTTTACAATTGTTGCGAGCTTTGGTGTTGGCAGAAAATGAAACTGAAGAATTAGAAAGAAGCCAATTACGATATGCAACATTCTTCTCTTGGACAGCCTTAGCACATTTATTGGAAAACCAAGGTTTAGATAAAGGACGAGATTTTAAAGTGGAATGTGGGATAAAGGATTCCATTCCTGCAAGAATAATATGCTTATATTAACAGTATAAGGAAGGGATGAATCATATTGGGCCACTTTATATTAATGGGTTAACTGCTGATAACCCTGCTCAGGTTGTTGACAAACTGAATAGGTATTTTGCATCTATATTCACACATGAATTCTTTAGTGGAAGAGAAATTGTTGCAGCTGAACATAAAAAAGGCACCTGGCGTGGATTGGATCTATCCAATTATATTAAGGGAGGCAAAAAAGCAAGTAAGCAAACTGTTAGCCATAATTATGAGAGCATCCCTAGATTCAGGGAAGGTACCTATGGACTGGAGATGTGCGAATGTATTTCCAATTCATAAAGGTAGATGAAAAAATTACATGAGTAATTACAGACCTGTTAACTTAACTTAAGGAGTCACTGGTTAATTTTGACAACATGTATTTGGATTTCAGGAAAGCTTTTGATATAACTGCCCATACAAGACTGCTGTAGAAACTGGAACAGTGTAGCATTATAGGTAAATTACTGTTATGGATAAAGGGATGGTTAAGTGGAAGAAGACAGAGAATGGTTATCAATAGGCACTGCTCTTTGTGGATTAATGTTATTAGTGGAGTTCCTCAGGATTCAATGCTGGGCCTATTGTTGTTTTCAATATTTATCAATGATACTGATGAAGGTATATCAGGCTTAATGTCTAAGATTGCTGGAATATCAAACACCTAAATCACATAATTTCAATACATTTTATTTCTGTAAATTTTATTTTTTGGTTGCTAAGTTCGCAACAACATGCTCACTACAGGGTTAAGGACATCTACAACAGCTTCCCTACCTCCACACAATAATATTTAAGCCTGGTCTGTCAACTAGAATGTTGGAATTGCACTGATTTCCACTACAACTTTAATATGTTTTATCAATGACCAAAGAACAACTTCTTTCTGCTATCTTGTCCACACCAATAATGAATTCGATTTTAATTTTATCCATAAGAGCAGCACTGTTGGCACTTCAACAAAGAAGTCGACCCAATATTCAAGTGAAAAATATTTCTCTAGTGAGGCCATTATCCTGTAGCATAACTATTCCACCTTTTATCTATAATTTGACAGAGAGAGAGAGACTGGGTGAGAAAAGAAGGCACCTAAAAAAACACAATGAGCTTCTTGAAAGGGTCTAGAGACAGGTAACTCGTCTGGTGAGATTGGCAAAAGGGCATCCATGAGTAAAGACTCCAAATATGCAGGCTACTCAGCTTGGGAACTAGGCACCTTACAGGAGACTTTGAGATGTTTAAGGCTCTGGGAGGCAAAAGTAAAATGAGTGAGGGAAAAATTTTCACAGCAATGAACGATTCGAGAACTAGGGACCATAAATTCAAGTTATGTGGGGGAGGGATTTTTAGACTAGATTTCAGGAAGTTTGATTTTAGCAAGCGAGTTATAATTTACTGGAATATGTTAACTACATGGGTGGAAGAGGCTGATTGTTTGGAGAAATTCAAAATCAGCTGGATCAGTTACCTATGGGAGGAAAGAAATGCATAGGTTGTCTATTTCCTTTTCTCTTACTATTATTTTATTATTTTTTATAAATAAAATTAAATAATAAAATTAATTTTCTGAATTGGCTTCTATAATTCCCGCTCTCTCTTTCAAAACAGTCCGAACATGTGCAGCCACCAGCCAACATCCATTTACTGTCCAACTTCAAACTCGCAGAACCAACTTTTCATCTTCCTTGTTTATTCATTCAACTGCCATTTTCTGAAACAACCTTCCTTCATACGTATTTCCTGAAAATTACAGTCTACAGAAGTTCAAGTCCAATGTCAACAAATATCTTCTTTCATCTTCTCAACCTCCGACCCAAGCACGGTACTAAGTACTATAGGTTCTAATACCTCTTGTGTTTGTGTTTTACATTAAAAAAATAATAATAATAAAAATTAAATTTTATTATTTTTTATTTATTTATTTTTTTTTTTGTCTAGTGCAGCATAAACCTTAGGCTTCCTTGGACCATGTGGCCATTACTAATACTAATAGCACCATATTGCCCTTTCATTCCTTCAACTGGCACATGTTAATGAACATACACCCATGAGCCAAAACATTATGACTTGCGAGTTGTTATGCAAATCGAAGCAACTGCAGGTGAACTACGGCACGTGCGCAGTATAAAAATGGCACTAAGACTATGGCACAACTAACCGGTAATTGGAATGCTGGTGATGGGAGTAATGTGTCACAACACACCATGCTGAAAATGGGGCTGCATACCCACTGGCCGCTCCGAGTGCCCGTGCTAACCACGGTTCACTGGAGACAGTGCCTACAATGAGCACGCGAGCACTGAAACTGGACCTTGAGTGATTGGAAGAAGGTCGTCTGGTAAAATGAATCACGTTTCCTGTTGCATCATGTGGATGGCCAGGTGCGTGTGTGTCGTTTACCTGAGAAAGTGATGGTGCCAGGATGCACCGTTGGACAAAAACAAGTTGGTGGCGGCAGTGTCATGCTTTGGGAGATGTTCTGTGGAATACCTTGGGTCCAGTCATCCATGTGCCGGACACTCTGGCATTTACCACCTACCTAAACATCATTGCTGACCAGGTACACCCTTTCAGGACAACGGTCTTCCCCTCTGGTGGTGCCGTCTTTTAGCAGGATAATGCGCCATGCCACACCAGCCAGACTGTTTGAGACTGGTTTGCAGAACATGAGGAAGACTTCCAAGTATTTCCCCTGCCCTCCAAATTCCCCAGACATCAATCCCATCGAGCATCTGTGGTTTGTGTTGGAACAGCAACTCCAATCTGCAGTGTCTCAACCACAGACCTTACAGGAGTTAAAGGATCTGCTGGTTACTGTTTGTACCAGATACCACAAGACACATTTAGAAATCTTGTGGCATCCATGTGTCGCCTTCAGCTGATGACACACTTCACTACTTTTATTCATCTGTGAGGCTGTGTGGCACAAATTTTGCACAGTTCTTTCTTTTTTCTAAATCCTCATACAAATTTGACAAATCATCTTCTCATTCATATCCAACTGATCAGCCATCATTGTGAAGGTCAACCAATGATCTCCTGCCACAATTTCCTAAATTTTTGCAATTCCATCCTCATTTCAAGAGGTTTACAGATACCCACTTCTTGGGTCATAGCAAACATCCTGATGCCCATATATGAACTGCTTATGCCATTCAAACACACTTGTACAGTTTAACATTTCAAGAACATAAACAGTTTTTAACATTTCATAAATTTCTGTTCCGGATTTTCCCATTTTAAAGCAAAGTTTGATATTTATTTATGGCTCCAATGCAAAACCATGATAGGGAACATTAACACTACTAACAAAACTAGTTGTTACTTGCAACCTGTCAGCTTACTGGACAATCTCTATCCCACCATCCATTTGAAGTTTATTTTCAAACTCATCACACATAACTGCAACAATTATTATTTGTTTGGACTACCACACAATAAACTGATGGCTAGTGGATGGATTCTCACGAAATTTTGTTTGGTTCTTTTAGAACAAAATGTCAAACCTTTCCAGATTCCCTAAAATCAGATCAATAAAAATCTGAAAATTATTATTATTATTTTTATGAGGTGTGGCAATAAAGTTCCCCAACTGGTGCTTTATTATTATATTAGCCATATGGTAGAAGGAAGCCTGAGGCTTTTGCTGCACCAGGCAAAACTTGGTGAGTCCCTTAAAGCTCTCTCTCTCTCTCTCTCTCTCTCTCTCTGGGTAACTTAGAATTTTTTTTTTTTTTTTTTGGCTGGTGCAGCAAAAAGCCTCAGGCTTCCTTTTACCATATGGCTAATATAAAAAAATATAATAATAATAATAAAGCACCAGGTGGGGAACTTTATTGCCACACCTCATATGGTAAGTGTATAGCCTATAATATATATGAAAAAAAAAATAATTTTCAGATTTCTACTGGTCCGATTTCAATGAAATCAGGATTGGTTTGACAAAACTTTCTAAAAGAACCAAATATGAACTTTAATGAAATTTTTATACTGTATTTGGATTGTGGGAGTGATATATGCGGACGAATGGGTTGACGGAGAAGGTAATTGATGCTTTAAGCAAAAATGCTAACGCGCCTAAAAAGAAACATGATAAGGCAGTTTGATGGATTCAGCATGATATCAGTTTTATTTTTCTCAGGAGTTGCGAATATGCTGACATGGCGCATGCAAAGCAATAAAAAAAAAAAAAAAATGGCGTTGAACCATTCTCACATTGATGAATTCCGTTGGCATTAACTATTCACTAAAGAAATTAATACCTCATCAGTATGCCAAGTGCACTTAATTCGTGTACAAATTATAATTAAAATGGGATGTTATGAATACGACAAATTCGCTTTAAACTTCAAAAAAATAAATCAATTCACAAAAAGTAAAATGGTTATAATATAAGTTGTTTGATGCATGTATTCATCCTCACGTAAAAACAATTATAACAAATAAAGACATCTTTTTTTATTATAATTTCTTGAAATAAACAAGTTTTACCTCTAAATCTTTGAATTCCTTGTCTAACACATTCCATTCTTCAGTGAACTTTGGTGACGATTTTGAAGGATTCATTCTCACGTAAAAACAACTAGAACAAATAGAGATATATATATATATTTTTTATTATAATTTTTTAAAATAAACAAGTTTTACCTCTAAATCTTTGAATTCCTTGTCTAACACATTCCATTCTTCAGAGAGCGAAGAAAGAATTTCTTCTCCCATAATATAAAATTATAAATCCCCAAAGTGCGCTATATTTTGCATACACGCTATATCAAAAATGAAAACGAACTCACTTACGATGTTACGTTCACCAAATGACAAACATCATCCGAACCTTATGTCAGATAAACGTAAGATCGTGTCTATAATAACCTTGTAGTTTCTAAGGTTACCCAACCAACATCTCACCAGAGACCTCTACGTAAAACAATAAATAAATATAAAAAAGATGTTTCAAATTTGAACGGAACAAATGGTGAAGCATATACTATATATGACTCAAAAGTCTTTATTATTATTATTACTAGCCATGCTAAGGAAGTCTGATGCTTTTGTTGCACCAGCCAAAAAAAAAAAGAAAAATTTTCTCAGTCACCGTGTGTGTGTCAGAAGTAGAAGGGAAAGAAAGATAAGAATGTTGATATTCAACTCGGGACCCTGGGTGTGCCAAGCCCATACTCACCAAATGTGAGCCACTGGAGTGAAAACGTTGTAGTTTCTAAGGTTATCCAACCAACATCTCACCAGAGACCATTACGTAAAACAATAAATAAAAATAAAAAAAGGGTTGTTTCAAAATTACACAGAACAAATGTTGGAGCATATACTATACCTAAAAATGGGGGGGGAAAAGTTCCTATAAATCCTATATACCTCAAAAATCATTATTTGCGATGTAATAAACATTAATCATAAATTCTTCTTCTCCTTGCCTAATCATTTCCTATCATCGGAAATTGGCTATAACCTTACGCATTTTAATTTTGGTGTTTAGCTATTGCTCTGAATAACTCCAAGGGGCTCACATCTGGTGAGTATGGTTTGGCACACCCAGGGTCATGAGCTGGATATCACCATTCTTCTCTTCCTTAGTAATTCCCTCCTATTCTGACTCTCCTCTCTCTCTCTCTCTCTCTCTCTCTCTCTCTCTCTCTCTCTCTCTCTCTCTCAAGGTAACTTAGATTTTTTTTTTTTTTTTTTTTGGCTATTGCAGCAAAAGTGTCAGGTTTCCTTGCATCATATAGCAAATGAAAATAATAATATATTTTTTTTTTCTTCATGTGTTTTCTGGAGTTTGCCAATGTTGCGCACTGCTATATCAATTAGATAGGTAGTTTTTTTCCTTCTTGTCCATAAGGGTTATGTCCGGTCTGTTGTGCGGGATTGTCTTATCCGTTATTCTGGCGCGGTCCCATTAAAGCCTGTGTGTGTTGGGTTATTATTATTACAGTATTATCTTTCTATACATTACAATAATTTTCCTCCTAATGATATTTATTCAGCCAATGGGAGCAGAGGGATGCGTGTTGCGTAGTAATACGTAACAGAAATTTCTTTTACTGTGATAAAACAAGCTTCTGTTTTAGCGTGATCATGCTAGATAAACCTAGGGTGCACGTGCGTTGTTGATCTCGCGGTACCATTCTAGATTTCCATTTGTAACTTATTTATATATTCATAGCCGAGGAAGAGAAACACACAGTGTCGAAAGCGTCTGTAAGTAAAGCAGACTCTCGATTTACCAGGATCGGATTAACAGGGACTCTTCAAGATTCCAAATTAAAAAAAAAAAAAAAAAAATCAACCAGCAATCATAAAATTCAAGTAATAACTAGAATAGATATTAATGTATTTAATGTATTTATAGATTAATAAATGGGGAAAGATTGAATGGGCTCATGATATGGAACTATTGCAAACAACCCCGGGGGCTGACATCTGGTGAGTATGGGCTTGGCACACCCAGGGTCCTGAACTGTATATCATCATTCTTCTCTTTCTTGGTGATTCCCTTCTACTTTTGACTCTCTCTCTCTCTCTCTCTCTCTCTCTCTCTCTCTCAGGGTAACTTGGGAATTTTTTTTTTTTTCCTGGTGCAGCATAAGCCTCAGGCTTCCTTGCACCGTATAGCTATTAATAATAATAATAAACAGAAGTTTTGCAAGTCGTAAATAAGCGACAAGAAGCGGCGTTATAAGTCGTCATTGGAAGATTAATGTACTGTACCTATTATCTTGCAACCTGCAAGATAATAGGTGTGTGTGTGTCTTCACACCGGCAGCTCAAAAAAAAAAAGAAAATACGAAATGTTTTAGTGCGTCGCGTTGATTGTTGTGTGCCGTCGCACAGCAAAAGGCAAAATTTTGTTTCTTTATGCATGCCAGAATTTTTTTTTTTATAATAACTTTTTTTTTCTTTAGAAATCGCTAAATGGTGGACAAATGCAAGATTGCGCGTTCTATTAAACAAAAACTTAAAATTATTCAAAAGTTTGAAAACAGTGAATCTGTTAAAATCTCTACTGAACCATTATAATGTTGGTGACCAAACCATACACGACATTGTAAAAAATAAAGGGAAGCTATTAGATTTAAAATCGACATCGTAAAAAATAAACGGAAGTATCGTATTGGACACGCGAGTACTGCGTGGTAAGTTTTTTCGCTTTTTATCAATCGCCATACTTTTAACGTTGTTAAACATTTTTCGATACAGTAAGTCCCCGACTTGCATAATTTAGGACTTACGTTAGGTTATTTATATGAGTGAAGATTTCAGTGAAGGGGGACACACATCTCGCTATAATAATGTAAAAACCCACAGAATTTCAGCTATCGGTATTATCGCAAATGCAAAAAGATAGAGTTGACTACCCGTTTACAATTAACTGCACTAACGGAAAAGCCCAATAACCCGGAAGGTGCAAATTGTATTTATTTTTTATGGCAGTAACCTCCAGAAATGTGCTTTAGTAAAATGTGTCGCGGCTGGCAATAATAGTGAGCTTTCGCCTTAAACCTTTGAAGTTCTTTACTGAAAATTTCATTTTGACCGTTATCATAGTGCCAACTAAGAGAATAAGTATCGTATTGGATCGCCTATCAATACAAGGAAAGCGATCCAGTCCGATCAGAAAATTAAAATAATAAGGATGTGTGAAAATGGCCAAACATTAACAAGTATCGCGCGGAATGCAGGTTTGTCAGTGTCAACAGTGAACACAATAAAGGTGAAAGATAGACTACGAGAAGCGGTCGGAACCAATGAAGGTCAACTATAATAACCAAGGCTACGAAATACATACCAGTTTTTTAAGAACAATTACATGCGTTTTTTTCTTCCTTTTGTTTTTTTTCTTTCGTGCCATTCCTGCTACTTCAAGGCTGTCCCCAGATAAAGTTTCTAATTGAACTAATAAGAAACACATGGGTGGTGTTAGTGTAGCTAAGAATAGGAACAGGTGCATGTATACTTGCATGCACACCAATCCTTGCAGTTTGGTAAATAAATTTGATGAATTTGAGGTATTGCTCAAAACATCAAAGGCAGATATTGTTGGGATATCAAAGACGTGCGATCACACAGATATAAGGAAAGCAGTACCGGAATTTGGGATGTACAATGTGAACAGGAAGAATAGACAAGATAGAAAGGGAGGAGGGGTTATACTATTAGTTAAGAAACGCATAAAATCCAAGGAAGTCAAGCCAGTTGACATCGCTGGACAGTGCAGTGGCGAGTCAGTTTGGTGTGACATACGCATTGGGAGATCAAAATTGAGAGTAGGAGTGTGTTATAGGCCTAATGACTCTGATGAGTATAATAAGGAACTGTACAGGGAAATAGAGTGGGTCAGTAAATCTGTCTTACAATGGGGGATTTCAATTTCACAGATATTTACTGGAATTTGTGGGTTGGTCACTCACACACTAGCAAGGCTTTTGTGGATTTATTGGATTATTGTTTTCTACAACAGCATGTTCGGGAGGCAACTATAAGGAGTAATACTCTTGATCTAATTATCAGTAGTGATTCTTCAGGTGGTAGATGACTTTCATCAACCGGTGAAATACAAACACTTTGCTTATTGGAGGCTTGAAGTGGTTAAACCCATGTTTAGTCTCTAGAGCAAAGTTTCCGGCATCCCCTCCCCCCATACTTCTCCTTCAACCCATGCACGGTACTAAGTACTATAGGTTTTGATACCTTTCGTGTTTGGGGTTTTCATAAAAAAAAAAAAAATTAAGAATCTGCAGATAAAGGAACCACTAGGTGGCAGTGATCACAGTGAGCTGAGGTGGGATTTACTCAAAGAGCTAACTACCATCACGGGTAAAGGGAAAGGTTTTTGCTTTCGTAAAGGTGACTACGATGGTCTGAGACAGTATTTAAATTCTATACAGTAGGACCAACTGATGATGTTACCAACAGCAAATTCAAAATGGGAAGCATTCAAAGAATTTATCTTGGAAGCTACTAGGCTTTACATACCAACTAAGAAATATTGTTCAAGGATTAGGCCTAAATGGATGTCAGATCAACTAATGAGACATTTGGCAGAGAAGAAAAATGCATGGGATACATATAAATTAATGGGTGATATGGAAGCCAATGAGAGATATAAGTTGGTCTGTAACGAAGTCACAAAGGAGATTAAGCAGGCAAAGGCAAATTATGAGAAATCCTTGGCAAAGGATGCAACGAAAAACAACAAAGAGTTCTTTACCTATGTAAACTCTACAAGTTTACATACAGTTTACTACAAGCAGATTGGTCCACTGGATATTGTGGTCCAACTGTTGATGTTCCTGCTCAGGTGGCTAACAAACTAAATGAATAATTTTCATCTACATTCACACATCAGATGTTATTCAGGAAAGGGAATGCCAGAGGTGATTTAAACTCTGGCAGTAAGCTGGATGATTTTGTAATAACTAAGAGGAAAGTGGAGGAGAAACTGTTGAGGATAAACATAAAAGAGGCACCTGGGGTGGATGGGATCTATCCAGTTATATTAAAGGAGCCAGCAAAGGAAGTAAGCAAACCTTTAGCCATAATTATGAGAGCTTTTTTGGACTCAGGGGAGGTATCCATGGACGGGTGATGTGCAAATGCGACCCCAATTCACAAAGAAAGATCAAAGGACAACAAGTAATTATAGACCTGTTTGTTTAACTTTTGTTCCAGGAAAATTAATGGAGGCACTGGTTAAAGAAGTACTACAGGATCATCTAGACAAGACTTCAGTTATACCTCGGACACAGCATGGTTTTGTTAAGGGAAAGTCTTGCCTGACCAATTTGATTGGATACTATGTTGTGGTCACAAAGAAACTGGATGCAGGGAATAACTTTGATATCATATATTTATATCTTAGAAAGGCTTTTGATACTGTTGCACATGGAAGACTGCTGAACAAATTGGAGCAGTTTGGCATTGGAGGCAAATTGCTGCTATGGATTAAGGGATGGTTGGGTGGGAGAAGACAGAGAGTGGTAATTAATAGACACTGCTCATCGTGGACTAATGTTATTAGTGGAGTCCCTCATGGTTCAGTATTAGGTCCATTGTTGTTTTCTGTATTTATAAATGATATTGATAATGGTATATCAAGCTTAATGTCCAAGATTGCAAACGATACGAAGGTTGGCAGGGTTGTTAAGGACACTAATGACAGTACGCTGCTGCAACAGGATCTAGAAAAGTTGAGTAGATGGGCTGATGGTGGCAAATGATGTTTAACATTGACAAATGTAAAGTACTACATATGGGAAGCAGCAACCCCAGAGTGACGTATCAACACTGTGGTAATACACTGACAGTGGTAGAGAATGAAAGGGACTTGGGGGTGGTTGTGCAGGCAGATATGAAGTTTTCTGAGCAGTGCAGACAGTCTGCAAGAGTAGCTCATAGTGTCTTGTCAATGATATACAGGAATTTATCTAGCAGGGATAAGGAGGTGATTATTCTCTTATAAGGCAATGATCAGGCCACACCTTTTGTACTGTATACAGGTCTAGAGGCCTAATTTTAAGAAGGATGTAGAGATGTTGGAATGAGTACAGAGAAGGGCAACAAGATTAGTGAATGGAACAAAGGGTTGCTCTTACGAAGAAAGGCTTAATTTTCGCAAATTACAGTGTCAGGAAACTAGGCACCTGCGAGGTGAACTGATTGAGGTGTATAAAACCTTGAATGGTTTGAGCATGCTCAATGCTGATGGAATTCTTCCTCTTGCTCAGAATAATCATTTGAGAGGACATAAATACAAATTGAGGAAAGACAGATGTTGGATTGAGTGCGGAAGTCTTCCTTTAGCCAGCTGGTGGTTGGAACAGACTTCCATCCTTTGTTGAAGAAGTTGATAGCGTAAATAAATTTAAGGCTGAGCTGGACAAGTGCTTGGAACGAAAGGAGGGGTGAAATGGGAGCGTGATTTTTTTTTTTTTTTTTTTTTTTGGCTGATGCTGCATAAGCTTGCTTTCTTGCATCATATGCCTCTACTAATGCTAATGCTAATTAAAAATATATAACTATTTTTCTATATATATAACTATTTTTCTTCATTCTTCTGAGGATATTGTGCGGTTTCTGTAATTTTGGTATATCAGGGATATTGTAGCAATATTTTATTAGTCATTCCCGAATTACATAAAGCTCGAGTTATGTAGGAAGTCCTGGAATGTATCTCTTAAGGTATGTCGAGGACTTGCTGTATTTTTGGATTCACAAGGAAATCGATTATCCGGAATTTTTTTTTTACCATTTATCCCGGAAAATCGAGAGTCTACTGTATTTTATTTTATTTTATCAAAAGAAGCGATCACAGCGAGCAGGGGCCACAGCCCCTAGTTATTATTATTATTTATCCCCAATCAGGGAGAAATAATAATAATAATTCTCAGGTGCTGTTTCCAGACCATTTTCGCATATCCTCCAACCAACACATTCACAATCTGCCTATCTATTCCATCGATTTTTATCTTAGATGATAGATTGCTGGTTTCCACATTTATCCTCTTTCACTATATGACCAAATTAATAAATATTACTTGGAGTTGTAACTTGGGAAACGAAAGAAACAGAAATCAGCCAATCACAGAGATTTGCATTTGCTTTATTGGCAGAGAACGAAAGTTCTGCAGCTGTTATCAAACATCATGTTCTGTTATTCTTCATTTTCAAATTTCTCAGAGCAAGAAAAACACTTTGTCAACCATTATTTATTACCGTGGTGTACGTAAATTTTTTTTATTGAAAATTTGTAGCTGGATCATTTAAGGATCAGAGAAAGATATTATAATTTGACTTTCCACCAATTAGTCAGAACGCTTCAACTATCTTTCTGCAGTCCAACTTGCCTAATATAGCAGGTCGCTTTATGGGGTTTCACTTTTCGAATTACTGGAGTATCTGCCCTAGGGGCTCACATCTGGTCAGTATGGGCTTGGCACACCCAGGGTTCTGAGCTGGATATCATCATTCTTCTCTTTCTTGGTGGTTCCTCTCTCTCTCTCTCTCTCACACACAGGGTAATTGGTGAAAACATTTTTTTGCTGATGCAGCATAAGCCTCAGGCTTCCTTGCACCATACGGCTAATAATAATAATAATAATAATAATAATAATAATCCTACCCAAAACATAGATAACTTAAATCGTTTCCGCATGCAAACTACTGTTCTGAATAGGATTAATCAATTTACAGACACAAAAATACGGGTTTATGTAATGAATTACGGATGACCCTAATATAATATAATAATTTGTCAACTATTACCATTACAATCATTCTTTTCTAACTTGTGATAGAAATGCTGAAGATGTAAGAAAATTTATTATTCCAGTTTTCAGTACATGATGGATCATCCATAAAGTATGAATGATTCATGACGTTAGCGATCGTAAAACGTTGTCCAGTTTTGATACTAATATATGTTACTCATTGCTGTATGTACATTTATTTTTTTTTTTTTATTTTTTTTACTAATTATTACTCTGGTCTGCGCTGTAGCACAGTGTTATCGTCACCAACATAACCTAACCTATAAATTTTTTATCTTAGTTAATTTTATTTTACTTTCATTTTTTTTAACTTTTTTTTAATTAAATTATTATTTTTTTTATTATGATTTTATTTTTTATTTTTCTCTATGCTGATACCCTAAGTTTGGGTAGCTGTGGGTGCGGGATGTGCTGGCACCCACTGGTAGAGCACAACCTCCCGTGGGTGCGGAACTTCGCCCTCTTTAGGGCAGACAAAGATTGTAATGGTCTATCTCCACTTGGCTAGGGACATATCCAGTTGTGGCCACCTCCTCGTGGTGTAGATGGGCACCGGGCATACTTTCCAGGATATTGCCTGCCCCGTGGCAAAGAGGCCAGAAACAACTAAACAACAACACATAATATATACAAATATAACACTACACGTTTCTGGCCCTTCTGCGGAGTTTTGTATCATCACAGAGTAACATGGTGGAGATGAAATAATGTTCCTGGAGCCACTGTACAGAAGAGACGTCTACATATCTACGAAGCTATTCTCGAAATCTGGAATATGACTTTAGCTGCTCGCAGGCAACGGATACACAGAAAGTAGTTGACCAGCTCTACTTCTTGGTATGTGGGATAGGTAGTTGGACAGGTTTTAGGGGTACCGCTGAGTTGCAGATGGTTATCTCTTTAGCTCTTAATTCGTGATAAGCAACAGCTCTATTGGGCTAAAACTGCGGGATCGGGGATGTTTGCACGCCAGAGGTGCGAATAATGCATACCCAATTAAATCTCTCGTAACCATTAGTTATTATGTATGTAGACATGTATAGTGTCTTATGTAAGGCTGCTCCCAAACGCTAGTTCAACTCCGCCGTGTTACACTGTGATTTTAAAAAAAAATCTGCAGAAAGGCCAGAAATGTGTGTAGTGCTATGTTTGTGCCATGTATGTGTTTGTTATGTTGTTTAGTTGTTTCTGGCCGCTTTGCTATCAGGAAGCAACAAGCACCCGTGTGATGTGTCCTGATACCCGGCTACGCCGCGATGAGGCGGGCCACAACTGAGCGCAAACCGCAGCAAACCTCGACTGTCACGTACTGATTGTCCAAATTATTCAAAATATCAGCAAATAAAATTAAATTTAACAGTGAATTAATAAAAATCAGAAAAATTAAAGATAAAAATAAAATTCTGTGAAAATAAAGATAAAAATAAGTTAATACAATGGGAAAAAAAATAATAATAAAAAATAATAATAAAATAAAATAAAAAATCATCCCGCAAAAGTGTAATGTGGTGCCAGCAGATGACCTCGCCTCAGGACCAGCCTGAGGTTAGCAGGAAACGGAACTCAAGAAGACCCAGTGATGTCACTCGGCGTCATACAAGTTTGTTAACCAACTGTCCAAGTCGAAGATGGTGGTGAAGATGGTACTTGAGCTAAAAAATGGTGGTGGTGGTATCACGACGAGATGGCGACGATAGAGATGCTGGTCTGGACTGGAGGTAGAGCTGGAACAGGAGTAGTTCCTGAAATTGGGGCACTACTGATGATTTGTCCACGTCTGGCAAAGGCTTTATGTGCAAAATCTTGCAGAAGATGAAATTTTTCTTTGGAGTCCAAGAGACATGACTCATTTCCTGGGAAGAATGGTTGACACAGAGCATACAGAGGTTGATGAAGATCGAAGTAATATGGACAGCTGAAAATAACATGCTGCCAGTCTTCTGGGCTGCTACGGTTACAGAGGGGAGAATCAGACAGGTTAAACGTAGCAAGTTTAGCACGAAGGGAACCATGACCATTAGTTATTATGGAAAATTTCCTTCATTCTACAGAAACAATTTTAAATGTAATTACCAAGGTGAATCCAAAAAAATAAGCTTCAAAGAAAAATTCGCTATAAAGAAGTTTGTTAAACAGAAGCCCGACTGTACTTATTATTATTTAACATGATTTCATCAATTATCGAAAAAAGGCAAGTAGCCACAAATTTACCAAGGGCATCAAAAACCTAGTTACACCTCTGGGGGGAAATCCAGTATAGTGTACACCGGCCAATGACAGAGGAATATGGTGACAATTGACAGGTGAAGGCACCTGCCCTTCATGATTGTTTTGTGTCGTTGAGGAGTGTGGATGCTTAGCTTAGGTAGGGTGTTTATATCCCATCCCGCAGTTTTAAAATCGGGAAACGTGTTCCCGATTTAAAAGCAGTGGCAAATGGGGAGAAAAACACCCTAAGCATATCAACCTAGAACTGTAGGCAGAGAAAGCAGTGGCACCTGCCAATCACTGCTTTGTTCCTGTCCGTTTGTCCAAATATGGGAGTCACAACTTGTCAATCACTGTTTCCTACTGTTTTACTTGCCACCATGTTGGAGGGTCCACACTGTTCTGGAGTTTTAGCAAATATATTTTGGTACATCATTTGCTTTTGTGTTAAAATCTATATCCTTACATTTTGAAATATTCAGTGTATTCTTTTAATGTTGTGATTGTTATTAAATACAGTGTATATTATTATCAATATACCAATTTCAATATTTTTTTCTCGCTTCATTAATATCCATTAATAAAAAAACATAATAATAATAATAAAATGAAAAGTATGTAGATAGTTGTTGGTAGAATTGCCATCGTCCTAGTATTTTACTTCTTTGTTCGGAAAAAGTAAAAACAAAAATCTTTCCGGTATTTTTCAGAAATAACGGGTAATCGTTGAGCTTTTTTTCCTTCACTTTTTGAGGTCAGTTAACAAGATAGGGCAAGGCCCATGACTTGTCTGCATTGTGGCCAATTTGCTCTAGTAACGCCACTGGCCAGATGCCACTATATATATATGCTTGAATGACTTCGAAGTGACAGCAGTACAATTATGAATACAATATGCACCAATCGAAGGAGCTCACAGACTTTGGATGGGGAATTATAATAGGATTACACATAAGTAATCGGTCTGTAGTTGACATTTCCAATCGTGAGTAGCACAGTTGGTAAAATCGCCATCCTCCCCACATCGAGTGGAAAAGACCTGACTCTGAATCCCATCAATGAGGAGAGGAATTGTTATGGGGCTTTTTCACATGACTGAGTTAGTCTGTCTCAGACAATAATAGCATGATTTTTTTATTATTAGTAGTGGCACATGATGCAAAATACAAAACATCAACCAAAAAGGACTTCTCATATCTGTCCATCCCTCCAATAATTTTTCTGCTTTGTTCACTTTATTCAAACTACTACAAAACAGATAGAAGTGTCCAAACAATCACCCACCAGCTGGCTGAAGTCAAGCATCTGCACATCTACCTTGCAACCATCCACTTGAATTTATTCCCATGTGTGTAACCGAGCAATGCTATCCACACTGAGCTTGCTCAATCCATTCAAAGCCTTAAACATCTCTAAGAAATAACATCACAGGTGCCTAATCTCCAGAACCTGCAATTTTTTAGCATTAGTAGAGGCATTTGCAAACTGCCTTTCTTGGTAGGACCACCTTCGTTCTTCACCGATCACGTTGCTTTTCTCTGCACCAGTTCCAACAGATCTACATCCTTCCTAAAATGAGGCCTCCAGACCTGCATGCAGTACTCAAGGTGTGGCTTATCTATTTCCTTGCACAATGGAATAATCACCTCTTTATCCCAGTTAGTAAAATTCCTGTAATTGACAAGACCCTATGAGCTGTCATGGTAGCCTGTCTGCATTGCTCAGAGAACATCATATCTCACTGCACAATTACCAAGGTTTTTTTCACTTTCTACTGCCCTGAGTATAGTACCATATAGTTGGTATCTTAATCTTCACGGGTAGCACAGTTGGTAGGATCACTGTCCTTCCCACACCGGGTGTTAAATACCTGAGTTCAATCCCGACGATGATAGGAAGAATTTTTATGGGTGTTTTTCATAGCATGGCTGAGTTACTTGGTCTCTGGAGACAGTAGCATGTTTTTTGTTCTCCCGGGAACTGGGGGTTTTTCGCCCAGCATGCAGAAAACAGACCACAGAACATGCGCAATTTACAGACTATATATGGAGCAACATGACCTTGGTTACCAATGCTCCTAAAACCCAATAACATTAATCTGGGATTATTACTACCCACATGTAGCACCTTGCACGTGACGAGGGTAAACTTTAACTGCCATTTTTGAGCCCATCTGCCTAATTTTTTTTAGATTTTATTGCAGCAACACACTTCTCTCATAGAAACTAGTTTTTTGTCCAGGAAAAAAAAAACAAAAACAAAATTTGAGCACAGAACAGATGGAATTTACAGACATAAATATGCAACAACGTGGCCTATGCTGCTGACTCGCCTAAAACCCTACAATCAATGAACCAACTAGCTTTGACATTTCAACAACACTGAAGATCCCTATTCGACAATTGGTGATGTGACCTGCAAATGAAAGTGTACTGGTGCTGAAACTGTGACAAAGAACTGGAAGGAAAAATCCTCAAAGCTGACAAAACATGAGATCACCCCTGATTACATTTGTCTTTGTAATATAGCTAATTTTTGTTATTATTTCCTACTTCATGCATTTCAGTTCAATACATTAGTGTTGTATTATATTTTACATAATCTAATCTTGGCATGCTTATTTTTCAAATAGCGAAATTTTTGACTCACAGTGGATCTGCTTGTTTATGTATTTTGTCCCTTTATTTGGCTTTTGTCAGTTTTGAATTTTATGTAGATTTCTGTTTGGATGTGGATAAGTTCATTAATGAACATAATCAAATAAGGGTGGCTACTATAAAACCTGTTATAATAGCCATACTTATTTATTCAAGCTACCCACTTCCACACAAGTTAGAAGTTTACTCAATCAATCTCTGAGAATTGAAATTTTAGGACATCTTCAAACCATTCTTTTACAATTTAAACATGTCTTCTTGTTTTTTTTTATATGAAAACCCCAAACACGAGAGGTATTAGAACCTACAGTACTTAGTATCGTGCCTGGGTTGGAAGTTGAGAAGATGAAAGAAGATATTTGTTTACATTAGACTTGAACATCTAGACTGTAATTTTCAGGAAATACATATGAAGGAAGGTTGTTCCAGAAAACGGCAGTTGAATGAATAAACGAGGAAGATGAAAAGTTGGTTCTGTGAGTTTGAAGTTGGACAGTAAATGGATGTTGGCTGGGGGTGGCACGTGTTCAGACTGTTTTGAAAAAGAGAGCAGGAATTATAGAAACCAATTCAGAAGAATAGTGCCCATGGAAGTATCTGTAGAAAAGGCATGCAGCAGAAACAGTATATCTATGAGACAGAGAGTGGTCATTAATTAACTACCCTCTTCTGGATGGAATCTAGATGCCTGAAAGAGGTTTTGGGGGAACTGCCCCAGATATGGGAACAATATTCCATTGTAGGGCGGATTTACGATTTGTACAGTGTAAAGTTGTTTGGAAGGAAAGTAATACGGAGAGCGAAAGAGAAAACCAAGTTTTTTATATGCAGAGGAAGCAATATTTGTAATATGCTTGTGCCAAGAGAGATTAGAAGTCAGGCTAATCCCCAAAAGAGATATATCATTTTGCCTAAAACTCGGAGTGTCACCAAACATAAGAATAGAAGCAGAACAATAATTTTTGCAAGCTATAAGACAAGACTGAATTTTAGAGGGATTGAAATCAACTAAGTTGTCTTTGCCCCACTGGAGAATTACCTGGATATCGGCACTTAAGGAATTGGTAGCGAATATTCAAGTTGAAGCTGATTGAGCAGGGCAAGATTTTTCAAAATGGAAAGTGGAATGCAATGTACTATCATCGGCAAAACTATGAATAGGAATTCCAGTAAATTGAAGGTCATTAATATACAAGATGAAAAGGGTGGGGGGGGGAAGAACTAAACCTTGGCAGACACCAGCATTTGTGGAGAAGTTAGAAGACAGAGAGCCATCTACCATCATCCTCAGTAAGCGATAAGAGAGAAAAATGGATAACCAATTATAAAGAACGGTTGGCAAACCATAAGATGGAAGCTTGTTTAGAAAACCTTTATGCCATCACAATCGAAAGCCTTTGAGATGTCAAGAGCAACTGCTTGTTTCACGGAACTTTTCCACTGATTTATCCATAAATAGGTAACATAAGCCGGAATATCACCAGTGGATCGACACTGACGAAATTCATACTGGCAATCGTTGATCAGTCAGAAGGTTTCTAGGTAGTTTAAGAGTTGGTGGTTAATTGATTTCTCTCTTACTTTAGAAAGAGTAGAAGTAGTTGCAATGTGACGATAATTGGATCTACTCTTCCCTTTCGAAAACTTAGATATTTCATGCTCAAGTCGTCTGTAAACTTGCACTTCCTTTTCGGCATAATGGGTATTCGTGAATTTACGTAAATTAAATAATTATTTTAATTTAAATACTAGAAATAAAATTATTTGAAGTGACTGATTACTTCTTCAACAGATAATTAAGAAATATTGCATACCAAAACTATGCTTACTCGTAAATACGATGAACTGAAGCTGGACGTACAAAATTGTTTATACGAACCGCTGAAAGAATACAAAATGCTAGATCTCTTTAAAAAAATGTGCACTCGTAATTTTAATTTAGAATATTCACTTAATTAGAATGAATTTCCGATAAAATAAATAACGAGAGAAAATTTATTTTGAATTGTCTACTCACCAAGAATGTAAAAGAGAATTTAAAAAAATGGAGTGAAAAAGTCAAACTGCATGAACAAAATGTCAAAAACTCTGAACGCATGATAAACTCCTCGATGTCTTATCTGCATTGTTTACAGCCAGAGGTGGAGATTCTTGGGATTAATTCCACAAAGCTGAGTGGTGTGCACCTTACAAATTTTAGCAATTATAAGAATCAGATTTTCAAATTTTAAGATTCCGGATATTTTCAAAATTCTTCCCGGACAGTCCATGATATGTAAAAAATGAGGATGGATGGCAGCGCTACAAATGGAGTACAGTTTATCAGTTAAAAACCTCTTTTATTCATCTGCTTAATTCATTCAGGTCTTGTCATTAACCATGTTGCCCACTTTTGTATTATCATCAGCAAACTTAAACATCAACGTGAGCCCCTGGGGGACTACATTCATATCAATTCATGAAGTGTAGTGGCCATTTATAACATCTTTACCACTTAGCTGTCCCTTTATCCACAGTAGCAACTTGCCTCTAATATCACAAAGAGGGGTTAGTAAATGGAGGAATTTTTCAGTTATAAAGAATTTCAGAACTAGGGACCATAAATTCAAATCACAGAGAATGAGGTTTAGACCAGATACATTTTTTTTAAGCTAGCAAAGTTGTTGCTTTTGGAACAAACTGATTTTGATAGTAGAGGCTGACAGTTTGAAGAAATTCAAAGGTCAACTGGATAGTCACCTACATGACGAAAGTGCATAATGTCTATTTTCTAAATCTACTTTTGACAGTCTATTTGGGCTGCACAGCAAAAGCCTGTGGCTTCCTTCCACTACATGGCTAATACTATTCTGCTTCATTCCTCAGTAATTTGAATCCAGACCAAATTATATTTACTATATGCTTGTGTGCCTTGAATATCTGTTGATATAAAAAGCATAGCAGATCAATAATTTTGCATTTAACATCAGTTGGTCTCAGTGAAAAATTTAAAAACTAAGATCATTGTAACACCTCTTCAAAAGCAAAATCCCTATTATCCACTATCATCATTGCCATCTAGCGATTCCTTTGCCCGAAGGTTCTTAATACACGGAGATAACCATATGAAGTGTATCTGGTCATCAGAAATCTTCTGCTACTGAGTGATCCATATCTGGAAACTAAAATCCACCCATGATCCCACATTCTGATTTACTGAGCTACTCAACCATTTGGCCTATAACATGCTCCTATTCGTTTCCACAGTATTTATGCCACCCTAAAGTGACTCAATCTGTGCAAATTGAATGCTTTGTAATCTCCTTAACCAAGAGAACAATTCCTTCTGCATTCCCCAACATCCTATCCAATTTTCTGCCATTTCTGCACACTTTGTACCCACTGAAATCAATTCTGCATCCTCTATTATTGATATGGACTCTTAAATCCATATAACTGCTTGTACTATAAAGACTCCAAGTAGGAATTAAAACTGCCCCACCTTGCTTTCCAGGCTTACTGGCACTCTTGTTCAACCACCTACATATCTGAACACACAAGTATTAATTTTGCCTGTTTACAGTAAACTTGAGAATATAATCAAAATCCTTCTGTATACCTCTCCCCACCAATATCTCTAAATGATATTATGGTATTTTCTGTTTTGGCTTTATTTAGTCAAGTTAATGTTTTCATAATTAGTAGAAGCAGGTGCTCATCCAGCAACCATAATTTGTAGTAGTATGTGGGGTATGAATTGAGCAATATTTTGCACCAACAGCATATTATAATTTGGTTCTTTATTTAACCATCACATGCTTTTTTCTGAAAACTTTTTTCTTCAAGGGGAATTTTCCTGGCAAAGAATTAGAAATTCAGTGAAAGCAAAAAATGCACATATCATGAATGCAAAAATGCATTCATCTTAAAAATTTTAAACAATGATATATGGGAAAAATTATATAAATGCTAATTCACAAAACATTTTCAACTCAACATAAAATCTAAAAATTTAACTTTTATAAAAAGAATGGCATTTAAGGCTTTTCCAATTAATGGCATGAGCAGTCAATAGTTAATATACCATGTCTCTGCTGCTGAAAATACAGATGGCCCCCTAGAGGAACTTAATAACAACTAACATACAGCAATTAAACCTCTAACAGTAACAAATTACAAATTGTAATTTTTCACTCCCCCAGGAAGAGGAAATATAACAAGCATATTTCCCCTTCCTCTCGACTGGCAGCTTTCATAGTAAGGTAATTTTGAAACAGACTTATAGCTAGCTGTTCATCACTAAAATATTTTCCCACCTAGAAAAGAATCAACAGATTTACTTGAAATTTTGCATATGCGACTGTGACATATAATGGACACAACCAATTGACATGTCAAGCTGACTGGCACAGCCGAACATTCATTAGCATGTATTGAAACATAAGAATCTGAAGGTACTATAAAAATCTGTAAATATTAGCAGGCAAACAGCAAGCAAATGACCATCTAAGAGTGCATGCTTTTAATACGGATAAGGCAACATTATGTGCAACTGACAGACTAAAACATTCAGCCCACTCCACATTGTGCAGCCTGTGGCCATGTAGGCAGCCTTCAAGTTTAATACTAGTGTATCAACAAAGTATGGTTTCACATTAAAATTTGAAATATATGCATTTTTTATATTGCTTTCTCATATTTTGTGTATCTTCTTCGGAATTCAGCAATATTATTATAACCATATAATAATTGTGGATTTTCATATTTAATTAAATGTTAAAAAAAAAAAAAAAAACATGAACATAGATAATAAAAATTAAATACTATTTCAAGAGGCATAATTAGCAGTAAGTGGTCGGTCTGCAGCCCACTTGCCTCAACAACCATAGTCTGTGACCTTCAACGTTTTGTTTAGGCCCCTAACCAGAAAAGAAAAAAAAAAAAAAAAAAGTTGAATGCCCCACCTTAATGGAAAAATAAAATCGAATACAAAAATCAAGCTTTATCCTGTGAAAAATTTAATGTAGTTAGCAATTAGAGTCATTCAATCTGAAATTTTATTCTTTATACAAGCATTCACAGTATTACTATGATGATGGATCAGAAAACAATGATTTAACACTACTTTTTCCTTTAATACATGTATATAAATCTAATTTTATTTACAGATCTCATTTCCCTGATACAAACTTTTTCAAACTTTCGAGAAGTCGAATGTACTGTTTATGCTCATATGAAGTGCAGAAATCCATTAATTGTTCAGCAAAATTATTTGAAATACCCCTTTCTTCCAGCATATTCATCAGTAGATCATAAAGATACTGAAAACAGAAAAAAAAAATCTTTATGATAACAGCAATACGGTCACAGTTTTTATTTTAAAGATTAATAATGTTTAAAAATAGCTGAGAAAGAAAGCAAATGTGGAGTTAAGAGCCACTTTTAACCTTGCAGTGGTGGCACCCCATGTTGTAATGACAATGGCAGAGAACCTGATGGTTCACAACTTTTTTTTTTTTTTTTTTATTTCTGGAAAAGGTTTTTTGGGTTTATGCTCATATGAAGTGCAGAAATCCATTAATTGTTCAGCAAAATTATTTGAAATACCCCTTTCACTTCCACTTGAAAAATAGCAATATTTCCACTTTTCTTAATGGACTGCAATACTTATTGTAATTGTTGCTTTAAATAAAAAAAATTAAATATTTAAAAAATGCCGTGATTTTTTGGACCTTTTAATTTTAAAAAAATATAATTTTGCTGTCTATAAATTATTCATCTGATTATGAAGTGCAATTAAAATTTTATTGTAAAAGGTATCTTAAAATGGTTTGCTGCAGTTATCAAAGTGAATGAACTCTTAAGTTTTTCTCATGTAGTCGGCAGGCTTGATCCCCAAAGGCATTGCGACACTACAGCATTAAAATTGCAACAGAACATAAGAAATCAATGTGTGTGTTGTGGCTGTAGGATACCAAACTCCAGTGACTGTAAAGAGACATTTTCAACAGGAATTCCAGAAAGATCCACCTATGCAACAATCAATGGGTGATAACTGAAACAGTTAAGAAACCGGCAGTATAGTGCACCAAAAAGGAGCAAGTATGCCTAAGTGTATCTGCAGATTCAGAAGTTTCAGAAATTCAGGAAGTGTTTACCTGAACACCTACAAAACCTATCTATAATATGATGGGCAGACCTGCAGCTGCAAATATCATGAATAACAACTTGTGCTTACAAAGTGCAAATCATCCAGGAAATTAAGCCTCGTGACAAAACAAAAGAAATTTGCTGTTCAAATTCTCAACCATGTAGATGAAGATGTGCACTGTCTGAAAAATGTTTTCACTGATGAAGTGACATTCCACCTGTCTAGTAGAGTTTACAGACACTATTATCACATATGGGGATCTGAAAATCACCATTCAGTTCATGAACACAAGTGTGATAGTCCCAAGTTAAACGTGTCAGATAGTTTTCTAAGGTTGGTTAGAATAAGATGCTCAATACTGCACGATGCAGATTTATATTCTACCGTACCAATCGCATTCTACTGTT
Source organism: Mastigoproctus giganteus (assembly GCF_048544385.1). Lineage (NCBI taxonomy): Eukaryota > Metazoa > Arthropoda > Arachnida > Uropygi > Thelyphonidae > Mastigoproctus > Mastigoproctus giganteus. The sequence goes on from NC_143577.1 coordinate 247,247,996, forward strand.
GGCATTCATGGCAAGCAGACATGCCTATTGGAGCTCTTCATAGTGACAACAAAAAAGTATAGATAAGAGGGGATTAGAGCAGGATTAGTGAAGCAGAGCAGTTTCAAAGGTTATTTAGTATGTTATAAAGTTTATTCTGATAAGTTTTTTTCCTGTAAGTTTGATTTTTTTTTAATAATATTATTATAAATATAATTTTTTGAGTTTCTTTTATTAATAATTAGTAAATTTTATAATGGTTATTAAAAGATCTGCCCTGAACATTTCGTCAGAAGGTACCATGACTCATACGGATATAGCCGATGGCTATTTCCAGGTGAGTCATGATTTTATCTTTTGCAAAACCTGTGACAGGTATTCCAAGGTCGACCTAGTGGAAAATCCTAACTCACTTGGAGATTCTTTTCTTTATGAGAAATTGCTCGCAAAGAGAGCAGAGGTTGGATAAGGAATTTTTCACATATACAGGGTGATTCACTACCAGTGCGACAAACTTGCAGGAGGTGTGGGGGCACAAAGACAAATCGGAATCACATAGCATTGCAGGGTCCGAAATGCCTTCATCGTGCGGTAGAGGACATTGAACAGGAGGTCGCGTGAACAGCGATCCCGCTCGAAGTCAGCACTTGCGAACTGGTTCCCGAAGCAGTAGGATGGACGAGTATTCAAACGTTGAACTGGCCGACACGCACCTCGCGTATGGAGCTGCGGACTGTAACAGGCGCTTGTACCAGGAACGTTTCCCGCACAGGCGTGCTCCTCGTCATACGATTTTCGCACATGTTCACAGAAGGTTACGTGAGACTGGTTGTTTCACGAGAGGTACCATGAATCGAGAACGAACGACGAGTACGGCAGACAATGAAGAGAATGTCCTACATCTTGCAGAAGGCAACCCGAGTACGAGTACTCGAGCGATAGGCCAACGATTAGGTATTTTCCAATCCACTGTATGGAGGATACTGTCAACAAACCAAATGAGTTCATACCATCTGCAACGCGTCCAATCATTGGAGCCTGCGGATTATCCACTCCGGAGGACTTTTGCTACTTGGTTTCTTCAACAGAAACAGTTCGCAAATGCTGACTTCCAGTAGGATCGCTGTTCACGCGACCTCCCGTTCAACGTCCTCTACCGCATGACGAAGGCATTTCGGACCCTGCAATGCTATGTTCCGATTCGTCTTTGTGCCCCCTACACCTCCTGCAAGTTTGTCACACTGGTAGTGAATCACCCTGTATAAATGCAAAGAGAAGGGCAAACCAGATTGGACCCTTATGTAATGGCCATGGGATGGTATTAGATACCCCATCTGAAGTTGCAGATCAACTCAACAGTTATTTTGCATCGATAAACCCTTTACATCAATGAGAAATGATGGGAGTGAAGTTGAAAAAAAAAAATGTAATAATGATGTTGAAATTTCATATATTTAATGAAAAAAATTACTACAGGCGAGTAAGGCGCCTAGGGTTGATGGTACATACCCTATAATCTTAAGGGAGGTGGCAAGTGAGTGCATTGAACCACTGAGGCTAATTATGAGACCACCACCGGACTCGCGAGTGATTCTGTCGGATTGGCAAAGTGCCAGTGTGTCTCCAATACATAAGGGCTGTTCTAAGTGTGAAGTGGGAAATTACCAGTGGGTTATTAGTAGTAGGGAAAATCATGGAGACAATGATCTAGGGTGGAATTCAGGATCATTTAGATAAAAATGAAATTCTGAAGGATATTCAGCATGGTTTTGTAAAGGGAAAATCATGTTTAACTAATCTGGTTAGCTATTCTGACAGGGTCACTCAAGAGCTGAACTTAGGGAATAATTTTGACATTGTTTACTTGTATTTCAGCAAAGCATTTGACTCAATCCCACATGAGCAGTTATTTCATAAGCTGGAACAGGTTGGAATCACAGGGAAAATCCTTAGATGGATAGCTGATTGGGGTTGATGTAAAAAGTGGGGTTCTCCAAGGATCAGTATTAGGACCACTGTTGTTTTTGATTCAAAGTATTTTATTAAAGTTTTGCGGGCTCCAGGGTTTCCCTTATCCGCCGGTAAAAGGTAACAGTATACATAGCATGCAATTTAAAGCAACTATAGACAATGATAAATAAAGGCTATTTACAATGGTAATGATACAAAATAAACACTGGACTTTGGAGTCCAGCAGACTAATTAGTACATCAGGTAAGAGAATCCAAAAACAGTCTACAAACAAGCCAAAGTTATCAGTCCCCATACTTTTTTTTCAAAGTTATCATCTACCTCATTTCCTTCTCTGTCCAATTTCATTAACAATGCCTGCTATTTCACTATCAGCAAACATATTTCTGAACTAGCCTGTATGATTAGCACAACTCAGAGGAAGACCACAAAGGTTATTTAGTATGTTATAAAGTTTATTCTGATAAGTTTTCTTCCTGTAAGTTTGATTTTTTTTTAATAATATTATTATAAATATAATTTTTTGAGTTTCTTTTATTAATAATTAGTAATATAAGAATATTACTAATTATTAATAATATTTAATTCTTATATTATTAATACAACAATATAAGAATCAGCAAAATTTCTTGTCTTTAAAGACACTCAGGGTGTGGAGGTTTTAAGGAAAAAAAAAAAAGAGAGAGAGAGAAGAAGACCAATGGAAAGAAAAGACCAAATTTTAACATCTGCACATAATGGATTAATACATTAATGAAAGATCCTCAACTAAAAAAGATCAAATAATGTCTGAAATTAGGACAGAGGAAGATCAAATATTTGACCTAAGAATTAAGTTCATGTTCTGGGAATGTAACAAGAACCTTTACTTTGGATTTGTTAATCTTGAAAAGCATATAGATAAAATTAAATCTGAAATGCTGAAAGTTGGAGAAACAATAGCATCATCATTGTTATAAACATTATAACGATGATGATAATCTGCAAAGGGGAATGAAGGAAGCAGTGGAAAATGGTTTAAGGTTAAACATGAAGTGCAACAAGGGCAGCACCTTATTGCCACTTCTATAATTTTTGTGGATCATTTAATAAAATAATGCAAGTTACTGGCACAGTTTAGTGTGGGAGATGTAAAAATTGGATTATTATATGCAGATAATTGTGCTGTTAAATAATAGCTTGCATGATCTTCAAAATTCTCTGAAAAAATTACATATACATTTAGACACTTTGGCATGAAAATTAGTTACACAAAAAAGTAGTTATGAAAGCTGAAAAAGAAAATTTAGATTACAGACTAAATAACCAGACTTAAAAAAAAAGTTAGTAATTTTGTGAACCTAAGGAATAGTTCGTAATGAAGATGAAAGATAAAACAGAAAGAAACAACAGAATAAGTAGAGCAGGAATGCAGAAAACCAGCTAAACAGATTCATTTGGAGCAAATGAAAAATTAAACAAAAGGCAAAATTAGCTGTTTGAAGCGTATATTGGAGCTGAGAGCTGTGTAAGAAATAAAGAGATTGATCAAAAATTATAACCTTGAGAAAGAATAATTTTAAGACAAAATAAATGGGAGTGAGATGAAAACAAAGGCAAAACTGCATAACAAATGTAGGAAATAAGAAGTAAAATTTTGGGGTGACAACATAGGTACATGAAGCAATCCTAAAATAGCATGGGTCTCTGTAAGAAAGGATAGGAGAACAGACAAATATTCAGCACAAAAATTAATATTAACAGGACTAGAGGCAGATCATCAAGAGGAAGGTATTTCAATGATGTTAAGCAGGAATTAGAGAGGAGAGCTTTCTCCAGCTAGAACTAAAAGATCTAACGGGAAATGGGCTAGGATGGAAAAATAGTGAATGAAAGGCTGATAGTCTAGAAGGACTCAAATAGGAGCAAAAACTGAATGGAATTCCAGGATGATACCAGGATCAGATGTGAGGAAAATTCTGAGAAGCCAAAATATTGAGGATGCCTAAGATGTCTTTTTCATTGATCTTTAATTGAGATGAACTTGATTCTCTTTAAACTCCAGGATGGCCACATAAGAGCAGAGCAGTTTACATAATAGAGAATTCAAGAACAGCACCATATTTATCATTTATGCAGATATGAACTATGGTAAATTCAAACACATGCACTATTGTAGTCTCTCATTTTATCATTTGGCTACATCACTGGTTTTTCATGGAGGCCTTGGCATAGTATTTGATTATAAACTTCTCTTTCATATCTTACATATCAACAAACCGAAGTCCCGGTCAACCAAAGAATCAACCAAACACACACACACACACACAAACTAGAAAATTTAATTACAAAATTAAGAATCAAATTGGGACTTATGAATTTGGAATGGGGTAGAGAATTAAATAGCCTTCTTCATATTCAGCAAAGCAAAAGAAATACCAATTACTTCCAAACAACTTTTCACACTGGGAAGGGAAACAGCCAAAGGATGCAAATAGAATTTCTTGAAATTCAATTGATTTCCACAGCCTGAATGACTATGAAATTAGTTTCTTATGAAAAGGAACTTTTCATGCCAAAAATTTAGAAATCTTAATTGTTTAAGTATAATGAATGTTCAGTAAGAAATAAAAGATCCCATCCCAGAGAGACTTGGTTGCTTGACCCAATACACAATTTCTATTTCAACTTTAAAGACTGAATCACATTCACAATACAAGAGAATTTGGAGATAAGGAAAATGTGTTACAGCATAAGTAACAAAAATATTAAGTAAAAAGATAAAAGAAAATGATAAGACTGAAAAGGCAAATCCCAATCAAGAGACAAATGAGCTGAAGTTAATTTTAAAAAAAATTCAAGAATTTTATTCTGCCTAATGGGAAAATTCATGATTTTTGGGAGATTAAGGAATAAAAAAAAAAAAAATCTAACACTTGAGAAAGATCATTGAAAAAGACAAAATTATAATTCACAAATTAACCTATTTATTTAATCACGGGTTTCTGTAAGAAAGAATTATGATAGAATTAAGATAATTCTATCTTAATAAACAGAATTATCCCATACACTGCCATCTTGCCATAATGCTACAGCAATTAACATACTTATTTAAAAATCAACAAATTATCTATGCATACCCCGTCCATTATCTCTCCAGCTACTGCATATAAAGATTCCTTCCTTTCACCTTCATAAATTGATATTTCAGAGATATGGAAAATATCATCTGAAATGACAAAAGAGGATGATTCGAAAACAGGCTTACAGCTAACACAAGTATTACATTAAAATTCATGTTATTCATGTTATATTAAAATTCATCTGCATACTACACAGTCAAGTTATCAATTGACTGTATATTATGCAGAATGACAAGATTTCATTGCCCTTTCTTCTATATTATTTGCTTGTGACATTGAGGGTATAAAAAGCAATTAAAAACAATCCTTGCTATAGTTTAGCTACTGTTTCTTTATTTCAAGGAGAGCCCTCAACTTTAAATTCTGTATAATCTTTATATAAAAATTATACTAGAAGGCATGTATCCCCCCCCACAAACCTCAATGTTTGTGGGGGGGAGTACATGCCTGAAGATATCTAGAAATAGCAATGAAGTTCCTAGCTTGCAAGGCATTTTTGTATAAAATATATTTTAGGACTGCATTAATTTATTTCATATATACTGACTGACTGATATATATACTCACTAGATGAACAAAGAACAGAATTTGTTTGGACCTTCATAAGATATATATATATATTTTTTTTAATGGTATTAGTTAGAGCTTTGTGAGATTCCCATCTCTTTTAATCAATATTTTATTTTATATATTATCACAATATAGATTGGCTTAGATTGTGTAGAAAAAATAAAACACTAAATAAAGAATCAAAATGAAAGTTATGTATCGTGCTCTAACTGCCAAATTACGGAGAATAACTACCAAACACACAAATATCAAAATGGCAATGAGAGCTTTTGAATGCTGCCTGCATTTTTTATCAACTCACAACAATGACCATTATAACAGATGAAATTAAATTAAATACACAAGTGGGTAAGATAATTCTATCATAAGTCTTATACTACAACTTATAATGAACACATTTACAGGGGTCAAGAAATACAACTAAAAATATACTTTCCATTTAGCTAAATGGAAAGTATATTTTTAATCCACTTAGCCACAGATTTTTTTTTTAAATAAAATTTAAACATTATGGTATCATTACTAGGTTGCACTATAAGATGATGGCATTGGCTGGCTTTTTTTTTTTTTTTTTTTAAGTTTGCAAATTACAGGTATTATTTATTCTCAATATCTGGTTTACCAACTATCAAACAAAATAAGGAAGTTAATACATCAACAAAAGATAATGATTATCAGTTTCCTTTCTAAATTTTACACATATTTGTACTACACTTAAAGGTCACTCAATAAAATCATGGAAACATCCCCATACTTATCATACAATTGGTCCACTTTGCAACAAAATGTACATCAACATTTCTAAGTACATCTCTGACTACTTTTTACTAATCCTTACCAAAAACTAATATAAATCAAATTTCACATCGTGGTTTGGTTTTTAACAATCCTGCTCAACAGCCAACATGAATCAAAGGTTGCATGATTTAAAGAATGCTAAAACTATTAATTCATATTTTAACCTATCAACCCTTTAACCCTTAGCAGTCATGCATTATTTTCATTGTCTTCCCCATGCAGTCCAGCTCAATCATTCAAACATATGGCTAGTTGAAATGTGATGTTCAACAACTGTTTATTTTTAAGTTTACATGGGCAAATATATAAAACAGCATGACAAAATAGTTCAAAAGTTCTAATGCAATATTTCTTCCTGGAAGAATATATTCACAAAACCTTCCACCCAAATAATTAACAATTTTTTCACTTTAGAGCTCCTACTTTGAATTCCTTGTCTTTTTGTGAGTGGGCAGAGAAGGAACATCTAAAATATCTAGAGAAATCTCATCTTGCTAAATACATGCTTGAAAACTTAATTTCCATTCTTTAGAACATTTTTTTTCATTTAGTCCTACATTGATAATAACTCCAAAAATCTCCTTTAGTTCATTTAGTGAAATCTAAACCCAATCACACCACATGGAACAGGTACTTCTGGGTTCCTATGCACTCACTGATGAGAAGCCAAACAGCTCTGAAAAATAGTGCTGATTGGCAGTAGTCAACTGAAAATAAGTAACAGCAGCTTTCTCTAATGGAGAAGTGTTACTTATTTGAAGTATAAGGAGGGCAACTCATGAAGGATTTCACAATGAGAAATTACAATAATGATGCCAATGTACAGCCTTTGGTTTGTCTAAAAAATTTAGTAATGATGCAAATGCACTAACCAATGTCATAGGATATTTTCCATATTAAAAAGGTATAAGTATCATCGTGACTGTTTGCATCATTTGTGCATTACTAATAAATAATTATTTTAAATACTAAATTTTATTTCTACAAATTTACAACTTCTAGAGTGAAAAAAAAAAAAAAAAGCCCAGACTAAGCAATTGCCAGAATTTGCTGTTAAATGTTACATGAAGATTTTCAGTCCACCCATTACACTATATCAAACAGGAACATAATTTATACATAAAATTCAAAACTCATGTACATACCTCTGTACAAAACCAATTAACTCAGTTGTTATACAATATATGATAGTAATTTCCCCCTTCCTCTCAAAGGAGTATACTATATCCATCAGGAAATATCCAGATACAAACTAAAATAAGCTATAGCTACAATGGAGACAGTAAAACACACTACAGAGATGGATCACAACCAACCATGGAATGAATCATAATGCTGTTTTTCATATAGAAACATGTACAGTATAGTTTTAATCTTTAATATGGGCATTTTATCATAACAATTGAAATATGCAAATTATGTAATTCATTTATTTATAATACACTATTAATTGTCTTTTATCTCACAAAATGTAAGCTAAAAGAAAATTGCACTAACAGTGGTAATCAACGGTTGATTGTGGGGAGGGCTGACAACTAAATACAAATCTATACAAACAACAAATAAAAGAAATTATTTTCAAGAATATTTCCATTGCAATCAAATACAGAGCTTCTGCACACAGGAAATATTTTTAGTAATGAAGTGAACCAAAACTAAACATGCCCTGCTGCATATCTGCCAACTTTCAGAAACTGGAATCCAGAAAACTTTTAATGGAGCTCTCTCTTCCAGACTGAATGCATTGGAACATTTCATCCAAATCAATAATAAGTAATTAATCCATACAATGTAATGGGGAATCATATATTATCATGAAATGCAATAAAACTTACTTTTAAATTTTTTTTCTTCATTGGCTACTGAAAATTTCTACATTCTGTGACTTTTTTTTGTAAGAAAACAACAGGCCATGGTCCTGTAGTTAGCATGCACTGTCACTTAAAAAATGTATGGCCCATTGTGACTGTGGTGCTGAAAATCTGGCTGCCAAATTAAATATTCACTATGTATACAGTTATGAATTTGTAAATTCTTCTGGCCTTAATTATCCAGAAAATAAATGGAAATTTATTTAAATATATATATATATATATACACTTGGTCGTCGACTTATGACCTATGCGACTTACGACCGGCCGCACTTACGACCACAAAAAATTTGATTTTGTAAATTTCATTTGTATTAATTTTTACATTAATTTTAGATTGTATTTTTGTGTTTACAGTACATTATGTACAGTATTATTTTTCAAATTATGACAATACTGTATATGTAATTATAGATCGTAGTTTTGTATTTTTTATAAACAGTATGAATAATAAACCAATTAAAATGTACAGAGCGTTTGAATTTAACCTCCTAGAGAGAGATAGCCTAGGCGTAGAAACGAAGTAAAAGATAAAAGCATTACTGTATTTAAAATGAAAAATAAAAGATGATAAAAATTTAAAAGATTATAAAAATAAATTATAAAGATAATAAAAAGATTAGAAAGGTTAAAAAATACTGTTAATAAATATATGGCCGACATACGACCAGATCGACTTACGACCTGTCAGTCAGAACAGAAGTCGGTCGTAAGTCGACGACCAACTGTGTGTGTATATATATATATATATATATATATATATATATATATATAATTATCTTATAATTTATTCTTAAATTCATATATACATTTTTGCATATCACGGATATATATATATAACCGATAATTAATATAAAAATAAAACGTAAGCCAGTAGTATGGCAAAAAACTGTAGAGCGAAAGTTAACATAAAAAATTAAATCAACGGGAGGGAGATTTATTTATTTTCTTATTTTATGTTATTACATTCTAACTTTTAAGCCATTATTTAAATATATATATAACTTGCAGAAAAGCTCAACTGATTAATTAATGCTGCTTACAAAATCATTAACATGTTCACTGTTTCATGACACAAATATGCAGTATTGGGTTTTTAATCCAGTTGGAGAGACAACCATCCTATTATTAGAAAATTTCCTTCCAATTCGACAAGAAAAATTGGATATTTTTGTCAAGCAATCTTTACTGGAAGCAGACTAATTCAGTCATAGTGAAGAGAAAGCCCAAAAATGTCTCTCCTCTCTCAAATCCAGATTGACTCAATCCTGTGATTTTCAATTCTGGGTCAAAAAGATCATCAGAAAAGTGAGAAGCGAAAGCATTAAAAGAAAATCTTTAGCAAATTAATAAACTATAAACTGAATTCATTAAAAACTCAAAAGCACTGCTGTGACCAGTTTCAGAGCCATCTGGCTCTTCATCAGTATGCGGAAGAAAACATAACATTGGTTAGATGGGTAGAAAATTATTCTCAAACTATAAATATGTGAAATTCATATCTTTCAAAATGTGCAGCATACAAGACATTCCTTTACCTACAAAATGACAATCTAACTTTTTCAAAACTATATAAAAAAAAATATGGTTTGACGGATTTCTTTTTTTTCCTTTTCTTCTGGAGGAGGTGTGTTGTTTTTGCTTTGCAGGTTTAGGGTGCATCAACTACTTTTGTCACGACATACCACGTTCTGTGATGTGAAATTTCACGTGGTCTTTGCTTTTTAATACATCTATACAAGTATGTTTGAAGGACCAATTTGCATGTTGTGTGAGCTAAAAATTCAGGGTGAATGATGGAAGAGACCTTACCATGTCTACCTGAGATCAGTTAATTTTGTCTCAGCTGAAGGGGCATTAAGAATTCCTCCAGTCTCAAGTGGAATTTAAACCTAGACATCTTTAAAAAAAAGTATTGTATTGTCACTGAGCAGAGCAAATGACTGACACCTGACAATGTGAAAAAATAATACTCCCAAAAAACAATCAATCCTGAGGTAAATTTTACATTTCCCTGTAATTTGCATTCAAATTATTCTAATCAATCTAAAGCATTTTTAAATGCTAGAGAAAAATAAATTCTGTCTAATAAATTAATTGATTAATTAATTTATTGATCTACTAAGATTAAATGCCCTGCTTGGTATATGCTATTAAAAACCAGTTATTTTGCAGACTATTACTTCTAAAGAACCAGAAAAGTTGGCAAGTATCCTGACAGGTTAATCTAGTGAACAACAAAAATTCTATAATCAATATAATTTCAACTGATTTCTATAAGGATTCTATATAATCTTAGGTACATTGCACACAACTTGTTATTGTAAGATTTATGGTACTTGTCATTGCACATTTTATCGTAGGAATGCACTGGACTGAAGGGAACTTTCACATAGAAACAACATAAAGATATCATACAATGCTTTGATTTCTGTCTCAACTCCAACAAATTAGAGACAATAAAAAGGTATGAATATTAGAAGTGACTTGGAATTAGTAGGGGATTTCTGACAACAATTTATCATAAAGAGGTTAAACTTGCAGCTCACGATTAATCACTAGGCTCTCCTCACATCATTCCATGTTTTGAAAGAACACGTGGATCCCATAATGGACTGGATGTGCAATTTCCAGCTCTTTCTAGGAACGATTGCACTACTCTTTATGGATAATAAATAAAAATTGATTTCTAATTTAGAATCAGAACTCAAAAAAATATGTATTTTGTGCAAATGTTAATTACTTTGTCTTTTTTCAAATTGCAGTTGTAATATGAAAAGAAAAAGTATCAATAACTTTTCATAACAACCAATATATTGGTTGTTATGAAAAACAAACCAACATCAAGAACCAACAAGACAATATATTCATGTAAAAATAAAGAAAAAAAAAACCCCTCTGAAAACTTTAATGATATAAATAACCTTAAACAAAATATATCTGATGCCAAGAGAAAACTTCAGCCAGTTTTACCAATTTTGCTGCTAGAAACAACAATGTTTTATAATCATTAACTTCAGACACCATATATTTAAATTTTTTTGGTTTTTTTTAATGTATGGATAATGTATTTCCATGTGTTTTTTTTTTTGTTTTTTTTTGTAAACCCCAAACAAGAGAGGTATTAAAACCTATAGTACTTAGTACCGTGCTTGATTTGGAAGTTGAGAAGGCGAGGTTGTTGTTGTGGTGTTTTCTGGTGCAAGAGCTACTTAGGCCATATTGCACCTGAGAAAGCAAAAGAAAATATTTGTTGACATTGGACTTGAACTTCTGTAGACTGTAATTTTCAGGAAATACATATGAAGGAAGGTTGTTCCAGAAAACGGCAGTTGAATGAATAAACGAGGAAGATGAAAAGTTGGTTCTGTGAGTTTGAAGTTGGACAGTAACTGGATGTTGGCTGGTGGTGGCACGTGTCAGGACTGTTTTGAAAGAGAGAGTGGGAATTATAGAAGCCAATTCAGAAGAACATTGCCCATGGAAGTATCTGTAGAAGAGGCATGCAGCAGAAACAGTACGTCTGAGACAGAGAGTGGAGAGACTCTGTTAGAGATGAATCGTTAATTAACCTAACTACCCTCTTCTGAACGGCATCAAGAAGCCTGAGAGGTTTAGGGGGCACCACCCCACATGTGGGAACAATATTCCATGGTAGGGAGGATTTGCGATTTGTACAGAGTGAACAGCTGTTTGGAAGAAAAGTAACGCTGAGAGCGAAAGAAAAAACCAAGTTTTTTAGATGCAGAGGAATATTTGTAATGTGATTGTGCCAAGAGAAATTAGCAGTCAGGGTAATCCCCAAAAAAGATATATCATTTTGCCTAGAAATCAGAGTGTCACCAAAGACAAGCATAGGAGCAGAAGAATCCTTTTTGCGAGATATAAGACAAGACTGAGTTTTAGAAGGATTGAAATCAACTAAGTTGTCCTTGCCCCACTGGAGAATTACCTGGAGATCGGCATTTAAGGAATTGGTAGCAGATTTTTGAGAAGTTGAAGCTGATTGAGCAGGGCAAGGTTTCTCAAACTGGAAGGTGGAATGCAATGTGCTATCATTGGCAAAACTATGGATAGGATTTCCAGTCAATGGAAGATGGTCATTAATATACAAGAGGAAAAGAGTGGGGGAAAGAACTGAACCTTGGGAGGCACCGGCATTAGTGGAGAAGTTAGAAGATAGAGACCCATCTACCATCACCCTCGGTGAGCGATCGGAGAGAAAACTAATAACCAATTACAAAAAACAGTTGGCAAACCATAAGATGGAAGCTTGTTTAGACCTTTAGGCCAAACACGATCGAAAGCCTTTAAGATGTCAAGAGCAACTGCTTGTGTTTCACTGAACTTTAACATTGAATTAGTCCATAAATGGGTAACATATGGCAGAATGTTACCAGTGGATCGACACTGACAGAATCCGCACAGGCGATCGTTGAACAGATGGAAGGTTTCTACTTAGTTTGAGAATTGGCAGTTAATTGATTTCTTCATTACTTTAGAAAGAGTAGAAGCAATTACAATGGGACAATAATTGGATGGGAGGGATTTGTCACCCTTTTTAGGAACTGGCTTGATATGAGCAAATTTCCAAGCAGAAGGAAATACCTATGGAATAAGAAAGTGAAAAAAGGCGGCAAAGTAATAAGTTCAGGAGCACAGGTTTTGAGAACAATTGGAGAAATACCATCAGGACCTCGAGCTTTCTTAGCATCAAGATTCGTCAAAATCCTTCTGACATCCTTTTGAAGGAAGACCGCAGGAGGCATGGAATGGAGCGTGTTGGGAATGGTGGGAGGTGTTTTACCAAGATCATTAATACATGAACTGGAAGAAAAATGGGATGCTAGCAGGTCAGCTTTATCCTTGGCTGAAGTAACAACAGAACCATCTGGTTTGGACAGAGGTAGGAGCAGAGATGGGCAGAAGTTGCGACCAACAGCTTTGGCAAGAGACCAGAATGCTCGGCTACCATTAGGGCAAGAAGCAAGTTTTCTACTCTTAGCCTGTTCAAACTCTAGTTTGGACTGAATAATAACTGCTTTACAATTGTTGCGAGCTTTGGTGTAGGCAGAAAACAAAACTGAAGAATTGGAAGCAAGCCATTACGATATGCAAGTTCTTCTCTTGAACAGCCTTAGCACATTTATTGGAAAACCAAGGTTTAGATAAAGGACGAGATTTTAAAGTGGAGTGTGGGATAAAGGATTCCATTCCTGCAAGAATAATTTCACTGACACGATCTGAGAAAACGTCAGATGTTTTGAAACAGCAATCTGACCAAGGAAAAGAAAAGAAATCTCGCAGGTAATCCCATTTTGCATTCTTGTAATTCCAAACAATATGAGGTTGGGAATAGCCATGAGATAAAGGTTTCATTGGAGAAGAGACAATTACCAAGTTGTGATCTGAGATGCCAAAAGGTCCTTTCACTTCAACTGTGTACTTAGAAGGGTTGTTTGTGAAAAAAAGATCAAGCGTATTGGCTGTATGCTTAGGATTGTCCGGTATTCTTGTAGGTAAATGAACAATCTGCGCAAGGTCATTAGTAATTGCAAAAGCCTTAGCATCTCGACCAGCTGGGTCGGTGTGACTAGAAAACCGAAGCCAGCTGGAGTTGTGAACATTAAAATCACCAAGGAAAATTACCTCACTGTTAGGAAAGTTGGACTGGAGAAAGTCAAGTTGCAAAGAGAGGAAATCAAAGAACTCCAAGTGATTAGTGGAGTTGGGAGAATGGTAGAGACAACAGATGAATTTGACACAATGAGGTAGAGAGATTTTAAGCCAGAGAAGATCGAAAAGAGGAGATTCCAAATTACCAAGTCTCTGACAGGAATATTGGAATGGACATATGCACGAGTATCACCTTTGAGGAGAAAGGAATCATACAGCGAATAATTTGAGCAAATAAGATGAGCAGTAGTTGAATCAACTGAAAAAGTACATGGGGTTTGGCAGACTGCAAGTGGAAATGGACATCGTTGAGATTAGAATTGAGACCACGTATATTTGTGAAATGAACTAGGAAGCATTTGGGAGTTTTAGATCTTTTTGCAGATAAGCTTACTCTATTAGTTTGACAATTCATGGTGTATTCAATAGTAAGAAAAAGTGGGTAGGACATACTGTATGAAGTTTTTGGATATGTCATACACGTGGTAAGAATATACCCAGATCCTTGACAAAACATGGCCCCAACAATGCCCCCCCGCTTACACACTACTCAGACTCCCTCCAGTCACTATCTGACAGAGTAGAGGTAGCAAGATTATACACTAAAGTGGTGGTATTGTACCGATTGATGAGAGTCATCTACCACCTAGTACTGCCTGGTAACACAGGTGGGCGGCAATGCTCCATGTGGTGTGGGCACCACACCTCGCTTACGTTGGTTCACACCTCGGTCTTCACTCACCGTGTGCTTGTGCATGGAGGTTATATCCAGGATTACTAACAGTCCCACCATCGTGAAGGTGCAAGCAGAGGATTTGGCTGTCACAAACCGTCAGGCCTTCGCCAAAATTGGGTCCACTTGACTTGAGTGTCATCCGAATATCAGTTCCATCAGTGTTTTAGACTCCCAGGTAGCAAGTACGGCTTGTCTGGCATATCTGAGATTATGTCTGTGACAATCTCAAGGACCAATGTGATATATATATACAAATATGCAATTTTAAGAAAAACACCTGAAATTTATTTAAAAAGACTTTCTGGTTATTATGCAAAATACAAAGGTATTTTGCATAATAACCATTTACATTGCACATTCTGCTAGGAGGGCACTGTATTTTATGTACTTATAAGAAATTAACAAATACCTTAATTAAAAAGTGTACACTGGCATCCATAGTTGTTGATTTTGAGATGGTTATTCACAATATTAATGGATCTATTTAGCATAAAGCCAGTATTACAGACTTAGTCCTAAGAAATCCAGGAATTTAGTTTCTGAACATAAAAATTTGTAATCAGGTACAGCAAAATTAATGAGATTATTCTGTATTCCAATTTTGAATGTCAATGAAGTTGACAACTGTTTTGCAGATGATTCTAGATCAATAATGCCTAATTACTTAATTTCCACATAATGCATGTAGAAAAAAATGTTATATTTCTTCTAATTCTCCGGACACAAGCAAGTTCTAGTGTGGAACAGACCCTAAATGCAAAATCATCCATTTACAAATTAGAATGGATTACAAAGTCATCCATTCTAATTTGAATTTTTGTTAACACTCATTCATCTATTTATGCATTTATTGATTTATTAAATCATTTTCAAATAAAAAATAGATTAAAATGACAATGATTAAAATTCAAAATAAAATTGTCCCCAATCCAGAGAGGAAAGTTCATGGCAACAAAAGTCATTAAATAAAATTAGATTAATACTTTTTAATTAAAAAAAAATACCTGGTATGATTTTATCAAATGTATTTTAAATCTCTATAACATTCAATATTCATTTAAGAAATAACATTTCTTAAATGCCTGATAGGACCTCAAACTTTTGCAGTAGGGATCAGGATTGTACAATGACAAGTCGCTTGTATGGGCCTTGGAGCACAACAAAACTACAATTCAGATGTAATTAGCATTGAAGAAAATAACAATATATTATTAAAGAAAAAATAAATATTCCAACGTACCATAGCCCTCATCGCTAGGACCCACGTCTTCATCAGCAAAGCTGCAATCAAAGGCTAGAATTTTTCCACCCTTCTCAATTTCTACGCTAAAGTGGGGTCTAGATTTCATCTGTAAAAAAAAGGAACATGAAGTAAGAATAATTTACCAGTTCTAAAATAAAAGCAATTAATTACATTAGTAATTAAACCAGTTAAGGAAGTAACATTCAAAGTAATAATATTGGGCTGATGTCAAGTATAATAGTCTTTTTTTTACTTGCTAATATATATCATAATATTGGATAAACTAATTAATTCATTAGACAACATTAAAGGAAAAGAAATTACTACAGTAAATCAACACTGAAAATACTTTGAGTCAAGGCTTTAAATTCTACAACACAATTTCCAAATTCAACTCAAAAATTCATAGATTCTGACTAACCAGAGAACAATCATTCTACTGTCATGTGGGTTTAATAAATTTATCAGATCTAATTAATAGAAATAAATCTTAATTTCTATACCATGTATCATTTCTCTTTCACCCAGAACTCATGATAAAAAAATAAAAGAATTTGAAGAATAAAGAGATTTTAGGAAATCAGTAATAATCTTAGAATCACTAAATGGAATGCAATATTCTTCTAATATAAAAAGTCACTGCCATATTTCAGGAAATGTGTTTTCAGAAACAGTTTTTACACATAACTGTTGTAACCTGGAACAATTTTTCATCGTTGCAATGTTATAAACTGAAAGGATTACTATTTGTTATTAACAAGTACAAGCAATGAGAACATAATAAAAATTGGAAACTGCTTATGGTAGTATTACGTACAATTACCATAAGTAAATATAAGGTGTGGCAATAAAGTCTGAAAATAAACAGAAGTGTTATGTTGTAGTTCAAACTTCCCCAGGTGGTGGTACAGAGATTATCTAATAGGCTGATGGATTGCAAGGTTTCATTAGTAGCATTAACATTCTGTGTCACAATTTTGCAATGTAGCAACGAATGAATATCAATTTTTCCTTTAAACTGGGAAAATCTGCAACAGAAACATGAAATGTTAAAAACTTTTATGGTGATGAAATGTTAAATCATACCGGTGTATTTGAATCAACCTCTTGAAAATGAGGACAGAGTTGCAAAAGTTCAGGAAATTGTGACAAGAGATGAGCTCATTGTTTGAGCTTCAGAACTAGACATGAACAAAGAAATGATTTGTGAAATTCTGCATGAAGCTTTGGGGAAAAGGAAGGTCTGTGTGAAATTTGTGCTGCATAGCACTCTTTTGTGCTGATGCAGCACAAATTTCATCAGCATAAATTTGTGCTGATGGCATTCTTTACTGCTTCTCATCATGGATTGGATGAGAAGCAGTAAAGAGTGCCATCACGTAAAGACTTCATCCAGACTTGTCAAGGCAATCCTAATTTCCTCAACTGTATTGCCACTGGAGATGATAACTTGGTGTTTCAGTACGATCCAAAGACAAAATATAAGAGCATGCAGTGGATTTCAAAATCATCACCGAGGCCCAAAACCGTTTTGTTTACAGAAGTCCAGGATCAAGACAATGCTAATCATGTTTTTCGACAAACAATACAATTCAAGAGGAATTTTTACCTGAAGGGGAGAGAGTCAATGTACAGCTACTTCAAAGACAACTGAAGTGCATTTTCCAGGTGAGGCTACAATTTTGAGAGAAAGGCAGCTGGTCCTTGTTGCACAACAATGCATGATCCATTCCACACTTGTTGTGAAGACATTTCTAATGAAACAAGGCATTGTAGAAATCAACTATCCACCCTACTCTCTTGATCTAGCAAATCAGACCTCTTCCTCTTTCCCAAGGTGAAAAGTTCCCTCAAAAGAAAGATTTTAGGATGTTGAGAACATAAAGAAAAACGTTAACTGCTGAAATGAACATCTCTTTGAATGCCTTCACTGATTCTTTTCAGAAACTTTTAGAATGGTGCAAAAAGTGCATTTAATCATGTGGCGATTACTTTGAATAAAAATAAAGTCATCTTTGGTCTCCTTCACCTTGTATTCTTTATATTGCATTAGTCTGGGAACTTTACTGCCACATCTTATACATATAAAATAATGAGATATTAGAAAGAAACACTTAACTGTGTGGGATTTAATAGGAAAATAAAATTTATTTAAATGATTGGTTTCACTGCTCTGCAGCACTTATTATACACAGGGAAAATTGTGAATTTTGATATAACAAGGAAAACTGAATAAATATGTAAACATTTAATAAGTGGCCATACATTTCTGCTACTTTTGTGGCCCATCTTCTCACTTAAATACAGCAGCTATATATACTTAACTGTTATAATAAATTTTATTTTCTTCATTATTTC
Source organism: Mastigoproctus giganteus (assembly GCF_048544385.1). Taxonomy (NCBI): domain Eukaryota; kingdom Metazoa; phylum Arthropoda; class Arachnida; order Uropygi; family Thelyphonidae; genus Mastigoproctus; species Mastigoproctus giganteus. The sequence goes on from NC_143577.1 coordinate 247,266,320, forward strand.
ACAGGAAGTGTAATGTTATATTTCAATAAATTATACCTGCATGTAGAAATGCCATTCTCTTTTAAATATAAACAGACGTTTATTTTTTTTTCAAGGTACTGCTTATGGACAATACACATTAATTACTTATAAACATTCAGCACTCAGAAAATTAGTTACAATGCATTTTCCACCCAAACCCAATGAAAGGCACCCACCTGCTGTCCACATGAGAATACAGAAATGTCTAACAAATTTCAAACAAGCTGCTAAAACACAAGTCAAATAATAAAGTAGCTTAGTCCTAAGCTGAACAGTGTTTTTCAACAAACAAGTCATGTTCACAGCTAAGCTAACCTTTATACTAAATAAATACAGTAACCCCCCGCTATTAGCGGTATCTGTATTCGCAGTTTCGCGGTCGCTGATTTAATATAAAATGAAATCTAAAAAATGTGAATTTTAAAGCGCCGTGAACATATTCCGCCATAAAAAAACATGGGCGTGGCAAAAATCATCTTTCCCGGTCAAAACAGCGCTCAGTGGGTGGGGGAAGAGGGGTGACAAAATCACGAGCGAGGATGTTTCTCACTAATCCTTGTTCAGTATGTGTTATGCGCTTGTCACGGAAGGTTTCGTCATTTGCTTTTAATTTATATGCTTATAAATTGAATAAATTTATCAATTTATAAATTGATATGCTTACATAAGTGATAAATCTACCGTTTTGCAGTGTAAAACAGACTTTTTCGAGCGTGTTAACAGAAGAAAATGACTTTATTGTGGACAAGTTCTTTCTAACCCGTACAAAAATATGGCTACGAACAACAACGGAAATGTGAAAATATCAAAGAAGGTCATGACATTAGCGAATAAAATTGAGTTATTAGACAAAATTTCTAATGATAAAAGTGTCTCCTCAGTGGCAAAACATTATAAAATCAATGAGTCAACGGTACGACAATCAAGAAATCGTAAGAAAAAATCCGCCATAGTGACCGTGAAAACGCGCTAATTGCTTCAAAAATTTACTCTGTAACTCGTGATGTTAAATTAGAAAAAATGGAAAAAGCTTTAAATCTGTGGATAGAAGACCGAACTCAAAATAAAATTCCGTTAAGTTCACTCATCATTAAAATGATGAGTGAACTTAATGGGCAAAACTCCTTTATCAACACTTTTGCGAAACTGGTGATAGCACTGGCGGGATAAGTTTTTTAGCTAGCAAAGGCGCTGGTTTGAAAGATTTGTTTGAAATTTCTAATAAATATTATATTTAGTATTAAATTGTTTCTTATTTTCATTTCGATGCTATATGCTTGCATTTCACTATGTACTGTCGATGTACATAGTCATATTATGAAGGTACATATAATACATACATAGACAAAATTTTAGACTAGTTTTTCTTATAAATTTCATATTTTGGAACGGAACCCCTTTATTACTATGGGAGCCATAACTCAGTATTTGCGTTTTCGGTATTCGCGGCATTTCTCAGGAACATAACTCCCGCGAATAGCGGGGGTTTACTGTACAGCTATTTTATTATTTTATTTGAACTATCTTTTGGCATCTTGTTTTAAATTGGCTATATATTTCGGTATTCTCGTGGGGACGACAGATAAGTACCCTTTTGTTGTTTGAGTGGGAACACGTGAGTTGTTATTAATTTCCCAAGCATCAAAATCCATGTTTGTAAGAATTTTATTGTTCATGTATTGCCCATAAGCAGTACCTTGATAAAATAAAAGTAAGTGTCTACCCATATTTAAAGTTATCTACTTTAAGGTAAACAATACCTTGTTATACATGCCATTCATAAAAACATAAGATCATCTTTCAGGTAAACAAATAGCACAGTGATTAAGACTGCTGCCATTGCATGCAGTAACTTTAAGGAAGAGGTCCCCAAACTACGGCCCAGGGGCTGGATCTGGTCAGCTGAAGAATTTTATCCAGCCAGTGGATATTTCAATTAGATCGTAAAAATTAATGTTTATATTAGATCACAATAAAATTTATGAAATACACATTTTACAGATTATTTTAACATTCATCAGTTGATTAATAGTGTTGACGCCTCTGTGTTGTCAGCTTAGTCTTGTTAGATATTCATTCTGTTATTTCCCTGAAAGCTATTTTTTGAAACATCATTAAAATAATCCGTTAATCTTGACCCTGTCATTAAATAGCAATAGCCGTTAGAGACAGTAATAAGGGATTTCCTAATCCCATCCCAGCCTGCAGACCAACCCTGATGTCAGAGTATGGGAGCAAAGGTCACTCTAGGCTTTCACTACACAAGAATCCCAGATCCAGGATATAACCTGGCACTAGCAGCATGGTCTGATGATTGGTATCGGTAAGAACCTGAACCAAACCTTTTTTTTTTTTATGAAAACCCCAAACACGAGGTATTAGAACCTATAGTACTTAGTACCATGCTTGGGTTGGAGGTTGAGAAGATGAGAGAAGATATTTGTTGATATTAGACTTCAACTTCTGTAGACTGTAATTTTCAGGAAAGACAAATGAAGGAAAGCTGTTCCAGAAAATGGCAATTGATTGAATAAACGCGGAAGATGACATGTGGTTCTGTGAGTTTGAAGTCGGACAGTAAACGGATGTTGGCTGGTAGCAGCATCTGTTGGGACTGTCTTGAAAGAGAGAGCGGGAATTATAAAAGCCAATTCAGAAGAATAGTGCCCATGGAAGTATCTGTAGAAAAGACATGCAGCAGAAACAGTATGTCTATGAGACAGCAAGTGGAGAGACTGTTAGAGATGAGTCATTAATTAACCTAACTGCCCTCATCTGAATGGAATCTAGAAGCCTGAGAGAGGTTTGGGGGGGGGGCATTGCCCCAGATGTGGAAACAATATTCCATGGTAGGGGAGATTTGTGATTTGTACAGAGTAAACAGCTGTTTGGAAGAAAAGTAACGCCAAGAGCGAAAGAGAAAACCAAGTTTTTTAGATGCAGAGGAAGCAATATTTGTAATGTGCTTGTGCCAAGAGAGATTAGAAGTCAGGCTAATCTCCAAGAGATATATCAATTTGCCTAGAAATCGGAGTGACATCAAAGATAAGCATAGGAGCAAAAGAATCCTTTTTGCGAGCTATAAGACAAGACTGAGTTTTAGAAGGATTGAAATCAGCTAAGTTGTCTTTGCCCAACTGGAGAATTACCTGAGGATTGGTATTTAAGGAATTGGTAGCAGATATTCGAGAAGTTGAAGCTGATTGAGCTTCAACTTCTAAAATGGAATGCAATGTGCTATCATCAGCAAAACTATGGATAGGATTTCAGTCAATGGAAGGAGGTCATTAATATATAACAGGAAAAGAACTGAATGAACCTTGATGGACACCGGCATTAGTGATGAAGTTAGAAGACAGAGAGCCATTTACCATTACCCTCAGTCAGCGATCAGAGAGAAAACTGGATAACCAATTACAAAAAACAGTTGGAAAACCATAAGATGGAAGCTTGTTTAGAAGACCTTTATGCCAAACACGATCGAAAGCCTTTGAGATCTCAAGAGCAACTAATTGTGTTTAACCAAACCTTTCCATTGAATTAGTCCATAAATGGGTAACATAAGCCAGAATATCACCAGTGGATCGACACTAATGGAATCCATACTGGCGATCGTTGATAAGACTGAGGGTTTCTAGGTAGTTTCAGAGTTGGCGGTTAATTGATTTCTCCATTACTTTAGAAAGAGTAGAAGTAATCGCAATGGGATGATAATTGGATGGGAAGGATTTGTCACCTTTTTTAGGAACTGGCTGGATATGAGCAAATTTCCAAGCAGAAGGAAAAACACCATTGAAATAAGAAAGTGAAAAAAGGCAGCAAAGAATAGGAGTAAGTTCAGAAGCACAGGTTTTGAGAACAAGTGGAGAAATACCATTGGGACCTGGAGCTTTCTTAGCATGAAGATTCATCAAAATCCTTCTGACATCCTTTTGACGGAAGACCACAGGAGGCATTGAATGGAGCGTGTTGGGAATGGTGGGAGGTGTTTTACCAAGATCATTAATACATGAGTTGGAAGAAAAATGGGATCAAGTCAGCTTTATCCTTGGCTGAAGTGACAACAGAACCATCTGGTTTTGACAGAGGTGGGAGCAGAGATGCGCAAAAGTTGCGGCCAATAGCTTTGGCAAGAGACCAGAATGCTCGGCTACCATTAGGGCAGGAAGCAAGTTTTCTACTCTCAGCCTGTTCAAACTCTAGTTTGGACTGATTAATAACTGCTTTACAATTGTTGCGAGCTTTGGTGTAGGCAGAAAATGAAACTGAAGAATTAGAAACAAGCCAATTACGATATGCAACATTCTTCTCTTGAACAGCCTTAGCACATTTATTGGAAAACCAAGGTTTAGATAAAGGACGAGATTTTAAAGTGGAGTGTGGGATAAAGGATTCCATTCCTGCAAGAATAATTTCACTGACACAATCTGAGCAAACGTTGACATCAGAAGTTTGAAACAGTAATCCAACCAAGGAAAAGAATAAAAGAAGTCTCGCGTGTCATCCCATTTTGCATTCTTGTAATGCCAAACAACACGAGGTTGGGAATGGCCATGAGATAAAGGTTCCATTGGAGAAGAGACAATCACCAAGTTGTGATCTGAAGTGCCTAAAGGACCTCTCACTTCGACTGTGTACTTAGAAGGGTTGTTTGTGAGAAAAAGATCAAGCGTATTGGCTGTATGATTAGGATTGTCCGGTATTCTTGTAGGTAAATGAACAATCTGTGCAAGGTCATTAGTAACTGCAAAAGCCTCAGCATCTCGACCAGCTGGGTCTGTGTGACTAGAAAACGGAAGCCAGCTGGAGTTGTGAACATTAAAATCACCAAGGAAAATTACCTCACTGTTAGGAAAGTTGGACTGGAGAAAGTCAAGCTGCAAAGAGAGGAAGTCAAAGAGCTCCAAGTGATTAGTGGAGTTGGGAGAATGGCAGAGACAACAGATGAATTTGACACAATGAGGTAGAGAGATTAAGCCATTGAAGATCAAAGAGAGGAGATTCCAAATTGCCAAGTCTCTGACAGGGAATATCAGAACGGACATATGCACAAGTACCACCTTTGAGGCGAAAGGAATCATATAGCGAATAATTTGGGCATCTAAGATGAGCAGTAGTTGAATCAACTGATAACTGAGATTCTGTCAGAAAAAGTACATGGGGTTTGGCAGACTGCAAGTGGAAATGGACATCGTTGAGATTAGAATTGAGACCACGTATATTTGTGAAATGAATTAGGAAGTGCTTGGGAGGTTTAGATCTTTTTGCAGATAAGCTTGCTCTATTAGAATGCAACCTGTAATTATAATATTGTGTTTGCAGGGGAAAAAACAGACTAGTGCTGCTTTGCGTTTTTTTTTTTTTTTTTTTTTAAATTCTTGAGTCAGTGGATACATTTGAAGAAAACAATACTCGGAAAAAACCCAGCATTTCTTGGGCTTTGTAAGCTGCATGTTCAAATACTTCCCCCCTCCAAGAGGAAATAAATAGAATTAACCAAAAACACTTTTCAGAGTTAGACAAACCTTAAATGTACAAAGAAACCAAAGAAATATGGAGATGCCAATGTTATCTAATGGATAAAACTAAACCAAAAGTTAAATGCATGTGCAGCACATGATCTACTAAGATCCTGTGTTTGGTGTATCCTACCCCCAATATTCCACCCCACCCACACACAGCATGGATGATTATAGCTCTGCTTGTTAAATGCAAGCAGAGCTACAATCTTTGAAACATTCAATATCAATATAGAATGTAGGTCCATATTTGAAAAAAATAACAGAAACTTCACAAAAATCCAGAAGAAAAGGAAAAATTTAAATAAAACTTTAAGAGACAATTTCTGTAAATCTAAGAAAACTGGAAAAGTTGTAAGGTATGCTACTATAGTTTGATCACAAATAATTACATAAGTAACAATTTATACACTTTTTTAATACATCATCTTATAATAAAGATATTACAATATTACTCACCTCTCCCACTTCTGGTTGTTTTTCTTGACTGGGATCTACAGTGTCATCACTTACAGCATCCACTGAGTGGCTGACATTAAGTTTCACAGTAATTCTATAAGAAAGTTAAAAGGTCACAAAACCATTCAGAGTACAGTACCCAAAAATTTATATGACACTATCTCCCTGAATGGAGAAATCAACCCACACCAAACTAGCAAAAAATTAACACCTCAATAACAGGATTTGTGACCAAATGGAAATTAGCATTAGCATTAGTAGAGGCATTTGATGCAAGAAAGCAAGCTTATGCAGCATCAGCCAAAAAAAAAAAAAAAAAAAAAACCCACTTCCACTTCACCCCTCTGTTCGTTCAAAATACCTGTCCAGCTGAGCCTTAAACTTATTTAGGCTATCAACCTCCACTACAAGGGATGGAAGTCTGTTCCGCTAACCAACCACCCGCTGGCTAAAGGCAAATTTCCGCACGTCTATCCTACATCTGTCTTTCCTCAATTTGAATTTATGCCCTCTCAGGTGATCATTCTGAGCTAGATGAAAAATCCCATCAGCATTGAGCATGCTCAAACCATTCAAGGCTTTATACACCTCTATCAGATCACCTCGCTGGTGCCTAGTCTCCAGACACTGTAATTTGCAAAACTTAAGCCTTTCTTCGTAAGAGCACCCATTTGTTCCATTCACTAATCTTGTTGCCCTTCTCTGTACTCGTTCCAGCAGCTCTACATCCTTCTTGAAATGAGGCCTCCAGACCTGTATACAGTACTCTAGGTGTGGCCTGACCATTGCCTTATACAAGGGAATAATCACCTCCTTATCCCTGCTGGAAAAATTCCTGTATATCATTGACAATACTCCATGAGCTACTCTTGCAGCCCGTCTGCACTGCTCAGAGAACTTCACATCTGCCTGCACAACCACCCCCAAGTCCCTTTCATTCTCTACCACTGTCAGTGTAGTACCACAGAGTTGATACGTTGCTCTGGGGTTGCTGTTTCCCATGTGTAGTACTTTACATTTGTCAATGTTAAACTTCATTTGCCACCTCTCAGCCCATCTGCTCAACCTTTCCAGATCCTGTTGCAGCAGCATAGTGTCAGTAGTGTCCTCGACAACCCTGCCAACCTTTGTATCGTTTGCAAACTTGGACATTAAGCTTGACATACCATCATCAATATCATTTATAAATACAGAAAACAATAATGGACCCAACACTGAGCCCTGAGGGACTCCACTAATAACATTAGTCCACGATGAGCAGTGTCCATTGATTACCACTCTCTGTCTTCTCCCCCTCAACCACCCCTTTATCCATAGCAGCAATTTGCCTCCAATGTCACACTGCTCCAATTTGTGTAGCAGTCTTCCATGTGCAACAGTATCAAAAGCCTTTCTAAGATCCAAGTATATAATATCAAAGTTATTCCCTGCATCCAGTTCTTTTGTGACTGCATCATAGTATCCAATCAGATTGGTCAGGCAAGACTTCCCCTTAACAAAACCATGCTGTGTCCGAGCTATAACTGAAGTCTTGTCTAAATGATCCTGCAGTGCTTCTTTAACCAGTGCCTCCATTAATTTTCCTGGAACAGAAATTAAGCTCACAGGTCTATAATTACTTGTGTCAGCCTTTGATCCTCCTTTGTGAATTGATGTCACATTTGCACATTTCCAGTCTATGGGTACCTCCCCTGAGTCCAAGGAAGCTCTCATAATTATGGCTAAGGGTTTGCTTACTTCCTTTGCTGCCTCCTTTAATATAACTGGATAGATCCCATCCACCCCGGGTGCCTTTCTTGTGTTTATCTTCAACAGTTTCTCCTCCACTTTACTCCCAGTTATTTCAAGATTCTGTAGCTTACTGCTAGAGTTGAATACACCTCTGGCATTCCCCTCGCTGAATAACTCCTCATGTGTGAATGTCGATGCAAAATATTCATTTAGTTTGTTAGCTACCTGAGCAGGATCATCAACAGTTGACCCATCAATATCAAGTGGACCAATCTGATTCATCCCCTTCCTTCTAGAGTTTACATAAGTAAAGAACTCTTTGCTGTTTTTCTTTGTATCCCTTGCCAAGGATTTCTCGTAATCTGCCTTCGCCTGCCTAACCTCCTTTGTAACTTGGTTGCATATCAACTTGTATCTATCATAGGCTTCTGTGTCATGTGTTAATTTGTAAGTATCCCATGCATTTTTCTTCTCTGCCATATGCCTCATTAGTTCATCTGACATCCATTTTGGCCTAAACCTTGAACAATATTTCTTGGTTGGTATGTAAAGCCTAGTAGCTTCCAAGATAAGTTCTTTGAATGCTTCCCATTTTGAATTTGCTGTTGGTAACATCATCAGTTGGTCCCACTGTATAGAATTTAAATACTGCCTCAGTCCATCGTAGTCGCCTTTACGGAAGCAATAACCCTTCCCTTTACCCCTAATGGTAGTTACCTCTTTGAGTAAATCCCACTTCAGCACACTGTGATCACTGCCACCTAGTGGTTCATTTATCTGCAGATTCTTAATGCATGAAGAATCACTGCTGATAATCAAATCAAGAGTATTACTCCCTCTAGTTGCCTCCCGAACATGCTGATGTAGAAAACAATCATCCAATAAATCCAAAAAAGCCCTGCTAGTGTGTGAGTGACCAGCCCCCAAATTCCAGTCAATATCTGGGAAATTAAAATCTCCCGTTATAAGACTCTCTGATTTACTGGCCCACTCTATTTCCCTGTACAGTTTCTTATTAGACTCATCAGAGTCATTAGGCCTATAGCACACTCCTACTCTCAATTTTGATCTCCCAATGCTTATGTCACACCAAACTGACTCAACACTGCACTGTCCAGCGATGTCGACTGGCTTCACTTCCTTGGTTTTTATGTGTTTCTTAACTAATAGCATAACCCCTCCCCCTTCCTATCCTGTCTATCCTTTCTGTAGACGTTGTACTCCCCAAATTCCAGTTCTGCATCCCTTATATCTGTGTGACACCACGTCTCTGATATCCCAACAATATCTGCCTTTGATGTTTTTAGCAATACCTCAAATTCATCAAATTTATTTACTAAACTCCTAGCATTGGTGTACACGCAAGTATACCTGCACCTGTTTCTATTCTTAGCTACCCTAACACAACCCATGTGTTTACTTGTACCGCAATGGCTCCCAGCAGTCTCTGAAATATCATGCATCTTGTTTTTCAGGCTTCTGCTCATTCTAATAGAAGAAATAGATTAAGACATCAAAAATATGCACCAGGAGATGCAAAACTCGTAAAATAAAACAATGATGCAAGGACAAGAATCTTTTACATTCTATGACTACTACCCAATACCTTGGAACTGAAAACTGTGCAAAGAGGACACTCCTTTCTATGTCTATTCAAAGAGAGAGAGAGAAGAATTATCCTGGCATAATGTTATCGACATAATATTTCATGCTATCCCTTGCTTAAAAAAAGAGTAACTACTGTATACACTTGCAGCGAACCTGTGACTTTTGGCAGCTCCATCCAATGGTCTATGTGATTTACATCCCCACTTCATGGCCCAACTGATAATGGAATGGAGTTTTTTAGAAGGGTAATACCTTCCTGTATTACTACAGTTCAATCCAGACCACCACTCCTGGTAAGGTAGACAGGTATTAAATGTTTCTGTATAGCATAATAATTTGACACCACAGTGAGTAAGTGTGCAGAAATGTTTACAATGTTGCTTCCCCAGAGAATTAAGGGTGATGGCAATTTATCAGCCCACGTGATGTTCAGATATTAACCTATATATGAATAGGTTAGATGGCGCATTAGCATCTAAGGCTATAATGCGCCAAGTCAAAAAGGTGCACAATATAAAAGTATAATATTATAATTGTTTATATATTCTTGTAAAGGGGTATACGATATAAAAAGTTCATAAAGCATAAAACGATAAAAACATTCTAGATAAAGTTATTTAAATTAATAAGTTGCAAAAACTTAAATATAGCTGACACGTCATTGTCCAATAAAATCTGTCTGAGTGTATAAGGCTCAGACAGATGGCTAAAACATAAATGACGGTCATTTTAAAAAGAGAGACATTCAATTAAAATATGACAGACTGTTAAAATGGTGTCAATTTCTACACAGGACGATCGTCTGCCCTCAGCAGATAGCAATGCGTCAAGTTACAGTGTCCTATGTGGAGCCGAGATAGAACAACTTCCTCTTTTCAGTTTGTTAGTTTGTTTATTTGGTTTTTAGGAGCATTAGCAACTAAGGTCATATTGCTCCGGGATATGCGGTCGTCATTCCCTGACCTTTCCGCATCCTCCGTATTTGGTGGTGACAGGCTCGAACCCCGGTCTAATCAAGAAGCGTGTGCTACGCACTGCTGCTCCTTCCCACCTGGCTATGGAGGCGCCTCTCTTTTCAGTTCCTGCGCAGACTAGACTGCCAATGTTCAATTACAGGCTTAAGTTTCTTTCGAATTACTAGAAAGTAATTCGAAAGAAAGTTAAAAGAGGTTCGCTGATTTGGCTACAAAGTCTGCCATATCATTTCCTGAGATCCCAATGTGGCCTGGGATCCAGCAGAAATGGACATCAAACTCGGATTGTGAAAGCAAGTGCAGCTTCTGCTGTATCCGGGTCAGGACAGGATGAGGGTTGAACCTCATCAATGATAAAGCCTGCAATGGACTCAGAGAATCGGTATATACAGTCAGTCCTCGTATAGCACGATAGTTGTGTTCCTAGAAACCCACGTGCAATGCAAAATTGTGCAATATAAACAACAGGCCCTATGGGAAAAATAGGGTTATGTGCCGACCACCCAAGATTGAACACACATTTGTAACCAAAACATTACTAAACACAATAAATAGTCGCAATAAAATACGTAAGTATTTTATTACGACTATTATGTAATAAAATATTGCTAATGCTTTTGCTTCTATCGTAAGCAAACTTGTTTTTTGTTTGATTTTCTATCAAACAGATGACAGCTGTTCCATCTCTTCCAATTCTTTGTGTCTTAATCTAATGGATTTTAATTACACTTTGAGTTGTTCCTGCTATGAAAGTTGTTTTTATTTTCTCTACATTCTTTGTAATTCTGGGCCTTGCCTCATTTAGGTCTGTAGCACGTGCAATATCACATGGTCTTTCATTTCGCTCCAAGTGTTTCACAATTTCATATTTTTTCTCTATCGACAGAGGCGGACTGGCCATAAGCCTTACCGGGGAAACCCCGGTGGGCCGCCGGAGGCCGGCGTGATTTTGGCCATAAACCATAGTATGAGGCCACTATAAATTTTCCCGGGTAAGAATTTTTGACCCAGTCCGCCTCTGTTTATCCATATTGCGTTTCTTTTTCTCTCTGAATCTGTAGTGTCTTCACCAGGACGCTTCCTTTTCACACCTTTTAAATATTTTACTCATTTTTAGGGAATAAAGCCCAATTACAAAATGCTTGATACACATGAACAAAGCTGCGTGCCTGTAGCAACTAAATAAACAACACCGTAAAGGCAGAGATACACTATTAACACCTCACATTTTACTAAAGCATATTTCTAGAGGTTACTACCATAAAACAATAAAAACAATTTCTAGTTGCGTTTCGGCTAGTGGAATCTGTTATAAACTGGTAAACTCAATCTAATTGCATTTGCGATAATACCTATAGTTGGAATCGTGTGGGATTTTACGTTATTATGGTGAAATGTGTTTCCCTTTCACTGATATAAAAAACAAATACATTTTCAGAATCTTCTCTTCATCCCTATCGTGTTGCATTTGGTTGGGGTGATTCTGCGTCCGACTGCCATTTCTTGTAAACACAATGGCGAATCGTGCATAAGCGAATTCAATGTGTTATATAAGATATCGTTCCCCTATTTATAAATCGTGTATGATCAAATTCGTGTAGTGTAAACATGTGTTATACGAGGACTGACTGTATAATATATTTTTTGTGGTGGGTGGAGGATTGTATATGATCCAAGGCTAGCTCAACTGCATGCATCTCTGCAGTGAACACACTGCATTCGTGGGAGATCTGCTCAGATACCGTGGTGTCTGGGAAAACAGCTACAGATCCAGCAGACACTTCTGACCTCGAGCCATCTGTGTAGGCAGGCAAGAAGTCAGAATGTTCAGAGCGCTGTGCTAAAAAGAGCTGCAGGTAGACAGCGGATGGTGTGCTGTCCTTTCTCCAATTGTTAAGGGAGAGGTTGCAGTTTGGGACACGAGCATGCCAGGGTGGAGTGGGTTGCCCTGGTGATGGAGCAACATTGTCTAATGTGATGTTCAAATCACTAAGTAGCCTTTGGATACAAATACCGAATGGCTGATTGGCAGTCTGCCGAGTGTTGTACAGATTTTCCCGACGTGGCTCAAAAACGGCTGTCCACATCAGATGGTCTGGTAGGGACTTCAGTTTCAAAGCATACTGTAGAGACAACTGTTTCCTATGAAGCGATAACGAGGGCTCATTCACTTCGACATATAGGCTCTGGACGGGAGACGTTCGGAATGCTCCAGTGGCAATACGGATCGCCTGATGGTGGATGGGATCCAGCCATCAGAGTACGCTGAGTCTAGAAGATGCATATACCTGGCACCCGTAATCTAACCTTGATCACACAAGTGCATGATGGAGGCACAAAAGGGTGCACTGGTCAGCACCCCAAGAATGTGAAGAGATTGCACGTAGGATATTCAAACCTCTTGTGCACTTCGTACGTAGTTGACAAATGTGTTGTAGAAAGGTCAACTTTCTATCAAATACTAGCCCCAAAAATCTAGTCTCAGGTACTACTAGGATAGCATTAAGTCCAAGCCTCAATTCAGGTTCGGGGTGAAGATTGCGCTTTCTGCAAAAATGCATGCAAACAGTCTTCTGTGGAGAGAAAACCTGAATCCGTTATTCATTGCCCACGAGTTCAGATGGTCAATGGAATGTTGCAGTTGCCCCTCAATTACCCTCATGTTGCAGGAATGACAGAATACGCTAATATCGTCAACATAGAGGGCACAATTTACAGTTGGAGAAAGTTGTTCAGTGATGGTATTCATTTTGATGGCAAAAAGCATAACACTTAAAACGAATCCTTGAGGTACACCCTCCTCTTGGCTAAAAGAGCGAGAGAGAGTAGATCCTACATAGACTTGGAAAGAACGATGAGATAAAAAGTTTTTTATAAAATTTGGGAGATGACCTCTAGGGCCAATGCTGTAGAAGTCTTTTAAAATTCCAAATCTCCAAGTTGTCATATGCTTTTTCCATATCAAAGAACACGGACACCAGGTGTTCTCGTTTTAAAAAGGCATCTCAAATGGAAGTTTTGAGCCTGATTAAATGGTCCAAAGTTGACCTGTTCCTACGGAAGTCACACTGCAATCTGGAGATGGGCCCATTTGCCTCCAAATACCATATAAGGCGGGCATTGACCATTCTCTCCAGAATTTTGCACAGGCAGCTGGTCACAGCAATAGGACAGTAGTTCGTTGGGATTTTAGGATCTTTTCCTGGCTTAGGAAAGGCAAGCACGAATGCCTTATGCCAGGAATCCAGAAACTGCTCTTCTTGAAATATTCTATTGTATAGAAAGAGCAGTTGGTCCGTGGATTTTGCAGACAGATAGATGCTTGATCATATCATAATGGATAAGATCTGGTCCAGCAGCACTTGCCTTAGAAAGAATTAGAGCTGTTTTTAACTCTTTCAGGATGAATGGCCCATTATTGGGATAAGATTTTTTTGATTTAAAGTTAATTGGCTGCTTTTCGAGTTTTTCTTTCCAGACCAGAAATTCTGGGGAGTAAGAAGATGTTGACGAGATGGCAGAAAAGGTCTCCCCAAGTGCATTGGCTATTGCAGTTGGGTCTGCAATAACGCATCCATTACATTCCAGGACCGATAAAGGGTGCGATGTATATTTACCCTTCATTTTCCGGATTTTGTCCCAGTAGCTTTACTGTTGGTAGACTGGGTAATAGTAGATGTAAAGCGGATCCAGGATTCCTTTTGGCTCTGACGACGAGTATATCATGCTTTTGCATGTGCATGTTTGAAGGCTAAAAGATTGACTGTGGTAGGATATCGTCAGAAAATACCCCAAGCTTTATTTTGTGCCTTTTTTGCTGTAGTGCATTCAGGATTCCACCAAGGTTTTGGAAATCGTGGGAACCGGCTAGATGTTTTTGGAATTGCAGCTGCATGGACAATGCTTTCTGTGATATATGCCACTGCATCATTGATAGGCTCCTGACTGACTGCACCAGGTGTTGAAAGGTATTTCAGTCAGCCTGATCAATCTTCCATCGCGGTAACCTAAAAGGTGGGCATGACCTCCCTTTAGGTAAGTTGGTTATCACAGTAAAGTGATCACTTCCATAAAGGTTCTCCTCTACCTCCCAGGTGAGTGAAGGAAGAAGAGGGGGGGGAGCCTATAGAGAGGTCAATAGCAGAGAACGTACGGGTAGGCATGTGGAAAAAGGTGTTAGTTCCCACATTTAGAAGGGAGAGGTCATTATCAGTGAGCATATGCTCTATGATGTGTCCCCTTCCATTAACGTCGGCACTACCCCACAGGGTGTTATGTCCACTGAAATCACCCAGGAGTAGGCAGCTGCACAATGAAATCATCAAGGTATTTCTGGGAGATATCAGCCCCAGGTGGTAAATAAACCGAACAGACTGTTAATAAAAACCCCACCATTTCTACGTTAGTAGAGACCAGAATAGTTTGAAATGGGGTATGGTTGCTTAGACGTATAGCAACATCCGCATGAGCAGGTCCATCCCCAGTTCTGTCCTTTCAGATAATAGTAGTGTTACAAAGGGAAGGGTTTTCATTTGCCTTCAGGTATGTCTCCTCTTGTATGCAAAAGCAAACTGGCTATATGCTTTTGCAAGAGGGCCTTGATATCATCATTGTTTCGCCAGAATCCATGACAGTTCCACTGTAGGAATTTAACCATTATTTTGGCTTGGTGGGGTCCATCAGGTAGCTTCCGAGGTGTTGAGGGCTCACTTTTGTCAGCCTTGGCTTTATCTTTCCTGGGGAAGTACGGACGCTGTCCAGTGTCCATTTCCTCCTCAGCAGAGAGCTCCAAGACTGAATCTTATTGTACCTCCTTCTCCATGACATCCATGTTTTCTTGGGTACTAGGGAATACTTCAACTTTCTTAGTCTTTTCTTTGGAAGTTGCTTTTGTTACTTGTGGAGCATTAGGAGGTATTGATATAGGAGTGGCAGCTGATTGGTCTTTCTGTGCAGGTTTTTGTGGGCTTAAGAGGTAACGTGCGATGGGAGTGAACTCTTTTAGAGGAATGGTCATGTCTGTCTGAGTTCCGATGGAACATCTCCCTGTTACCGTCTGGGCGTAGGTGGGTTTGGTGATATTTAGAGATTTCACCACTTTCCTTGCCTCCTGGTATGATATGTTTAGCTCTGCATCCAGCTGTTGGATTTGTTTTTCTTCTTTCCACCTCTGGCATGCTCGTGAGCAGGCTGGATGTTCTCCCTCGCAGTTAATGCAGGTGGGTTTTGTGGCTGAACATGCTGTTGTTTCGTGGTCCTTTGCACCGCATCGAGTGCATGCAAGGACTCCACGGCAGGCCATTTGAGAATGTCCATATTTCTGGCATTTAAAACACCATAAAGGGTTTGAAACATATGGACATACCGGACGGTTGATGTAGCCAGCGGGAGACTTAGGTGAATTAAGTCAGGATTATATTTCTAGTTTTGACAAGTTTCCCATCTCTACACACATTAATTCTCTTTACGGCAGTAACTCCCTGTGGTTTCAGTTCTGAGCAGATTTCCTCCTCGGTAACGTCGAGAAGGTCCCACTCTGAGATGACACCTCTCGATGAATTGAGTGTTCTATGTAGTGTCACTGTTATGGGTACTCCTCCGATTGGTGTTGCTCAGAGTAGCTGCCTGTCAGTTTTAGTTTCAATTAAGAGGTCATCAGAACAGAGCCTCTTAACTGATTTGGGTGAACCTACTAACCCATCTAATCCTTTCTGTATAAAGAAGGGCGACATTTTGCCAATCGGTTTTTCGCTGGTAGAATGTATAATTAAAAACCTTGGAACAGGCTCTGATGATATTTCAGTTCGCTGCCTCTTTGCAGCAATAATGCTATCTGTGTCTTCATCTATATTTTCAGATAGGGACCGGGTTGGGGTCCCTGAAGAAGTAAGTTTATCGGGATTCATGAAGTTTTGAAATGGTTCGGTGCCCGGGCTCCCCACCCACCACACAGCCCAAAGGGACGCCCATTACCTGGCATGCAATAAATGCGCTCGGGAGTGGAACGCCAGGGCTACCCAGACACCATACCTGCACTGCTGCCAGCCTGAATCCTGTCTCTTGGACCATGAGGGTAGGGGCATGGCATTGACACGGCTGACCCTTGCAGGAGACCCTACTAACCAATTAATCCTAGCCAAACCTTCCAGGACCACCACTCTTGTCGAAGCAGGGGCCAAAATGGTGTATTGAAGCTGGGCCCCTCAACCACCAGGATCCCCCTTTCTGAATTTCCATGGGTCGCAGCACACGGTAAACATGCCAGATTCCATTGATGTTAGCCTGGAACCTAAGCTGTGGGTGTTGGATTCCAGTGATTCCAGTCTGGAAATCCAGCAGCATCACTGGGAGGTCCCCTCACCATGTACAGGTGGCCACATCGAGGGGAAACTCACCTGTCAGCTGAGCAAAAATTCTAATATGGTCAGATAATTCTTCTAGGAATATAATTTTTGTGAAAATAATCTCATGAAATGGGGATTCCTAAGCTTTACTTGCCTTACTTATACAAACTCAGCTGCTGATTGCCATATTTTTTTTCTGGTTTTTATTGAAAAAGCTCTTCAGGAGATTATGTTAGCATCCTTCAGAAGCCAAGACAAGAATCTACACCCCCAAAGTTCATCTGGCATTTATCAGTTTATATCCCTTAAGATATCTGATGACTATAAATGCAGGTCTTGCCTCACTTAACGTAAATTTGAAATCACACTGCATGAGAACTGCATCTAGGCCTTGGTTTATATTGCTGCTTTTATGAATTACATTCTTTCTGGCAATACCAGGGGCAGCCAAATGCACATTCCCATATGAGATCACAGATTTAATAAATATTAATGAGTAAGTGCTATATGGACTACAAAGAGTGCATACATGATTGTTTTTAATGGGAACTGCCCCAATAACAACAATCCTGACTCCTTCAAGTTATGCCAGCATGATATGACCTTTGGTTTCTCTTCTACTCCTTTTTTTTTTAAACCATTATTATTATCTCTCTGTACATTAAAAAATTTTTCCTCCTTGTGATATTTATTTGAGCCAATGGGAAAAGAAAGTGGGGCAAATACGCCACTCATTCAAGCCACAATTGCCTCCATAACGTTCACCAACCTCGTGCATGTGGTTCACTGTGTAATACATAGCCATGCCGGGCATCATTTGATGTTCCATTGTAATGTTAGCTGATGAAGGGACCCGATATAGTTTGTATATTTGTATAGTTTTTAAGTATTTTAGTCCTGCTCTTTCCAATGCAACAATGGCATAAATGCATTATATATATATATATATATCAATGATCAGGTGCATTGATATATATCAGGATATATCAATGCACCTGACATCATTCTTGCAAATGTAGGTTTAGTGTATTGTGTCACTTATACATATATTGAGAAAACACTTTTCTCCATCTTGGAGCTGGATTATTCAAGCAAAAGAAATATAGTTTTTTAATAGATTTTCATTTTGAACTACTTAAAAAACGTTATGTTAGTTTATGCCACCAATTCGGGACAGATTCAAGCAAAAACGGTGTGTCCATAATCTTGCATGCAATAGATTACCAAAATCGTTTTATGCATGAATCCATTAGTCTTGGGTGTTTATCCCCCAATTGTCGCTGTTTTGCAGTGGCATGTGGGGGATACCCTAAATAAGACTAATGATAGCAGGCTAGGCATGTCAATCACTACTACTCGCAACAATCAGTCAGAAGGGGTATCACATTGTAAAGACTTACTTTTTTTTTAAATTTTCATAATTGTACATTTACTAGCATAATAGGCGCCTCCGTAGCCAGGTGGGAAGGAGCAGCAGTGCGTAGCACACGCTTCTTGATTAGACCGGGGTTCGAGCCCGTCACCACCAAATACGGAGGATGCGGAAAGGTCAGGGAATGACCACCGCATATTCCCGGAGCAATATGGCCTTAGTTGCTAATGCTCCTAAAAACCAAACAACAACAACAACAACTAGCATAATACTATTTATTTGATAATTTTACATTATCAAGCATAATACAATGGTTTCCCTCATATGCCGTTATATTAAATCCAAACTGTGATTCGCTGGAGAAGTGTTTTCTCAATCGATGTATAAGTGACATGATACACTAAACCTAGATTTGTAGGAATGTCAGGCACATTGATATACCCTGTATAATGCAAGTATGCCACAACAGTATTGCTCAGGCATTACATAGGTCATTTCCTGATTAGATATCGATCAGTGCATTTTGAGAAGTGTGTCTGGAATCAGTGACCTTTGATTTCCTAATTATACATACTAACTTAGTAAATAACACAATGCCACGGTGTAGATTGGCAATCACTGATTCTGAGAGAAAACGACACCATCATGAGTTTTCACGGAAATATAGAGAGAAACGTGCCAAAAGGTTACGAACTAATCATAAAATAAGTTCAATGACGATGGAGCAAGTGGAAAATCTACAATACAGGAAGCAAGTAGCAATATGGACGAAAAACAGGCCAAAACTCAGCAAACCGGTAAATGGCTCAGATATAACATAAGGTCTTCAGAACATTCTGATAATGAAGAAACCACTGATGTATCATATTGCAATTTACGTGATATGGTAGATAAATGCCAACACTGTGGCAGATTATCTTTTCATGCCGAACTCAGAAGAGCCACACATTCATGTTGTCACGAAGGGCAAGTATGTTTGCCAACGCCAGATACCTATTCAGATGCTTTCAAGCCTTTGTTGTTTGACAAAGGGAGACACTTCCGAGAAAACGTTCAAGTCTACAACAATCTTTACACCTTTGCGTCTTTTAATGCCAAAAACAAGGACTTTCAAGGTGGCAACGGCCTTTATATGATGCAAATACAAGACGAGGAGGTGCCAGGGTGAAAGGAACAATGAGTTCAATGTGTCCGTTAGATATGTTTCACAATTTGGCCAAATCTACATTTATGACGACAGAGAAACGTTGATAGAACAAGCTAAAAGAGTGAAAAGGACTGATGTAGACTCAAATGTTTTCTCATTCAAGTCTACATCGGTGGGGATTGGCGAGCAAAGTGAGCAGGGGTAGAGCCCCCTAGTTATTATTATTATTATTATTACAACACTGTCATGGACTTTGCTGGTTCGGATGTACAACTCATTTAGGATCTATAATTGGATTGAGTCTTCGAGCTGTTGAACTTACTTCTTATTTTGCTACTTGTTCGGCCTTTAAGGCAAAGGACCTGTTTCTGGAGACTTGCTCCCTGACTTGTGTTCTTTGGTATACTGCAAAATGGCTTGGCCCTGTATGGCATGGAGAGAAACCAGTGGTTACAGTGCTCTATAGGCCTCTGGGCTAAAGACAGAGCATTGTAACACAACCATACTGCTTGACCTTCACCACGAGTGGGATCTCCACACTTACATGGCAGATTTGTTCAATGGGCCAGAACCATCTATAATACAGAAATAAAAAAAATTATAAAAATAAATAAAACACATAGCGCCTTCCATGGCAACTCAGTCAGCACAATACATCACTGTCTGCTGCTCCTTTGGGGAATTATGAGTTTGATTCGTGTTGATGACTGGACTAATTTCAATCATGTTTGTAGTTAGCTGATTTCAAGCTGGTAGAAGTAGGATCCTTTCCATGAATTAATCTGAGTTTTTGGGCCTACACAACATACAAGCTGGCCCACGAACATACTTCAGCTTCTAGTGCCAAAATAAAACTATACAGATAGAATAAGCTCCAGTACTGTTAAAATGATAATTTGAACTTGTACATAACATAAAGCAAAAAACTAAGTCCTTATTTTAACTCAACTGTGAAATGCTCAGGGTCTGTGTGTGTTGGTTAACTCATATTCTCCATCCTCATTAACTTGGAGAATACAAGTTTACTTTATTTCATTATTACTTTACTACTTTATTATTAATATAGTAAAACACTCAATTTAATTTTTTTCTCTGAAATTGAAACATTTTTATACATTAAACTAAGACAAACACTAAATGAGGGAGAGCTATTATATTAATTTGCTAGAAATTGTTTGAAATCTTTTTAAAAATGCATTGAATGAGAATAAAAATGTAGTCCTTATTGCTAGAGACCCATGTTTTTTTCACTTTGTGACAAATGCAACAATAATGTGAAAATTAAGAATTCCTTTAAAAAATGTAAACCCCTTAAAATATTCCCTTTTCTATCAAGGTGAGTACTTAATTTGACATAAACCATAAATTAATTATTCTTTATGGTAAACGGTTTTTAACCATTAACATATTGAGCATTCTGATTGACTCTTTCCCTTCTAAACTGCCTTCCTTAGATTAAGTAGTTCCAAATAATAACCACTTTTAATTTCATTGTGTAAATAAAGATTATTAAATAACTGCTCGCTCATTAAAATTATATCCATTAAAAATAATATGAAAATATTTATTTTTCTAGTAATCCTAACATCATGGGACAAATGCAAAATGATATTCATGAGAGAACAGCAAAATTCAAAGGAGAAGGCTTTTACATAAACAATGAGAACATTTTTAGTATGTAAACATTGCAATTGTCGACTAGACTGGAAGAAGGATAATCTGGACAAACATTAAAAGTGTTAATCATCTTAAGTGACTATCAAAACCTTCCACCAGCAAATCTCACAGTTGATGAGATTAAGTCAACAATAACAAGGATTTTAGATGCCAGAAAACGTGTGAAGGAGAACAAGCCCATTTTTATTCAAGACAGAGTTTGGCGTGCCTCAAAGCAAATATTCCTCTGGAAAAATTGGATGATACTGCAATGCAACAATTTCGACAAATATGTACAAGGTTCTGTGGATCTCCCATATGCAGTTCATTTGAGGAGGGAATATTTGACAATTTGCAGAGCAAGCATTAAAGCAGAAATCAAACAAAATGTAAAAATAAACCTATAGTAATAGCAGAAGATGAAATGTCAAATAAAAAGGGACTGTATTTATTTAAAAGACTACTGCCATTCTATGAACAAAAAAGTAAATTAGCATCTTGTAATTTTTTAGAGACTGCAAATGCACCACATGTTGCCAAGCTATTTTTGACATTTTAAAAGGGTATATTTCTTATACAAATGCATTAGGCTTTGTTTCTGATTCAGCACCGTATATGATATCTTGCTTTAATAGTTTCAAAGTTTTAACAGGAAATCAAATTTTACATTTACAGTGTTGGGCACACAGAATTAGTTTAGTAGGAAATATTTTTATGAAGGAGATAAAATCTCTCAATGAAATAATAATTAAAATGAAAATGGTATTTTTGAATTCAAGAAAAACAAAGTCAAAGTATAGAATTTTTGGAAACATTTTATCCACATCTTTCTGCAAAATTATTTCCAAGCCCAGTCATGGTTTAGTTTGTTGAAATATTAAGACAAATATTTCAATCCATTATTTGATTTCATCAAAAATTCAGATGGCATACATGGTACAACAGAAAAAAAATAACAGAAATATATGAGTTGGATCTATCAATAATGATTGAATGTAAATATGTAAGTGAAATTTGTGATAAATTCATTTCTTTATTGGATTCATTAGATCTAATTATCCGTATCCTCACTTATTGTGGAAAGAAATCAATGTATTAAAAATAGCCTACAAAATAACGTAGATGGTACTTGTACTTTCCCAGCAGAAACTTCAGAATTACTAAGTAATGTGCAAGAAAAAATAAATAAATACATTTTCACAGCATTCTGAAGTCAACTTCTGCAAAATGCATTTCAAAAACGCCCACTTAAAGAAGGATCCAAAAAACACATTCTATGAGGCTTTAAAAGAGCCGTTTAACCCTTCAGTAGCTGGGAAGAAATGCTTGTTTAATGTAGAGCAAACGTTGACATTATTTATAAAAATACTTTTTTCTTCCAACTTGATGGATATCAAATGTACTGAAGAGTATAAACATTTTCTTTTCATCAAATGATTTCCAACAATAAATGTTCCTCAAAACCTGATATTCTTCAGCTATTGTTGGCCACTAAAATAAAGTATGAAGAATTTCGAAATGCAGCAATTAAATCAATATGGTGCCCAATGAATAGTATTGACATGGCAAAATACTTTAGCCAATACAATTTAGTTGTAACTGATCAATGCGCAAATTTAAAGGACTGCTCCACCAAAACTTGTACAATAGCACCTATAAAAAATGTTCATTAACATTTTGGCTTATGCTTTATATTTCACAAACCAATCTATGACATTAAAAACAAGGTGTGCTTACTACTACTCCCCCCCTCACCTGTTTTTAATTGATTCTGGTTGACTTACTGGATTTTCTAAAAAAAGGATATATGCCTGAAGAAATAACTAATTTCTCTTGTAAATATTTTACAACCATCAAAATTATAATTTTAAAAAAGAAAAAAAGTACAGTGATGTCATAAAAACTTCAGCACAACTTACTTTTCACTATTAAATTTTCTGGTTAATGTGATGTCTGCATCATCTGCAACTATTTCAAATCCCTCTATTTTTGGTAAATTTGGTGTTTTCTGTTGCTTAGTCTCATTTACTATTTCTTCTTCTAAAAATTGCATCAGCTGTTCATCACCTAAAGATAATACCATAAACAAACATCTATAATTCAATGTAATTATCTGCATGCATAGCTACTTATTTAATTAAAATACTGTTAAAAAAAAAGTAGGGTCTCATCCATTCTTTCTACTCCCAGCCTTAAAAAAGATGTACTGCGAAGGATTTATCCTTACTTCAATACACACAAAGTTTTAACTCATAAGCTGGCCCAGCACTACAGCTTTTCCTTCATAATCTATAATTATAACAAATTGTTACAATTACAGAACTGTGATAAACTTGGCATCTGATTCCCATTAAACATGACCTGACTTTCAAGGGCATAGAGAATGGTCAGATGCAACATATCTATTTATATGCAGTTAGACATAACAAACAGAATCACAGGACAAGCTATTTTTATTGCTTCCATTGCCAGTTAAATTATAAAAAAAGATGCAGGGTTTTATTGTGTTCATCACCTGAAGATATCATAAATAAAAATCTGTAATTAAAAGCGAATAAAACTCATATTTCAATGCATTATATAATGCTTATATACAATTCAAGTAGAAGTGGATACAATTCAAATTAATAATATTAGGAGTTTTCTTATGTTTCAACCAAAAATATAGTAGAAGCCCAGTTATCAAGCACCTACGAGAACTGGTTGCACGAATCTGGATGAGCAGTACTCATATAGGTGCCTACACTATAAGAGTATACACTAGACACTGGATATGCATTTGCATATGCAAATGAATATTTTAGCCAATTTAATCATTAGTGCATATAAATGCACATAACATGATTATACTAGCAACCCTGCCTATTTATATTTTGATTAAAAAACTGATTAAAAATAAGGAGGGTCTGCTGGTATACTGATTATTGATCAGTTTTTAGACGTTAAATTCAGAAACACGACTGATCATTGAAAACTTTACATTATTACAGCACATCAATGGCGTTTGACGAAGTCTGTTCAATAAAAGATGATTATAATTTTTTTAAACATACCTTTATTAATCATCCATATTTTGATGGTCCTTTTCAAAGTAGTCCCCATCTGATGAAATGCACTTACTCCGTGCCTGCCATTCTTCAAAAACACGGTGGAAGTTATTTTTCGACATGCATTTAAGAATCGCTTCTGAAGTCTTTAAAACTTCTGATGACTGGAAAAGTTTTCCTTGTAGTTCCTTCAACATTGGAAATAAAAAATATTGCCAGGTGCAAGGTCAGGACTGTAGGGCAGATGAGGAACACATTCGACACAGGCTAAGTACTTAACAACGGTATGAGCAATGTGAGGTCTTGCATTATTGTGATGCAGCATATATCCAACCACAATGCAGCTGTAGTCATATGTGATCCAACAAAGTGTACAGTACAGTTCTATAGTAAGGTCCCATAACAGTCAATATGATGTGGCACATGTTGATAAACCATTCCTGAATGTCAAAAAAAAAGAGATGACCATAACCTTTCCTGCAGAAGCCACAACTTTTGCTTTTTTCAGTGCTCGTGACAACAGACTTCCAAACAGAGCTTTGTTGTTTAATCTCTGAGTTGAAATGAAGCCATGTGTCATCTGCTGTTATCACCTTGTGTGGAATCTCACCATCTTCAGTAACCATCTGTTGCAGCTACTTTTACACCTCCAATGAACTTCCTGTTGCTCAGGTGTAAGTAGTCTTGGAACCCAGCATGCACAAACATGTATCATATGCAAATGGTCAGAGCAAATACTGAGCATGTTTCCTACTGATATTCTCAACACCTTTGCCACTTGTCTTACAACAATCTTCTCTCACAATTACAAAATTAGTGTTTATATTTCTGTGGTAGCAGCAGTAGTTGGAGCTCCAGGATCACTGATTTTTGTGATTGAATCACTTCCGTCTTTAACCACCTGTGAGTTGTGCTGCATGGAAGCAGAAATTCGACATAAGCCTTTTAACATTTCACACACTTCAGCCGATGTTTTCTTGAGATGAAAACAAAATTTGAGAGAAGCATACTGTTCCTCGTGTCATGTCGATTGCTATGTACGTGAAACTGAACACGCATAAACTTGATTGAACCTAGGTCACACTGTGTGCACAGGTCAACTGTGCAGATGCAGCTTAGTTTGGTCTTAAATTCCGCAGCTCAGCTAGAAATAGCAAGCAGTATGACTGTTTGTGATAAATTATGATCATTCTTTATTTAGCAGACCTCATACGTTAATTCTTGTGCCATCGATGGCAATGGATAAGAGTATATTCTCTGAATGTGTAACATAAAAGTTCAATTTTAGATTCATGTAACTGTGATTGCCAATCAATTAAAAGATTTTACTAAGAGTGCCTTGTTATTTGTGAAAAGATTGTACCACACAGAAAAAAAAATTCCAGATAGACTGTCTTGAAAGCAGGAAAAAAATTGACAGATTAGCTGCTTGTAACTAAGCCGTGCACCAGAATAGAGGAAAAAAGTGACTTTTCAAAGAATCCACATCTCGTCTATCTTGATAATCTGCCATATCCCTTTCACTAATTTAAGTAATCCATTTTTCAAATAATTTTTTGAAAAAATATACTATAAATCAAAACATTCCAATGAACAATCTACCTTGAGGAATCTTAATGCTATTTAATTGCAAAATAGATGCCATTATTTGCAAAATTCATCAAGACACTGGAGAAAGGGGCTTCTGGATGTTCATGATGAAACAGCAAATGCTTGTGGCCATTATACAGTGCATTTTTAATGATGTGGGGGGAAAGTATGTGCAATCCCATCCTTTGTCCCCATGGACAATCTTCTTATTATTACTAGCCATATAAGTGCAAGGAAGCCTGAGGCTTATGTGACCCACTGAGAGAGAGAGAGGGAGAGAGAGACCATACATAGTTGTGGCCTGCCTCCCCATGGCAAGGATGGGTAATGGTTAAGCAGCAGTGATGGCTGCTTTCCACTTTACATTGCACTTTATTTCCATTGGCTTAATTTTAAAATACCTATTTTCACCAAGTTTCAGTGTTTATGTGAAATTGTTAAAAAGCCAAGATCATAAGTACATTACAATTTTCACCTGTAAACAACCAGTTTATAACTGGATATTTATTTATAGAAATAATTATTTATAGATGAAAAAGAAAGTTAAAACAACATGTCTCTGTTTTTAACCAACTTTCTAATCTTTTTTGGATGGTTTTTTTTTTTTTTTTTTTTTTTTTTTAACTATAATGCTCATTTACAATCTGTTCGAGACAATGAACATTAAGTAAATCGATGTATGACAAGTGTCAGTAGGATTGTCTTGAATGAAGGAGACATCCAGCGACAACACTTCTATGGAGTTTACTTAATCACTAGCGAATGCATTCACACTTAATAGATTAGTCTAATTATAAACATTAAGCGCTACACTAAGTCCAGTGGATGTTGCTGTTTAATCTTCTGGGAACTTCGCTGTTATCCAAAAGGTTCATCGCCAGGTAATTGGGATGCACTTCTAGTCACTGTTGGTATTTCACACAAATTGCATATTTCTTCTTTTACTGTTGTATGTTCATATCTTTTTTTGGATGGCTTACAGATGAAGATAAAATGCACTTCAATGATATAAATATACTTTAATGGTATCTGCCAAGGTTCTCAGTAATTTTAAAATTACTCAAAAAAAAAAAAAAAAAAAAAAAAAAAGGGGTTTCGGAAACATTGCAGTAGATAAAACAGTGCAGGTTGATTTTGCAGTGTGCATGTCTATATCTATGTATAATATTACACATGTTAATAGTTAAAAACTGAACATTATTTAAAAGCCAAGCCAGAAGTAAGAGATGTCCTAGAAAATCCACACACATGGTAATCCTAATGATAATACTTGTTGCACCTAGTGGCAGTAAAGAAGTAAAAGTGAGTCAGCTTAAAGACCACTAGCATATCAGGATTTAGCATTAGCAAATGATGCAAAAAAGCAAGCTTATATAGCATCAGCAAAAAAAACCCGTCACCTCCCATTCAACCTATTCATTCCCTCCAATAGTTTTTTTTCGAGTTCTTCCTTGAATTTATTTAAGCTATCAACTTCCACAACACATGGAAGTTTGTTCAGACATTCAACCAGCACTTTTGGCACCTATGGTCAAACATCAGAAATGCAGCATTTCTTTTCATTAGTTTTTATTGAATTATTTAATAATTAAATTAATTTGATTTATTTATTTAATAATTCAGTTTAATTTAAATAAAAACAATGTCATTTGAACTGATTTACCTAATTATAATTGTTAATTACGGAATTATTAGTATTAGAATTAATATTGGTCAGCCAGGAAATGGTGTTAAAAGGTGTTCATGGTGTTAAAAGTAAACTTTTTATAACACATCTATTACAGCAGCACTTGAACCCACTTGCCTCTATAATTAAATTATAAAATAAAATTATTATTCAAGTCTCCAACTAGTAAGTAAAAACTACGGGCTTTTATATTAATTGATACAGATAATAACAACTGCATTCACAATCATATTTTTAAAATGAATTATAACTTCAGTTATTCCGAGATACTTTTTTTAATCCCGTTTGGTACCTTAGCCTAGGAGACATTCGCCATACCCTAGTTAAGGCACTGCCCAGGACTAAAGGCTCGCCTCATAACGAAATATAACAATAAACATAAGAATGTTAGTTCAACAAAATCAAAATTATATAGAATAAACTAACAAGTTATTATCCCAAATCAAAATATCTTATACCATAGAGGATTTTTGGGATACATAGCATCATATACGAAGAATACAGCATCGTATACACGATACGAAGGTTGGCAGGATTGTTATTGACAGTAATGACAGTACGCTACTGTCATTACTTTCACTGCAGTAATGTACAGCAGGATCTAAAAAAGTTGGGCAGATGTGCTAAGAGGTAGCAACTGAAGTTTTAACATTGACAAATGAAAAGTACTGCATATGGGTAGCAGTAACCCCAGAGTAATGTACCAAATGTGCAGTATTACATTCAGGATAGTCAAGAATGAAAATGACCTGGCAGTAATTGCAGTCAGATATGAAATTTTCTGAGCAGTGCAGAAAGGCTGCCAGGGCACCTCATTGGGTTTTTGTCAATAATATACAGGAATTTTGCTAGCAAGGATAAGGTGACTAAGGAAATGGTCAGGCCACACCTTGGGTACTACATACAGGTCTGGGGGCCTCATTTTAGGGAGTATATAGAGCTGATGGAACAAGTAGAGAGAAGGGCAAAGAGATTGGTGAGGAGAACAAAGCATTGCTCTTAAGTTCTGCAACAGTGTCTGGATCCTAGGCACCTGCAAGGTGATCTGATTAAGGTGTATAAAACTTTGAATGGTTTGAGCAAGCTCAATGCTGATGGAATGCTTCCTCTTGAGGGAGAATAAATTCAAATTGAGGAAAGAGCTGCAAAATAGATGTGCGGAAATTTGCCTTTGGCTAGCGGGTGGTTGATGGTTGAAATAAACCTCCATCTGTCGTTGTGGAAGTTGATAGCTTATATAAATTCAAGGAAGAACTGGACAGACTTCTGGAACTTTTTTTTTTTTTTTGGCCGATGCTATATAAGCTTGCTTTCTTGCATCATATGCCTCTACTAATGCTAAGCACAAAGCTGCTTCATTTGACGACGGCTTAAATATTATGATATATGTGCTAACCTTTTGTGTGAATTCCTACGCCATGACATCCACAGCTACACGTGTTGCTGCAAACAACATTTGTACCAGCTAACCGAAGTGGATCTTGTGGTGAATTACTACGGTGGCACAAAAGCCACATTGATCTCGTAAAAGTTCTCGATCTGTGGTCATCTTCTACTAACCGTAGAGGAAAATATCGTCGAAAGTTACTTTTAGGAAATGATTTAATCGTAGGTATATATCGTGCTAATCTGGAAACGGATATAAAATTCACAACAGACATGATACAATAAAACGATACCACAAAACTGGAAACGGCATGCACAAAACAGAACCCCAAAAATGTCGCTGAACCACAAAAGGAACAACAGCGCCAAATCTCTATATTACCTTAGGTGCGAATTAAAAATTAATTCGTAAACTAATAAAATAAATTACATATATCAAAATTATTCTTTGCATCCCGTTCCTTTCTGATTGCTTCATACTAAATTATTAGATTGGATAAGAAATATCTTCCATTTAACAAAACCAATTTTGTAGCATACAGAATGCATGCTTCAAAAGTGCACCGGGGATGGGGGAAGTATCCGAGGTAGAGTATGTCATTCCACCCCTTCCAAACAGATAAGGTCAAAATCAAAAGACTGAATAACTTTCTCTACGTCAAAGAACAGATTATAGTCTCAGCCCCTCACCCACTCCCAAACAAAAAACCTGGGCGTTTTCAAACTTACAGGCCAATAATTGCTGGCCTTCGAATAACTTTCGTGTAGTACATGATAGTTATACATTTTAAATTTCTGGAACTTCACCCGACTATAAGTAAACAGTACTTCCCTAATTGTATACAGGAATCGAAGGGCTACGGTAACCATTTCTCCTGCAGAGTTTTACTTTCTCTTGTTGTAATGATGAGACCGACTAAAAGTATTCATCTCTCTTGTTGTAATGATGAGACCGACTAAAAGTATTATTCTCTCTTGTTCCCTCTCGAATGCTGCTATAGAAACCAGTCATCCAAAAAATCCGCGAATGTCTTGCTAATGGGAAAGTGACCAATCCACAAGTACCACTCAATATCTGAAGAGCAAAATTCCTCATTATACGACATTATTTTTTTATTTTCTGGCCCGCTCTATTTGTTCGTGCACTCATCAGACAGAATCATTACGCAAAAACATATCCAATAAATCCACAAAAATCTTGCTGGTCTGTGAGTGACCAACCCTCAAGTTCCAGTGACCATGTGGAAAGCTAAAATCCCCTATTATAAGACATTCAGATTTACTGGTCCACTCTGTTTTTCTGTACAGCTGTTCGTTGTAGACATCATAGTCATTAAGCCTATCATTCCTACTCTCATTTTTGCTTTCCCAGTCCTTAGGTAAGAACAAACTGGCCCAACATTGCACTGCCCACTCATATGAACTGGACGCTGCACCGTCACCTATCCTGTCTGTCCTTTCTGTATACATTGTACTCCCCATATTCATATTCTGCATCCCTTATATACGACTGACACTGCGTCTCCGATATCCCGACAGTCTGTATTTGTTGACTTGACCACCATTTCAAATTCATCGAAATTATTTACTATGCGCTTCACATTGGCATACATGCAAATGTACATGTGCTATGGAGCTTATTACACTATGTTTTATTGTAACGAACGTGTCAGTGTGGAGATTGCCCAGAGAGTCCTATCGGTATACATCATCCCATGAAGTTCGATGAAGGCTGCGTAATTCATACCTTTCTCCATTACAAGGGATAGTTGAACCCATGACGTCCATCGCCTGCTTCGATGTTTTATTGTTCAAACATCGAAGTGTACTACAGAAACAGACCTGTCAGTATCAGCACGATAATAATCCATAAAGAGTCCAAATCACACAAGGAGGTCATATAGGTCCGATTTTAGAATAATAACATCGAAAACTTGGATTTATTGGATCACTACTCAGCTCTTCTTCCCCCAGGTCACCAATGGGAAAAGCTAGAACGGCGAATTCGGCTATAGTCAAAAGGCCTTCTTCCTCCGTTTCTCATGCAAAGAAAAAAGAGGTTAATTTCAGCCAATACTAGGAACATTATGGTAATACTGCCCGGCATGGTTGTTCGCTCAATCTGGCCAAAAGTGGTTTTACCATGTATTCGATTTCTGAATTCAACGCCTTTCTACAACTACATATGTGTGTCCAACTACCCTTCATCATACCTAATAATGTGTACGCTTAAGCCAAAAGTTAGTTCTACCATTTATGGCATCGTAGTATAGTCGAATTAGTAAACAGCGACTGAAATAATATTCTAAAGAAAGACAAAGAAAACAAAGACCAAGTATAACTGTTCAATTTATTTTACAGATATCACTGCTGATCTTGAACGATCAGTAAAGCATTATTTCACTGCAAAATTTTATGCGGAGTCGCCAATCATCAGCACCCATCTCAATTCACACCATTTAAGCGACAAAACTCAGATAAACTAGTTTCCTCTCCATATACGATGCAACTTCTTGTACTTCTTGCGCATCTAGTACTTTCTGGCCTTGGTGAAGAACGTCTGCTCGATCTAATTCTCCTAGAAGTACTATATTAAACAACACATATAATACAATTAACACAGGATAAAAACAATTATTTAATTACATATTTATTAATTATTGATTTGAAAATTCGTGTATCAAACAAAAATACACTGTACTGTGGAATTATACAAGTAAATGACAAAGAATCATACAATTATACTACCACCGTCAGTGTTGTGGTACTACACTGACAGTGGTAGAGAATGAAAGGGACTTGGGGGTGGTTGGGCAGGCAGATATGAAGTTCTCTGAGCAGTGCAGACGGGCTGCAAGAATAGCTCATGGAGTATTGTCAATGATATACGGGAATTTTTCCAGCAGGGATCATCATCATCATCAGCCATTTTCAATCCACTGCAGGATGAAGGCCTCTCCAGCAACTTTCCAGTTCCTTCTGTTTTGAGCACTGGCCATCCATTTACTACTCAAAAACTCATGAATGTCATCTACCCATCTCCGCCTTTGTCTTCCAGGTTTTCTTCTAGCTCCTCTTGGGTACCATTCTGTTATTTTCTTAGTCCATCTGTTATCATGTCTTCGAGCTATGTGTCCTGCCCAAGACCATTTTAGTTCTTTAGTTTTGATAGAATGTCCTTTACTTGAGTTTGCTGCCTAATCCATGTGTTTCTCTTCTTATCTAACAGTCTGATTCCCAATATAATTCGTTCCATTCTTCGCTGTGTAGTTCTTAGCTTCTCTTCCATTCTTTTGGTGAGTGCCCAAGTTTCACTTCCATAAGTCATGGTGGGGAGTATACATTGATTCATTATTTTACGTTTCAGATAAACTGGGATATTGCTCTTCAGTATGTGACTATATTTCCTGAATGCTATCCATCCAAAATTTATTCTTCTCTTGACTTCCAGCCATTTATCATTATTACAGCTAATAACTTGTCCCAAATAAACCAGCAGGGATAAGGAGGTGATTATTCCCTTGTATAAGGCAATGGTCAGGCCACACCTAGAGTACTGTATACAGGTCTGGAGGCCTCATTTCAAGAAGGATGTAGAGCTGCTGGAACGAGTACAGAGAAGGGCAACAAGATTAGTGAATGGAACAAAGGGGTGCTCTTACGAAGAAAGGCTTAAGTTTTGCAAATTACAGTGTCTGGAGACTAGGCACCAGCGAGGTGATCTGATAGAGGTGTATAAAGCCTTGAATGGTTTGAGTGTACTCAATGCTGATGGGATTCTTCCTCTAGCTCAGAATAATCACCTGAGAAGGCATAAATTCAAATTGAGGAAAGACAGATGTAGGATAGACGTGCGGAAATTTGCCTTTAGCCAGCGGGTGGTTGGTTGGTGGAACAGACTTCCATCCCTTGTAGTGGAGGTTGATAGCCTAAATAAGTTTAAGGCTCAGCTGGACAGGTATTTTGAACGAACAGAGGGGTGAAGTGGAAGTGGGTTTTTTTTTTTTTTTTTTTTGGCTGATGCTGCATAAGCTTGCTTTCTTGCATCAAATGCCTCTACTAATGCTAATGCTAATGCTAAATGCAGCAATACCTTTATTAATGAAAAAACAGGTTTCAAGGAAACAGTTCGTTGCCAGAGTTAGCATTAACTTAGTGAATACAGGATTAGGTAAAAATTCTTTACAAAAAGAGCTATTATGCACATAGATTTCATTAGAATAAATTAAATTAAACTTAGCTAACTATAACAAAAGTTGTAAATTATTATACAGGGTGTTTCAAAAGTGATAATCAATAATTTAAAGGTGAACTGTAAAGACTACGATTTGCAAAAATGCCTAGTAAACATGGGTCCTTAAGTGAATCGTTTTCGAGATATTACACATTTCTAGTTGGGATCCACCACTAACAAGGTAAACTGTGCGTTGGGATCCACCACTGACTTGATGTTTAGGTTAGGTTATGCTCATTCTCTCCCTCTCCCCTTTCTCAATTCTCTGAGACGTAGCAGGCATACCAATAGCTGTCAAAGGATAGTCAACTTGGAAAGAGGTTACAGCAACGACGAGTACATGGATATGCACTTCATGTATAGTAAAGCCAACGGGGTGCACTCGAGGCTGCACGTTTGTACCAAGAAGCATTTCCCCGCCGAAGGCAGCACAACAGGCGCATTCATTAGGGTACATCAACGCCTTAGAGAACATGGGCGCTTCGCACATGGAGTACGAGCAGGTAGACCCAGAAGCATAACACCTGATGTTGATTAAAGGGTGTTAGAAAGAATATGTCAACATGTGTTTTTGTAATGTTCGAATCCCGTCGATGACGCGAGGAACTATTAATGGGCTTTTTTCACTCCGTGGCTGAGTTAGTCATATTCACGCGTAGAAAACCCCCAGAAAACTTGGGTTTTTCGTCCAGCAAACAGAAAAATCGACCATAGAACACACGCAATTAATAAACATAAGACACAGCACGGCAGATGAATTTAATAATTTGGGTGGCCTAAATATAATAGTTTTTTTTTTTGTTTTGTGTTTTTTTAATGGGCGCACGTGGAACGTCAGTTCATCTCCGCCTCTTATCTCTATGAAGAATAGTATCAACCACTGTAGAAGGGTCAGAAATGAGTAGTGTATGTTTGCATGTACATATTATATGTGTGTTCTGTTGTTGTCTCTGGGCACTTGGCTACCCAGAAGCATCAGTCACCTGGACCAATGATTCTGGGTACTCGTCCACACCACGGGAAGGTCAGCCAGTCCCAATGGAGCTTGCACTGTCTCAATTCGAGACTGACCCACCTGATGTCGGCAAGAAATGGGCCAGATTCCTCTGGGGGCCCACTCCAGAGGAGGGAAAAAAAAGTTCCCTAGGTGTTAAAAAAATAATAATAATAAATAAATAAATAAAAGATAAAAAAATAATAATAATAAGTAAATAAAAAAATTATATATATAATGTGATCAAATAAATAAAATAAAATAAAATGATAATAAAAATATACATATATAATAATAAAATAAATATATTTTTTTAAATAATACTAACAAATAAATAAATAAAAATAATAATAACATAAAGTAATAAATAATAATAAATAAAACATTATACTTCATATTCGTAGCTCCTTTAACATAACAGTTAAAATCCTTCACGGTACACAATACCTTATCATCAAACCAGGTTTTGTACAAAGAAACAGAGGGCTTAAATTATACTGCTCCACATAAGTATCCTGAGCTTGTAAAGTACAATATTCTGGAATCACAAGCCAGGTCAATCCAAATCTGTGCAGTTCAGTTCAAGTTCAAAGTCAAAACATTAATGTAAATGGCATCCCAAGACATCTACTGGCCCCTAATACACGATGTACACAACATCCAACTAAGGAATGTTGCTCCCTATTAAGTAGCTGCACCAGCCAAAGGAGTAGAATTATTCATAGCCGTATAACTAATTCTTCTTCTTGTGAAAACACCAGATGGAAACTGCTGAAGAGCAACATAACAATTCTTGTCTCCCAGCAGCAAAGTTTCATGCCCATGAGAGAGTGTAGAAACTGATGAACGAAGAACATCTCTAAAGTCATTATATAGCGGACAATCAAATAAAATGTGGCTCCAATTTTCATTTTCCCCTCATTGACAAGCTTCCGTCCTAGAAACACCAAAACGACATAATTTTTCGTTAAGGCATCCATGTGCCATTAAGAGGAATTATGTATATAAGTCTAAAGAGAACCAAACAGGTTTCTGCTTTACACAAAAGGTCACCTCAGGGAAAAAGTTATAGTAACAGATCCGAGAGATGATGTGTCCCAGCGGGTCTGCCACAGAATTATTATTTCATTCCACAAACGATTACGTTTTTGCTTAACATCTCAATGAATATTCAGAACCAAACACATAAATTCAGTTGATAGTTGGTTTTTTAACCTATAACAAATACCTCTGTAAGCTACACGAAGATCCAATGGCAATACACCTGCAAGAACTTGTAGTGCAGAAGTTGAAACAGTACGAAAAGCTCTTAACATACATAATAATATTGTACGTTTCATAGTAGCCAATTTCAATCGAAATTTAACAGTTCTAACTGTTAAAAAGGATAACAAAAAACAACAACAAATTATGATATTAGGGTCTCCCATAAATGAATACATCTACCTGTATATTTATTTTGTCTGTAAATTGCGTATGTTCTCTGGTCGATTTGCCTGTTTGCTGGACAATTTGCCTGTTTAGCATTAGCATTAGCATTAGCATTAGTAGAGGCATATGATGCAAGAAAGTAAGCTTATTCAGCATCAGCCAAAAAAAAAAAAAAAACCTTCTCCCATTTCACCCCTCCGTTCGTTCGAAATACCTGTCCAGTTGAGCTTTAAATTTGAAGTTGATAGCCTAAACAAATTTAAAGCTCAACTGGACAGGTATTTCGAACGAACGGAGGGGTGAAATGGAGAAGGTTTTTTTTTTTTTTTTTTGGCTGATGCTGAATAAGCTTGCTTTCTTGTGCCTCTACTAATGCTAATGCTCTACTAATCATATGCCTCTACTAATGCTAATGCTAATGCTAATGCTAAAAAAAAAAACCCAGTTTCTGGGGAAAAACCTTGCTGTCTACGCCTAATACCGACTAACTCAGCCACGGAGTGAAAAAAGCCCATTAAAGTTCCTCGCGTCATCGACCGGATTCGAACCCGGGCCTTTTCCACCTGGCGTGGGGAGGACGGTGACAAAACCACTGTGCTACCCTGTTAGAAAGAATACAACAAAATCCAAGAATTTCGACAAGGAAGGTTGTTCTGCAAGAGCGTGTACTGAGTCAAAGCAATTACTGTACCTCTATCATATCCAGCGTGTACAAGACTGCCCTCCCAGAATGCTCCCATAGTCAGTGGCGGATCTTAACAGAAAGTGTGCATTATCTCTAAAACGGTTCATTTGCGGCCCGATGTTCTGCTTATTTATTTTCTTATTTTTTTTGCTTTTTTTTTTTGCTTATTTCAGTTTGTACTTTTCACCTTTAAATTATTGACCATAATTTTTTAAACAGCCTGTATACCGTTTTGAGCCCACTTGTTTATCCAGGAAGGTACAATGGAATATAAAAACAAGGGCGTCCACATAATTTTGGAGGGTAGTGTAATATTCGAGCTGGATCGTTTTACACGTGGTATGGAAGGACACATATATAATCATTGTGCTAGTCGTGAGGGGATGATAGTATTTGTATTAGTATTAGCCACATAGTACAAGAAAGATAATGTAGAATTAAAAAAAACAAAATAAAATATTTAAAAATAAAAGAGAAATATACAAAAATAAAATAAAAACCTATGTGTTATTTTACTCACAGAGTGTGGACAGTTACCTATCTTTGGATAAAGCATCTAAAAGACCATTCGATTTTCGAACCTATAGCTTCAACAACCCACAGGGGTAAATTATTCCAGTAACAACTGGTTGGCTAAAAGAAAATTTACAATCTCGTCCAAATATCTCTTCCTGTAATTTGCATTTTTGGCCCATAGTCTTGGAATTAT
This sequence comes from Mastigoproctus giganteus, assembly GCF_048544385.1. NCBI lineage: Eukaryota > Metazoa > Arthropoda > Arachnida > Uropygi > Thelyphonidae > Mastigoproctus > Mastigoproctus giganteus. Next base: position 247,302,914 of record NC_143577.1, read on the forward strand.
TTGTAACACTGAAAATTTCACTTTATTTCACTGACACCCCCTCAGGGCCTTAGAGATCCCAATCGTATTCAAAATATTTCCTCATATTTTGTTGTCGTGGGGTTTTAGGAGCATTGATTAAGACCATATTGCTCCGTTATACTGTCTGTAAATTGCATGTGTTCTGTGGTCGATTTGCTGGGGGAAAAACGCAAGTTTCCGGGAGAAAAAACCATGCTACGCTAGCCTGAGACCGACTAACTCAGCTACGTCGTGAAACACATTAAAATTCCTCGTCGTCACTCGAACTCAGATCTTTTCCACCCGGTGTAGGGAGGACTGCGATTCTACCAATTGTACTATCCACGAGGGCCTTTCCTCATACGGGAGGCTTTTAGCAGATCCCACCAAACGGGTTGCACATCTTAAGACCCTTTCAAGAACTCGATGTCTTTTTTAGGGGGTATTCTCCACACATGAATGTAGTAATCCATGTGTATTCCAAGTAAGAGTTGCCTAATACAGAGAAATTATGACCTACTTACCTTTACATGCATGCTTTGATATATTATTGATATGTTTTAATTTAATCCAACCCCAGCATGTGTAAAAGCCATTTTGGTGGTTTTACTACCCAAGTGTAACACCTCACATTTTGCTAGATTAAAACATAGCCCCTCGTGAGTAGTACAGGTTGGAAAAAGACTCGAGTTTGAATCCCTTAAATTACGCGAGGAATTTTTATGGGTCTTTTTCCAGAGTGTGGCTGAGTTAGTCGGTCTCAGGCGAGGACAGCGTGGTTATTTGTTCCCATAAACTCGGGTGTTTTGTCCAGCAAACAGGAAGTCGACCACAGATACTGATTCGCCTAAAAACCTACTACAACCAGCAAACCTACCTAAAAACATAGATGCCACTTTTCTGATAACTCATATCAGTATGCTAATCCATAACTTATGGATTAATTTCTAAGATGATATTAATAACCTTTTAGAGATTTAATTTCACGTCACATAATCATATGCATTCATACCTTTTGCTTTTTTTCGGTATTTCAAGACGTTCGTATTCTGATGGAATTATTAATGGCTCACTTGAATGAGCAGGTAATGAAACCCTTGCACTGTGTGAAGGGGCACTTTTATCAGGTGAAGTAATTCTTTTCTGAGGTGAAGGAGGAAGACATCCAAAATTGCATGGATAAACATCTTCAAGAATAGGTTTAATCCTCAACCATATTTCTTCAATTCTTTTTATCATGGGTATTATAATTAAAATGGCACCCACAGGATAAAAGCAGCCACACATATCATGAAGAAGAGTAAGCAATAAAGGCCACATGTAACGATAGGTTAATGACAAGGATACGATGTACATCAGTATCTGTAAGAGAAAACGCATACATTAGAAGCTCAACCGAAACCGAAAAGCTGATAATCACGCGAATAAAGTAAAGAGCAATTTTAGTAGTGGTTTCAAAGTACAATGAGTGGAAAATAACTAACCCTAAACAAGAACTTAACTTGATAACCGATTTAATTGTATGATTTCCTAGGATTGACTGTTTTCCAAATTATCAATAGCGCTTTACTTACATTTGCTCTCCATTCCTTCAGCAATCCATTTTGACCCAAACACTGTACATATGCAGAAAATGTATCATGAAGACACTCCGAAGTAGCGAAAATGAATATCAAGTACACTGATATTTCTGTTGTTAAATTTAAAATTTTCGACAACCATACGTCCCCTGGACATACTATCCAAGGGTCTGGTGGAAAATCTGCCTTTGAAAAGGCGAGATACGCTATAAAGCGCATGAAATAGTAAAGCAGCGTACAAAAGATGGATGGCATGCCACGCTGACCTATTAAATTAAGTTGTCCAGAAAAGGAAACAGGCCCGCAACAAAGAACATTGCAACAATCCTCTAATGATTGTTCTGACACGACTGTTTAAAGATAATATATTACCTTCCTGGGAATTGTTCGTACTATTGTTGTAATTTTCCTTCTCTTGTTTGTATCTTGTTTAAAGGTTGTCGATGGAACTGCTCTCTTCTCATTAACCCACCGTCTATTTGATTTTGATCGCGGGAGAAAAAGAAACTGGCATATTACATAGTACTTTTAAATAAATACATATAACGACTTAGATTACAAACGTAACATAATTAATTATAATTAATTAATTAATTAATAGAATCATGACTCAGACCAGAGCAGCAAAGCAAAAGGTTCAAGCTAATGGAAGTGCTGTGGCTCAGAGCAGAACTGAGAGGGGGGGGGCAGTTGTCCTCTGACTCACAGCCTTATAAAATGCACTGTTTGCTTGATGTTTGCGGAGCAATCGGGTACGGGACATGATACTGCCATGGGGGATGTCTTTGTGTGTGCGCGATGCAAGGAGTATATCGATATCAGGCAACAACTCAGCGTTCTTGGGGGCCTATATGAGAGCTTGAAGGACAGGGTGGATGCCCTCGAAGAAACTAAATTGAGGGGCCCATCAAGCTCTCAGCTGCCCACATCAACGCCAGAGCTTGCACTTGGGCATCACGTGACACAGAGGCAACCCCCAAGGCAGAAGGCGCTGGTCCCGAAGGAACTAGTAGTTGTTGGCGACTCTATTGTCAGGGAAACGGGGAACATGCTTTGTAAAAAGGAGAGGTGGAACAGGACCAAGGTATGTCTGCCAAGGGCAAAGGTTGATGACGTTGTAGAGCGGATATCATCTTTTAAGGGCACAAAAGGTGATATAGTTGTACACGTTGGCACTAATAATATTAAGAGTAGGAGACCGGCAGAATTACTTAACAAGTACAGGTCACTGTTGAACAAAAGCCGTGAAGTAGGGTTGAATTTGAAAGTGTCTGCAATTCTGCCCAGACACGATACGAGGGAGTACATGATGAGAGCCTTGTCGATCAATTCGACCCTGGAAAGATTGTGCAAGGCTCAAGGGGTAGAATTTTTTTCGGCCTGGACTGTACTTGTTAACAGGAGAGATTGCTTCTACAGGGATGGGATACACTTAAATAGAAAGGGTGCAAGAATATTTGCTGATGCTATCGAGGCAGTGTTAGGTGGGTAGGAAAACTGATAGCTTGGGGGGAGACAAAGACCAATAGATTGACAGTAGCCACTGGCAGAGGTGAAAGAGATTCTTGCACTGCTTCTATTAGAATGAGCAGAAGCCTGAAAAACAAGATGCATAATATTTCAGAGACTGCTGGGAGCCATTGCGGTACAAGTAAACACATGGGTTGTGTTAGGATAGCTAAGAATAGAAACAGGTGCAGGTATACTTGCGTGTACACCAATGCTAGGAGTTCAGTAAACAAATTTGATGAATTTGAGGTATTGCTCAAAACATCAAAGGCAGATATTGTTGGGATATCAGAGACGTGGTGTCACACAGATATAAGAGATGCAGAACTGGAATTTGGGAAGTACAACGTCTACAGAAAGGATACACAGGATAGGAAGGGGGGAGGGGTTATGCTATTAGTTAAGAAACACATAAAAACCAAGGAAGTGAAGCCAGTCGACATCGCTGGACAGTGCAGTGTTGAGTCAGTTTGGTGTGACATAAGCATTGGGAGATCAAAATTGAGAGTAGGAGTGTGCTATAGGCCTAATGACTCTGATGAGTATAATAAGATATTGTACAGGGAAATAGAGTGGGCCAGTAAATCAGAGAGTCTTATAATGGGAAATTTTAATTTCCCAGATATTGACTGGAGTTTGGGGGCTGGTCACTCACACACTAGCAAGGCTTTTGTGGATTTATTGGATGATTGTTTTCTACATCAACATGTTCGGGAGGCAACTAGAGGGAGTAATACTCTTGATTTGATTATCAGCAGTGATTCTTCATGCATTAGGAATCTGCAGATAAATGAACCACTAGGTGGCAGTGATCACAGTGTGCTGAAGTGGGATTTACTCAAAGAGGTAACTACCATTAGGGGTAAAGGGAAGGGTTATTGCTTCCGTAAAGGCGACTACGATGGACTGAGACAGTATTTAAATTCTATACAGTGGGACCAACTGATGATGTTACCAACAGCAAATTCAAAATGGGAAGAATTCAAAGAACTTATCTTGGAAGCTACTAGGCTTTACATACCAACTAAGAAATATTGTTCAAGGTTTAGGCCTAAATGGATGTCAGATGAACTGATGAGACAATGGCAGAGAAGAAAAATGCATGGGATACTTACAAATTAACACATGAAACAGAAGCCTATGATAGATACAAGTTGATATGCAACCAAGTTACAAAGGAGGTTAGGCAGGCGAAGGCAGATTACGAGAAATCCTTGGCAAGGGATGCAAAGAAAAACAGCAAAGAGTTCTTTACTTATGTAAACTCTAGAAGGAAGAGAATGAATCAGATTGGTCCACTTGATATTGATGGGTCAACTGTTGATGATCCTGCTCAGGTAGATAACAAACTAAATGAATATTTTGCATCAACATTCACACATGAGGAGTTATTCAGCAAGGGGAATGCTAGAGGTGTATTCAACTCTAGCAGTAAGCTACAGAATCTTGAAATAACTGGGAGTAAAGTGGAGGAGAAACTGTTGAAGATAAACACAAGAAAGGCACCCGGGGTGGATGGGATCTATCCAGTTATATTAAAGGAGGCAGCAAAGGAAGTAAGCAAACCCTTAGCCATAATTATGAGAGCTTCCTTGGACTCAGGGGAGGTACCCATAGACTGTAAATGTGCAAATGTGACCCCAATTCACAAAGGAGGATCAAAGGCTGACACAAGTAATTATAGACCTGTGAGCTTAACTTCTGTTCCAGGAAAATTAATGGAGGCACTGATTAAAGAAGCACTGCAGGATCATCTAGACAAGACTTCAGTTATAGCTCGGACACAGCATGGTTTTGTTAAGGGGAAGTCTTGCCTGACCAGTTTGATTGGATACTATGATGCAGTCACAAAAGAACTGGATGCAGGGAATAGCTTTGATATTATATACTTGAATCTTAGAAAGGCTTTTGATACTGTTGCACATGTAAGAAGACTGCTACACAAATTGGAGCAGTGTGATATTGGAGGCAAATTGCTGCTATGGATAAAGAGGTGGTTGAGGGGGAGAAGACAGAGAGTGGTAATCAATGGACACTGCTCATCGTGCACTAATGTTATTAGTGGAGTCCCTCAGGGCTCAGTGTTGGGTCCATTATTGTTTTCTGTATTTATAAATGATATTGATGATGGTATGTCAAGCTTAATGTCCAAGTTTGCAAACGATACAAAGGTTGGCAGGGGTTGTCAAGGACACTACTGACACTATGCTGCTGCAACAGGATCTGGAAAGGTTGAGCAGATGGGCTGAGAGGTGGCAAATGAAGTTTAACATTGACAAATGTAAAGTACTACACATGGGAAACAGCAACCCCAGAGCAACGTATCAACTCTGTGGTACTACACTGACAGTGGTAGAGAATGAAAGGGACTTGGGGGTGGTTGTGCAGGCAGATATGAAGTTCTCTGAGCAGTGCAGACGGGCTGCAAGAGTAGCTCATGGAGTATTGTCAATGATATACAGGATTTTTTCCAGCAGGGATAAGGAGGTGATTATTCCCTTGTACATGGCAATGGTCAGGCCACACCTAGAGTACTGTATACAGGTCTGGAGGCCTCATTTCAAGAAGGATGTAGAGCTGCTGGAACGAGTACAGAGAAGGGCAACAAGATTAGTGAATGGAACAAAGGGGTGCTCTTACGAAGAAATGCTTAAGTTTTGCAAATTACAGTGTCTGGAGACTAGGCACCAGCGAGGTGATCTGATAGAGGTGTATAAAGCCTTGAATGGTTTGAGCATGCTCAATGCTGATGGGATTCTTCCTCTTGCTCAGAATAATCACCTGAGAGGGCATAAATTCAAATTGAATAAAGACAGATGTAGGATAGACGTGCGGAAATTTGCCTTTAGCCAGCGGGTAGTTGGTTGGTGGAACAGACTTCCATCCCTTGTCGTGGAGGTTGATAGCCTAAATAAGTTTAAGGCTCAGCTGGACAGGTATTTTGAACGAACAGAGGGGTGAAGTGGAAGTGGGGTTTTTTTTTTTTTTTTGGCTGATGTTGCATAAGCTTGCTTTGTTGCATCAAATGCCTCTACTAATGCTAATGCGAATGCTAAATGCTAATATTAGGGCAAAACCGGAACAGTCTCATATAGCCGTGTGAATTATGTCCAGGTTGTGTTCTATGGTCCGTTTGCCTGTTTTGCTCAAACTCAATAACGCAAACTATTATATTATGGCCACCCGTAATTTCTTAGATGTACCCATATACGTATTATGTCTGTAAATTACGTGTGTTCTCTGTCGATTTGCCTGTTTTGCTGGACGAATTAACCCCCAATATCTGGGGGAAAAACCTTGCTATCTACGCCTAAGACCGACTAACTCAGCCACGGAGTGAAAAATGCCCATTAAAGTTCTTCGCGTCATCGACGGTATTCGATCCCGGGCCTTTTCAACATGGTGTGGGGAAGACGGTGACGATACCACTGTGCTATACGCGCAGACCGTCTATTTTGCTAGACGAAAAGCTCTCGTGGGTAACACGTTGGTATAATCACCGACCATCCCACACCAGCTGGAGAAGACCTAGGTTCGAATCCCGCCAATGACGTGAGGAACTTTTATGGGACTTTGGACAATGTGGCTGAGTTAGTTGGGCTCAAGTGAGGGTAACATGTTTTTTTTTCGCGGAAACTCCAGTTTTCGTCAAGAAACAGCAAATCGATCACAGAGCACATACAATTTACAGACCTGCGTATGCTGCAATATGGCTTAAATTGCTGATGTGCCTAAAACCCTTTAACAACAACTAAGATTCTTCATGCGGAGTTCGTGGACAGCAAGGTTCTTTCCCCTCGGATCCCGTCGATGATACGAGGACTTTTATGGGCTCTTTTCACTCCGTGGCTGAGTTATCCAGTCTGAGGAGTAGATAGTAAGGTTTTTTCCTGGAACCTTGGGTTTTTCGCCCAGCAAAGCAGGCATCTTACAGACACAATACACAAGGATAGATGAAGTAACTTTCAGGGTGATCCTCATAAAAGTTTTTTTTTTAAACCATTAAGACTCTCAAACCTAAATCTGAACCAAACGTATTTTGATGGAAAAAATTTTTCCCTGCCATTGGCTAAGAATCAAAAGTATGTTTGTCTGTATTATAAACTTCACGGACATGTTTAGAATGACCTAAAAGATACCAAAGAAATTATAACCACCGTCCTCTCACACCATGTAGAAAGGCTAGGATTCGATTCCTCTCAATGACGCGAGGATTTCATGGCTTTTAATAATAATAAGATTCTTTATTAACATAAATTTTATACAATAATGATTCCGTACACAGAAATCCAGAGGAATCTTACAATTTGTTGTTTTTACAAGTGATTTTGTTTTATATAAAAAAAAAAAAATATATATATATATGTATATAATAATAATAATAATAATAATAATAATTAATAGATCAAAGCAAAGATGATAAACAGAATGTAAAATGAATGAAGTAGTAATTACAGCGAAAACGGACTACAAGTTGAGTTGAGCAGAACATGAAATGACATCGGCTAGCTAAGATCGGCACTTACATAAATGTCCTTTACAAACAGCAAGATGGGCCAAGATGCCATCGCGATATGCCTTGTCTATAGTCCACAGGTCGATGTCGATGTTGAGCGAGTTGAGAGTGTCCAGAGTCACATTAGGGAAGTGTCTTTTGAAATTCTGTAACCGCTGGAGCCTTGAGCACAGGGAGGGAGTACTACGGAGATGTCTGCCTGGCAAACGCCAACCAACCGTGTTCCAGATGTTGATGTGATCCTGCTTAGCTGAGCACAGATGAAGGAATGACTTTATTTTTAGCACATGGGCTCTGTGGACTATGGGCTTATATTGCAGGTTGCAACAGAGAGTAGATTTAGATGTTGTGTAGTTCTGGTGCGACCACAAGTTGGCCCACTTCAGCACCCAGAATTCGAGGCCCCATAGTTTCCTGAGGCTGGTGGGTGGTGCCGCCGACCAAACTTCCACGGCATAGGAGAGTACACTACAGAAATAAGTTGCGAGGTACTTCTTGATTATTTTCTTATTGTGCGTTTTGCACAGATCAATTTTCATTCCCCAGAACGCTCTTAGGGCTTTGGAATACTGTGCTTGGATTTGTTTTTTATATGTGAGGTTGGCATCAAGGATTACTCCTAGGAATTTGACGCTGTCTGTGGGAGTCAGGACCTTTCCTGCCAATTCCGGAAGTAGAGAAGATGCAGTATCAGTAGAAGTCATTCGACTTGGCGTAAAGATGAGATAGTTTGACTTCTCTGGATTGACTGACAGGCCAAAAAATTTAGCATACTTATAGAATGTATTTAGGTAGCTGTTTACAGATTCAGAAGCGGTTTGTCTTTCTTGTGCATCACCAACATGGCGTTTGCATGGGAAGTAGCAAACAATATCATCAGCATACGATAGGAAGGCTGGAATTTGATCCATTAGTGGAACGAATATTGCTGCAAATAACAAGGCTGAGAGACAACCACCTTGTGGGATCCCGACTTCGACGCTTTTAGTGACTGTAATGCCATCACCTTTGAAGTGAAGCATTCTCCTAGATAGCAAATTATTGAGGATCTCGAGCATATTTCCGGATATCCCGTAGAATCTTTCAAGTAAGGCAAGAAGGGGTGTTATCTGGACTGAGTCGAAAGCAGCTTTCATGTCCAGAAAAATGGTGTGAAGATATTCGTTGTCATTCCAGGCCTGAAGTATTTTCTGTGATAATGACTGTAGGCAGGTTACGGTAGATCTTTAATATACTCAGGTCGACTAATTAACCCACAGTGTTCAATTGACTTTCGGGATTAAAAGAAACGTTTGTAACAAAATTCTTTCTCGCTGAAACTGAAGTTTTTTTCATCCAAAAAAAATGACAAACCGGCCGGAGAACGCAGATAAATTACAAATAATAATACACTTCGGCATATAAACTCCTGCTCGAGTAATCATGTAACTTTAAAATGATTTTTTACGACGAACCAGTCCTCCATAGCAACTTAGTCGGCATGATCCATCACCTGTTGGCACACATTTGGAGAGGTCCGGGTTTGATTCCGTCTGTTACTGCATGAATTCTTTAAAGTCTCTTCATTCAGGACTGAAGTTAACTGATCTCAAATGCGACTCCGCCATATTAGGCTCTCATGGGAAGCATATTTGGTATTATCTCCGACCTCCCCACACTGGGTGGGAAAGACGTTTGAATTCCGTTAATGACGCCAGGAATTTTTATGCCCTTTCTCACAATGTGACTGAGTTAGTCGGTCTCAAGAGAGGTTAGCATGGTTTTTTCTCCCGGGAAACTCGTGTTTTTCGTCCAGCAAACAGCAAATCGACCACAGAACACACGCAATTTTCAGACGTATTATATACGGCAGAATATGGTCCAAGTTGCTGAAGCTCCTGAAACTCTACACCAATAAACCAATCATTCAACTGCCATGTTAATCTGTCTGAAACAGAATCCTATAAGCCAGTAGTTTGAGAAATGAATTGGTCAGAAAGGCTAATGTGATAAAGTGTTAAATTATTGACTGGCCCCTCAGCAACCAGGAAATGGCAAACGCCAGAGATGGTCAATTTCTGATTCTTGTTCTTTAGAGGAGGAGGGGGGCCTGTAATGTGCATATACTGATGGCTCCAACTAGGCAGCAATGAAGAGGAACTCCTACCAGCTATACTAATGTCTGTACACTCACAGACTCATTCATTTTGCACACCTAAGTGGAAAAAAATAAAAGTGAGAAAATAAATTAGGAAAAACAGTAGAGGTAATCGCACAGTAGCCGAAACCAGCACCAGCACATGCACAAACTCATGCAATATTCACACCCCGAATGGGATAGAAAAAAAGGAAATAAAAAGAGTGAAAGGCAGTGGTAAGACATATCACACTGACACTGACCAAGGTTATTGCCGGCATTAGACACCCTCTGTGGACAGGAGGAACAGTCGTCTTCTGGTGAAAATCTTTGGGATTCCTGAAGTTGATATACTTTTCCTTGGAATTAAGAAAGTTTGTTTCAAAGCCTGGAACGGTAACAGCTGGGAAGGTACGAGTAAAAAGGTTGTCTCAAATCCGCGTACAAAATGGCTTGATATAAAAAGGCATACTCCCAATCATCTGGCGAGTCACAACAAAAAGGAGAATTGGGTCACTAATTACAAATTGAATTCAATTAATTAATTTAATTTTAAATTGAGGAAACCATAAACAACAACTAACCACAATGCGTAAAGACTTGAAATAAACCACTCAGCAGTAGATTTTTAGGAGGGCAAATAAAACATCGGGAATAATTTTTTTTTTATAACAAAATCCGTAGTGGAAGCATTTCAATATTTTTATCAATATTAAGTTGAAAAATTTCAACAGCAAGTCTGCTGAGTGTTCGGATCTGCAAGAACATAAATATGTGTTCGAAGAATATTGACATGTTCAGTCCATGAGGAATGAAAAAGCAAGGCCCAGAGATAATATCTTAGTGAGCAGCAACACTGATTATAATCATCGCCTTCTCCACACCGTTTGGGAAGGTTTGGGTTCGAATCCCATCAATGATGCCAGGAACTTTAATGGGCTTTTTTCACACCTTTGCTGGGTTAGTCGGTCTCATCTAGGACAGTAAAGTTTTTCTCCAGGAATCCGGGTTTAATGTGTGTGTCTCTAGACTGTGTACATTTTAACCTTTACAATAAGGTGAATGAAACGTTCATGAACACTGTGTAATGCGACTAGTCGCTCAATAGGAGCTCCTACTGTTCCACGGTCCATTAACGATCGATTAAGCACCACTCCAAACGACTCGTAATGTTCATTAGCATGACATGAGACATGTGAGCAACTGCTATAATTGTGCCATGAAATGTTATTCATGTCGGTCAGGTTTTTTTTTTTCTACCCGGCAGATACCTACATCATCGTCTTAATTTTTCCATCTTTTCATTGACTTTGAGAAATTAGGGTAGATGTATGTGTTGAGCGTCAAAGTGGCAAAGTTGTGAAGCGCCAATATATTTCTCTCGAATTGTCTGTATTCTTCGTTCAGTTTGATTTTTACTGAACGAAAAATACCCAAGTTTCCAAAGGAAAACATCAAGCATTCCTTGCCTGGGACTGACCATTGACGTGATTCTAAACTTTTCCACCAGGTATGGGAGGAAAGTGATTATAGCTACGTGCAACCTTCGAGGGGTACAGCTGGATATTGCACAATGGCAAATTGCTGTGATATGTGATTATTAATCTCTTCGAAAAGCACAGTCGAGTCCTCTGTTTATGACTTATCCATATATTCTTAAAAGGCAACGTAAATCGAAACACTCAATATTTCATTGGTGTAATGTACAGGGTGTCCAGAAGAAATGTATACACACTTTGATTTTTAATAACTTCTATGTTTATTTTCATAAATTCAATATTATAATTTTATAATGAAAAAAGGATGTGAGAAAAAATATGCATTAACGCAAGTGTTAAAATTGTCCTCCATTCTCATGCAGGCATTGTTGACATCGTCAAGAAACTGAAGTACACGCATCACCTGAGATATCCATTGATATTGCTGCACATTCTGCTTCAACAGCTTGCTGTAATTCAGCGATTGTTGCTGATTTTGTAGATAAATTTTATCTTTGAGGTATCCCCTTAAATAAAAATCTACTGGCGTTAGATCTGATGAATTCGGAGGGAAGTGAACACTGCCTCTTCGTCCAATCCATCTTTTTGGGAAATTTTTCATCTAGATAAGCCCTAAAATGGGGAAGTGCCCCATCGTGTTGAAAATAAGTCATCATTATCCTCAAATAGCTCACGAATGTAGCTTTTCCATTTTGCACGCTTTAAAATGTTATGCACACTGGATTTGGGGATTGACGTTTCACGAGTAGCTTGTCGGACAGATTTCCTTGGTGTTTATCGAAAACGTTCCAGCACATCTTGTGCTCTTGTGGGGCTCGTGGATGTGCGAGGCTTCCTAGTCGTTGCCTGTGTACATTTTGCACAGTACCATCCACTTCGAACGCGAAATTGTGAGACGCTTTTGTTGTTCAGTGTGGTATTCACTACTAAACTGTCTCTGGACCTCGTTGATATTTTCCGACTTACAATATCACTTCAACACAAATTTCCGCTGTTAGCATTAGCATTAGCGTTAGTAGAGGCATTTGATGCAAGAAAGCAAGCTTATGCAGCATCAGCCAAAAAAAAAAAAAAAAACCACTTCCACTTCACCCCTCTGTTCGTTCAAAAGACCTGTCCAGCTGAGCCTTAAACTTATTTAGTTCATCCGACATCCACAAGGGATGGAAGTCTGTTCCACCAACCAACTACCCACTCGCTAAAGGCAAATTTCCGCACGTCCATCCTACATCTGTCTTTCCTCAATTTGAATTTATGCCCTCTCAGGTGATTTTTCTGAGCGAGAGGAAGAATCCCATCAGCATTGAGCATGCTTAAACCATTCAAGGCTTTATACACCTCTATCAGATCACCTCGCTGGTGCCTAGTCTCCAGACACTGTAATTTGCAAAACTTAAGCCTTTCTTCGTAAGAGCACCCCTTTGTTCCATTCACTAATCTTGTTGCCCTTCTCTGTACTCGTTCCAGCAGCTCTACATCCTTCTTGAAATGAGGCCTCCAGACCTGTATACAGTACTCTAGGTGTGGCCTGACCATTGCCTTATACAATGGAATAATCACCTCCTTATCCCTGCTGGAAAAATTCCCGTATATCATTGACAATACTCCATGAGCTACTCTTGCAGCCCGTCTGCACTGCTCAGAGAACTTCATATCTGCCTGCACAACCACCCCCAAGTCCCTTTCATTCTCTACCACTGTCAGTGTAGTACCACAGAGTTGATACGTTGCTCTAGGGTTGCTGTTTCCCATGTGTAGTACTTTACATTTGTCACTGTTAAACTTCATTTGCCACCTCTCAGCCCATCTGCTCAACCTTTCCAGATCCTGTTGCAGCAGCATAGTGTCAGTAGTGTCCTTGACAACCCTGCCAACCTTTGTATCGTCTGCAAACTTGGACATTAAGCTTGATATACCATCATCAATATCATTTATAAATACAGAAAACAATAATGGACCAAACCCTGAGCCCTGAGGGACTCCACTAATAACATTAGTCCACGATGAGCAGTGTCCATTGATTACCACTCTCTGTTTTCTCCCCCTCAACCACCCCTTTATCCATAGCAGCAATTTGCCTCCAATGTCACACTGCTCCAATTTGTGTAGCAGTCTTCTTCCATGTGCAACAGTATCAAAAGCCTTTCTAAGATCCAAGTATATAATATCAAAGCTATTCCCTGCTTCCAGTTCTTTTGTGACTGCATCATAGTATCCAATCAAGTTGGTCAGGCAAGACTTCCCCTTAACAAAACCATGCTGTGTCTGAGCTATAACTGAAGTCTTGTCTAAATGATCCTGCAGTGCTTCTTTAACCAGTGCCTCCATTAATTTTCCTGGAACAGAAGTTAAGCTCACAGGTCTATAATTACTTGTGTAAGCCTTTGATCCTCCTTTGTGAATTGGGGTCACATTTGCACATTTCCAGTCTATGGGTACCTCCCCTGAGTCCAAGGAAGCTCTCATAATTATGGCTAAGGGTTTGCTTACTTCCATTGCTGCCTCCTTTAATATAACTGGATAGATCCCATTCACCCCACGTGCCTTTCTTGTGTTTATCTTCAACAATTTCTCCTCCACTTTACTCCCAGTTATTTCAAGATTCTGTAGCTTACTGCTAGAGTTGAATACACCTCTGGCATTCCCCTTGCTGAATAACTCCTCATGTGTGAATGTCGATGCAAAATATTCATTTAGTTTGTTAGCTACCTGAGCAGGATCATCAACAGTTGACCCATCAATATCAAGTGACCAATCTGATTCATCCCCTTCCTTCTAGAGTTTACATAAGTAAAGAACACTTTGCTGTTTTTCTTTGCATCCCTTGCCAAGGATTTCTCGTAATCTGCCTTTGCCTGCCTAACCTCCTTTGTAACTTGGTTGCATATCAACTTGTATCTATCATAGGCTTCTGTGTCATGTGTTAATTTGTAAGTATCCCATGCATTTTTCTTCTCTGCCATATGCTTCATTAGTTCATCTGACATCCATTTTGGCCTAAACCTTGAACAATATTTCTTAGTTGGTATGTAAAGCCTAGTAGCTTCCAAGGTGAGTTCTTTGAATGCTTCCCATTTTGAATTTGCTGTTGGTAACATCATCAGTTGGTCCCACTGTATAGAATTTAAATACTGTCTCAGTCCATCGTAGTCGCCTTTACGGAATCAATAACCCTTCCCTTTACCCCTGAAGGAGCAGCAGTGCGTAGCACACGCTTCTTGATTAGACCGGGGTTCGAGCCCGTCACCACCAAATACGGAGGATGCGGAAAGGTCAAGGGAATGACCACCGCATATTCCCGGAGCAATATGGCCTTAGTTGCTAATGCTCCTAAAAAAAAAAAAAACCAAATAACCAAACCCTTTACCCCTAATGGTAGTTACCTCTTTGAGTAAATCCCACTTCAGCACACTGTGATCACTGCCACCTAGTGGTTCATTTATCTGCAGATTTTTAATACATGAAGAATCACTGCTGATAATCAAATCAAAAGTATTACTCCCTCTAGTTGCCTCCCGAACATGCTGATGTAGAAAACAATCATCCAATAAATCCAAAAAAGCCCTGCTAGTGTGTGAGTGACCAGCCCCCAAATTCCAGTCAATATCTGGGAAATTAAAATCTCCCATTATAAGACTCTCTGATTTACTGGCCCACTCTATTTCCCTGTACAGTTTCTTATTATACTCATCAGAGTCATTAGGCTTATAGCACACTCCTACTCTCAATTTTTATCTCCCAATGCTTATGTCACACCAAACTGACTCAACACTGCACTGTCCATCGATGTCGACTGGCTTCCCTTCCTTGGACTTTATGTGTTTCTTAATTAATAGCATAACCCCTCCTCCCCTCCTGTCCTGTCTATCCTTCCTATACACATTGTATTACCCAAATTCCAGTTCCGCATTACTTATATCTGTGTGACACCACGTCTCTGATATCCCAACAATATCTGCCTTTGATGTTTTGAGCAATACCTCAAATTCATCAAATTTATTTACTAAACTCCTAGAATTGGTGTACACGCAAGTATACCTGCACCTGTTTCTATTCTTAGCTACCCTAACACAACCCATGTGTTTACTTGTACCGCAATGGCTCCCAGCAGTCTCTGAAATACCATGCATCTTGTTTTTCAGGCTTCTGCTCATTCTAATAGAAGCAGTGCAAGAATCTCTTTCACCTCTGCCAGTGGCTACTGTCAATCTATTGGTCTTTGTCTCCCCCCAAGCTATCAGTTTTCCGACCCACCTAACACTGCCTCGATAGCATCAGCAAATATTCTTGCACCCTTTCTATTTAAGTGTATCCCATCCCTGTAGAAGCAATCTCTCCTGTTAACAAGTACAGTCCAGGCTGAAAAAAATTCTACCCCTTGAGCCTTGCACAATCTTTCCAGGGCCGAATTGATCGACAAGGCTCTCATCATATACTCCCTCCTATCGTGTCTGGGCAGAATTGCAGACACTTTCAAATTCAACCCTGTTCAAATGTAAGTCTGGTCTTCTCCATTATTACCACAAACTTGCAACTGAAAAATAAAAAAGTTATGGGCTGATAAATTGTGTATACATTTGAAGCATTCATACTTCCTATACGATGATACGCCGTGTCATCGGGCTCGCACTACGTACGAGTGGTTGGAGGATTATGAAGATATGAACCACCTTGATTGGCTTCCCAATTTGTCTGACCTCAATTCAACTGAACACCTGTGGGATGTTTTGGAACGGGAAGTGAGGTGTACGAACACGCAACCCTCATCTGTTCCGATATTATGGGCAGCCTTACAGGCAGCATGGCTGCAGATCCTTACGGACGTCTTCAAACATCTAGTGAAGTCAATGCCTAGGCGAATATGGCTGTTATCCGTGAGAATGGTGACCCAAAATACACAATATTAGCTAGGTGGTCATAATCCAGTGATCACCGAGTGATTTACAGTTCAAAATATGACTTCGTGATGGTTGTAATTTTATTTCCAGCTATTGCTCTACACTATATCATGGGCATTTTTCAGCCATTATCTGTGGCCTATTTTGCTTACCATTGTTCATAATATGCTGGGTTCCGTTTATCCTATGAGCATGATCATAATTATAATACCTATGTTAAAAACAGTGAGAGAAATGTTGTTTGTACTTATGTCTAATCTTCGTAATGACCTTTCACATAATTTTCTACGTTATCCTCCAAATAATCATCAGGTTACTACTACTTCTCGGTCTTGAAGTGCTCCAGCAGGTATCAGGCTACAAACCATGTGAAATATTAAGTTATCTTTCCATAATTTGGGTTTTAGGCAAATTTTCACCATCTACCAGTGTTTCGCTAACAATAGTGTAACAAAAGGGCAAATCTTTAATATGAAAATTATTGTTAGTTCCATTGACTGTCTCATAGTAAAGTTATGTTCGGAAGTAAAAACAAGATGGAATTTCAAAAAAGATGAACTAACAAGTCCCTGTTTCAACTACCCCTACCACATGATACATGAACAGGTGACCTAATACTGTGCCTTCAAAACATAGGAGAGGGAGACAATCCTCTCCGTCCGCGCATCTAGCACAGTGATTAAGTTACTGTCTTTCTGCAGTGCATGAAAAAAGACTGGTTGATGTTCCATCTATGAGGAACTTTTGTGGGTATTTTTACACATTGGCTAAGTTATTCAGTATTGGGAAAATGGTGAAATCAAAAAATTTCAAAATCAAATTAAAAAAGCGAATAAAAATTCCTGACTTCGTTCAGGGGACTCGAACTCCGGCCTTTTCCACCGGGTGCTCGAGGACAGCGATTATAAACACTGCATAAACTGCGAAGCATTGTTAACTCGGAAAGGTGTTTTGTTTTCTAAGAATAATAGTTTATTATAATAGCAAGTTTATTGTTGCAAGTATCCATTGTTGTTTGCAAGCAATATTTAATATTCAGGTGCCAAATGATTGGTAAGTCGGCGTACAGTACCATCCAGCATTTGTACGCTGTTTTACAATCTCATAAGCCTTACCGTGTACCATGGCCGAATTACCCTTAACACCATGGGTAGTATGGCCTAGTGACATATGGCCAGGAAAGATCTTAAATTTAGTCACAGAAAATGCAGTTTATTCAGTGTTCTCCTTAGCAATTACCTGCTATCTTTACAATGCCTTTTCCACATATGCATGGTCGATTAACCGTAAAGCGGATTTCACATTGAAGGATCTTTTATCAGAAGTGAGTATAAGCATATGACTGATTTGGAAGCCATTTCGGTAATATGAAATATTTACTGTTTCATTACACTCAGTAATCACTAAATTATGACCACCCCATCCAAATTGGATAATGCTGCAAAACTCGCAATATAAAAAGCCGAACACTTTCATACACTAGAGCAGTAGTAATTTGCATCTGGTCGTGCAAGTCAAAGTGATAAAGCACCAGTGGAACATCGAAAAGATATCACAGAGTTTCGAAAGGACATGATTGTGGGAACTCGTGCGTCAGGCGCTTCCCCATCGGAAACGGCACGTCTTCGCGACTTGCTTACGGTCCACCCAGATTAAGGTGCACAAAGAATGATCTCGAACGGGTCAGTTGACATCGCAATACATGGGGAATGTAAGAACAATATCACAAAAAGATGATGGGCTGCATACTCTGATGTATGGGGTTCCACAGTAGAGTACGTTTTCAGTTCAGACGACCAAAGAGACACCCTTTCCTCACCTCTGATCATCGCTAATGGGGAATTTTGTGGTATCAACAACACGCAGGTTTGACACTGAAGAACTGGAAAGAGTATGCTGGTTGGATAAGTTCACACACCGGGTGCACCACACATCGACAGACACTTTCGTGTGTGGCTTGCGTCACACAAGTCCATGGACTCATTGTGCATTATGCCCACTGTCCAGGCAGGTAGTAAACTTTTCTTAATATGGGGCATGTCTTGCTGGCAAGAAAGAAGATCCCTAGTGCGCATGAACCAAAGTTTCACTGGTGAAGGCTACTGCCAGGAGACAAATCCACCTTGCCATGTTGCATGTTTTTCCTGTACAGAAACGGGATCTTCCTAGACGATACGCCTTGTCTTCCTAGATGATACGCATTGTCATCGGGCCCGCACTGCGTACATGTGGTTCGAGGACTGAGGAAGATATTAGCCATCTTGATGGACTTCCCAAATTGTCTAACCTCAATCCAATTGAACACCTGTAGGATGTTTTGGAACAGGAAGTGAGGCGTATGGACACGCAACCGTCATCTGTTCCTATATTGTGAGCAGCATGGCTGCAGATCCTTACGGACGTCTTCAGACATCTAGTGAAGTCAATGCCTAGGAGAATATGGCTGTGATCGTCCGAACGGTGGCCCAACACGGTATTAGGTAGTTGGTCATAATCCAGTGATCACTGAGTGCAGGTTTTCAGTTAAAAGTATGACTTCGTGATGGTTGCGATTTTTCTTTCAGATATTGCTCTACGGTACATCATTTGCATTGTCCAGTCATTATCTGTGGCCTAGTGTGCTTACAGTTGCTCACGATATGCTGGGTTCCGTTTATCCTGTGGGCATGATCTTAATTATAATACCGATGTTAAAAACAGTGAGAGAAATTCTGTTTGTATTTATGTCTAATCTTCGAAATGATCTTTCACATACTTTTCTACATTATCCTCCAAACAATCATCAGGCTACTATTTCTCGGTCTCGAAGTGCTCCAAAAAGTATCAGGCTACAAACCATGCGAAATATCAAGAAACCAAACACAGTATGAAAATATATTATTATCATGCGATAAATAATATTTATAATTTATTAGTTTGAGCAGTGTGTAATTTGTGTCTACAGCAAAGAAGTATATATAGTGGTGCCATCTATGGACAGCCAATTTGTTTATCAAAGTCTTTTGAACGGTGCTGAAAATTGAAGGCGTTGAAATATTTTCCTAGTCTTGCATAAAAAGTGATAATTTCTGTAAAATAAATAAATGTTTAATAATTATTTTTTTGTTTGTGTTTAAATTTATATCAACTTCCGTTAATGCTTTGATAATGAATGGTGCGTTGCGTATAACTGTACAGAGATGTGACCTTTGTCCAACTTCAGGCAGCATAAAAAAATTATAAATTTCCAAGAGCTGGAATCCTGGTTATTTGCATTCTTTATTATATATTTTCATTTTTATTATTTTTACAAACATTTTTATTATTTTTACAAACATTTTTTTAAATAACAATGGGTTTACAATTGAAACATACCGAATAACTCAAACGGAATATAAATCTAACAAATTATGACATATAAAATTAATAATAGAAGGATAAAATATCAGTAGTAATCTAATTTTTAACACTTGGCATTTTTTTAGCAGAATGTCAACGTTTACAGAAGTGCTCTGTCGTAACTATTTGCAAATTGAATGTTTCAGTCTGTCACTCAATTTGCTTTTACCAGCTTCACTCATGAATAGGGACATCTTAGAAATTGTTTAGAAAGAAAATTACATAGGGGATAAAGCTCCATTTCGAATTCAAATAAATGACGAAAAAAAAAAAGAAAGAAAGAAAACGAGTCTGTCTGACGCCACATGAATTATTGTTATTAGCATGGAATAAAAAGAAGCTTAACATTTTTAGCAAGTGCGGGCAACTGTCCATCCATGGTATTAAAAACAACGGAAATTAATACCTTTTAAATTACTACTACAAATAAATTAAGCAACTTATAGTCGTGAAAAGATACCAACTGGAAGTTCACGTTACGCAGTACGTGAAATCATCTCACATACACAACTACACAACTCCCTAACGAGCTAAGTAATAATACTCCTGTTTGCATCAACCATGGAGACATTCGCAAATTACCTAATGCTATTTTTTAATTATCAACTGGTTTTTTTATAATTAGGTATCCACTTTTCTCTCTAGCCGTTCACTGCGGTGATGGTAGATAGCTCTTTGTCTTCTAACTTCTCCGATAATGCTGGTGTGCCCCAAGGTTCGGTTCTTTCTCCCACCCTTTTCCTGTTGTGTATATTAATGACCTTCTTCCATTGACCGGAAATCCTATCCATAGTTTTTCTGATGACAGTACATTGCATTCCACCTTCCAGTTTGAGAAACCTTGCCCCCTGCTCAAATAGCTTCAACTTCTCGAAATCCAATACCAGTTGCTTAAATGCTGATTTCCAGTGGGGCAAGACAGTTGATTTCAACCCTTCTTTCTGCGATATATAAGACAGCCCTGTCTTATTGTTCGCAATAAGATTGAGATATATAAGGTAATCCCTAATATTCCTATTAGGATTACCCTGACTTCTAATCTCTCTAAGCATAAGAGCACAAATACTGCTTCCTCAGCATCTAAAAAACCGAGTTTTCTCTTTTGTTCTCGGCGTTACTTTTCTTCCAAACAGCTGTTCACTCTGCACAAATCGCAAATCAGCTTTACCATGGAATATTGTTCTCGCATCTGCGGTGGTACTCCCTTAACCTCTCTCTTTCTCTCAGACTTCTAGACACCATTCAAAAGAAGGTAGGTTAATTAATTGTCTTAATTAAAAGATTGATATAGACTTAATCTCTAATTAAGTATCTCCACTTCCTATCTCATAGACGGTTCTGTTTGTGCTGCATGTCTTTTCTATAGCTAATTCTATGGGCACTGTTCTTCTGAATTGTCTTCTATAATTCCCTCTGTCTTGCTCTCTTTTCCAAACCAGTCCAAACACATGCCTCAACCAGTCAGCATCCTTTTACTGGCAAACTTCAAAACTCACAGAACCAACTTTTCTTCTTCCGTTTTCTGGGACAACTTTCCTTCATATACGTATTTCCTGAAAATTACAAGCTACAGAAATTCATTCAAGTCTAATGTCAACAAGTATCTTCTTTCATCTCAATCTTCATTCTCAATCTTTAACATGCATGGTACTAAGTACTAGAGGTTCCAATATCTTTCGTGTTTGGGGTTTACATAAAAAAATTCAACGAATAAAATAAAATAAAAATAAATAAAAATATTCTAACTGTTGTCTAATGATAATGGAGATATCCTTATCACATTACAGTATGCACTATTAATTTGGGCACAGATAATTACAGTCGGTGCTACTGAATGGGTTCTGCGAATATATCCACTATCCTTATTGACAGAATAATCAAATTGCTGATATATGGCATATTCTTTTTAAACTTAGTGATTATAAATTCATCCTGATATATTTATAAAATGAAATGAAAATTGGCTGTGATCAAACTTATTTGTCTGTCTAAATTACGATGATTTCAAATTAAAAAAACAGTCAATTGCAATTCCTATTTCTTTAGTATATTTTCAACAGTTAGAAACCATGACCTCAGATTGTGCTTCTACCCAAGAATTCCTTCAACCTTTTAGGTACACACTTCTGTGTGGAAAATGATTTCTACAGATTACTTCCTACACCCCACCTTCCAACTGCCATCTAAGAATTGGAACATGGGTTTAGGATAGATACAACAAATGGGAAGACCCTTTGCAAATTTTACGATGTTCATTATTAAACACCTTCCTGCAGCTTGCGCAATTCTAAAAATTTCATTTAAAAAAGCTCGAATAGTCGCGCCCATCCTTCTAGAAGTATTTAAATGAAGCTTCGTTTGCTTTTTAAGACCGATAAAATTCAAAATGGTCCTTCAGCCGTCTTTATTCTAACCCAAGTGGAACTTCGATAGAATTTCTAAGCGGAGAAAATCATATACATGAAGAGAAATACAGACGGTTTAATGTCAAAAATATGGATAAAGACATCTATTCATATACTGTATCATCTTTCAATTTATTTGACCTTAGGGAATACAGTTTTCCTTGTGGAGGGAAACATTCCCTAAGGATAAAAATTGCTATTTTTAAACCTTAAGAAAGAAGGAACAGGTATGATTTGCGATGGCACTTTCACTTCATTTTCCCCACTCACAGAAACATTCCTTCCTGATTAGCTTTCAAGTGATCGAGTTCAGCGAAGGGATTATTTTTCCTTATTTCACCATTCTAAGTGATGAAGGGCGTGTACCCAATTGCTCCAGGATAACATCCCCGTTTTATGAATGACCTTGGGAGTCGGTCAAAGTTCTTAATAATCCTGTTGTTAACCTGGGGATATTTTCCGGTATCCTCGTAAAGCTGCTCACTTTCAGGGTTAGATTTGCATTCCATGGAGTTGTTGGCATTCTCCTATTTATTACATCAAATTTTGTTTCTGCTTCAAGTTCAACGCTATTTATTGGGAAGATTCAAAGCTTTGAATCTGAATCTCCACGAATTTGAATCTCCATTAGGATTTAACGCTGTTTATTGGGATATTAAATGAAAATCGCGTGTTTTTACGTTGTAATTAGAAGTCTATTTTTCAATTTTGTAACCCACCACCAACTACTTATATCTCGTTTTTCAAACATTTTTTGAGTTTCCTGTCTTCTATCAGATAACGACTTTTTTTTATATATAATATTTATCTAAAGTTCTTCATGACGTTCGTCACTTCCACAAGGCTTCTTAACTGATATGAGAGGCACTTGTTACTTTGGAGTGCAAAATAAAGGAAGCATTACAGTTACTACCAGACAAAACTATAGACAGCATTTAACCAGATGATTTTTTTCAAAAATAGAAATGTATTTTTTAAAGAAATATATCCTTGTCTACTATTTTTTAAAGTTATATTGTTCGGGACTAAATTCATTCGTGATGCTACAGCCCCTAATAGTTGAAGTTGGAAGAGCAATTTCAATCACACTTTGGAATTAACTTGGTGTTTTATTTTGTCTTCTTGTCTGTGTTAGAAACTTGGAAAACCTTCCAGAAAATTTTGAATATTAGAAAGAGTAGAGGGTGGGTAAGGTATTTCCTCTCCCAGAACGTATTGCAATAATTGTATTTAAAAATGTGGAATATAAATAACTTCATATTGGAATCATGAAACACAGCACATATAATCTTTAATGTCTACTAAGTCTAATTTGTAGGGTACTCCAATTACATACTTTTGCTAGGTTTATAACTAAATGCATTGATCTAATAATGTGGAGGCACTTAACCATAAGTCAACTCGGTTTTGCGCTACTCTACTTTTAGTAAATAATACAGGGATTACCTTGATCTCTTTATGGGAAGGTTTCTTATCCAACTCCCTTACTCCATCACGTAAATTAATTAAAATACAATAAAATTAATAAACTACATTTTAATGGGTTCCATAGCGATAGCTATGACACCGAATTAATATCCCGGAATCACCGTTGAGGCCCCGATCCAACTCCAAAACAATCAACCGTGACACAAACATCAGCATAGGAAAACATTATGTCAAATTTACTCATAGTAGAAAGAACAAATAAATAAGAAATACGTGAAGACTGATTTCTTCCTCATAGAAGTCTACCAGAAGTCTATTATGGAAGATATACTGGTGTGCAAAACTTAAGGACCAGTCAAGTTTTCACCTGTAGCTTCTCATAGGAGTGGCCTGGATATTGGAAAAGCATACCAATGGAATCTCGTGATGGAAGGAAACAAAACAGTACAGAAGGACTTTATTCAAAAAATAGCAACATAGCACTGGCTGCCATGATACATATGCATCATTGCCAAGGATTGAACAAAGGGAAGAGGTGGTCCTCAGTAAGAGATATGGCCACCCCTAATGTCGATGCAGGCTTTGCACCGCCTGTCCATAGTTAGAACAATGTTGTTGATAAGTTCTTGCGGTAACATCGTCCATTCCTCTGTCAGCGCCATCTTCAGCTGGTGAACATTTTCTGGTAGGTGTAGACGTGCCGCAAAGCGTCTCTCCAGAGCGTCCCATATGTGTTCGATGGGATTTAGAACGATGGAACGGGCAGGCCAATCCATACGAACAATGTCCTCACTTTCCAAAAGCATATCAACAGCTGCAGTGCGATGGGTTGTGGCATTATCATCCATAAACACGAACTCGGGGCCAATGGCATCTCGGAACAGATGCACATGGGGAAGAATTACCCCAGTACAGTAGCGTGTACCGGTTACAGTACCGCTTTCCAGTATCTGAAGTTGTATACGTCCATCCAAGATAACGCCTCCCCAGACGAGAACACCTCGACCGCCATATCGATCCCTTTGTGATGTTTGCGGAGTGATACCGTGTGCCACCCTCTCGCCAGATTAGCTGACGTCCAGAATCCTGCTGAGACTGAATCTACTCTCATCAGTAAAGAGTACCTTACCCCATTGTGCTGCTGTCCAGTCCTTGTGTTCGATGCACCACTGTAAACGGTGTCTCCGATGTGCACGTGTTAAAGGGACACAGCGTACTGGCCGTTGGGCAAACAGTCCACCTTTGTGGAGTCGCCTGGCAACAGTAAAACGCGATATCCTGTGTCCTGTGCTCCTGGTTTGCAATGGATCCCGCTGTCTGGTATCGGTCCCTCTTGGCCTGTAGGAGTATATAGCGGTCATCATTGGGCGTTGTTTTTCGTGGACGACCACCACTGGTCCTTCGAACAACTGTACCTATCGTTTTCTGAAGGCCGACCACGCACATGAGACGATGCTATGGGCGATACCGAACTCTGCAGCCACACGTCTCGCCTTCTTTTTGTCTTCCACATATCATATCAACATTAGCATTCGCCTTCTTTTGTCTTCCATTGGCAGGGTCTGGCGCCTTCACCGCTCGGCCACCCTGGCCACTCTTGCACTTCGACCTTCTTCGAACTTCCCAATTATTCGACCCCGGGCAAAGTCATCCAGATGTTGTCTACTGGCCATTGGCCGAAACCAATCGAATGTGTATAACAATCGTGCTCATCCACCATTCGGTAATTTGCACATAACTGCTGAACTGCTGCTTTTTCAAGAGTAAACGCTTCAGAGTTGGCATTCAGTGCTGTGAATAAGGGACGTTCCTTTCTTTTGAATGAAGCCAAAATAATTAATATTCAGCACAATTATAGAAAATTACTTACGCATCGACGCATTTTTTTTAGTTTCATTCCGTCCTATGATCACAAAGTATCGAAAAGTTTCCGTCATATTTTAGGAAGAAAAAATCTGTCTTCACGTATTTCTTATTTATTTGTTATTCCTATTATGAGTAAATTTGACATAATGTTTTTCTATACTGATGGTTGCGTTGCGGTTGATAGTTTTGGAGTTATAAACCACATTTAAAATGTAGTTTATTAATTTTATTGTATTTTAATTAATTTACGTGATGGACAAGGAGAGTTGGATAAGGAGTCTTCCCATAAAGAGATCAAGATAATCCCTGTATTATTTACTAAAAGTAACAAAGAATATAGGAGATATTGAGCAGATAATAGCTATTATAATAAAGCACTACTCTACATAAATGTCGTGTTCCTAAGGAGAAATACCTTGATATCTATTCAAAGGGTATATATGCACACAGGTGATTTCGACATTTATCAGCCCAGTAATTTATATTAGGCAATGATATACAGTATATATATATATCGAAAGGGCAGAATTCATGGGATAATTGGTTTCTGGGAAATGCGAAGCTCTCACCCCTCTGGCTAGTGGATGAACCCTCGGCTCGGCAGGTTTATACACTGCCCTACCATTAATATCCGAATGTCCCTCCATGGATGGGAAAACAGATCCTGTGCATGCAACACGTCACATAACCTGCTATAAAGATACACGCTTGGCTTCGAACAGAAAATTGCAAAAGTGGGCATGCAAGATGACACATTCAACAGAATTACCTCAACAGTTCAACAGAATTGATCACATAGTAACGAATGGGCCTGGAGTACTGGGGTCCATAGTTTAATATATAAATAAATAAATAAATAAATAAATTTTCTGTTTATACTCCGGCACGACAACCAAGTCAGTAGAGTTTACAATAAATCGTCAATACAAATATTTATCGTATTTAGTAGTCACGGGCTTGAACCCCGGTCCACTCAAGGAACGCGTGCGATGCACTCTCGCTCCTG
This sequence comes from Mastigoproctus giganteus, assembly GCF_048544385.1. NCBI lineage: Eukaryota > Metazoa > Arthropoda > Arachnida > Uropygi > Thelyphonidae > Mastigoproctus > Mastigoproctus giganteus. The sequence goes on from NC_143577.1 coordinate 247,329,115, forward strand.
ACCACTGGGCTACGTCAGGCCTTACTTAAGTTAGTTATAAACCAGTTATACAAATATATTAACAAAAATCAGTAGCTTTCGGGACGCGTGTCCCTTTGTCAACTGACAAATTAAATACAAATTTAAATACAATACAACGAGCTGAGTGAGGCACGTTAATCATGCGTCATTGTCGTTGCGCGGACGTGTGCTGCTTTCTACGCCACCGATCATCCAGCAATAAAACAGTTGTCTCCAGGATGGGATGTAGACGTATGCCTTTCTGGCGATTTAATGCCTTTGGATTGCTTACTATGTTGAGTGACTCTAGCCATAGGCGGTGGCGAGAGTGCCGTGAGTGGTCTACTATTTCAAAGTCGCGTTTGGGGTCAAGATCGTGGTTGGTGGCCCAGAAATGTTCCGCGACCGCGGACTGGTCAGTTTCGGCAAGCCGGATTGCTCTGTCGATCCTGGACGCCTTGATGTTTCTCCTATGTAGCAAGTCGGTATATCGTCCGCCTACATTCCCTATTATCCAGGCGTGTCAGGACGGATCTCGAAGGTCCTTAGAAGTTACAACATCAAATGTGTGCAATTACCCTGCAGGAACCTATGTTCACTTGTCTCCAGCGTGAAGACCCCTGTCACACCTGTCTTACGCAGCAATGTGGTATATCGCATCACCTGTAGAGACTGTAACAGTTTTTTTTTTTTTGCTTTAAAAGTGGCCTTGAATACAATGAGAAATCCTACCAAGAGTGGTGTGTATTCTTTGGACTCGAAACGCTGGAAAAAAGAAGAGATAAAGCCGACTTACTCCTCCTTAACGAGCTGTTAAATGGTACCCTGAATTGCCCTCATCTCGTCTCACAAATAAATTTCAACGCTCCGACAAGAGCGTTAAGAAACCATCCACTGCTTAAACCATCCTATGCGAGAACAAATTATGGATACAACAACTTCTACAACAGGACTGCAAGATCAATGAACAAAACAAATATTGAGATATTTGATACCCCCAGACACTTCAAGCGGCAACTGAAATTGCTAACCTCATCCGGTACCTGACTTAAAATGGACTCTTCTTGCAAGTTCAAAGACTGATTGTGTAATGTGTGTGAAGAAATATCAGTGCTCTGCCTTACTCCTACCTGTTCACTTAATTAGGACGGATAAGTCCTACTTTTATTAGTTTTATTTTATCTGTACATTTACTTTTTTCTTTACTTTGGGAAATGTATACCCTAAGCTTCTGCTTTGAAGCTGTGTAATAATGCCTTGTAGCTGCACACTCAGGCACGTTTGTTTGCTGTTTTGTAGCTGTTAACAATAATAATAATAATAATAATAATAATGAACAGGCGAGTCGACGTTCGCACTCTACCAGTCTAATGGCCGTTCCTGAGTGTGGCGAATGCCAGGGGAACAGTTCCTTCCTGATTGTAACCTTTCAACAATGAAGGTTGGTGGAGGCAGTGTCATGGTATGGGGCTCCTTTCATGGTTTGATTTGGGCCCATTTGTTGTTATCGACAAAACCATGAATGCTGTGCAATACTAGGACAACCTAGACAATTATGCACATCCAACATTATGGCAATATTTCGGGGAATGCCCATACATTCCCCGAATCCACAATCCACAAAGGAGGATCAAAGGGAGACACAGGTAATTGCAGACCTGTTAGTTTAACTTCTGTTCCAGGAAAATTAATGGAGTCACTGGTTAAAGAAGCATTGCAGGATCATCTAGACAAGACTTCAGTTATAGCTCGGACACAACATGGGTTTGTCAACGGAAATTCTTGTTTCACCAATTTGATTGGATTCTATGATGTAGTCACAAAAGAACTGGATGTAAAGAATAATTTTGATATCATATATTTGGATCTTAGGCTTTTGATACTGTTTTTGTTTGATACTGCTGCACAAATTCAAGCAGTGTGACATTGGAGGCAAATTGCTGCTATGGATAAAGCGATGGTTTAAGTCGGAGAAGATTTCAGTTTCAGGGTTCAGTCCATTGTTGTTTTCTGTATTCATTAATGATATTGATGATGGTATATCAGAGTGTGGTAATCAATGGACACTGCTCTTCATGGACTAATGTTATTAGTGGATTCCCCCAGGGTTCAGTGTTGGGTCCATTGTTGTTTTCTGTATTCATTAATGATATTGATAATGGTATATCAGGCTTGATGTCCAAATTTGCAGACGAAACGAAGGTCGGCAGGGTTGTTAATAATCACTAATAACAGTACGTTGATGCAACAGGATCTAGAAAAGTTGAGCACAGTAACGTATCAACTGTGTGGTACTACACTGACAGTGGTAGAGAGTGAAAAGGACCTGGGGGTAATTGTGCAGGCAGATATGAAGTTTTCCGGACAGTGTAGACAGTCTGCGAGAGTAGCTCATGGTGTCTTGTCAATGATATACAGGAATAAGGAGGTGATTATCCCCTTGTATAAGGCAATGGTCAGGCCACACCTTGAGTACTGTATACAGATCTGGAGGCCTCATTTTAAGAAGGATGTAGAGCTGTTGGAACGAGTACAGAGAATGGCAACAAGATTAGTGAATGGAACAAAGGGTTGCTCTTACGAAGAAAGGCTTAAGTTTTGCTAATTACTGTCTGGAGACTAGGCACCTGCGAGGTGATCTGATTGAGATGTGTAAAGCCTTGAATGGTTATTCTTCCTCTTGCTCAGAATAATCGCCTGAGAGAGCATAAATTTAAATTGAGGAAAGGCAGTTGTAGGATAGATGTGCGGAAGTTTGCTGGAACAAACTTCCATCTCTCGTTGTAGAAGTTGAAGCTTAAATAGATTCAAGGCAGAACTAGACAAATGTTTGGAGCGAGTGGATGGGTGAAACGAGAAGTTTTTTTTTTTTTTCGGCTGATGCTACATAAGCTTGTTTTTTGCATCATGTGCCTTTGCTAATGCTAATGCAAATACCTGTATCAGCAAGACAACACGCCATGCCATACGCGCACGTCGAGATGCCCAAAGAACAAGGCCCAACTGATGACTGCGTTAAAGGCCGAGTGGAGGAACATATCACCTGACATTTACAAAAGCTGGTTGAGAGTATGCCACGAAGATTGAAGGCTGTCATAAAAGCAAAAGGTTTCAGCACAAAATATTAAATAACACAATAATAGCTTTTTTTTCTCTAAAGGCAGGTGTCTGGATATTAATGTTGTTGGGTATGTTAGCATTTATTTATATGCTAACATACCCAACATGCTAAAATGATTAATGAGCAAAAAGTTTAATTTATTCCAGCTCCTTTCTAACCTTGAGCTCGTTGATTGTTCAGAAGTGCCATTTAAATTTCTTTCAATACATAACGTTGCACAATCATTCACATGATTTTCCGTTAATGTAGATGTGAGAAATGGCATGATCCATTTCAAAGCGCTCGCTGTTCTTTCTCTACTAGCAGTGGTGCTTATGGGTGAAGATTAGGAAAATTCTGTACAGTAATTAGAGAGAATCGACAATACAGGGAAAGAATACTCCATGGTGGGTGGCTACCCACCAATGCTACCACTAATATAACCTGACCCCGATAAATACACTCTATTATTCAATTCAATCCAATGTATATAATCATGAAACCCAATGTATATTCTTTTATCTATTTTGTAACCAAGGGTGTGTATAATCACTTAATGTCTGGTATACTTAATTATTTATTATTATTAGCTTATTCATTATTATTTTATCCTTTTGATTTATTCAGGCAACCTTGCCTTCATATTACTTTAACCTCTGGCCACTGTGCCGTGACGGGTAGTTGCAACTACACTATTATATAATCATCTGTGTTGCAATAAAGATTTTTCTCTCTCGAAAAGTCTTCTAATCCAACAGACAAGTTTTAAATTTACCAGCCTATGATAAAATAGTAGTCTAAGGCACTAACAGTTCTTTTTTTTTTTAAGTCATATGAGAAACACTCATATTTTACCATTAAAGTTGCCTGAACACCACAGGTGGCATATCCTTTAGTTTTTATGGTATCTAAATCGAAAGGATCATTTACTTCCTTAATGAATTTGTTTACATAATTCTTATCTCGGTGGGGTAGCATTTGTCGGTCTCTCCAGCCATTGGGAAGTGGACACCGTCATGACCAAACAACTCAGTGATAAGATATATGCAAAATATGAGGTGGTAAAAACGCAAATTCAGAGCAAAAACTTCATCCTTCACCATGGATAAGTAGACACTATCTTCAGAGGGCCGCTTATCCATCAACGAGGGATCCGAAAGGGCCGAAATTTCGGAGTAAAATTCGATATTTTGTCCTCTTCCGTTTCAGGCCGCATTTTCTTGTCTATCTTTTATTCTTGTACAATGCTTTTTAGAATAGTGCAATGCCGATGGAACTCCTGATGAAATGCCTCCATAACATGAGATGGATTTACTCGCAAACCAATTTTCTCTTTTCTCACTGCTATTTACAAAACACGCTAGTGCTACCTGTAGAATATGTCCTACAGTTCTCGTAGCATGAAGCTTTTGTCGTAAATTAAATTGGAAGAGGAAAGGTTAAAATGTCATTTACTATGAAGGAAAAACAAGTGATTATATTGGAACGGCTCTGTTGTTATAGGGTTTTAGGCCAATCAGCATTTTTGGGCCACATTGCACCATACATGTGTCTGTAAACTGAGTGTTCTCTGGTCGATTTATTGTTTGCTGGATAAAAAAGTGTCCGAGAGCAAAAAGCATGCTACCCTCGCCTGAGACCGAATAACTCAGCCATGTTGTGAAAATGGCCCATAAAAAATTCCTTGGGCCATTAAGGGGATTCGAACTCAGGTCTTTTTCACCCAGTGCAGGGAGGACAGTGATTATACCAACTCTGCTACCCACAAGAGCTAAAGCTACTGTAAGTGAAATTAGAAACAATTAAATCGCCAAATAGTTACAGTAAATTAATGCTGTTAATAGTCATAGATTAAGCAAGTTTGAAACTCACTGCTCTAGACATTTCTGAATCTTGATATTCTTAATTCGAATTAAAATATTGCTAAAATATTGGTGATCCTCTTAACTGCAGAACCAATACTTTTTCTAACTTTTATTCATGCAGGAGATGGCATGAAAATTAATGGTAGCGTATTGCAGGTCAAACAAACCTGTCCTACTCAGTTAAGTGATGAGTTGATATGGGATTATATCTAAAAGGATTACGCCACCTGAAGTAAATTGAAAGCTTTTTTTGAAGCGAGTGTAGTCAGAAAAAGTGTACGCCCATTCGAATCTCCATGTTTGTCTCTACTTGACTTTTTTTTGTTTTTTGAGCTTACTAAACTGGCAAATGCACCAGAATAATCCTCGCACTATACACGAAATGAAAACGAACATTCGCCATGAAATCGAATCTACTGCACTGCACAATTACAAATGTGGAACATCAGGAAAGTCTGCCTAGGAATATTCTGGGTTCTGCAGTGAGAGAATCATCATATATATATATTCATGAGCCAAAACATTACAACAGCCCGTCACCAGGAGTGGATGCATCCTATATCACCTAGGAGCGATGTCACCCATTGGCATAACTTATATTGACGGCCCCTGCAGTGCATGTCAGTTCGACAGTATAAGACCCCTGCAATGGGGAAAGAGAAGGACCTGATGGAGTTCGAAGGGAAATGATTTGCAGTGCTAGGAAGATGTCTCAGCAACCGCAAACATTGTCAGCTCTTCAAATACTGCCACATTGAAGGTTTGGTAAAATGGTCTGAAGGGGGCCATACAAGCATCCAACGTGCTTGTACAGGGAGACTACGACGTTGGGAGTCAAGGTGAAAGGCGGTTGGCACAAGCTTTTCAGGACAGCAGACAGTTCATGGCCCCTCATTTAATGGCACACTACAACCAGGGCGCACAGAGAAACGTTTCCGAGCACACCATCCTGTGGACGAACCTATGGAGCATGCGACATGTACGCGTATCCATGTTGACCAACATCGACGCTTCCACCTGTAGTGGAAGCGTCGATGTTGGTCATGGGAGCGTCGTATCCGAATATTCGACGACTGAAAAAGTCGCCTGGTCTGAGGAATCAAAGTTCCATTGTGCTCCGTCATGCCAATAGACGGGTGTGTATTCCACAGTGAAAAGGTGAACTGCAACCAGACTGCAAGGTTGGAAGAAAATAGACCGGTTGCAGTAGTATCAAGGTTTAGGGCAGTGGTTTTCAACCGGGGTGCCACAACAACATTCCAGGGGTGCCACGTAATTTGGGTTTAAGTTCCTTAAACTTATTTTTTAAAATTTATATATTTATTTCATTATAAAAAGGTGTAAGGTATCTTTTTCATTTTGTGGTGATCTATAATTAATGTTTATTTAGTACCTCTATATAAAGGATAAAATTATTACACACACGGAGAATTGGATCTAACAGGCAAAAAATGGAGTAGGGGTGCCGTTATTAAAAAAAAGGTCGAAAACCACTGGTTTAGGGGATATTTTTATGGACATTACTAGGTTTCCCTCTCGTGGGATAGAAAGCTCCACAACCAGCCAATCATTTAAAGTCTTAGATTCTTAATCAAAGCAGATCCCAAAAAAAAAAAAAAAAAAAAAATCTTAAAATTAGATTTCAAAGAATAAGGAAAGGTTAAATAGTGGCCACTTCTATCTAACTGCATCACAATCAACCTTTCTCCTAACTTTCACAGCCAGAGGACTTGCTCTTGGGTGGGCACCAAACATAATGGTCATGAAAACAAGGACTTCCGAATATCTACCAATCAAACACTACTGGCAACTAAAACTTTTTTTTCCCCCTCGTACGGAAAATACGACTGCCATCCGCTGAAATTGCTCTACCTCCACTGGATGTGGGATTCTTTGTGCACTGTTATGCGCAGATGAAGAACTAGGCCCGGCTCCACGTTCCTAGGGACGAGTATTTTTATTTTATTTTATTTTTTAACATATAATATACACAACAGGCATTCGCCCAGTTAAAGTGTATAACAGAGCAAAGGTTGTACAAACATAAAAATAAGTGGTAGACTAATATACTTTGTACAATGGAAACGGGAAAAGTTCAATTCACAAAAATAAAAAGATATTCATGACGTCAAGTCCAGCGCTATGTAAACTCGCAGAAAGCAGTTTGCTGCAGGAGACATCATCACACACACACACGAATTAATGAGGACATCTTTGGGCCAGAACTCATCCGTCAATCGGTCAATTTACTCCAAATAGATCTGTGAAATTGTTTCTTGTTCACAGCCATATCCAAGTCAAACTTGTTCATGAGTGCCAATGTTCTTTTGAAGAAGGAGTTCCTGGATATCTCTAATCTGGAGTTACCAATGTGGAAAGTAGTCTTCTGTCTAGTAGCCACCACTGGAGCGTGAAGGTCAATATGGCATAGAAGATCCGGCAGGTAAGTTGATCCAGCGAAGATGTGGTACAACAGTTTTAAATCAAGAACAGTTCGCCGAGTTTCCAGAGATTGAAGCTTGAAGTAGGAACAGAGATTCCGGTAGAAGATTCTGTGGTAAAACATGGGGTTACGTCTGGAAAGATAGTGGATAAATTTCATCTGGAGCGATTCTATTTGCTGTATCAAGTATGCATAGTGTGGGTTCCATATAGGAGAAGCAAACTCCACTATAGGGAGTATAGTTGTCTTAAATAGGAGCACAGAGAACTGAGGATCTTGAAATCTGTACGTCTGCCGTTTAATGAAGCCAATTTGTTTTTTCGCTTGGTTCAATATATTCCTAACGTGTTTTTCAAACCCACATGTAGCGGTAAAAGTAACTCCCAGATCTTTAACTTCGTCAACTCTGGAAATCGGCATCTCCTTGATGTAATATTCATTAACTAAAGTCTTAGTTTTCCTCGTAGCGGCAAAGGAAATAGAGCTGCACTTCATAGTATTAACCTCCAAACCATTCAAAGCAACCCAATCAGCAAAAGAGTTGAGAGCAGTCTGAAGGTTAACTGCATCATCTGGACTGCAGATAGGTGAATATAGTTTCACATCATCGGCAAACATTAGTATCTTGATACCACCTCTCTCAACAAATTGCGGTAGATCGTTGATAAAGATGGTGAATAAAAGAGGCCCAAGAGATGATCCCTGTGGTACTCCTCTCGATGGAAAAAATTCCCTTGAGACTTCCTGTCCGATGATCACTGTATGTTTACGATATGAGATATAACTCATCAACCAGGATAATAAAGGGTCAAGTATTCCATAGTGGCTTAGTTTTTGAGCAAGTTGATTATGCGGGACACTGTCGAAAGCCTTAGTAAGGTCTGTGTAGATCACATCAACCTGTCCCCCGCGATCGACGGTGTCTAGAACCTGTTGCCAGATGGTGAGAAGATTAGTGGTAGTTGATCGGCCCCTGGTGAAGCCATGTTGGCAGTCGCTGATGAAGTGATTAAAATATTCCATTAATCGGTGGTGAATGACAGTGTCCAGAATTTTTGCCAGCGAGTTCATAAGGCAGATGGGACGGTAATTCTCTAGTGAGTGGTTTGCACTTCTCTTTGGGATAGGAATAATATTGACAGTTTTGAAGTGAGTGGGGTAGATACCAGACTTAACGGAAAGATTGAATATATGCAATATTATATATTTAAGTTGTGGAAAGCATTTCTTCCACAAGATAAGTGGAATCTTATCTGGGCCTGCAGAAAAATCTTTTGTTAGTTTCCGAAGCGCTTGAATGATATCGTCTGTGTCCACCGAGAGATTATTCAGTGTATCATCCTTAACAACTTGAAATTGATAAGCTGAAGCAGCAGTAGCTGCTGTTTTCTCTGAAAAGGAGGAGAAAAAGGTCGCAAAAAGATCTGCTTTAGTTTTGTCACAGGTTATAGGCTTGCCATCGGAATCAATGATCCTTGTTCCTGTTCAGCAGTTATTAGTATCAGGCAACAGCTGTCTATGCTGCTTAAACCACACAGCAATCATAAATCCACACAATCAAGCCTTTTACAGATTCTATAGTGAACTCAGAGATGCAAGGTGGAGGTGGACAATACATCCAGGATCCCTAAACAAGCACACACGTACATACACCTCAGCATTGTTTCGGACTAAGTTTATCACTGCACGGTGACGTGTATCCAGCTGGCACTGGACTCTTTCAACAATACAATGCCCAGTATCACGTGGCCTGCATTGTGCAAGAATTGGTCTAGGATCACGTCCAAGCATTTAACACGCACCCCTGGCCTCTAAATTTCCTTGACATTAATCCCACAGAAAAAAAAAAAAAAAAATGGGATGCAGTGAAACAGAAATTTCTCGTTCTTCACTCCGTCGCCGAATTCTGGGACATCCTTCTATCCAAGTTATCTACTCAAGGACACCTTCCGCACTCTTGTGAACTCGATGCCACACTGGTTGCAAGTGATTATGACGGCAAAAGATGTCCCTACATGCTATTAAACAGGTGGTCAATATTTTGGATCATATAAAGTGTATCTTACAAACTTAATCCCGGCCTATTGTTTATGTTATCTATCATGAAACAACGAAGCTATTTTGATGAATTTGTAAAATTTATTGCAACGGCAGCATACATAAGGGTCTTGAATTCACTGGGAGTTCCTCTATCATAAGAATGGCATCTCGTACATTACTAGTATTAGTTTTATTTGTAGTTATTCTTTGCTTACCACATCTTGAAAGATCTGTCACACTACTGGTATTATCACTAATTAGTATTGTTCTTTACTATAAATTGTGCATCTTTAAGAGTAGAATGAAATCTGTCGTTCCCCATTCCAACTTTTATACCTAGGGATCAAAAAGAATTTATCTTCACCTAGAAATATTTGAGTTTGGAATTCGATATTGTGTGTGTGTACAAATTAATGTATGTTTATTCGTTTTTGTAGATCCACTGGTTATTAAATCAGCGCCATAAATACAGCAATAAGTCGTATGCTGGAAGTTAAGGTCTGCATTATAAAATTTCTTCATTTTGAAAGGCAAAGAACCAAATCTTCATATGAGGAGATGAAAGCTAAGTTATATATGGGGAGGAATGCCCATTATATGAGAATAAAGAATTGGAAAACCAGTTCAGACAGTGTGCACAACCTTAAACGAAGGAAGAACCATCTCAGCTATAGCCCTTCCATTGTGGTGAATGTGGGCGAAGCTAGTCGTTGAAAACAGACATGTGACTAAAATTTTATAACAAATGAAGTAAACATCAGTCATGGGTCTGCTTGTACCACAATACATGAGTAGTACCTCTCAAAAGCTCCAGTGTTTAGCACAACTGTTGGAGCTTTGTAGAGAACATTTTGATACTTTTAGAACGAATGGTGACTATGTATTCACTATGACCCAGAAGCAAAACAGAGCACAAAGATCTGTCTGCTGACAAGATCATGTTGTCAGTCTTCTGGGCTCTAAAAGTAATATCTTTACGGATTACCTCACAATAAACAAATCACTGGGAAGTATTACAAAAACCTCCTGGGAAAGTAATCCAAAGGTGTCTGCTTCCTAGCCAACAATGCTCACACTCACAAGGGATTTTGCAATTAGGGTGGCTTTGAAAATCTGCAACACCCACCTTATTCTCCCGACCACTCGCCTTCAGACTTCTTCCTCTTCCCTACAACGAAGAAGCCATTACGGCACCGCAACTTTAAAACTGATGAGAAGGTAATTAATGAAGTGGAAGTCTGGTTTACTGCTCAGTGAGTTCTATTCAAGAGCTTATCCATAGATGGGAAAAATGTGTAGCTCTAGAAGGTAGCTATATAAAAGATGTAAACTGCTAGCCAAGTTTCAAATCCATAAATGAAATATTTCTAGGTAAAGGTAAATACTTATTGACCACCCCTCCTACTTTTCTTAAATAGATCTTTTTTAAATAGTGCAATAAAATTTTATTGTCCAAAACAAACAACCATTGGTTTATAGGTATAGTATTTTGTAGTGGACAGGAAGACAAAAAAAAAAAAAAAACCCAAACTTCCAAAATTTGTACTCCCACCTTGTATATATTATGTGAAAGATTCGAATTAACATCACTTTTACGTACACTGCGTTTATAGCATGAAAGTATTACCTTGTAGTGTTTTTAATGTGCTAAAACCACCAAAATCTCTCGTAATGATGGACGAGAACCAAACACTGGCCGTTGTAACACAAAAAAGATACAACAAAATAATAGTACAATCATACTACAGCCACAAGTATGAATGAAAATTGACACTGGCCCCCTTTTAGAACCAAGTTACAGAATTTTCCTTGTGGGCTCAACAGGATGTTGTTCATTCATACATGTACTGTACATTCTTGATTTGCTGGTGATGCAAATATTGTTCGTAGAGCCACGTCATCCCAAGAGATGCAATAAATGTTTTCACCAGTCGACTCAAATACACGGTTAGTTTATATTCGGCCTTGTTCATTAGATCTATCAGATTGGTGCACTCAGCCAGTGTATGAGGGGCGTTTGAAAATTTCATGGCCATAATATGAAAAGGTAGCGGTACAGTGTTAAAAATTACTGTACTTAATGATAAACACTTCAGAAATAGTAACCCACCAAGTTCCATGAAGTTTCAATAACGTCTTTTTTTTTTTTTTTTTTTTAATTGCAAGTACCGAAGTCAACCAAGTTGTGCAAATGAGAAAAGATGGACAAAATCAGTCACCGTATAGTCAATTCAAAATTAAAAAAAAAAAAAAAAACTCCAAAGGCAATTCATTAGGATATTATTACAACATTGGAGGAGGAGAGTCTCTTCCCATTCCATGTTTAAATAGTGGGCAACAGAATTTAACAGGGCAGTGAGAGCCTTGAGTTGACTCAGTGTAAGACCTGCACGTCCATCACTTCAGAAGTTGCTGACAGTGCATGATCTGGTGATGAATGTTCGACAAGTAACAGTTCATGCACACTGTCAGAAACAGAGGTTCTCGCTACGAAAAAGGCGTCAGCACGATGGATTCCAAAGTTGTTGACAGCACATTAAAAATGCACAAGAGTTTTAAGTCAAGTGAATTGCATTGTTTTCAATCAGGTCGAGCAAATTCCCTTGCAAGGTTTGTGACCATGGATGAGACATGGGTCCATTACTTCCAGCCAGAGATAAAGGTGCAAATCCAAAAAGTTTAAACACATCATGCTGACACCCAAACCAAGTCGATTCCTTCTGCTGCAAGGCAAAGGAATTGGTTTTTTGGATGCTGATGGAGTGTTGCTAGTGGATTACCTTCAGAAAGGCCAGACAATTCACATAAGCATATTACGCAAAACTTGTGAGACATTTGCATGAAAACATCAAAGAGGAAAACTCATCAGAGGAGTCTTGCTCCACCATGACAATGTGCATGTTCTCAAGCCTCTCATTGCCATGGCTGAACTGTATGAGTGCAACTGTGAAATTTTGGTCCCCCCCCCCCCAATTTACCAGATTTAGCACCATTGGACTTTACCTATTTCTCAATTTGGGGAAAAAAAAAAAAAAAACCACCCAACATACATCCATTTCCCACCGACAGTGATGTCATTGCTGCCGTGTATGCATTTCTGGGGTTCCAAGAGAAAACTTTCTTTGCAGTCGGAATAAACGCATTGCAGATTGGTGACAAAAGTGTACTGACTCCAAAAGGGTCTATGTTGAAAAGTAACGTGTTATCAATCGTCGTTATTAAATTTGTTGGTGCATCAGCAACTTAGGCTATAATGCACTGATTACTGTCTAATATCTTCTTCGTTTGTCTCACGTTTGATATGGTTCATATATTGTGATATTTATTTATCAATTTTAGAAAGAGAAAAATTGTCATCCATATCCTCGCGATCTCCTAGAACACATGTTATCACTCCTCAAATAAAGCACTTCATACTCAGGCAATGAATTTTCGAGATGCCGCTCGTAAATATCAAGCACCACTCAGAAGAAACATTCAGCATGTAATTCAAAACGCCATTTGTGGAATACAGCAAACTCTCGATTTAACGGACTAATAGGGGAGAAGGGGTGTCCGTTAAATCGAATGTAACCCCCGGGGGAAGGGCATTTATTGTTCTTAATATATATATAAAGCTTTAATACAATATACAGTACTGTACACTATAAAATTATGTTGCAATTTGGCCTTTAATTTATGGATATCAGAAACATTTTTTTTTTTTTTTTTACGCCGTAAATTTCACAAACACGTGCTACTGAGACGCCTTGTTTTAATTTCTCAATTAGCTCCAATTTCTGTGCCACAATTACGTTCACACGCTTTCTTTTAACTCCTCCATTACTTGATGCCATTTTAAATTGTAAGGATTGCAAAATTATTTAATAAATAAAGTCAATTCAGAAATCACAAAAACACACTGTATACAACCTGACCGCACGATAGCTTGAGGCAGACAGACCGAAACAAAGCGAGTCGGTAGTCCTGCAGTTTTGTGTCCCGAATCACGTTCAAGCTCGCAAGTCACTGCCTGCTCTTATCTGGGAAAAACAGCTATTTGAACACGTTTTCAGAAAGAATAAAAACAATTTCCTGAATTTGATTATAAAAATAAATGTAATTATCAAAACAATAATGGAAATAGGTAATTATTAATAATAACACTGAAATATAACCTAAAAAAAATAATATGGTCGAGATTAATTTGTATATTACTGTATTATTATTTGTCTGGTCCGTTATATCGAGGGTTTACTGTATTACTTTTTACTCCTTTTGTAACTACGTAAAAAATTGCAATTCTTACCTAACGTACATTTCCTGTTTCGATTATTTCTTGTCAATTCTAAATATTCACTTAACACTTACATTACGATAATTACTTTGGCATATTTTTTATATTTCATTTAAATAGAGAATAAATTATATCATTATAACTTTTGCAAAAGGTCGCGGGTTCGAATCCCGCCTCGGGCTTGGATCAGAGTAGAAAATGCAAAAACTTTGGGAGGTGCATTATGGCCACAGAATTCGATGCGCCAACAACTAACAAAAAAAATAAAAAAATAAATAAAATAACCTGCGCATATACGAAACTGAAACTATACTTCAATTTTTTTAGAGGAACTTTAAAGAGCTCAGGTTCGAATCCCAAAATCTGCAAATTTTTATTTTTTAAATATCATTAGGTGAACAATTTGGATGTTTATTTTTACGTGCGTTAATTTACATTTCACACTTTGTTTCTGATGTTCCAGATGGTTTGCAAGGAGACCCAAAAGGAAAAGTTAAGATCTAATTATGATTATTCCATAAGCAGGGCTTGAATTAAACCCATTTCGAAATACCGTGTGCGCATTTACATAATTACTATTCCCAGCGTGATATGTTAGAACGAGGACATAATTCATGAAATTTTGATATTTAGCTATTTTAGTAAACACCTGTATTTCCTCCGAAATTTCGTTGAAATCGGATGAACAAATTCTAAAATCTTTTTAAAACATTTCTGGTTATAATCAAAGTTTAACACAATAATTTTGATTCTGACAAACGTACTTTAAACTGAATGAGGATATCTGATTAAAAAAGTTCGGCCATCTACAGTTATCGATAAGTTTATTGAAGAGACGTAATTTTATACTCAAGAAATATTTTAATTTACAAGTTTTTACTGCAGCGCACCAATTATCCAATTCAGTACATTTACATTCAGCTGCCAACACAATGCATAGTTCCCTATTTTTTATTTTTATTTTAATTCTCCTTAACATATAGAAGTAATGGCTGCAAAGGAGAGAACACAGAGACGAGACGCATTCTGTAAATAGAACACCCACCCCAGAGTGCTCAGGGAGAAGAAATGTGAATGACGCCATAGGAAACTTTCCAAAAACACAGTCATATATCCAACGCATTCATGTACACGACAAAGACGTCAATTAAATCCTGCATGCTAAAAGAAAACATTTCTCATTCACATAATGAATGGAAAGGAACGAAATATAAAATTTAAAAATATTTATCTGGCAACATAATAAGTACACGATACGAAGAAAAATTTCGAAACGGAACAAAGTGCCCAATTTCATTTTTTTTCCTTTTTTTTTTTTTTTTTTTTTTTTTTTTTTAACCAATAACGAAAGAGTATTGATCACAACGGGCCATACAGCACCAAACTATGATGTGGCTTTCCACACTAATACAAGAAACGTTTATTAAGTAACGAGCATATTCCATGTCTAAGTAGCATACAATGGTTGGCTAAAGTCAAATACGTCCAATTTCATA